>NW_027461483.1:0-743084 GCF_030463565.1 Pelecanus crispus | reverse complement strand
GAGTGAGATTGAGCCTGAGAATGTGTGTTGGGATTGCTGGGAGGCAAAGCCAGGGTAGACGGGCAGAGTGTGTTTGTCTGTGAAAGCGGTGTCAAGGGAAGGTGAGGACCAGCAACAGCTCTAAGCCCTTTGATGTAGCGTGTGTCAGAAATCGCTTGGACGTTTGCACTTTGGGAGGTGGTCTGCGCTGGGAGTGAGAGTGAGAAGGTGAGTGAGGCTGAGAATGTGTGTTGGGAGTGCTAGGAGGCAAGGCAAAGGCAGACGGCCAGAGTGTGTTTGTCTGTGAAAGCAGTGTCAAGGGAAGGTGAGGACCAGCAACAGCTCTAAGCCCTTAGATGTAGCGTGCATCAGAAATCGCTTGGGTGTTGGCACTTTGGGAGGTGGTCTGTGCCGAGAGTGAGAGTGTGTTGGGAGTGCTGGGAGGCAAGGCAAAGGCAGATGGGCAGAGTATGTTTGGCTGTGGAAGCGGTGTCAAGGGAAGGTGAGGACCAGCAACAGCTCTAAGCCCTTAGATGTAGCGTGCATCAGAAATCGCTTGGACGTTTGCACTTTGGGAGGTGGTCTGTGCCGAGAGTGAGAGTGTGTTGGGAGTGCTGGGAGGCAAGGCCAAGGCAGATGGCCAGAGTGTGTTTGGCTGTGGAAGCGGTGTCAAGGGAAGGTGAGGACCAGCAACAGCTCTAAGCCCTTAGGCCTATCGTATGGAAGAAATGGCTTGGGTGTTGGCGCTTTGGTTGCTGCTCTGTGCCGGGATTGAGAGTGACCTTGAACCAGAGAATCCGTGTTGGGAGTGCTGGGAGGGCAGGGCACCGCAGATGGCCAGAGTTTTTTTAGCTGTGAAAGCGGTGTCAATGGAAGATGAGGACCAGCAACAGCTCTAAGCCCTTAGGCCTATCGTATGGGAGAAATGGCTTGGACGTTTGCACTTTGGGAGGTGGTCTGTGCCGGGAGTGAGAGTGAGATTGAGCCTGAGAATGTGTGTTGGGAGTGCTGGGAGGCAAAGCCAGGGTAGATGGCCAGAGTGTGTTTGTCTGTGAAAGCGGTGTCAAGGGAAGGTGAGGACCAGCAACAGCTCTAAGCCCTTAGATATAGCGTGCGTCAGAAATCGCTTGGGTGTTGGCACTTTGGGAGGTGGTCTGTGCCGAGAGTGAGAGTGTTTTGGGAGTGCTGGGAGGCAAGGCAAAGGCAGATGGCCAGAGAGTGTTTGGCTGTGAAAGCGGTGTCAAGGGAAGGTGAGGACCAGCAACAGCTCTAAGCCCTTAGGCCTATCGTATGGGAGAAATGGCTTGGACGTTTGCACTTTGGGAGGTGGTCTGTGCCGGCAGTGAGAGTGAGACTGAACCTGAGAATGTGTGCTGCGAGTGGTGTGAGGCAAAGCCAGGGCAGATGGGCAGAGTGTGTTTGGCTGTGAAAGCGGTGTCAAGGGAAGGTGAGGACCAGCAACAGCTCAAAGGCCTTAGGCCTGCCATATGGGAGAAATGGCTTGGATGCTTGCACTTTGGGAGGTGGTCTGTGCCGGGAGTGAGAGTGAGATTGAGCCTGAGAATGTGAGTTGGGAGTGCTAGGAGGCAAGCCAGGGTAGATGGCCAGAGTGTGTTTGGCTGTGAAAGCGGTGTCAAGGGAAGGTGAGGACCATCCACAGCTCTAAGCCCTACATGTAGCGTGTGTCAGAAATGGCTTGGGTGTTGGCACTTTGGGAGGTGGTGTGTGCTGGGAATCAGACTGAGGACGTGAGTGAGCCTGATAATGTGTGTTGGGAGTGCTGTGAGTCACGGCACAGACAGACGTCCAGAGTGTGTTTGTCTGTGAAAGCGTTGTCAAGGGAAGGTGAGGACCAGCAACAGCTCTAAGCCTTTAGATATAGCGTGTGTCAGAAATCGCTGGGTGTTGGCACTTCGGGATTTGGTCTGTGCCACGAGTGAGAGTGAGAGCGTGAGTGAGGCTGAGAATGTGTGTTGGGCGTGCTGGGAGGCAAGGCAAAGGCAGACGGCCAGAGTGTGTTTGTCTGTGAAAGCAGTGTCAAGGGAAGGTGAGGACCAGCAACAGCTCTAAGCCCTTAGATGTAGCGTGCATCAGAAATCGCTTGGGTGTTGGCACTTTGTGAGGTGGTCTGTGCCGAGAGCGAGAGTGTTTTGGGAGTGCTGGGAGGCAAGGCAAAGGCAGATTGCCAGAGTGTGTTTGGCTGTGAAAGCGGTGTCAAGGGAAGGTGAGGACCAGCAACAGCTCTAAGCCCTTAGGCCTATCGTATGGAAGAAATGGCTTGGGTGTTGGCGCTTTGGTTGCTACTCTGTGCCGGGATTGAGAGTGACCTTGAACCAGAGAATCCGTGTTGGGAGTGCTGGGAGGGCAGGGCACCGCAGATGGCCAGAGTTTTTTTAGCTGTGAAAGCGGTGTCAATGGAAGATGAGGACCAGCAACAGCTCTAAGCCCTTAGGCCTATCGTATGGGAGAAATGGCTTGGACGTTTGCACTTTGGGAGGTGGTCTGTGCCGGCAGTGAGAGTGAGATTGAGCCTGAGAATGTGTGTTGGGAGTGCTGGGAGGCAAAGCCAGGGTAGATGGCCAGAGTGTGTTTGTCTGTGAAAGCGGTGTCAAGGGAAGGTGAGGACCAGCAACAGCTCTAAGCCCTTAGATGTAGCGTGCGTAAGAAATCGCTTGGGTGTTGGCACTTTGGGAGGTGGTCTGTGCCGAGAGTGAGAGTGTGTTGGGCGTGCTGGGAGGCAAGGCCAAGGCAGATGGGCAGAGTGTGTTTGGCTGTGAAAGCGGTGTCAAGGGAAGGTGAGGACCAGCAAGAGCTCTAAGCCCTTAGGCCTATCGTATGGGAGAAATGGCTTGGACGTTTGCACTTTGGGAGGTGGTCTGTGCCGGCAGTGAGAGTGAGATTGAACCTGAGAATGTGTGTTGCGAGTGGTGTGAGGCAAAGCCAGGGCAGATGGCCAGAGTGTGTTTGGCTGTGAAAGCGGTGTCAAGGGAAGGTGAGGACCAGCAACAGCTCTAAGCCCTTAGATGTAGCGTGCATCAGAAATCGCTTGGGTGTTGGCACTTTGGGAGGTGGTCTGTGCCGAGAGTGAGACTGTGTTGGGAGTGCTGGGTGGCAAGGCCAAGGCAGATGGGCAGAGTGTGTTTGGCTGTGGAAGCGGTGTCAAGGGAAGGTGAGGACCAGCAACAGCTCTAAGCCCTTAGATGTAGCGTGCGTAAGAAATCGCTTGGGTGTTGGCACTTTGGGAGGTGGTCTGTGCCGAGAGTGAGAGTGTGTTGGGAGTGCTGGGAGGCAAGGCAAAGGCAGATGGGCAGAGTATGTTTGGCTGTGGAAGCGGTGTCAAGGGAAGATGAGGACCAGCAACAGCTCTAAGCCCTTAGGCCTATCGTATGGGAGAAATGGCTTGGACGTTTGCACTTTGGGAGGTGGTCTGTGCCGGCAGTGAGAGTGAGATTGAACCTGAGAATGTGTGTTGCGAGTGGTGTGAGGCAAAGCCAGGGCAGATGGCCAGAGTGTGTTTGTCTGTGAAAGCGGTGTCAAGGGAAGGTGAGGACCAGCAACAGCTCTAAGGCCTTAGATGTAGCGTGTGTCAGAAATCGCTTGGGTGTTGGCAGTTTGGGAGGTAGTGTGTGCTGGGAGTGAGAGTGAGAGCGTGAGTGAGCCTGACAATGTGAGTTGGGAGTGGTGTTTGTCAAAGGCAGGGTAGATGGCCAAAGTGCGTTTTTCTGTGAAAGCGCTGTCAAGGGAAGGTGAGGACCAGCAACAGCTCTAAGCCCTTAGGCCTATCGTATGGGAGAAATGGCTTGGACGTTTGCACTTTGGGAGGTGGGCTGTGCCGGCAGTGAGAGTGAGAGCGTGAGTGAGGCTGAGAATGTGTGTTGGGAGTGCTAGGAGGCAAGGCAAAGGCAGACGGCCAGAGTGTGTTTGTCTGTGAAAGCAGTGTCAAGGGAAGGTGAGGAGCAGCAACAGCTCTAAGCCCTTAGATGTAGCGTGCATCAGAAATCGCTTGGGTGTTGGCACTTTGTGAGGTGGTCTGTGCCGAGAGTGAGAGTGTGTTGGGAGTGCTGGGTGGCAAGGCCAAGGCAGATGGGCAGAGTATGTTTGGCTGTGGAAGCGGTGTCAAGGGAAGGTGAGGACCAGCAACAGCTCTAAGCCCTTAGATGTAGCGTGCATCAGAAATAGCTTGGGTGTTGGCACTTTGGGAGGTGGTCTGTGCCGAGAGTGAGAGTGTGTTGGGAGTGCTGGGAGGCAAGGCCAAGGCAGATGGGCAGAGTGTGTTTGGCTGTGGAAGCGGTGTCAAGGGAAGGTGAGGACCAGCAACAGCTCTAAGCCCTTAGGCCTATCGTATGGAAGAAATGGCTTGGGTGTTGGCGCTTTGGTTGCTACTCTGTGCCGGGATTGAGAGTGACCTTGAACCAGAGAATCCGTGTTGGGAGTGCTGGGAGGGCAGGGCACCGCAGATGGCCAGAGTTTTTTTAGCTGTGAAAGCGGTGTCAATGGAAGATGAGGACCAGCAACAGCTCTAAGCCCTTAGGCCTATCGTATGGGAGAAATGGCTTGGACGTTTGCACTTTGGGAGGTGGTCTGTGCCGGGAGTGAGAGTGAGATTGAGCCTGAGAATGTGTGTTGGGAGTGCTGGGAGGCAAAGCCAGGCTAGATGACCAGAGTGTGTTTGGCTGTGAAAGCGTTGTCAAGGGAAGGTGAGGACCAGCAACAGCTCTAAGCCCTTAGATGTAGCGTGCGTAAGAAATCGCTTGGGTGTTGGCAGTTTGGGAGGTGGTCTGTGCCGAGAGTGAGAGTGTTTTGGGAGTGCTGGGAGGCAAGGCAAAGGCAGATGGCCAGAGTGTGTTTGGCTGTGAAAGCGGTGTCAAGGGAAGGTGAGGACCAGCAAGAGCTCTAAGCCCTTCGTTTTAGCGTGCGTAAGAAATCGCTTGGGTGTTGGCAGTTTGGGAGTTGGTCAGTGCCAAGAGTGAGAGTGCGAGCGTGAGTGAGCCTGAGAATGTGTGTTTGGAGTGCTAGGAGGCAAGGCAAAGGCAGACGGCCAGAGTGTGTTTGTCTGTGAAAGCGGTGTCAAGGGAAGGTGAGGACCAGCAACAGCTCTAAACCCGCAGATGTAGCGTGCGTCAGAAATCGCTTGGGTGTTGGCACTTTGGGAGGTGGTTTGTGCTGGGAGTGAGAGTGAGAGCGTGAGTGAGCCTGATAATGTGTGTTGGGAGTGCTGTGAGGCACGGCACAGACAGACGTCCAGAGTGTGTTTGTCTGTGAAAGCGTTGTCAAGGGAAGGTGAGGACCAGCAACAGCTCCAACCGTTAGATGTAGCGTGTGTCAGAAATCGCTGGGTGTTGGCACTTTGGGATTTGGTCTGTGCCAAGAGTGAGAGTGAGAGCGTGAGTGAGGCTGAGAATGTGTGTTGGGCGTGCTGGGAGGCAAGGCAAAGGCAGATGGCCAGAGTGTGGTTGTCTGTGAAAGCGTTGTCAAGGGAAGGTGAGGACCAGCAAGAGCTCTAAGTCCTTAGATGTAGCGTTTGTCTGAGATCGCTCTGTGTTGGCACTTTGGGAGGTGGTCTGTGCTGGGAGTGAGAGTGCGAGCGTGAGTGAGCCTGAGAATGTGTGTTGGGCGTGCTGGGAGGCAAGGCAAAGGCAGACGGCCAGAGTGTGTTTGTCTGTGAAAGCAGTGTCAAGGGAAGGTGAGGACCAGCAACAGCTCTAAGCCCTTAGATGTAGCGTGCATCAGAAATCGCTTGGGTGTTGGCACTTTGGGAGGTGGTCTGTGCCGAGAGTGAGAGTGTTTTGGGAGTGCTGGGAGGCAAGGCAAAGGCAGATGGCCAGAGTGT
The DNA here is from genome assembly GCF_030463565.1 of Pelecanus crispus. Taxonomy (NCBI): domain Eukaryota; kingdom Metazoa; phylum Chordata; class Aves; order Pelecaniformes; family Pelecanidae; genus Pelecanus; species Pelecanus crispus. The sequence continues at coordinate 737,275 of NW_027461483.1, read as the reverse complement.
GTTTGTCTGTGAAAGCGGTGTCAAGGGAAGGTGAGGACCATCCACAGCTCTAAGCCCTTAGATGTAGCGTGTGTCAGAAATCGCTTGGAGGTTTGCACTTTGGGAGGTGGTCTGCGCTGGGAGTGAGAGTGAGAACGTGAGTGAGCCTGATAATGTGTGTTGGGAGTGCTAGGAGGCAAGGCCAAGGCAGATGGGCAGAGTGTGTTTGGCTGTGGAAGCGGTGTCAAGGGAAGGTGAGGACCAGCAACAGCTCTAAGCCCTTAGGCCTATCGTATGGGAGAAATGGCTTGGACGTTTGCACTTTGGGAGGTGGTCTGTGCCGAGAGTGAGAGTGAGATTGAGCCTGAGAATGTGAGTTGGGAGTGCTGGGAGGCAAGCCAGGGTAGATGGCCAGAGTGTGTTTGGCTGTGAAAGCGGTGTCAAGGGAAGGTGAGGACCAGCAACAGCTCTAATCCCCTACATGTAGCGTGTGTCAGAAATGGCTTGGGTGTTGGCACTTTGGGAGGTGGTGTGTGCTGGGAATCAGAGTGAGGACATGAGTGAGCCTGATAATGTGTGTTGGGAGTGCTGTGAGGCACGGCACAGACAGACGTCCAGAGTGTGTTTGTCTGTGAAAGCGTTGTCAAGGGAAGGTGAGGACCAGCAACAGCTCTAAGCCTTTAGATGTAGCGTGTGTCAGAAATCGGTTTGGTGTTGGCACTTTGGGATTTGGTCTGTGCCAAGAGTGAGAGTGAGAGCGTGAGTGAGGCTGAGAATGTGTGTTGGGCGTGCTGGGAGGCAAGGCAAAGGCAGACGGCCAGAGTGTGTTTGTCTGTGAAAGCAGTGTCAAGGGAAGGTGAGGACCAGCAACAGCTCTAAGCCCTTAGATGTAGCGTGCATCAGAAATCGCTTGGGTGTTGGCACTTTGTGAGGTGGTCTGTGCCGAGAGCGAGAGTGTTTTGGGAGTGCTGGGAGGCAAGGCAAAGGCAGATTGCCAGAGTGTGTTTGGCTGTGAAAGCGGTGTCAAGGGAAGGTGAGGACCAGCAAGAGCTCTAAGCCCTTAGGCCTATCGTATGGAAGAAATGGCTTGGGTGTTGGCGCTTTGGTTGCTACTCTGTGCCGGGATTGAGAGTGACCTTGAACCAGAGAATCCGTGTTGGGAGTGCTGGGAGGGCAGGGCACCGCAGATGGCCAGAGTTTTTTTAGCTGTGAAAGCGGTGTCAATGGAAGATGAGGACCAGCAACAGCTCTAAGCCCTTAGGCCTATCGTATGGGAGAAATGGCTTGGACGTTTGCACTTTGGGAGGTGGTCTGTGCCGGGAGTGAGAGTGAGATTGAGCCTGAGAATGTGTGTTGGGAGTGCTGGGAGGCAAAGCCAGGGTAGATGGCCAGAGTGTGTTTGTCTGTGAAAGCGGTGTCAAGGGAAGGTGAGGACCAGCAACAGCTCTAAGGCCTTAGATGTAGCGTGCGTAAGAAATCGCTTGGGTGTTGGCACTTTGGGAGGTGGTCTGTGCCGAGAGTGAGAGTGTGTTGGGAGTGCTGGGAGGCAAGGCCAAGGCAGATGGGCAGAGTGTGTTTGGCTGTGAAAGCGGTGTCAAGGGAAGGTGAGGACCAGCAACAGCTCTAAGCCCTTAGGCCTATCGTATGGGAGAAATGGCTTGGACGTTTGCACTTTGGGAGGTGGTCTGTGCCGGGAGTGAGAGTGAGATTGAACCTGAGAATGTGTGTTGCGAGTGGTGTGAGGCAAAGCCAGGGCAGATGGCCAGAGTGTGTTTGGCTGTGAAAGCGGTGTCAAGGGAAGGTGAGGACCAGCAACAGCTCTAAGCCCTTAGATGTAGCGTGCATCAGAAATCGCTTGGGTGTTGGCACTTTGGGAGGTGGTCTGTGCCGAGAGTGAGAGTGTGTTGGGAGTGCTGGGTGGCAAGGCCAAGGCAGATGGGCAGAGTGTGTTTGGCTGTGGAAGCGGTGTCAAGGGAAGGTGAGGACCAGCAACAGCTCTAAGCCCTTAGATGTAGCGTGCGTAAGAAATCGCTTGGGTGTTGGCACTTTGGGAGGTGGTCTGTGCCGAGAGTGAGAGTGTGTTGGGAGTGCTGGGAGGCAAGGCAAAGGCAGATGGGCAGAGTATGTTTGGCTGTGGAAGCGGTGTCAAGGGAAGATGAGGACCAGCAACAGCTCTAAGCCCTTAGGCCTATCGTATGGGAGAAATGGCTTGGACGTTTGCACTTTGGGAGGTGGTCTGTGCCGGCAGTGAGAGTGAGATTGAACCTGAGAATGTGTGTTGCGAGTGGTGTGAGGCAAAGCCAGGGCAGATGGCCAGAGTGTGTTTGTCTGTGAAAGCGGTGTCAAGGGAAGGTGAGGACTAGCAACAGCTCTAAACCTGTAGATGTAGCGTGTGTCAGAAATCGCTTGGGTGTTGGCAGTTTGGGAGGTAGTGTGTGCTGGGAGTGAGAGTGAGAGCGTGAGTGAGCCTGACAATGTGAGCTGGGAGTGGTGTTTGTCAAAGGCAGGGTAGATGGCCAGAGTGCGTTTTTCTGTGAAAGCGCTGTCAAGGGAAGGTGAGGACCAGCAACAGCTCAAAGGCCTTAGGCCTGTCATATGGGAGAAATGGCTTGGATGTTTGCACTTTGGGAGGTGGTCTGTGCCGGGAGTGAGAGTGAGATTGAGCCTGAGAATGTGTGTTGGGAGTTCTGGGAGGCAAAGCCAGGGTAGACGGGCAGAGTGTGTTTGTCTGTGAAAGCGTTGTCAAGGGAAGGTGAGGACAAGCAACAGCTCTAAGCCCTTAGATGTAGCGTGTGTCAGAAATCGCTTGGACGTTTGCACTTTGGGAGGTGGTCTGCGCTGGGAGTGAGAGTGAGAACGTGAATGAGCCTGATAATGTGTGTTGGGAGTGCTGTGAGGCATGGCACAGACAGACGGCCAGAGTGTGTTTGTCTGTGAAAGCGTTGTCAAGGGAAGGTGAGGACCAGCAACAGCTCTAAGCCCTTAGATGTAGCGTGTGTCAGAAATCGCTTGGGTGTTGGCACTTTGGGAAGTGGTCTGTGCCAAGAGTGAGAGTGAGAGCGTGAGTGAGGCTGAGAATGTGTGTTGGGCGTGCTGGGAGGCAAGGCAAAGACAGACGGCCAGAGTGTGTTTGTCTGTGAAAGCAGTGTCAAGGGAAGGTGAAGACCAGCAACAGCTCTAAGCCCTTAGATGTAGCGTGCATCAGAAATCGCTTGGGTGTTGGCACTTTGGGAGGTGGTCTGTGCCGAGAGTGAGAGTGTGTTGGGAGTGCTGGGAGGCAAGGCCAAGGCAGATGGCCAGAGTGTGTTTGGCTGTGGAAGCGGTGTCAAGGGAAGGTGAGGACCAGCAACAGCTCTAAGCCCTTAGGCCTATCGTATGGAAGAAATGGCTTGGGTGTTGGCGCTTTGGTTGCTGCTCTGTGCCGGGATTGAGAGTGACCTTGAACCAGAGAATCCGTGTTGGGAGTGCTGGGAGGGCAGGGCACCGCAGATGGCCAGAGTTTTTTTAGCTGTGAAAGCGGTGTCAATGGAAGATGAGGACCAACAACAGCTCTAAGCCCTTAGGCCTATCGTATGGGAGAAATGGCTTGGACATTTGCACTTTGGGAGGTGGTCTGTGCCGGGAGTGAGAGTGAGATTGAGCCTGAGAATGTGTGTTGGGAGTGCTGGGAGGCAAAGCCAGGGTAGATGGGCAGAGTGTGTTTGTCTGTGAAAGCGGTGTCAAGGGAAGGTGAGGACCAGCAACAGCTCTAAGCCCTTAGATGTAGCGTGCGTAAGAAATCGCTTGGGTGTTGGCACTTTGGGAGGTGGTCTGTGCCGAGAGTGAGAGTGTTTTGGGAGTGCTGGGAGGCAAGGCAAAGGCAGATGGCCAGAGAGTGTTTGGCTGTGAAAGCGGTGTCAAGGGAAGGTGAGGACCAGCAACAGCTCTAAGCCCTTAGGCCTATCGTATGGGAGAAATGGCTTGGACGTTTGCACTTTGGGAGGTGGTCTGTGCCGGCAGTGAGAGTGAGATTGAACCTGAGAATGTGTGTTGCGAGTGGTGTGAGGCAAAGCCAGGGCAGATGGGCAGAGTGTGTTTGGCTGTGAAAGCGGTGTCAAGGGAAGGTGAGGACCAGCAACAGCTCTAAGCCCTTAGGCCTATCGTATGGGAGAAATGGCTTGGATGTTTGCACTTTGGGAGGTGGTCTGTGCCGGGAGTGAGAGTGAGATTGAGCCTGAGAATGTGTGTTGGGATTGCTGGGAGGCAAAGCCAGGGTAGACGGGCAGAGTGTGTTTGTCTGTGAAAGCGGTGTCAAGGGAAGGTGAGGACCAGCAACAGCTCTAAGCCCTTTGATGTAGCGTGTGTCAGAAATCGCTTGGACGTTTGCACTTTGGGAGGTGGTCTGCGCTGGGAGTGAGAGTGAGAAGGTGAGTGAGGCTGAGAATGTGTGTTGGGAGTGCTAGGAGGCAAGGCAAAGGCAGACGGCCAGAGTGTGTTTGTCTGTGAAAGCAGTGTCAAGGGAAGGTGAGGACCAGCAACAGCTCTAAGCCCTTAGATGTAGCGTGCATCAGAAATCGCTTGGGTGTTGGCACTTTGGGAGGTGGTCTGTGCCGAGAGTGAGAGTGTGTTGGGAGTGCTGGGAGGCAAGGCAAAGGCAGATGGGCAGAGTATGTTTGGCTGTGGAAGCGGTGTCAAGGGAAGGTGAGGACCAGCAACAGCTCTAAGCCCTTAGATGTAGCGTGCATCAGAAATCGCTTGGACGTTTGCACTTTGGGAGGTGGTCTGTGCCGAGAGTGAGAGTGTGTTGGGAGTGCTGGGAGGCAAGGCCAAGGCAGATGGGCAGAGTGTGTTTGGCTGTGGAAGCGGTGTCAAGGGAAGGTGAGGACCAGCAACAGCTCTAAGCCCTTAGGCCTATCGTATGGAAGAAATGGCTTGGGTGTTGGCGCTTTGGTTGCTGCTCTGTGCCGGGATTGAGAGTGACCTTGAACCAGAGAATCCGTGTTGGGAGTGCTGGGAGGGCAGGGCACCGCAGATGGCCAGAGTTTTTTTAGCTGTGAAAGCGGTGTCAATGGAAGATGAGGACCAGCAACAGCTCTAAGCCCTTAGGCCTATCGTATGGGAGAAATGGCTTGGACGTTTGCACTTTGGGAGGTGGTCTGTGCCGGGAGTGAGAGTGAGATTGAGCCTGAGAATGTGTGTTGGGAGTGCTGGGAGGCAAAGCCAGGGTAGATGGCCAGAGTGTGTTTGTCTGTGAAAGCGGTGTCAAGGGAAGGTGAGGACCAGCAACAGCTCTAAGCCCTTAGATATAGCGTGCGTCAGAAATCGCTTGGGTGTTGGCACTTTGGGAGGTGGTCTGTGCCGAGAGTGAGAGTGTTTTGGGAGTGCTGGGAGGCAAGGCAAAGGCAGATGGCCAGAGAGTGTTTGGCTGTGAAAGCGGTGTCAAGGGAAGGTGAGGACCAGCAACAGCTCTAAGCCCTTAGGCCTATCGTATGGGAGAAATGGCTTGGACGTTTGCACTTTGGGAGGTGGTCTGTGCCGGCAGTGAGAGTGAGACTGAACCTGAGAATGTGTGCTGCGAGTGGTGTGAGGCAAAGCCAGGGCAGATGGGCAGAGTGTGTTTGGCTGTGAAAGCGGTGTCAAGGGAAGGTGAGGACCAGCAACAGCTCAAAGGCCTTAGGCCTGCCATATGGGAGAAATGGCTTGGATGCTTGCACTTTGGGAGGTGGTCTGTGCCGGGAGTGAGAGTGAGATTGAGCCTGAGAATGTGAGTTGGGAGTGCTAGGAGGCAAGCCAGGGTAGATGGCCAGAGTGTGTTTGGCTGTGAAAGCGGTGTCAAGGGAAGGTGAGGACCATCCACAGCTCTAAGCCCTACATGTAGCGTGTGTCAGAAATGGCTTGGGTGTTGGCACTTTGGGAGGTGGTGTGTGCTGGGAATCAGACTGAGGACGTGAGTGAGCCTGATAATGTGTGTTGGGAGTGCTGTGAGTCACGGCACAGACAGACGTCCAGAGTGTGTTTGTCTGTGAAAGCGTTGTCAAGGGAAGGTGAGGACCAGCAACAGCTCTAAGCCTTTAGATATAGCGTGTGTCAGAAATCGCTGGGTGTTGGCACTTCGGGATTTGGTCTGTGCCACGAGTGAGAGTGAGAGCGTGAGTGAGGCTGAGAATGTGTGTTGGGCGTGCTGGGAGGCAAGGCAAAGGCAGACGGCCAGAGTGTGTTTGTCTGTGAAAGCAGTGTCAAGGGAAGGTGAGGACCAGCAACAGCTCTAAGCCCTTAGATGTAGCGTGCATCAGAAATCGCTTGGGTGTTGGCACTTTGTGAGGTGGTCTGTGCCGAGAGCGAGAGTGTTTTGGGAGTGCTGGGAGGCAAGGCAAAGGCAGATTGCCAGAGTGTGTTTGGCTGTGAAAGCGGTGTCAAGGGAAGGTGAGGACCAGCAACAGCTCTAAGCCCTTAGGCCTATCGTATGGAAGAAATGGCTTGGGTGTTGGCGCTTTGGTTGCTACTCTGTGCCGGGATTGAGAGTGACCTTGAACCAGAGAATCCGTGTTGGGAGTGCTGGGAGGGCAGGGCACCGCAGATGGCCAGAGTTTTTTTAGCTGTGAAAGCGGTGTCAATGGAAGATGAGGACCAGCAACAGCTCTAAGCCCTTAGGCCTATCGTATGGGAGAAATGGCTTGGACGTTTGCACTTTGGGAGGTGGTCTGTGCCGGGAGTGAGAGTGAGATTGAGCCTGAGAATGTGTGTTGGGAGTGCTGGGAGGCAAAGCCAGGGTAGATGGCCAGAGTGTGTTTGTCTGTGAAAGCGGTGTCAAGGGAAGGTGAGGACCAGCAACAGCTCTAAGCCCTTAGATGTAGCGTGCGTAAGAAATCGCTTGGGTGTTGGCACTTTGGGAGGTGGTCTGTGCCGAGAGTGAGAGTGTGTTGGGCGTGCTGGGAGGCAAGGCCAAGGCAGATGGGCAGAGTGTGTTTGGCTGTGAAAGCGGTGTCAAGGGAAGGTGAGGACCAGCAAGAGCTCTAAGCCCTTAGGCCTATCGTATGGGAGAAATGGCTTGGACGTTTGCACTTTGGGAGGTGGTCTGTGCCGGCAGTGAGAGTGAGATTGAACCTGAGAATGTGTGTTGCGAGTGGTGTGAGGCAAAGCCAGGGCAGATGGCCAGAGTGTGTTTGGCTGTGAAAGCGGTGTCAAGGGAAGGTGAGGACCAGCAACAGCTCTAAGCCCTTAGATGTAGCGTGCATCAGAAATCGCTTGGGTGTTGGCACTTTGGGAGGTGGTCTGTGCCGAGAGTGAGACTGTGTTGGGAGTGCTGGGTGGCAAGGCCAAGGCAGATGGGCAGAGTGTGTTTGGCTGTGGAAGCGGTGTCAAGGGAAGGTGAGGACCAGCAACAGCTCTAAGCCCTTAGATGTAGCGTGCGTAAGAAATCGCTTGGGTGTTGGCACTTTGGGAGGTGGTCTGTGCCGAGAGTGAGAGTGTGTTGGGAGTGCTGGGAGGCAAGGCAAAGGCAGATGGGCAGAGTATGTTTGGCTGTGGAAGCGGTGTCAAGGGAAGATGAGGACCAGCAACAGCTCTAAGCCCTTAGGCCTATCGTATGGGAGAAATGGCTTGGACGTTTGCACTTTGGGAGGTGGTCTGTGCCGGCAGTGAGAGTGAGATTGAACCTGAGAATGTGTGTTGCGAGTGGTGTGAGGCAAAGCCAGGGCAGATGGCCAGAGTGTGTTTGTCTGTGAAAGCGGTGTCAAGGGAAGGTGAGGACCAGCAACAGCTCTAAGGCCTTAGATGTAGCGTGTGTCAGAAATCGCTTGGGTGTTGGCAGTTTGGGAGGTAGTGTGTGCTGGGAGTGAGAGTGAGAGCGTGAGTGAGCCTGACAATGTGAGTTGGGAGTGGTGTTTGTCAAAGGCAGGGTAGATGGCCAAAGTGCGTTTTTCTGTGAAAGCGCTGTCAAGGGAAGGTGAGGACCAGCAACAGCTCTAAGCCCTTAGGCCTATCGTATGGGAGAAATGGCTTGGACGTTTGCACTTTGGGAGGTGGTCTGTGCCGGCAGTGAGAGTGAGATTGAACCTGAGAATGTGTGTTGCGAGTGGTGTGAGGCAAAGCCAGGGCAGATGGGCAGAGTGTGTTTGGCTGTGAAAGCGGTGTCAAGGGAAGGTGAGGACCAGCAACAGCTCTAAGCCCTTAGATGTAGCGTGCATCAGAAATCGCTTGGGTGTTGGCACTTTGGGAGGTGGTCTGTGCCGAGAGTGAGAGTGTTTTGGGAGTGCTGGGAGGCAAGGCAAAGGCAGATGGGCAGAGTGTGTTTGTCTGTGAAAGCGGTGTCAAGGGAAGGTGAGGACCATCCACAGCTCTAAGCCCTTAGATGTAGCGTGTGTCAGAAATCGCTTGGAGGTTTGCACTTTGGGAGGTGGTCTGCGCTGGGAGTGAGAGTGAGAACGTGAGTGAGCCTGATAATGTGTGTTGGGAGTGCTAGGAGGCAAGGCCAAGGCAGATGGGCAGAGTATGTTTGGCTGTGGAAGCGGTGTCAAGGGAAGGTGAGGACCAGCAACAGCTCTAAGCCCTTAGGCCTATCGTATGGGAGAAATGGCTTGGATGTTTGCACTTTGGGAGGTGGTCTGTGCCGAGAGTGAGAGTGAGATTGAGCCTGAGAATGTGAGGTGGGAGTGCTGGGAGGCAAGCCAGGGTAGATGGCCAGAGTGTGTTTGGCTGTGAAAGCGGTGTCAAGGGAAGGTGAGGACCAGCAACAGCTCTAATCCCCTACATGTAGCGTGTGTCAGAAATCGCTTGGGTGTTGGCACTTTGGGAGGTGGTGTGTGCTGGGAATCAGAGTGAGGACATGAGTGAGCCTGATAATGTGTGTTGGGAGTGCTGTGAGGCACGGCACAGACAGACGTCCAGAGTGTGTTTGTCTGTGAAAGCGTTGTCAAGGGAAGGTGAGGACCAGCAACAGCTCTAAGCGTTTAGATGTAGCGTGTGTCAGAAATCGGTTTGGTGTTGGCACTTTGGGATTTGGTCTGTGCCAAGAGTGAGAGTGAGAGCGTGAGTGAGGCTGAGAATGTGTGTTGGGCGTGCTGGGAGGCAAGGCAAAGGCAGACGGCCAGAGTGTGTTTGTCTGTGAAAGCAGTGTCAAGGGAAGGTGAGGACCAGCAAGAGCTCTAAGCCCTTAGATGTAGCGTGCATCAGAAATCGCTTGGGTGTTGGCACTTTGTGAGGTGGTCTGTGCCGAGAGCGAGAGTGTTTTGGGAGTGCTGGGAGGCAAGGCAAAGGCAGATTGCCAGAGTGTGTTTGGCTGTGAAAGCGGTGTCAAGGGAAGGTGAGGCCCAGCAAGAGCTCTAAGCCCTTAGGCCTATCGTATGGAAGAAATGGCTTGGGTGTTGGCGCTTTGGTTGCTACTCTGTGCCGGGATTGAGAGTGACCTTGAACCAGAGAATCCGTGTTGGGAGTGCTGGGAGGGCAGGGCACCGCAGATGGCCAGAGTTTTTTTAGCTGTGAAAGCGGTGTCAATGGAAGATGAGGACCAGCAACAGCTCTAAGCCCTTAGGCCTATCGTATGGGAGAAATGGCTTGGACGTTTGCACTTTGGGAGGTGGTCTGTGCCGGGAGTGAGAGTGAGATTGAGCCTGAGAATGTGTGTTGGGAGTGCTGGGAGGCAAAGCCAGGGTAGATGGCCAGAGTGTGTTTGTCTGTGAAAGCGGTGTCAAGGGAAGGTGAGGACCAGCAACAGCTCTAAGCCCTTAGATGTAGCGTGCGTAAGAAATCGCTTGGGTGTTGGCACTTTGGGAGGTGGTCTGTGCCGAGAGTGAGAGTGTTTTGGGAGTGCTGGGAGGCAAGGCAAAGGCAGATGGGCAGAGTGTGTTTGGCTGTGAAAGCGGTGTCAAGGGAAGGTGAGGACCAGCAACAGCTCTAAGCCCTTAGGCCTATCGTATGGGAGAAATGGCTTGGACGTTTGCACTTTGGGAGGTGGTCTGTGCCGGCAGTGAGAGTGAGATTGAACCTGAGAATGTGTGTTGCGAGTGGTGTGAGGCAAAGCCAGGGCAGATGGCCAGAGTGTGTTTGGCTGTGAAAGCGGTGTCAAGGGAAGGTGAGGAGCAGCAACAGCTCTAAACCCGTAGATGTAGCGTGCATCAGAAATCGCTTGGGTGTTGGCACTTTGGGAGGTGGTCTGTGCCGAGAGTGAGAGTGTTTTGGGAGTGCTGGGAGGCAAGGCAAAGGCAGATGGGCAGAGTGTGTTTGTCTGTGAAAGCGGTGTCAAGGGAAGGTGAGGACCATCCACAGCTCTAAGCCCTTAGATGTAGCGTGTGTCAGAAATCGCTTGGAGGTTTGCACTTTGGGAGGTGGTCTGCGCTGGGAGTGAGAGTGAGAACGTGAGTGAGCCTGATAATGTGTGTTGGGAGTGCTAGGAGGCAAGGCCAAGGCAGATGGGCAGAGTGTGTTTGGCTGTGGAAGCGGTGTCAAGGGAAGGTGAGGACCAGCAACAGCTCTAAGCCCTTAGGCCTATCGTATGGGAGAAATGGCTTGGATGTTTGCACTTTGGGAGGTGGTCTGTGCCGAGAGTGAGAGTGAGATTGAGCCTGAGAATGTGAGTTGGGAGTGCTGGGAGGCAAGCCAGGGTAGATGGCCAGAGTGTGTTTGGCTGTGAAAGCGGTGTCAAGGGAAGGTGAGGACCAGCAACAGCTCTAATCCCCTACATGTAGCGTGTGTCAGAAATCGCTTGGGTGTTGGCACTTTGGGAGGTGGTGTGTGCTGGGAATCAGAGTGAGGACATGAGTGAGCCTGATAATGTGTGTTGGGAGTGCTGTGAGGCACGGCACAGACAGACGTCCAGAGTGTGTTTGTCTGTGAAAGCGTTGTCAAGGGAAGGTGAGGACCAGCAACAGCTCTAAGCCTTTAGATGTAGCGTGTGTCAGAAATCGGTTTGGTGTTGGCACTTTGGGATTTGGTCTGTGCCAAGAGTGAGAGTGAGAGCGTGAGTGAGGCTGAGAATGTGTGTTGGGCGTGCTGGGAGGCAAGGCAAAGGCAGACGGCCAGAGTGTGTTTGTCTGTGAAAGCAGTGTCAAGGGAAGGTGAGGACCAGCCACAGCTCTAAGCCCTTAGATGTAGCGTGCATGAGAAATCGCTTGGGTGTTGGCACTTTGTGAGGTGATCTGTGCCGAGAGCGAGAGTGTTTTGGGAGTGCTGGGAGGCAAGGCAAAGGCAGATTGCCAGAGTGTGTTTGGCTGTGAAAGCGGTGTCAAGGGAAGGTGAGGACCAGCAAGAGCTCTAAGCCCTTAGGCCTATCGTATGGAAGAAATGGCTTGGGTGTTGGCGCTTTGGTTGCTACTCTGTGCCGGGATTGAGAGTGACCTTGAACCAGAGAATCCGTGTTGGGAGTGCTGGGAGGGCAGGGCACCGCAGATGGCCAGAGTTTTTTTAGCTGTGAAAGCGGTGTCAATGGAAGATGAGGACCAGCAACAGCTCTAAGCCCTTAGGCCTATCGTATGGGAGAAATGGCTTGGACGTTTGCACTTTGGGAGGTGGTCTGTGCCGGGAGTGAGAGTGAGATTGAGCCTGAGAATGTGTGTTGGGAGTGCTGGGAGGCAAAGCCAGGGTAGATGGCCAGAGTGTGTTTGTCTGTGAAAGCGGTGTCAAGGGAAGGTGAGGACCAGCAACAGCTCTAAGCCCTTAGATGTAGCGTGCGTAAGAAATCGCTTGGGTGTTGGCACTTTGGGAGGTGGTCTGTGCCGAGAGTGAGAGTGTTTTGGGAGTGCTGGGAGGCAAGGCAAAGGCAGATGGGCAGAGTGTGTTTGGCTGTGAAAGCGGTGTCAAGGGAAGGTGAGGACCAGCAACAGCTCTAAGCCCTTAGGCCTATCGTATGGGAGAAATGGCTTGGACGTTTGCACTTTGGGAGGTGGTCTGTGCCGGCAGTGAGAGTGAGATTGAACCTGAGAATGTGTGTTGCGAGTGGTGTGAGGCAAAGCCAGGGCAGATGGCCAGAGTGTGTATGGCTGTGAAAGCGGTGTCAAGGGAAGGTGAGGACCAGCAACAGCTCTAAGCCCTTAGATGTAGCGTGCATCAGAAATCGCTTGGGTGTTGGCACTTTGGGAGGTGGTCTGTGCCGAGAGTGAGAGTGTGTTGGGAGTGCTGGGTGGCAAGGCCAAGGCAGATGGGCAGAGTGTGTTTGGCTGTGGAAGCGGTGTCAAGGGAAGGTGAGGACCAGCAACAGCTCTAAGCCCTTAGATGTAGCGTGCGTAAGAAATCGCTTGGGTGTTGGCACTTTGGGAGGTGGTCTGTGCCGAGAGTGAGAGTGTGTTGGGAGTGCTGGGAGGCAAGGCAAAGGCAGATGGGCAGAGTATGTTTGGCTGTGGAAGCGGTGTCAAGGGAAGATGAGGACCAGCAACAGCTCTAAGCCCTTAGGCCTATCGTATGGGAGAAATGGCTTGGACGTTTGCACTTTGGGAGGTGGTCTGTGCCGGCAGTGAGAGTGAGATTGAACCTGAGAATGTGTGTTGCGAGTGGTGTGAGGCAAAGCCAGGGCAGATGGCCAGAGTGTGTTTGTCTGTGAAAGCGGTGTCAAGGGAAGGTGAGGACCAGCAACAGCTCTAAGGCCTTAGATGTAGCGTGTGTCAGAAATCGCTTGGGTGTTGGCAGTTTGGGAGGTAGTGTGTGCACGGAGTGAGAGCGTGAGTGAGCCTGACAATGTGAGTTGGGAGTGGTGTTTGTCAAAGGCAGGGTAGATGGGCAGAGTGTGTTTGGCTGTGAAAGCGGTGTCAAGGGAAGGTGAGGACCAGCAACAGCTCTAAGCCCTTAGGCCTATCGTATGGGAGAAATGGCTTGGACGTTTGCACTTTGGGAGGTGGTCTGTGCCGGCAGTGAGAGTGAGAGCGTGAGTGAGGCTGAGAATGTGTGTTGGGAGTGCTAGGAGGCAAGGCAAAGGCAGACGGCCAGAGTGTGTTTGTCTGTGAAAGCAGTGTCAAGGGAAGGTGAGGACCAGCAACAGCTCTAAGCCCTTAGATGTAGCGTGCATCAGAAATCGCTTGGGTGTTGGCACTTTGTGAGGTGGTCTGTGCCGAGAGTGAGAGTGTGTTGGGAGTGCTGGGAGGCAAGGCCAAGGCAGATGGGCAGAGTGTGTTTGGCTGTGGAAGCGGTGTCAAGGGAAGGTGAGGACCAGCAACAGCTCTAAGCCCTTAGGCCTATCGTATGGAAGAAATGGCTTGGGTGTTGGCGCTTTGGTTGCTACTCTGTGCCGGGATTGAGAGTGACCTTGAACCAGAGAATCCGTGTTGGGAGTGCTGGGAGGGCAGGGCACCGCAGATGGCCAGAGTTTTTTTAGCTGTGAAAGCGGTGTCAATGGAAGATGAGGACCAGCAACAGCTCTAAACCCTTAGGCCTATCGTATGGGAGAAATGGCTTGGACGTTTGCACTTTGGGAGGTGGTCTGTGCCGGGAGTGAGAGTGAGATTGAGCCTGAGAATGTGTGTTGGGAGTGCTGGGAGGCAAAGCCAGGCTAGATGACCAGAGTGTGTTTGGCTGTGAAAGCGGTGTCAAGGGAAGGTGAGGACCAGCAACAGCTCTAAGCCCTTAGATGTAGCGTGCGTAAGAAATCGCTTGGGTGTTGGCAGTTTGGGAGGTGGTCTGTGCCGAGAGTGAGAGTGTTTTGGGAGTGCTGGGAGGCAAGGCAAAGGCAGATGGCCAGAGTGTGTTTGTCTGTGAAAGCGGTGTCAAGGGAAGGTGAGGACCAGCAAGAGCTCTAAGCCCTTCGTTTTAGCGTGCGTAAGAAATCGCTTGGGTGTTGGCAGTTTGGGAGTTGGTCAGTGCCAAGAGTGAGAGTGCGAGCGTGAGTGAGCCTGAGAATGTGTGTTTGGAGTGCTAGGAGGCAAGGCAAAGGCAGACGGCCAGAGTGTGTTTGTCTGTGAAAGCGGTGTCAAGGGAAGGTGAGGACCAGCAACAGCTCTAAACCCGCAGATGTAGCGTGCGTCAGAAATCGCTTGGGTGTTGGCACTTTGGGAGGTGGTTTGTGCTGGGAGTGAGAGTGAGAGCGTGAGTGAGCCTGACAATGTGTGTTGGGAGTGCTGGGAGGCAAAGCCAGGGTAGATGGCCAGAGTGTGTTTGTCTGTGAAAGCGGTGTCAAGGGAAGGTGAGGACCAGCAACAGCTCTAAACCCGCAGATGTAGCGTGTGTCAGAAATCGCTTGGGTGTTGGCACTTTGGGAAGTGGTCTGTGCCAAGAGTGAGAGTGAGAGCGTGAGTGAGGCTGAGAATGTGTGTTGGGAGTGCTAGGAGGCAAGGCCAAGGCAGATGGGGAGAGTGTGTTTTGTCTGTGAAAGCAGTGTCAAGGGAAGGTGAGGACCAGCAACAGCTCTAAGCCCTTAGGCCTATCGTATGTGAGAAATGGCTTGGAAGTTTGCAGTTTGGGAGGTGGTCTGTGCCGGGAGTGAGAGTGAGATTGAGCCTGATAATGTGAGTTGGGAGTGCTGGGAGGCAAGCCAGGGTAGATGGGCAGAGTGTGTTTGGCTGTGAAAGCGGTGTCAAGGGAAGGTGAGGACCAGCAACAGCTCTAAGCCCTTAGAGGTAGCGTCTGTCAGAAATGGCTTGGGTGTTGGCACTTTGGGAGGTGGTGTGTGCTGGGAATCAGAGTGAGAACGTGAGTGAACCTGATAATGTGTGTTGGGAGTGCTGTGAGGCACGGCACAGACAGACGTCCAGAGTGTGTTTGTCTGTGAAAGCGTTGTCAAGGGAAGGTGAGCACCAGCAACAGCTCTAAGCCTTTAGATGTAGCGTGTGTCAGAAATCGCTGGGTGTTGGCACTTTGGGATTTGGTCTGTGCCAAGAGTGAGAGTGAGAGCGTGAGTGAGGCTGAGAATGTGTGTTGGGCGTGCTGGGAGGCAAGGCAAAGGCAGATGGCCAGAGTGTGTTTGTCTGTGAAAGCGGTGTCAAGGGAAGGTGAGGACCAGCAAGAGCTCTAAGTCCTTAGATGTATCGTTTGTCTGAGATCGCTCTGTGTTGGCACTTTGGGAGGTGGTCTGTGCTGGGAGTGAGAGTGCGAGCGTGAGTGAGCCTGAGAATGTGTGTTGGGCGTGCTGGGAGGCAAGGCAAAGGCAGACGGCCAGAGTGTGTTTGTCTGTGAAAGCAGTGTCAAGGGAAGGTGAGGACCAGCAACAGCTCTAAGCCCTTAGATGTAGCGTGCATCAGAAATCGCTTGGGAGTTGGCAGTTTGGGAGGTGGTCTGTGCCGAGAGTGAGAGTGTTTTGGGAGTGCTGGGAGGCAAGGCAAAGGCAGATGGGCAGAGTGTGTTTGTCTGTGAAAGCGGTGTCAAGGGAAGGTGAGGACCATCCACAGCTCTAAGCCCTTAGATGTAGCGTGTGTCAGAAATCGCTTGGAGGTTTGCACTTTGGGAGGTGGTCTGCGCTGGGAGTGAGAGTGAGAACGTGAGTGAGCCTGATAATGTGTGTTGGGAGTGCTGGGAGGCAAGGCCAAGGCAGATGGGCAGAGTGTGTTTGGCTGTGGAAGCGGTGTCAAGGGAAGGTGAGGACCAGCAACAGCTCTAAGCCCTTAGGCCTATCGTATGGGAGAAATGGCTTGGACGTTTGCACTTTGGGAGGTGGTCTGTGCCGAGAGTGAGAGTGAGATTGAGCCTGAGAATGTGAGTTGGGAGTGCTGGGAGGCAAGCCAGGGTAGATGGCCAGAGTGTGTTTTGCTGTGAAAGCGGTGTCAAGGGAAGGTGAGGACCAGCAACAGCTCTAATCCCCTACATGTAGCGTGTGTCAGAAATGGCTTGGGTGTTGGCACTTTGGGAGGTGGTGTGTGCTGGGAATCAGAGTGAGGACATGAGTGAGCCTGATAATGTGTGTTGGGAGTGCTGTGAGGCACGGCACAGACAGACGTCCAGAGTGTGTTTGTCTGTGAAAGCGTTGTCAAGGGAAGGTGAGGACCAGCAACAGCTCTAAGCGTTTAGATGTAGCGTGTGTCAGAAATCGGTTTGGTGTTGGCACTTTGGGATTTGGTCTGTGCCAAGAGTGAGAGTGAGAGCGTGAGTGAGGCTGAGAATGTGTGTTGGGCGTGCTGGGAGGCAAGGCAAAGGCAGACGGCCAGAGTGTGTTTGTCTGTGAAAGCAGTGTCAAGGGAAGGTGAGGACCAGCAACAGCTCTAAGCCCTTAGATGTAGCGTGCATCAGAAATCGCTTGGGTGTTGGCACTTTGTGAGGTGGTCTGTGCCGAGAGCGAGAGTGTTTTGGGAGTGCTGGGAGGCAAGGCAAAGGCAGATTGCCAGAGTGTGTTTGTCTGTGAAAGCGGTGTCAAGGGAAGGTGAGGACCAGCAACAGCTCTAAGCCCTTAGGCCTATCGTATGGAAGAAATGGCTTGGGTGTTGGCGCTTTGGTTGCTACTCTGTGCCGGGATTGAGAGTGACCTTGAACCAGAGAATCCGTGTTGGGAGTGCTGGGAGGGCAGGGCACCGCAGATGGCCAGAGTTTTTTTAGCTGTGAAAGCGGTGTCAATGGAAGATGAGGACCAGCAACAGCTCTAAGCCCTTAGGCCTATCGTATGGGAGAAATGGCTTGGACGTTTGCACTTTGGGAGGTGGTGTGTACCGGGAGTGAGAGTGAGATTGAGCCTGAGAATGTGTGTTGGGAGTGCTGGGAGGCAAAGCCAGGGTAGATGGCCAGAGTGTGTTTGGCTGTGAAAGCGGTGTCAAGGGAAGGTGAGGACCAGCAACAGCTCTAAGCCCTTAGATGTAGCGTGCGTAAGAAATCGCTTGGGTGTTGGCACTTTGGGAGGTGGTCTGTGCCGAGAGTGAGAGTGTGTTGGGAGTGCTGGGAGGCAAGGCCAAGGCAGATGGGCAGAGTGTGTTTGGCTGTGAAAGCGGTGTCAAGGGAAGGTGAGGACCAGCAACAGCTCTAAGCCCTTAGGCCTATCGTATGGGAGAAATGGCTTGGACGTTTGCACTTTGGGAGGTGGTCTGTGCCGGCAGTGAGAGTGAGATTGAACCTGAGAATGTGTGTTGCGAGTGGTGTGAGGCAAAGCCAGGGCAGATGGCCAGAGTGTGTTTGGCTGTGAAAGCGGTGTCAAGGGAAGGTGAGGACCATCCACAGCTCTAAGCCCTTAGATGTAGCGTGTGTCAGAAATCGCTTGGAGGTTTGCACTTTGGGAGGTGGTCTGCGCTGGGAGTGAGAGTGAGAACGTGAGTGAGCCTGATAATGTGTGTTGGGAGTGCTAGGAGGCAAGGCCAAGGCAGATGGGCAGAGTGTGTTTGGCTGTGGAAGCGGTGTCAAGGGAAGGTGAGGACCAGCAACAGCTCTAAGCCCTTAGGCCTATCGTATGGGAGAAATGGCTTGGATGTTTGCACTTTGGGAGGTGGTCTGTGCCGAGAGTGAGAGTGAGATTGAGCCTGAGAATGTGAGGTGGGAGTGCTGGGAGGCAAGCCAGGGTAGATGGCCAGAGTGTGTTTGGCTGTGAAAGCGGTGTCAAGGGAAGGTGAGGACCAGCAACAGCTCTAATCCCCTACATGTAGCGTGTGTCAGAAATCGCTTGGGTGTTGGCACTTTGGGAGGTGGTGTGTGCTGGGAATCAGAGTGAGGACATGAGTGAGCCTGATAATGTGTGTTGGGAGTGCTGTGAGGCACGGCACAGACAGACGTCCAGAGTGTGTTTGTCTGTGAAAGCGTTGTCAAGGGAAGGTGAGGACCAGCAACAGCTCTAAGCGTTTAGATGTAGCGTGTGTCAGAAATCGGTTTGGTGTTGGCACTTTGGGATTTGGTCTGTGCCAAGAGTGAGAGTGAGAGCGTGAGTGAGGCTGAGAATGTGTGTTGGGCGTGCTGGGAGGCAAGGAAAAGGCAGACGGCCAGAGTGTGTTTGTCTGTGAAAGCAGTGTCAAGGGAAGGTGAGGACCAGCAACAGCTCTAAGCCCTTAGATGTAGCGTGCGTAAGAAATCGCTTGGGTGTTGGCAGTTTGGGAGGTGGTCTGTGCCGAGAGTGAGAGTGTGTTGGGAGTGCTGGGAGGCAAGGCAAAGGCAGATTGCCAGAGTGTGTTTGGCTGTGAAAGCGGTGTCAAGGGAAGGTGAGGCCCAGCAAGAGCTCTAAGCCCTTAGGCCTATCGTATGGAAGAAATGGCTTGGGTGTTGGCGCTTTGGTTGCTACTCTGTGCCGGGATTGAGAGTGACCTTGAACCAGAGAATCCGTGTTGGGAGTGCTGGGAGGGCAGGGCACCGCAGATGGCCAGAGTTTTTTTAGCTGTGAAAGCGGTGTCAATGGAAGATGAGGACCAGCAACAGCTCTAAGCCCTTAGGCCTATCGTATGGGAGAAATGGCTTGGACGTTTGCACTTTGGGAGGTGGTCTGTGCCGGGAGTGAGAGTGAGATTGAGCCTGACAATGTGTGTTGGGAGTGCTGGGAGGCAAGGCCAAGGCAGATGGGCAGAGTGTGTTTGGCTGTGAAAGCGGTGTCAAGGGAAGGTGAGGACCAGCAACAGCTCTAAGCCCTTAGGCCTATCGTATGGGAGAAATGGCTTGGACGTTTGCACTTTGGGAGGTGGTCTGTGCCGGCAGTGAGAGTGAGATTGAACCTGAGAATGTGTGTTGCGAGTGGTGTGAGGCAAAGCCAGGGCAGATGGCCAGAGTGTGTTTGGCTGTGAAAGCGGTGTCAAGGGAAGGTGAGGAGCAGCAACAGCTCTAAACCCGTAGATGTAGCGTGCATCAGAAATCGCTTGGGTGTTGGCACTTTGGGAGGTGGTCTGTGCCGAGAGTGAGAGTGTTTTGGGAGTGCTGGGAGGCAAGGCAAAGGCAGATGGGCAGAGTGTGTTTGTCTGTGAAAGCGGTGTCAAGGGAAGGTGAGGACCATCCACAGCTCTAAGCCCTTAGATGTAGCGTGTGTCAGAAATCGCTTGGAGGTTTGCACTTTGGGAGGTGGTCTGCGCTGGGAGTGAGAGTGAGAACGTGAGTGAGCCTGATAATGTGTGTTGGGAGTGCTAGGAGGCAAGGCCAAGGCAGATGGGCAGAGTGTGTTTGGCTGTGGAAGCGGTGTCAAGGGAAGGTGAGGACCAGCAACAGCTCTAAGCCCTTAGGCCTATCGTATGGGAGAAATGGCTTGGATGTTTGCACTTTGGGAGGTGGTCTGTGCCGAGAGTGAGAGTGAGATTGAGCCTGAGAATGTGAGTTGGGAGTGCTGGGAGGCAAGCCAGGGTAGATGGCCAGAGTGTGTTTGGCTGTGAAAGCGGTGTCAAGGGAAGGTGAGGACCAGCAACAGCTCTAATCCCCTACATGTAGCGTGTGTCAGAAATCGCTTGGGTGTTGGCACTTTGGGAGGTGGTGTGTGCTGGGAATCAGAGTGAGGACATGAGTGAGCCTGATAATGTGTGTTGGGAGTGCTGTGAGGCACGGCACAGACAGACGTCCAGAGTGTGTTTGTCTGTGAAAGCGTTGTCAAGGGAAGGTGAGGACCAGCAACAGCTCTAAGCCTTTAGATGTAGCGTGTGTCAGAAATCGGTTTGGTGTTGGCACTTTGGGATTTGGTCTGTGCCAAGAGTGAGAGTGAGAGCGTGAGTGAGGCTGAGAATGTGTGTTGGGCGTGCTGGGAGGCAAGGCAAAGGCAGACGGCCAGAGTGTGTTTGTCTGTGAAAGCAGTGTCAAGGGAAGGTGAGGACCAGCAACAGCTCTAAGCCCTTAGATGTAGCGTGCATGAGAAATCGCTTGGGTGTTGGCACTTTGTGAGGTGATCTGTGCCGAGAGCGAGAGTGTTTTGGGAGTGCTGGGAGGCAAGGCAAAGGCAGATTGCCAGAGTGTGTTTGGCTGTGAAAGCGGTGTCAAGGGAAGGTGAGGACCAGCAAGAGCTCTAAGCCCTTAGGCCTATCGTATGGAAGAAATGGCTTGGGTGTTGGCGCTTTGGTTGCTACTCTGTGCCGGGATTGAGAGTGACCTTGAACCAGAGAATCCGTGTTGGGAGTGCTGGGAGGGCAGGGCACCGCAGATGGCCAGAGTTTTTTTAGCTGTGAAAGCGGTGTCAATGGAAGATGAGGACCAGCAACAGCTCTAAGCCCTTAGGCCTATCGTATGGGAGAAATGGCTTGGACGTTTGCACTTTGGGAGGTGGTCTGTGCCGGGAGTGAGAGTGAGATTGAGCCTGAGAATGTGTGTTGGGAGTGCTGGGAGGCAAAGCCAGGGTAGATGGCCAGAGTGTGTTTGTCTGTGAAAGCGGTGTCAAGGGAAGGTGAGGACCAGCAACAGCTCTAAGCCCTTAGATGTAGCGTGCGTAAGAAATCGCTTGGGTGTTGGCACTTTGGGAGGTGGTCTGTGCCGAGAGTGAGAGTGTTTTGGGAGTGCTGGGAGGCAAGGCAAAGGCAGATGGGCAGAGTGTGTTTGGCTGTGAAAGCGGTGTCAAGGGAAGGTGAGGACCAGCAACAGCTCTAAGCCCTTAGGCCTATCGTATGGGAGAAATGGCTTGGACGTTTGCACTTTGGGAGGTGGTCTGTGCCGGCAGTGAGAGTGAGATTGAACCTGAGAATGTGTGTTGCGAGTGGTGTGAGGCAAAGCCAGGGCAGATGGCCAGAGTGTGTATGGCTGTGAAAGCGGTGTCAAGGGAAGGTGAGGACCAGCAACAGCTCTAAGCCCTTAGATGTAGCGTGCATCAGAAATCGCTTGGGTGTTGGCACTTTGGGAGGTGGTCTGTGCCGAGAGTGAGAGTGTGTTGGGAGTGCTGGGTGGCAAGGCCAAGGCAGATGGGCAGAGTGTGTTTGGCTGTGGAAGCGGTGTCAAGGGAAGGTGAGGACCAGCAACAGCTCTAAGCCCTTAGATGTAGCGTGCGTAAGAAATCGCTTGGGTGTTGGCACTTTGGGAGGTGGTCTGTGCCGAGAGTGAGAGTGTGTTGGGAGTGCTGGGAGGCAAGGCAAAGGCAGATGGGCAGAGTATGTTTGGCTGTGGAAGCGGTGTCAAGGGAAGATGAGGACCAGCAACAGCTCTAAGCCCTTAGGCCTATCGTATGGGAGAAATGGCTTGGACGTTTGCACTTTGGGAGGTGTTCTGTGCCGGCAGTGAGAGTGAGATTGAACCTGAGAATGTGTGTTGCGAGTGGTGTGAGGCAAAGCCAGGGCAGATGGCCAGAGTGTGTTTGTCTGTGAAAGCGGTGTCAAGGGAAGGTGAGGACCAGCAACAGCTCTAAGGCCTTAGATGTAGCGTGTGTCAGAAATCGCTTGGGTGTTGGCAGTTTGGGAGGTAGTGTGTGCACGGAGTGAGAGCGTGAGTGAGCCTGACAATGTGAGTTGGGAGTGGTGTTTGTCAAAGGCAGGGTAGATGGGCAGAGTGTGTTTGGCTGTGAAAGCGGTGTCAAGGGAAGGTGAGGACCAGCAACAGCTCTAAGCCCTTAGGCCTATCGTATGGGAGAAATGGCTTGGACGTTTGCACTTTGGGAGGTGGTCTGTGCCGGCAGTGAGAGTGAGAGCGTGAGTGAGGCTGAGAATGTGTGTTGGGAGTGCTAGGAGGCAAGGCAAAGGCAGACGGCCAGAGTGTGTTTGTCTGTGAAAGCAGTGTCAAGGGAAGGTGAGGACCAGCAACAGCTCTAAGCCCTTAGATGTAGCGTGCATCAGAAATCGCTTGGGTGTTGGCACTTTGTGAGGTGGTCTGTGCCGAGAGTGAGAGTGTGTTGGGAGTGCTGGGTGGCAAGGCCAAGGCAGATGGGCAGAGTATGTTTGGCTGTGAAAGCGGTGTCAAGGGAAGGTGAGAACCAGCAACAGCTCTAAGCCCTTAGATGTAGCGTGCATCAGAAATAGCTTGGACGTTTGCACTTTGGGAGGTGGTCTGTGCCGAGAGTGAGAGTGTGTTGGGAGTGCTGGGAGGCAAGGCCAAGGCAGATGGGCAGAGTGTGTTTGGCTGTGGAAGCGGTGTCAAGGGAAGGTGAGGACCAGCAACAGCTCTAAGCCCTTAGGCCTATCGTATGGAAGAAATGGCTTGGGTGTTGGCGCTTTGGTTGCTACTCTGTGCCGGGATTGAGAGTGACCTTGAACCAGAGAATCCGTGTTGGGAGTGCTGGGAGGGCAGGGCACCGCAGATGGCCAGAGTTTTTTTAGCTGTGAAAGCGGTGTCAATGGAAGATGAGGACCAGCAACAGCTCTAAACCCTTAGGCCTATCGTATGGGAGAAATGGCTTGGACGTTTGCACTTTGGGAGGTGGTCTGTGCCGGGAGTGAGAGTGAGATTGAGCCTGAGAATGTGTGTTGGGAGTGCTGGGAGGCAAAGCCAGGCTAGATGACCAGAGTGTGTTTGTCTGTGAAAGCGGTGTCAAGGGAAGGTGAGGACCAGCAACAGCTCTAAGCCCTTAGATGTAGCGTGCGTAAGAAATCGCTTGGGTGTTGGCAGTTTGGGAGGTGGTCTGTGCCGAGAGTGAGAGTGTTTTGGGAGTGCTGGGAGGCAAGGCAAAGGCAGATGGCCAGAGTGTGTTTGGCTGTGAAAGCGGTGTCAAGGGAAGGTGAGGACCAGCAAGAGCTCTAAGCCCTTCGTTTTAGCGTGCGTAAGAAATCGCTTGGGTGTTGGCAGTTTGGGAGTTGGTCAGTGCCAAGAGTGAGAGTGCGAGCGTGAGTGAGCCTGAGAATGTGTGTTTGGAGTGCTAGGAGGCAAGGCAAAGGCAGACGGCCAGAGTGTGTTTGTCTGTGAAAGCGGTGTCAAGGGAAGGTGAGGACCAGCAACAGCTCTAAACCCGCAGATGTAGCGTGCGTCAGAAATCGCTTGGGTGTTGGCACTTTGGGAGGTGGTTTGTGCTGGGAGTGAGAGTGAGAGCGTGAGTGAGCCTGACAATGTGTGTTGGGAGTGCTGGGAGGCAAAGCCAGGGTAGATGGCCAGAGTGTGTTTGTCTGTGAAAGCGGTGTCAAGGGAAGGTGAGGACCAGCAACAGCTCTAAGCCCTTAGAGGTAGCGTCTGTCAGAAATGGCTTGGGTGTTGGCACTTTGGGAGGTGGTGTGTGCTGGGAATCAGAGTGAGAACGTGAGTGAACCTGATAATGTGTGTTGGGAGTGCTGTGAGGCACGGCACAGACAGACGTCCAGAGTGTGTTTGTCTGTGAAAGCGTTGTCAAGGGAAGGTGAGCACCAGCAACAGCTCTAAGCCTTTAGATGTAGCGTGTGTCAGAAATCGCTGGGTGTTGGCACTTTGGGATTTGGTCTGTGCCAAGAGTGAGAGTGAGAGCGTGAGTGAGGCTGAGAATGTGTGTTGGGCGTGCTGGGAGGCAAGGCAAAGGCAGATGGCCAGAGTGTGTTTGTCTGTGAAAGCGGTGTCAAGGGAAGGTGAGGACCAGCAAGAGCTCTAAGTCCTTAGATGTATCGTTTGTCTGAGATCGCTCTGTGTTGGCACTTTGGGAGGTGGTCTGTGCTGGGAGTGAGAGTGCGAGCGTGAGTGAGCCTGAGAATGTGTGTTGGGCGTGCTGGGAGGCAAGGCAAAGGCAGACGGCCAGAGTGTGTTTGTCTGTGAAAGCAGTGTCAAGGGAAGGTGAGGACCAGCAACAGCTCTAAGCCCTTAGATGTAGCGTGCATCAGAAATCGCTTGGGAGTTGGCAGTTTGGGAGGTGGTCTGTGCCGAGAGTGAGAGTGTTTTGGGAGTGCTGGGAGGCAAGGCAAAGGCAGATGGGCAGAGTGTGTTTGTCTGTGAAAGCGGTGTCAAGGGAAGGTGAGGACCATCCACAGCTCTAAGCCCTTAGATGTAGCGTGTGTCAGAAATCGCTTGGAGGTTTGCACTTTGGGAGGTGGTCTGCGCTGGGAGTGAGAGTGAGAACGTGAGTGAGCCTGACAATGTGTGTTGGGAGTGCTGGGAGGCAAGGCCAAGGCAGATGGGCAGAGTGTGTTTGGCTGTGGAAGCGGTGTCAAGGGAAGGTGAGGACCAGCAACAGCTCTAAGCCCTTAGGCCTATCGTATGGGAGAAATGGCTTGGACGTTTGCACTTTGGGAGGTGGTCTGTGCCGAGAGTGAGAGTGAGATTGAGCCTGAGAATGTGAGTTGGGAGTGCTGGGAGGCAAGCCAGGGTAGATGGCCAGAGTGTGTTTTGCTGTGAAAGCGGTGTCAAGGGAAGGTGAGGACCAGCAACAGCTCTAATCCCCTACATGTAGCGTGTGTCAGAAATGGCTTGGGTGTTGGCACTTTGGGAGGTGGTGTGTGCTGGGAATCAGAGTGAGGACATGAGTGAGCCTGATAATGTGTGTTGGGAGTGCTGTGAGGCACGGCACAGACAGACGTCCAGAGTGTGTTTGTCTGTGAAAGCGTTGTCAAGGGAAGGTGAGGACCAGCAACAGCTCTAAGCGTTTAGATGTAGCGTGTGTCAGAAATCGGTTTGGTGTTGGCACTTTGGGATTTGGTCTGTGCCAAGAGTGAGAGTGAGAGCGTGAGTGAGGCTGAGAATGTGTGTTGGGCGTGCTGGGAGGCAAGGCAAAGGCAGACGGCCAGAGTGTGTTTGTCTGTGAAAGCAGTGTCAAGGGAAGGTGAGGACCAGCAACAGCTCTAAGCCCTTAGATGTAGCGTGCATCAGAAATCGCTTGGGTGTTGGCACTTTGTGAGGTGGTCTGTGCCGAGAGCGAGAGTGTTTTGGGAGTGCTGGGAGGCAAGGCAAAGGCAGATTGCCAGAGTGTGTTTGTCTGTGAAAGCGGTGTCAAGGGAAGGTGAGGACCAGCAAGAGCTCTAAGCCCTTAGGCCTATCGTATGGAAGAAATGGCTTGGGTGTTGGCGCTTTGGTTGCTACTCTGTGCCGGGATTGAGAGTGACCTTGAACCAGAGAATCCGTGTTGGGAGTGCTGGGAGGGCAGGGCACCGCAGATGGCCAGAGTTTTTTTAGCTGTGAAAGCGGTGTCAATGGAAGATGAGGACCAGCAACAGCTCTAAGCCCTTAGGCCTATCGTATGGGAGAAATGGCTTGGACGTTTGCACTTTGGGAGGTGGTGTGTACCGGGAGTGAGAGTGAGATTGAGCCTGAGAATGTGTGTTGGGAGTGCTGGGAGGCAAAGCCAGGGTAGATGGGCAGAGTGTGTTTGGCTGTGAAAGCGGTGTCAAGGGAAGGTGAGGACCAGCAACAGCTCTAAGCCCTTAGATGTAGCGTGCGTAAGAAATCGCTTGGGTGTTGGCAGTTTGGGAGGTGGTCTGTGCCGAGAGTGAGAGTGTGTTGGGAGTGCTGGGAGGCAAGGCCAAGGCAGATGGGCAGAGTGTGTTTGGCTGTGAAAGCGGTGTCAAGGGAAGGTGAGGACCAGCAAGAGCTCTAAGCCCTTAGGCCTATCGTATGGGAGAAATGGCTTGGACGTTTGCACTTTGGGAGGTGGTCTGTGCCGGCAGTGAGAGTGAGATTGAACCTGAGAATGTGTGTTGCGAGTGGTGTGAGGCAAAGCCAGGGCAGATGGCCAGAGTGTGTTTGGCTGTGAAAGCGGTGTCAAGGGAAGGTGAGGACCATCCACAGCTCTAAGCCCTTAGATGTAGCGTGTGTCAGAAATCGCTTGGAGGTTTGCGCTTTGGGAGGTGGTCTGCGCTGGGAGTGAGAGTGAGAACGTGAGTGAGCCTGATAATGTGTGTTGGGAGTGCTAGGAGGCAAGGCCAAGGCAGATGGGCAGAGTGTGTTTGGCTGTGGAAGCGGTGTCAAGGGAAGGTGAGGACCAGCAACAGCTCTAAGCCCTTAGGCCTATCGTATGGGAGAAATGGCTTGGATGTTTGCACTTTGGGAGGTGGTCTGTGCCGAGAGTGAGAGTGAGATTGAGCCTGAGAATGTGAGGTGGGAGTGCTGGGAGGCAAGCCAGGGTAGATGGCCAGAGTGTGTTTGGCTGTGAAAGCGGTGTCAAGGGAAGGTGAGGACCAGCAACAGCTCTAATCCCCTACATGTAGCGTGTGTCAGAAATCGCTTGGGTGTTGGCACTTTGGGAGGTGGTGTGTGCTGGGAATCAGAGTGAGGACATGAGTGAGCCTGATAATGTGTGTTGGGAGTGCTGTGAGGCACGGCACAGACAGACGTCCAGAGTGTGTTTGTCTGTGAAAGCGTTGTCAAGGGAAGGTGAGGACCAGCAACAGCTCTAAGCGTTTAGATGTAGCGTGTGTCAGAAATCGGTTTGGTGTTGGCACTTTGGGATTTGGTCTGTGCCAAGAGTGAGAGTGAGAGCGTGAGTGAGGCTGAGAATGTGTGTTGGGCGTGCTGGGAGGCAAGGAAAAGGCAGACGGCCAGAGTGTGTTTGTCTGTGAAAGCAGTGTCAAGGGAAGGTGAGGACCAGCAACAGCTCTAAGCCCTTAGATGTAGCGTGCGTAAGAAATCGCTTGGGTGTTGGCAGTTTGGGAGGAGGTCTGTGCCGAGAGTGAGAGTGTTTTGGGAGTGCTGGGAGGCAAGGCAAAGGCAGATTGCCAGAGTGTGTTTGGCTGTGAAAGCGGTGTCAAGGGAAGGTGAGGCCCAGCAAGAGCTCTAAGCCCTTAGGCCTATCGTATGGAAGAAATGGCTTGGGTGTTGGCGCTTTGGTTGCTACTCTGTGCCGGGATTGAGAGTGACCTTGAACCAGAGAATCCGTGTTGGGAGTGCTGGGAGGGCAGGGCACCGCAGATGGCCAGAGTTTTTTTAGCTGTGAAAGCGGTGTCAATGGAAGATGAGGACCAGCAACAGCTCTAAGCCCTTAGGCCTATCGTATGGGAGAAATGGCTTGGACGTTTGCACTTTGGGAGGTGGTCTGTGCCGGGAGTGAGAGTGAGATTGAGCCTGACAATGTGTGTTGGGAGTGCTGGGAGGCAAAGCCAGGGTAGATGGCCAGAGTGTGTTTGTCTGTGAAAGCGGTGTCAAGGGAAGGTGAGGACCAGCAACAGCTCTAAGCCCTTAGATGTAGCGTGCGTAAGAAATCGCTTGGGTGTTGGCACTTTGGGAGGTGGTCTGTGCCGAGAGTGAGAGTGTGTTGGGAGTGCTGGGAGGCAAGGCCAAGGCAGATGGGCAGAGTGTGTTTGGCTGTGAAAGCGGTGTCAAGGGAAGGTGAGGACCAGCAAGAGCTCTAAGCCCTTAGGCCTATCGTATGGGAGAAATGGCTTGGACGTTTGCACTTTGGGAGGTGGTCTGTGCCGGCAGTGAGAGTGAGATTGAACCTGAGAATGTGTGTTGCGAGTGGTGTGAGGCAAAGCCAGGGCAGATGGCCAGAGTGTGTTTGGCTGTGAAAGCGGTGTCAAGGGAAGGTGAGGACCAGCAACAGCTCTAAGCCCTTAGATGTAGCGTGCATCAGAAATCGCTTGGGTGTTGGCACTTTGGGAGGTGGTCTGTGCCGAGAGTGAGAGTGTGTTGGGAGTGCTGGGTGGCAAGGCCAAGGCAGATGGGCAGAGTGTGTTTGGCTGTGGAAGCGGTGTCAAGGGAAGGTGAGGACCAGCAACAGCTCTAAGCCCTTAGATGTAGCGTGCGTAAGAAATCGCTTGGGTGTTGGCACTTTGGGAGGTGGTCTGTGCCGAGAGTGAGAGTGTGTTGGGAGTGCTGGGAGGCAAGGCAAAGGCAGATGGGCAGAGTATGTTTGGCTGTGGAAGCGGTGTCAAGGGAAGATGAGGACCAGCAACAGCTCTAAGCCCTTAGGCCTATCGTATGGGAGAAATGGCTTGGACGTTTGCACTTTGGGAGGTGGTCTGTGCCGGCAGTGAGAGTGAGATTGAACCTGAGAATGTGTGTTGCGAGTGGTGTGAGGCAAAGCCAGGGCAGATGGCCAGAGTGTGTTTGTCTGTGAAAGCGGTGTCAAGGGAAGGTGAGGACCAGCAACAGCTCTAAGGCCTTAGATGTAGCGTGTGTCAGAAATCGCTTGGGTGTTGGCAGTTTGGGAGGTAGTGTGTGCTGGGAGTGAGAGTGAGAGCGTGAGTGAGCCTGACAATGTGAGTTGGGAGTGGTGTTTGTCAAAGGCAGGGTAGATGGCCAAAGTGCGTTTTTCTGTGAAAGCGCTGTCAAGGGAAGGTGAGGACCAGCAACAGCTCTAAGCCCTTAGGCCTATCGTATGGGAGAAATGGCTTGGACGTTTGCACTTTGGGAGGTGGGCTGTGCCGGCAGTGAGAGTGAGAGCGTGAGTGAGGCTGAGAATGTGTGTTGGGAGTGCTAGGAGGCAAGGCAAAGGCAGACGGCCAGAGTGTGTTTGTCTGTGAAAGCAGTGTCAAGGGAAGGTGAGGAGCAGCAACAGCTCTAAGCCCTTAGATGTAGCGTGCATCAGAAATCGCTTGGGTGTTGGCACTTTGTGAGGTGGTCTGTGCCGAGAGTGAGAGTGTGTTGGGAGTGCTGGGTGGCAAGGCCAAGGCAGATGGGCAGAGTATGTTTGGCTGTGGAAGCGGTGTCAAGGGAAGGTGAGGACCAGCAACAGCTCTAAGCCCTTAGATGTAGCGTGCATCAGAAATAGCTTGGGTGTTGGCACTTTGGGAGGTGGTCTGTGCCGAGAGTGAGAGTGTGTTGGGAGTGCTGGGAGGCAAGGCCAAGGCAGATGGGCAGAGTGTGTTTGGCTGTGAAAGCGGTGTCAAGGGAAGGTGAGGACCACCAACAGCTCTAAGCCCTTAGGCCTATCGTATGGAAGAAATGGCTTGGGTGTTGGCGCTTTGGTTGCTACTCTGTGCCGGGATTGAGAGTGACCTTGAACCAGAGAATCCGTGTTGGGAGTGCTGGGAGGGCAGGGCACCGCAGATGGCCAGAGTTTTTTTAGCTGTGAAAGCGGTGTCAATGGAAGATGAGGACCAGCAACAGCTCTAAGCCCTTAGGCCTATCGTATGGGAGAAATGGCTTGGACGTTTGCACTTTGGGAGGTGGTCTGTGCCGGGAGTGAGAGTGAGATTGAGCCTGAGAATGTGTGTTGGGAGTGCTGGGAGGCAAAGCCAGGCTAGATGACCAGAGTGTGTTTGGCTGTGAAAGCGTTGTCAAGGGAAGGTGAGGACCAGCAACAGCTCTAAGCCCTTAGATGTAGCGTGCGTAAGAAATCGCTTGGGTGTTGGCAGTTTGGGAGGTGGTCTGTGCCGAGAGTGAGAGTGTTTTGGGAGTGCTGGGAGGCAAGGCAAAGGCAGATGGCCAGAGTGTGTTTGGCT
This sequence comes from Pelecanus crispus, assembly GCF_030463565.1. Lineage (NCBI taxonomy): Eukaryota > Metazoa > Chordata > Aves > Pelecaniformes > Pelecanidae > Pelecanus > Pelecanus crispus. The sequence goes on along the minus strand of NW_027461483.1, from coordinate 708,356 downwards.
GTGAAAGCGGTGTCAAGGGAAGGTGAGGACCAGCAAGAGCTCTAAGCCCTTCGTTTTAGCGTGCGTAAGAAATCGCTTGGGTGTTGGCAGTTTGGGAGTTGGTCAGTGCCAAGAGTGAGAGTGCGAGCGTGAGTGAGCCTGAGAATGTGTGTTTGGAGTGCTAGGAGGCAAGGCAAAGGCAGACGGCCAGAGTGTGTTTGTCTGTGAAAGCGGTGTCAAGGGAAGGTGAGGACCAGCAACAGCTCTAAACCCGCAGATGTAGCGTGCGTCAGAAATCGCTTGGGTGTTGGCACTTTGGGAGGTGGTTTGTGCTGGGAGTGAGAGTGAGAGCGTGAGTGAGCCTGATAATGTGTGTTGGGAGTGCTGTGAGGCACGGCACAGACAGACGTCCAGAGTGTGTTTGTCTGTGAAAGCGTTGTCAAGGGAAGGTGAGGACCAGCAACAGCTCCAACCGTTAGATGTAGCGTGTGTCAGAAATCGCTGGGTGTTGGCACTTTGGGATTTGGTCTGTGCCAAGAGTGAGAGTGAGAGCGTGAGTGAGGCTGAGAATGTGTGTTGGGCGTGCTGGGAGGCAAGGCAAAGGCAGATGGCCAGAGTGTGGTTGTCTGTGAAAGCGTTGTCAAGGGAAGGTGAGGACCAGCAAGAGCTCTAAGTCCTTAGATGTAGCGTTTGTCTGAGATCGCTCTGTGTTGGCACTTTGGGAGGTGGTCTGTGCTGGGAGTGAGAGTGCGAGCGTGAGTGAGCCTGAGAATGTGTGTTGGGCGTGCTGGGAGGCAAGGCAAAGGCAGACGGCCAGAGTGTGTTTGTCTGTGAAAGCAGTGTCAAGGGAAGGTGAGGACCAGCAACAGCTCTAAGCCCTTAGATGTAGCGTGCATCAGAAATCGCTTGGGTGTTGGCACTTTGGGAGGTGGTCTGTGCCGAGAGTGAGAGTGTTTTGGGAGTGCTGGGAGGCAAGGCAAAGGCAGATGGCCAGAGTGTGTTTGTCTGTGAAAGCGGTGTCAAGGGAAGGTGAGGACCATCCACAGCTCTAAGCCCTTAGATGTAGCGTGTGTCAGAAATCGCTTGGAGGTTTGCACTTTGGGAGGTGGTCTGCGCTGGGAGTGAGAGTGAGAACGTGAGTGAGCCTGATAATGTGTGTTGGGAGTGCTAGGAGGCAAGGCCAAGGCAGATGGGCAGAGTGTGTTTGGCTGTGGAAGCGGTGTCAAGGGAAGGTGAGGACCAGCAACAGCTCTAAGCCCTTAGGCCTATCGTATGGGAGAAATGGCTTGGACGTTTGCACTTTGGGAGGTGGTCTGTGCCGAGAGTGAGAGTGAGATTGAGCCTGAGAATGTGAGTTGGGAGTGCTGGGAGGCAAGCCAGGGTAGATGGCCAGAGTGTGTTTGGCTGTGAAAGCGGTGTCAAGGGAAGGTGAGGACCAGCAACAGCTCTAATCCCCTACATGTAGCGTGTGTCAGAAATGGCTTGGGTGTTGGCACTTTGGGAGGTGGTGTGTGCTGGGAATCAGAGTGAGGACATGAGTGAGCCTGATAATGTGTGTTGGGAGTGCTGTGAGGCACGGCACAGACAGACGTCCAGAGTGTGTTTGTCTGTGAAAGCGTTGTCAAGGGAAGGTGAGGACCAGCAACAGCTCTAAGCCTTTAGATGTAGCGTGTGTCAGAAATCGGTTTGGTGTTGGCACTTTGGGATTTGGTCTGTGCCAAGAGTGAGAGTGAGAGCGTGAGTGAGGCTGAGAATGTGTGTTGGGCGTGCTGGGAGGCAAGGCAAAGGCAGACGGCCAGAGTGTGTTTGTCTGTGAAAGCAGTGTCAAGGGAAGGTGAGGACCAGCAACAGCTCTAAGCCCTTAGATGTAGCGTGCATCAGAAATCGCTTGGGTGTTGGCACTTTGTGAGGTGGTCTGTGCCGAGAGCGAGAGTGTTTTGGGAGTGCTGGGAGGCAAGGCAAAGGCAGATTGCCAGAGTGTGTTTGGCTGTGAAAGCGGTGTCAAGGGAAGGTGAGGACCAGCAAGAGCTCTAAGCCCTTAGGCCTATCGTATGGAAGAAATGGCTTGGGTGTTGGCGCTTTGGTTGCTACTCTGTGCCGGGATTGAGAGTGACCTTGAACCAGAGAATCCGTGTTGGGAGTGCTGGGAGGGCAGGGCACCGCAGATGGCCAGAGTTTTTTTAGCTGTGAAAGCGGTGTCAATGGAAGATGAGGACCAGCAACAGCTCTAAGCCCTTAGGCCTATCGTATGGGAGAAATGGCTTGGACGTTTGCACTTTGGGAGGTGGTCTGTGCCGGGAGTGAGAGTGAGATTGAGCCTGAGAATGTGTGTTGGGAGTGCTGGGAGGCAAAGCCAGGGTAGATGGCCAGAGTGTGTTTGTCTGTGAAAGCGGTGTCAAGGGAAGGTGAGGACCAGCAAGAGCTCTAAGGCCTTAGATGTAGCGTGCGTAAGAAATCGCTTGGGTGTTGGCACTTTGGGAGGTGGTCTGTGCCGAGAGTGAGAGTGTGTTGGGAGTGCTGGGAGGCAAGGCCAAGGCAGATGGGCAGAGTGTGTTTGGCTGTGAAAGCGGTGTCAAGGGAAGGTGAGGACCAGCAACAGCTCTAAGCCCTTAGGCCTATCGTATGGGAGAAATGGCTTGGACGTTTGCACTTTGGGAGGTGGTCTGTGCCGGCAGTGAGAGTGAGATTGAACCTGAGAATGTGTGTTGCGAGTGGTGTGAGGCAAAGCCAGGGCAGATGGCCAGAGTGTGTATGGCTGTGAAAGCGGTGTCAAGGGAAGGTGAGGACCAGCAACAGCTCTAAGCCCTTAGATGTAGCGTGCATCAGAAATCGCTTGGGTGTTGGCACTTTGGGAGGTGGTCTGTGCCGAGAGTGAGAGTGTGTTGGGAGTGCTGGGTGGCAAGGCCAAGGCAGATGGGCAGAGTGTGTTTGGCTGTGGAAGCGGTGTCAAGGGAAGGTGAGGACCAGCAACAGCTCTAAGCCCTTAGATGTAGCGTGCGTAAGAAATCGCTTGGGTGTTGGCACTTTGGGAGGTGGTCTGTGCCGAGAGTGAGAGTGTGTTGGGAGTGCTGGGAGGCAAGGCAAAGGCAGATGGGCAGAGTATGTTTGGCTGTGGAAGCGGTGTCAAGGGAAGATGAGGACCAGCAACAGCTCTAAGCCCTTAGGCCTATCGTATGGGAGAAATGGCTTGGACGTTTGCACTTTGGGAGGTGGTCTGTGCCGGCAGTGAGAGTGAGATTGAACCTGAGAATGTGTGTTGCGAGTGGTGTGAGGCAAAGCCAGGGCAGATGGCCAGAGTGTGTTTGTCTGTGAAAGCGGTGTCAAGGGAAGGTGAGGACTAGCAACAGCTCTAAACCTGTAGATGTAGCGTGTGTCAGAAATCGCTTGGGTGTTGGCAGTTTGGGAGGTAGTGTGTGCTGGGAGTGAGAGTGAGAGCGTGAGTGAGCCTGACAATGTGAGCTGGGAGTGGTGTTTGTCAAAGGCAGGGTAGATGGCCAGAGTGCGTTTTTCTGTGAAAGCGCTGTCAAGGGAAGGTGAGGACCAGCAACAGCTCAAAGGCCTTAGGCCTGTCATATGGGAGAAATGGCTTGGATGTTTGCACTTTGGGAGGTGGTCTGTGCCGGGAGTGAGAGTGAGATTGAGCCTGAGAATGTGTGTTGGGAGTTCTGGGAGGCAAAGCCAGGGTAGACGGGCAGAGTGTGTTTGTCTGTGAAAGCGTTGTCAAGGGAAGGTGAGGACAAGCAACAGCTCTAAGCCCTTAGATGTAGCGTGTGTCAGAAATCGCTTGGACGTTTGCACTTTGGGAGGTGGTCTGCACTGGGAGTGAGAGTGAGAACGTGAATGAGCCTGATAATGTGTGTTGGGAGTGCTGTGAGGCATGGCACAGACAGACGGCCAGAGTGTGTTTGTCTGTGAAAGCGTTGTCAAGGGAAGGTGAGGACCAGCAACAGCTCTAAGCCCTTAGATGTAGCGTGTGTCAGAAATCGCTTGGGTGTTGGCACTTTGGGAAGTGGTCTGTGCCAAGAGTGAGAGTGAGAGCGTGAGTGAGGCTGAGAATGTGTGTTGGGCGTGCTGGGAGGCAAGGCAAAGACAGACGGCCAGAGTGTGTTTGTCTGTGAAAGCAGTGTCAAGGGAAGGTGAAGACCAGCAACAGCTCTAAGCCCTTAGATGTAGCGTGCATCAGAAATCGCTTGGGTGTTGGCACTTTGGGAGGTGGTCTGTGCCGAGAGTGAGAGTGTGTTGGGAGTGCTGGGAGGCAAGGCCAAGGCAGATGGCCAGAGTGTGTTTGGCTGTGGAAGCGGTGTCAAGGGAAGGTGAGGACCAGCAACAGCTCTAAGCCCTTAGGCCTATCGTATGGAAGAAATGGCTTGGGTGTTGGCGCTTTGGTTGCTGCTCTGTGCCGGGATTGAGAGTGACCTTGAACCAGAGAATCCGTGTTGGGAGTGCTGGGAGGGCAGGGCACCGCAGATGGCCAGAGTTTTTTTAGCTGTGAAAGCGGTGTCAATGGAAGATGAGGACCAACAACAGCTCTAAGCCCTTAGGCCTATCGTATGGGAGAAATGGCTTGGACATTTGCACTTTGGGAGGTGGTCTGTGCCGGGAGTGAGAGTGAGATTGAGCCTGAGAATGTGTGTTGGGAGTGCTGGGAGGCAAAGCCAGGGTAGATGGGCAGAGTGTGTTTGTCTGTGAAAGCGGTGTCAAGGGAAGGTGAGGACCAGCAACAGCTCTAAGCCCTTAGATATAGCGTGCGTCAGAAATCGCTTGGGTGTTGGCACTTTGGGAGGTGGTCTGTGCCGAGAGTGAGAGTGTTTTGGGAGTGCTGGGAGGCAAGGCAAAGGCAGATGGCCAGAGAGTGTTTGGCTGTGAAAGCGGTGTCAAGGGAAGGTGAGGACCAGCAACAGCTCTAAGCCCTTAGGCCTATCGTATGGGAGAAATGGCTTGGACGTTTGCACTTTGGGAGGTGGTCTGTGCCGGCAGTGAGAGTGAGATTGAACCTGAGAATGTGTGTTGCGAGTGGTGTGAGGCAAAGCCAGGGCAGATGGGCAGAGTGTGTTTGGCTGTGAAAGCGGTGTCAAGGGAAGGTGAGGACCAGCAACAGCTCTAAGCCCTTAGGCCTATCGTATGGGAGAAATGGCTTGGATGTTTGCACTTTGGGAGGTGGTCTGTGCCGGGAGTGAGAGTGAGATTGAGCCTGAGAATGTGTGTTGGGATTGCTGGGAGGCAAAGCCAGGGTAGACGGGCAGAGTGTGTTTGTCTGTGAAAGCGGTGTCAAGGGAAGGTGAGGACCAGCAACAGCTCTAAGCCCTTTGATGTAGCGTGTGTCAGAAATCGCTTGGACGTTTGCACTTTGGGAGGTGGTCTGCGCTGGGAGTGAGAGTGAGAAGGTGAGTGAGGCTGAGAATGTGTGTTGGGAGTGCTAGGAGGCAAGGCAAAGGCAGACGGCCAGAGTGTGTTTGTCTGTGAAAGCAGTGTCAAGGGAAGGTGAGGACCAGCAACAGCTCTAAGCCCTTAGATGTAGCGTGCATCAGAAATCGCTTGGGTGTTGGCACTTTGGGAGGTGGTCTGTGCCGAGAGTGAGAGTGTGTTGGGAGTGCTGGGAGGCAAGGCAAAGGCAGATGGGCAGAGTATGTTTGGCTGTGGAAGCGGTGTCAAGGGAAGGTGAGGACCAGCAACAGCTCTAAGCCCTTAGATGTAGCGTGCATCAGAAATCGCTTGGACGTTTGCACTTTGGGAGGTGGTCTGTGCCGAGAGTGAGAGTGTGTTGGGAGTGCTGGGAGGCAAGGCCAAGGCAGATGGCCAGAGTGTGTTTGGCTGTGGAAGCGGTGTCAAGGGAAGGTGAGGACCAGCAACAGCTCTAAGCCCTTAGGCCTATCGTATGGAAGAAATGGCTTGGGTGTTGGCGCTTTGGTTGCTGCTCTGTGCCGGGATTGAGAGTGACCTTGAACCAGAGAATCCGTGTTGGGAGTGCTGGGAGGGCAGGGCACCGCAGATGGCCAGAGTTTTTTTAGCTGTGAAAGCGGTGTCAATGGAAGATGAGGACCAGCAACAGCTCTAAGCCCTTAGGCCTATCGTATGGGAGAAATGGCTTGGACGTTTGCACTTTGGGAGGTGGTCTGTGCCGGGAGTGAGAGTGAGATTGAGCCTGAGAATGTGTGTTGGGAGTGCTGGGAGGCAAAGCCAGGGTAGATGGCCAGAGTGTGTTTGTCTGTGAAAGCGGTGTCAAGGGAAGGTGAGGACCAGCAACAGCTCTAAGCCCTTAGATATAGCGTGCGTCAGAAATCGCTTGGGTGTTGGCACTTTGGGAGGTGGTCTGTGCCGAGAGTGAGAGTGTTTTGGGAGTGCTGGGAGGCAAGGCAAAGGCAGATGGCCAGAGAGTGTTTGGCTGTGAAAGCGGTGTCAAGGGAAGGTGAGGACCAGCAACAGCTCTAAGCCCTTAGGCCTATCGTATGGGAGAAATGGCTTGGACGTTTGCACTTTGGGAGGTGGTCTGTGCCGGCAGTGAGAGTGAGACTGAACCTGAGAATGTGTGCTGCGAGTGGTGTGAGGCAAAGCCAGGGCAGATGGGCAGAGTGTGTTTGGCTGTGAAAGCGGTGTCAAGGGAAGGTGAGGACCAGCAACAGCTCAAAGGCCTTAGGCCTGCCATATGGGAGAAATGGCTTGGATGCTTGCACTTTGGGAGGTGGTCTGTGCCGGGAGTGAGAGTGAGATTGAGCCTGAGAATGTGAGTTGGGAGTGCTAGGAGGCAAGCCAGGGTAGATGGCCAGAGTGTGTTTGGCTGTGAAAGCGGTGTCAAGGGAAGGTGAGGACCATCCACAGCTCTAAGCCCTACATGTAGCGTGTGTCAGAAATGGCTTGGGTGTTGGCACTTTGGGAGGTGGTGTGTGCTGGGAATCAGACTGAGGACGTGAGTGAGCCTGATAATGTGTGTTGGGAGTGCTGTGAGTCACGGCACAGACAGACGTCCAGAGTGTGTTTGTCTGTGAAAGCGTTGTCAAGGGAAGGTGAGGACCAGCAACAGCTCTAAGCCTTTAGATATAGCGTGTGTCAGAAATCGCTGGGTGTTGGCACTTCGGGATTTGGTCTGTGCCACGAGTGAGAGTGAGAGCGTGAGTGAGGCTGAGAATGTGTGTTGGGCGTGCTGGGAGGCAAGGCAAAGGCAGACGGCCAGAGTGTGTTTGTCTGTGAAAGCAGTGTCAAGGGAAGGTGAGGACCAGCAACAGCTCTAAGCCCTTAGATGTAGCGTGCATCAGAAATCGCTTGGGTGTTGGCACTTTGTGAGGTGGTCTGTGCCGAGAGCGAGAGTGTTTTGGGAGTGCTGGGAGGCAAGGCAAAGGCAGATTGCCAGAGTGTGTTTGGCTGTGAAAGCGGTGTCAAGGGAAGGTGAGGACCAGCAACAGCTCTAAGCCCTTAGGCCTATCGTATGGAAGAAATGGCTTGGGTGTTGGCGCTTTGGTTGCTACTCTGTGCCGGGATTGAGAGTGACCTTGAACCAGAGAATCCGTGTTGGGAGTGCTGGGAGGGCAGGGCACCGCAGATGGCCAGAGTTTTTTTAGCTGTGAAAGCGGTGTCAATGGAAGATGAGGACCAGCAACAGCTCTAAGCCCTTAGGCCTATCGTATGGGAGAAATGGCTTGGACGTTTGCACTTTGGGAGGTGGTCTGTGCCGGCAGTGAGAGTGAGATTGAGCCTGAGAATGTGTGTTGGGAGTGCTGGGAGGCAAAGCCAGGGTAGATGGCCAGAGTGTGTTTGTCTGTGAAAGCGGTGTCAAGGGAAGGTGAGGACCAGCAACAGCTCTAAGCCCTTAGATGTAGCGTGCGTAAGAAATCGCTTGGGTGTTGGCACTTTGGGAGGTGGTCTGTGCCGAGAGTGAGAGTGTGTTGGGCGTGCTGGGAGGCAAGGCCAAGGCAGATGGGCAGAGTGTGTTTGGCTGTGAAAGCGGTGTCAAGGGAAGGTGAGGACCAGCAAGAGCTCTAAGCCCTTAGGCCTATCGTATGGGAGAAATGGCTTGGACGTTTGCACTTTGGGAGGTGGTCTGTGCCGGCAGTGAGAGTGAGATTGAACCTGAGAATGTGTGTTGCGAGTGGTGTGAGGCAAAGCCAGGGCAGATGGCCAGAGTGTGTTTGGCTGTGAAAGCGGTGTCAAGGGAAGGTGAGGACCAGCAACAGCTCTAAGCCCTTAGATGTAGCGTGCATCAGAAATCGCTTGGGTGTTGGCACTTTGGGAGGTGGTCTGTGCCGAGAGTGAGACTGTGTTGGGAGTGCTGGGTGGCAAGGCCAAGGCAGATGGGCAGAGTGTGTTTGGCTGTGGAAGCGGTGTCAAGGGAAGGTGAGGACCAGCAACAGCTCTAAGCCCTTAGATGTAGCGTGCGTAAGAAATCGCTTGGGTGTTGGCACTTTGGGAGGTGGTCTGTGCCGAGAGTGAGAGTGTGTTGGGAGTGCTGGGAGGCAAGGCAAAGGCAGATGGGCAGAGTATGTTTGGCTGTGGAAGCGGTGTCAAGGGAAGATGAGGACCAGCAACAGCTCTAAGCCCTTAGGCCTATCGTATGGGAGAAATGGCTTGGACGTTTGCACTTTGGGAGGTGGTCTGTGCCGGCAGTGAGAGTGAGATTGAACCTGAGAATGTGTGTTGCGAGTGGTGTGAGGCAAAGCCAGGGCAGATGGCCAGAGTGTGTTTGTCTGTGAAAGCGGTGTCAAGGGAAGGTGAGGACCAGCAACAGCTCTAAGGCCTTAGATGTAGCGTGTGTCAGAAATCGCTTGGGTGTTGGCAGTTTGGGAGGTAGTGTGTGCTGGGAGTGAGAGTGAGAGCGTGAGTGAGCCTGACAATGTGAGTTGGGAGTGGTGTTTGTCAAAGGCAGGGTAGATGGCCAAAGTGCGTTTTTCTGTGAAAGCGCTGTCAAGGGAAGGTGAGGACCAGCAACAGCTCTAAGCCCTTAGGCCTATCGTATGGGAGAAATGGCTTGGACGTTTGCACTTTGGGAGGTGGGCTGTGCCGGCAGTGAGAGTGAGAGCGTGAGTGAGGCTGAGAATGTGTGTTGGGAGTGCTAGGAGGCAAGGCAAAGGCAGACGGCCAGAGTGTGTTTGTCTGTGAAAGCAGTGTCAAGGGAAGGTGAGGAGCAGCAACAGCTCTAAGCCCTTAGATGTAGCGTGCATCAGAAATCGCTTGGGTGTTGGCACTTTGTGAGGTGGTCTGTGCCGAGAGTGAGAGTGTGTTGGGAGTGCTGGGTGGCAAGGCCAAGGCAGATGGGCAGAGTATGTTTGGCTGTGGAAGCGGTGTCAAGGGAAGGTGAGGACCAGCAACAGCTCTAAGCCCTTAGATGTAGCGTGCATCAGAAATAGCTTGGGTGTTGGCACTTTGGGAGGTGGTCTGTGCCGAGAGTGAGAGTGTGTTGGGAGTGCTGGGAGGCAAGGCCAAGGCAGATGGGCAGAGTGTGTTTGGCTGTGGAAGCGGTGTCAAGGGAAGGTGAGGACCAGCAACAGCTCTAAGCCCTTAGGCCTATCGTATGGAAGAAATGGCTTGGGTGTTGGCGCTTTGGTTGCTACTCTGTGCCGGGATTGAGAGTGACCTTGAACCAGAGAATCCGTGTTGGGAGTGCTGGGAGGGCAGGGCACCGCAGATGGCCAGAGTTTTTTTAGCTGTGAAAGCGGTGTCAATGGAAGATGAGGACCAGCAACAGCTCTAAGCCCTTAGGCCTATCGTATGGGAGAAATGGCTTGGACGTTTGCACTTTGGGAGGTGGTCTGTGCCGGGAGTGAGAGTGAGATTGAGCCTGAGAATGTGTGTTGGGAGTGCTGGGAGGCAAAGCCAGGCTAGATGACCAGAGTGTGTTTGGCTGTGAAAGCGTTGTCAAGGGAAGGTGAGGACCAGCAACAGCTCTAAGCCCTTAGATGTAGCGTGCGTAAGAAATCGCTTGGGTGTTGGCAGTTTGGGAGGTGGTCTGTGCCGAGAGTGAGAGTGTTTTGGGAGTGCTGGGAGGCAAGGCAAAGGCAGATGGCCAGAGTGTGTTTGGCTGTGAAAGCGGTGTCAAGGGAAGGTGAGGACCAGCAAGAGCTCTAAGCCCTTCGTTTTAGCGTGCGTAAGAAATCGCTTGGGTGTTGGCAGTTTGGGAGTTGGTCAGTGCCAAGAGTGAGAGTGCGAGCGTGAGTGAGCCTGAGAATGTGTGTTTGGAGTGCTAGGAGGCAAGGCAAAGGCAGACGGCCAGAGTGTGTTTGTCTGTGAAAGCGGTGTCAAGGGAAGGTGAGGACCAGCAACAGCTCTAAACCCGCAGATGTAGCGTGCGTCAGAAATCGCTTGGGTGTTGGCACTTTGGGAGGTGGTTTGTGCTGGGAGTGAGAGTGAGAGCGTGAGTGAGCCTGATAATGTGTGTTGGGAGTGCTGTGAGGCACGGCACAGACAGACGTCCAGAGTGTGTTTGTCTGTGAAAGCGTTGTCAAGGGAAGGTGAGGACCAGCAACAGCTCCAACCGTTAGATGTAGCGTGTGTCAGAAATCGCTGGGTGTTGGCACTTTGGGATTTGGTCTGTGCCAAGAGTGAGAGTGAGAGCGTGAGTGAGGCTGAGAATGTGTGTTGGGCGTGCTGGGAGGCAAGGCAAAGGCAGATGGCCAGAGTGTGGTTGTCTGTGAAAGCGTTGTCAAGGGAAGGTGAGGACCAGCAAGAGCTCTAAGTCCTTAGATGTAGCGTTTGTCTGAGATCGCTCTGTGTTGGCACTTTGGGAGGTGGTCTGTGCTGGGAGTGAGAGTGCGAGCGTGAGTGAGCCTGAGAATGTGTGTTGGGCGTGCTGGGAGGCAAGGCAAAGGCAGACGGCCAGAGTGTGTTTGTCTGTGAAAGCAGTGTCAAGGGAAGGTGAGGACCAGCAACAGCTCTAAGCCCTTAGATGTAGCGTGCATCAGAAATCGCTTGGGTGTTGGCACTTTGGGAGGTGGTCTGTGCCGAGAGTGAGAGTGTTTTGGGAGTGCTGGGAGGCAAGGCAAAGGCAGATGGCCAGAGTGTGTTTGTCTGTGAAAGCGGTGTCAAGGGAAGGTGAGGACCATCCACAGCTCTAAGCCCTTAGATGTAGCGTGTGTCAGAAATCGCTTGGAGGTTTGCACTTTGGGAGGTGGTCTGCGCTGGGAGTGAGAGTGAGAACGTGAGTGAGCCTGATAATGTGTGTTGGGAGTGCTAGGAGGCAAGGCCAAGGCAGATGGGCAGAGTGTGTTTGGCTGTGGAAGCGGTGTCAAGGGAAGGTGAGGACCAGCAACAGCTCTAAGCCCTTAGGCCTATCGTATGGGAGAAATGGCTTGGACGTTTGCACTTTGGGAGGTGGTCTGTGCCGAGAGTGAGAGTGAGATTGAGCCTGAGAATGTGAGTTGGGAGTGCTGGGAGGCAAGCCAGGGTAGATGGCCAGAGTGTGTTTGGCTGTGAAAGCGGTGTCAAGGGAAGGTGAGGACCAGCAACAGCTCTAATCCCCTACATGTAGCGTGTGTCAGAAATGGCTTGGGTGTTGGCACTTTGGGAGGTGGTGTGTGCTGGGAATCAGAGTGAGGACATGAGTGAGCCTGATAATGTGTGTTGGGAGTGCTGTGAGGCACGGCACAGACAGACGTCCAGAGTGTGTTTGTCTGTGAAAGCGTTGTCAAGGGAAGGTGAGGACCAGCAACAGCTCTAAGCCTTTAGATGTAGCGTGTGTCAGAAATCGGTTTGGTGTTGGCACTTTGGGATTTGGTCTGTGCCAAGAGTGAGAGTGAGAGCGTGAGTGAGGCTGAGAATGTGTGTTGGGCGTGCTGGGAGGCAAGGCAAAGGCAGACGGCCAGAGTGTGTTTGTCTGTGAAAGCAGTGTCAAGGGAAGGTGAGGACCAGCAACAGCTCTAAGCCCTTAGATGTAGCGTGCATCAGAAATCGCTTGGGTGTTGGCACTTTGTGAGGTGGTCTGTGCCGAGAGCGAGAGTGTTTTGGGAGTGCTGGGAGGCAAGGCAAAGGCAGATTGCCAGAGTGTGTTTGGCTGTGAAAGCGGTGTCAAGGGAAGGTGAGGACCAGCAAGAGCTCTAAGCCCTTAGGCCTATCGTATGGAAGAAATGGCTTGGGTGTTGGCGCTTTGGTTGCTACTCTGTGCCGGGATTGAGAGTGACCTTGAACCAGAGAATCCGTGTTGGGAGTGCTGGGAGGGCAGGGCACCGCAGATGGCCAGAGTTTTTTTAGCTGTGAAAGCGGTGTCAATGGAAGATGAGGACCAGCAACAGCTCTAAGCCCTTAGGCCTATCGTATGGGAGAAATGGCTTGGACGTTTGCACTTTGGGAGGTGGTCTGTGCCGGGAGTGAGAGTGAGATTGAGCCTGAGAATGTGTGTTGGGAGTGCTGGGAGGCAAAGCCAGGGTAGATGGCCAGAGTGTGTTTGTCTGTGAAAGCGGTGTCAAGGGAAGGTGAGGACCAGCAACAGCTCTAAGGCCTTAGATGTAGCGTGCGTAAGAAATCGCTTGGGTGTTGGCACTTTGGGAGGTGGTCTGTGCCGAGAGTGAGAGTGTGTTGGGAGTGCTGGGAGGCAAGGCCAAGGCAGATGGGCAGAGTGTGTTTGGCTGTGAAAGCGGTGTCAAGGGAAGGTGAGGACCAGCAACAGCTCTAAGCCCTTAGGCCTATCGTATGGGAGAAATGGCTTGGACGTTTGCACTTTGGGAGGTGGTCTGTGCCGGGAGTGAGAGTGAGATTGAACCTGAGAATGTGTGTTGCGAGTGGTGTGAGGCAAAGCCAGGGCAGATGGCCAGAGTGTGTTTGGCTGTGAAAGCGGTGTCAAGGGAAGGTGAGGACCAGCAACAGCTCTAAGCCCTTAGATGTAGCGTGCATCAGAAATCGCTTGGGTGTTGGCACTTTGGGAGGTGGTCTGTGCCGAGAGTGAGAGTGTGTTGGGAGTGCTGGGTGGCAAGGCCAAGGCAGATGGGCAGAGTGTGTTTGGCTGTGGAAGCGGGTGTCAAGGGAAGGTGAGGACCAGCAACAGCTCTAAGCCCTTAGATGTAGCGTGCGTAAGAAATCGCTTGGGTGTTGGCACTTTGGGAGGTGGTCTGTGCCGAGAGTGAGAGTGTGTTGGGAGTGCTGGGAGGCAAGGCAAAGGCAGATGGGCAGAGTATGTTTGGCTGTGGAAGCGGTGTCAAGGGAAGATGAGGACCAGCAACAGCTCTAAGCCCTTAGGCCTATCGTATGGGAGAAATGGCTTGGACGTTTGCACTTTGGGAGGTGGTCTGTGCCGGCAGTGAGAGTGAGATTGAACCTGAGAATGTGTGTTGCGAGTGGTGTGAGGCAAAGCCAGGGCAGATGGCCAGAGTGTGTTTGTCTGTGAAAGCGGTGTCAAGGGAAGGTGAGGACTAGCAACAGCTCTAAACCTGTAGATGTAGCGTGTGTCAGAAATCGCTTGGGTGTTGGCAGTTTGGGAGGTAGTGTGTGCTGGGAGTGAGAGTGAGAGCGTGAGTGAGCCTGACAATGTGAGCTGGGAGTGGTGTTTGTCAAAGGCAGGGTAGATGGCCAGAGTGCGTTTTTCTGTGAAAGCGCTGTCAAGGGAAGGTGAGGACCAGCAACAGCTCAAAGGCCTTAGGCCTGTCATATGGGAGAAATGGCTTGGATGTTTGCACTTTGGGAGGTGGTCTGTGCCGGGAGTGAGAGTGAGATTGAGCCTGAGAATGTGTGTTGGGAGTTCTGGGAGGCAAAGCCAGGGTAGACGGGCAGAGTGTGTTTGTCTGTGAAAGCGTTGTCAAGGGAAGGTGAGGACAAGCAACAGCTCTAAGCCCTTAGATGTAGCGTGTGTCAGAAATCGCTTGGACGTTTGCACTTTGGGAGGTGGTCTGCGCTGGGAGTGAGAGTGAGAACGTGAATGAGCCTGATAATGTGTGTTGGGAGTGCTGTGAGGCATGGCACAGACAGACGGCCAGAGTGTGTTTGTCTGTGAAAGCGTTGTCAAGGGAAGGTGAGGACCAGCAACAGCTCTAAGCCCTTAGATGTAGCGTGTGTCAGAAATCGCTTGGGTGTTGGCACTTTGGGAAGTGGTCTGTGCCAAGAGTGAGAGTGAGAGCGTGAGTGAGGCTGAGAATGTGTGTTGGGCGTGCTGGGAGGCAAGGCAAAGACAGACGGCCAGAGTGTGTTTGTCTGTGAAAGCAGTGTCAAGGGAAGGTGAAGACCAGCAACAGCTCTAAGCCCTTAGATGTAGCGTGCATCAGAAATCGCTTGGGTGTTGGCACTTTGGGAGGTGGTCTGTGCCGAGAGTGAGAGTGTGTTGGGAGTGCTGGGAGGCAAGGCCAAGGCAGATGGCCAGAGTGTGTTTGGCTGTGGAAGCGGTGTCAAGGGAAGGTGAGGACCAGCAACAGCTCTAAGCCCTTAGGCCTATCGTATGGAAGAAATGGCTTGGGTGTTGGCGCTTTGGTTGCTGCTCTGTGCCGGGATTGAGAGTGACCTTGAACCAGAGAATCCGTGTTGGGAGTGCTGGGAGGGCAGGGCACCGCAGATGGCCAGAGTTTTTTTAGCTGTGAAAGCGGTGTCAATGGAAGATGAGGACCAACAACAGCTCTAAGCCCTTAGGCCTATCGTATGGGAGAAATGGCTTGGACATTTGCACTTTGGGAGGTGGTCTGTGCCGGGAGTGAGAGTGAGATTGAGCCTGAGAATGTGTGTTGGGAGTGCTGGGAGGCAAAGCCAGGGTAGATGGGCAGAGTGTGTTTGTCTGTGAAAGCGGTGTCAAGGGAAGGTGAGGACCAGCAACAGCTCTAAGCCCTTAGATGTAGCGTGCGTAAGAAATCGCTTGGGTGTTGGCACTTTGGGAGGTGGTCTGTGCCGAGAGTGAGAGTGTTTTGGGAGTGCTGGGAGGCAAGGCAAAGGCAGATGGCCAGAGAGTGTTTGGCTGTGAAAGCGGTGTCAAGGGAAGGTGAGGACCAGCAACAGCTCTAAGCCCTTAGGCCTATCGTATGGGAGAAATGGCTTGGACGTTTGCACTTTGGGAGGTGGTCTGTGCCGGCAGTGAGAGTGAGATTGAACCTGAGAATGTGTGTTGCGAGTGGTGTGAGGCAAAGCCAGGGCAGATGGGCAGAGTGTGTTTGGCTGTGAAAGCGGTGTCAAGGGAAGGTGAGGACCAGCAACAGCTCTAAGCCCTTAGGCCTATCGTATGGGAGAAATGGCTTGGATGTTTGCACTTTGGGAGGTGGTCTGTGCCGGGAGTGAGAGTGAGATTGAGCCTGAGAATGTGTGTTGGGATTGCTGGGAGGCAAAGCCAGGGTAGACGGGCAGAGTGTGTTTGTCTGTGAAAGCGGTGTCAAGGGAAGGTGAGGACCAGCAACAGCTCTAAGCCCTTTGATGTAGCGTGTGTCAGAAATCGCTTGGACGTTTGCACTTTGGGAGGTGGTCTGCGCTGGGAGTGAGAGTGAGAAGGTGAGTGAGGCTGAGAATGTGTGTTGGGAGTGCTAGGAGGCAAGGCAAAGGCAGACGGCCAGAGTGTGTTTGTCTGTGAAAGCAGTGTCAAGGGAAGGTGAGGACCAGCAACAGCTCTAAGCCCTTAGATGTAGCGTGCATCAGAAATCGCTTGGGTGTTGGCACTTTGGGAGGTGGTCTGTGCCGAGAGTGAGAGTGTGTTGGGAGTGCTGGGAGGCAAGGCAAAGGCAGATGGGCAGAGTATGTTTGGCTGTGGAAGCGGTGTCAAGGGAAGGTGAGGACCAGCAACAGCTCTAAGCCCTTAGATGTAGCGTGCATCAGAAATCGCTTGGACGTTTGCACTTTGGGAGGTGGTCTGTGCCGAGAGTGAGAGTGTGTTGGGAGTGCTGGGAGGCAAGGCCAAGGCAGATGGGCAGAGTGTGTTTGGCTGTGGAAGCGGTGTCAAGGGAAGGTGAGGACCAGCAACAGCTCTAAGCCCTTAGGCCTATCGTATGGAAGAAATGGCTTGGGTGTTGGCGCTTTGGTTGCTGCTCTGTGCCGGGATTGAGAGTGACCTTGAACCAGAGAATCCGTGTTGGGAGTGCTGGGAGGGCAGGGCACCGCAGATGGCCAGAGTTTTTTTAGCTGTGAAAGCGGTGTCAATGGAAGATGAGGACCAGCAACAGCTCTAAGCCCTTAGGCCTATCGTATGGGAGAAATGGCTTGGACGTTTGCACTTTGGGAGGTGGTCTGTGCCGGGAGTGAGAGTGAGATTGAGCCTGAGAATGTGTGTTGGGAGTGCTGGGAGGCAAAGCCAGGGTAGATGGCCAGAGTGTGTTTGTCTGTGAAAGCGGTGTCAAGGGAAGGTGAGGACCAGCAACAGCTCTAAGCCCTTAGATATAGCGTGCGTCAGAAATCGCTTGGGTGTTGGCACTTTGGGAGGTGGTCTGTGCCGAGAGTGAGAGTGTTTTGGGAGTGCTGGGAGGCAAGGCAAAGGCAGATGGCCAGAGAGTGTTTGGCTGTGAAAGCGGTGTCAAGGGAAGGTGAGGACCAGCAACAGCTCTAAGCCCTTAGGCCTATCGTATGGGAGAAATGGCTTGGACGTTTGCACTTTGGGAGGTGGTCTGTGCCGGCAGTGAGAGTGAGACTGAACCTGAGAATGTGTGCTGCGAGTGGTGTGAGGCAAAGCCAGGGCAGATGGGCAGAGTGTGTTTGGCTGTGAAAGCGGTGTCAAGGGAAGGTGAGGACCAGCAACAGCTCAAAGGCCTTAGGCCTGCCATATGGGAGAAATGGCTTGGATGCTTGCACTTTGGGAGGTGGTCTGTGCCGGGAGTGAGAGTGAGATTGAGCCTGAGAATGTGAGTTGGGAGTGCTAGGAGGCAAGCCAGGGTAGATGGCCAGAGTGTGTTTGGCTGTGAAAGCGGTGTCAAGGGAAGGTGAGGACCATCCACAGCTCTAAGCCCTACATGTAGCGTGTGTCAGAAATGGCTTGGGTGTTGGCACTTTGGGAGGTGGTGTGTGCTGGGAATCAGACTGAGGACGTGAGTGAGCCTGATAATGTGTGTTGGGAGTGCTGTGAGTCACGGCACAGACAGACGTCCAGAGTGTGTTTGTCTGTGAAAGCGTTGTCAAGGGAAGGTGAGGACCAGCAACAGCTCTAAGCCTTTAGATATAGCGTGTGTCAGAAATCGCTGGGTGTTGGCACTTCGGGATTTGGTCTGTGCCACGAGTGAGAGTGAGAGCGTGAGTGAGGCTGAGAATGTGTGTTGGGCGTGCTGGGAGGCAAGGCAAAGGCAGACGGCCAGAGTGTGTTTGTCTGTGAAAGCAGTGTCAAGGGAAGGTGAGGACCAGCAACAGCTCTAAGCCCTTAGATGTAGCGTGCATCAGAAATCGCTTGGGTGTTGGCACTTTGTGAGGTGGTCTGTGCCGAGAGCGAGAGTGTTTTGGGAGTGCTGGGAGGCAAGGCAAAGGCAGATTGCCAGAGTGTGTTTGGCTGTGAAAGCGGTGTCAAGGGAAGGTGAGGACCAGCAACAGCTCTAAGCCCTTAGGCCTATCGTATGGAAGAAATGGCTTGGGTGTTGGCGCTTTGGTTGCTACTCTGTGCCGGGATTGAGAGTGACCTTGAACCAGAGAATCCGTGTTGGGAGTGCTGGGAGGGCAGGGCACCGCAGATGGCCAGAGTTTTTTTAGCTGTGAAAGCGGTGTCAATGGAAGATGAGGACCAGCAACAGCTCTAAGCCCTTAGGCCTATCGTATGGGAGAAATGGCTTGGACGTTTGCACTTTGGGAGGTGGTCTGTGCCGGGAGTGAGAGTGAGATTGAGCCTGAGAATGTGTGTTGGGAGTGCTGGGAGGCAAAGCCAGGGTAGATGGCCAGAGTGTGTTTGTCTGTGAAAGCGGTGTCAAGGGAAGGTGAGGACCAGCAACAGCTCTAAGCCCTTAGATGTAGCGTGCGTAAGAAATCGCTTGGGTGTTGGCACTTTGGGAGGTGGTCTGTGCCGAGAGTGAGAGTGTGTTGGGCGTGCTGGGAGGCAAGGCCAAGGCAGATGGGCAGAGTGTGTTTGGCTGTGAAAGCGGTGTCAAGGGAAGGTGAGGACCAGCAAGAGCTCTAAGCCCTTAGGCCTATCGTATGGGAGAAATGGCTTGGACGTTTGCACTTTGGGAGGTGGTCTGTGCCGGCAGTGAGAGTGAGATTGAACCTGAGAATGTGTGTTGCGAGTGGTGTGAGGCAAAGCCAGGGCAGATGGCCAGAGTGTGTTTGGCTGTGAAAGCGGTGTCAAGGGAAGGTGAGGACCAGCAACAGCTCTAAGCCCTTAGATGTAGCGTGCATCAGAAATCGCTTGGGTGTTGGCACTTTGGGAGGTGGTCTGTGCCGAGAGTGAGACTGTGTTGGGAGTGCTGGGTGGCAAGGCCAAGGCAGATGGGCAGAGTGTGTTTGGCTGTGGAAGCGGTGTCAAGGGAAGGTGAGGACCAGCAACAGCTCTAAGCCCTTAGATGTAGCGTGCGTAAGAAATCGCTTGGGTGTTGGCACTTTGGGAGGTGGTCTGTGCCGAGAGTGAGAGTGTGTTGGGAGTGCTGGGAGGCAAGGCAAAGGCAGATGGGCAGAGTATGTTTGGCTGTGGAAGCGGTGTCAAGGGAAGATGAGGACCAGCAACAGCTCTAAGCCCTTAGGCCTATCGTATGGGAGAAATGGCTTGGACGTTTGCACTTTGGGAGGTGGTCTGTGCCGGCAGTGAGAGTGAGATTGAACCTGAGAATGTGTGTTGCGAGTGGTGTGAGGCAAAGCCAGGGCAGATGGCCAGAGTGTGTTTGTCTGTGAAAGCGGTGTCAAGGGAAGGTGAGGACCAGCAACAGCTCTAAGGCCTTAGATGTAGCGTGTGTCAGAAATCGCTTGGGTGTTGGCAGTTTGGGAGGTAGTGTGTGCTGGGAGTGAGAGTGAGAGCGTGAGTGAGCCTGACAATGTGAGTTGGGAGTGGTGTTTGTCAAAGGCAGGGTAGATGGCCAAAGTGCGTTTTTCTGTGAAAGCGCTGTCAAGGGAAGGTGAGGACCAGCAACAGCTCTAAGCCCTTAGGCCTATCGTATGGGAGAAATGGCTTGGACGTTTGCACTTTGGGAGGTGGGCTGTGCCGGCAGTGAGAGTGAGAGCGTGAGTGAGGCTGAGAATGTGTGTTGGGAGTGCTAGGAGGCAAGGCAAAGGCAGACGGCCAGAGTGTGTTTGTCTGTGAAAGCAGTGTCAAGGGAAGGTGAGGAGCAGCAACAGCTCTAAGCCCTTAGATGTAGCGTGCATCAGAAATCGCTTGGGTGTTGGCACTTTGTGAGGTGGTCTGTGCCGAGAGTGAGAGTGTGTTGGGAGTGCTGGGTGGCAAGGCCAAGGCAGATGGGCAGAGTATGTTTGGCTGTGGAAGCGGTGTCAAGGGAAGGTGAGGACCAGCAACAGCTCTAAGCCCTTAGATGTAGCGTGCATCAGAAATAGCTTGGGTGTTGGCACTTTGGGAGGTGGTCTGTGCCGAGAGTGAGAGTGTGTTGGGAGTGCTGGGAGGCAAGGCCAAGGCAGATGGGCAGAGTGTGTTTGGCTGTGGAAGCGGTGTCAAGGGAAGGTGAGGACCAGCAACAGCTCTAAGCCCTTAGGCCTATCGTATGGAAGAAATGGCTTGGGTGTTGGCGCTTTGGTTGCTACTCTGTGCCGGGATTGAGAGTGACCTTGAACCAGAGAATCCGTGTTGGGAGTGCTGGGAGGGCAGGGCACCGCAGATGGCCAGAGTTTTTTTAGCTGTGAAAGCGGTGTCAATGGAAGATGAGGACCAGCAACAGCTCTAAGCCCTTAGGCCTATCGTATGGGAGAAATGGCTTGGACGTTTGCACTTTGGGAGGTGGTCTGTGCCGGGAGTGAGAGTGAGATTGAGCCTGAGAATGTGTGTTGGGAGTGCTGGGAGGCAAAGCCAGGCTAGATGACCAGAGTGTGTTTGGCTGTGAAAGCGTTGTCAAGGGAAGGTGAGGACCAGCAACAGCTCTAAGCCCTTAGATGTAGCGTGCGTAAGAAATCGCTTGGGTGTTGGCAGTTTGGGAGGTGGTCTGTGCCGAGAGTGAGAGTGTTTTGGGAGTGCTGGGAGGCAAGGCAAAGGCAGATGGCCAGAGTGTGTTTGGCTGTGAAAGCGGTGTCAAGGGAAGGTGAGGACCAGCAAGAGCTCTAAGCCCTTCGTTTTAGCGTGCGTAAGAAATCGCTTGGGTGTTGGCAGTTTGGGAGTTGGTCAGTGCCAAGAGTGAGAGTGCGAGCGTGAGTGAGCCTGAGAATGTGTGTTTGGAGTGCTAGGAGGCAAGGCAAAGGCAGACGGCCAGAGTGTGTTTGTCTGTGAAAGCGGTGTCAAGGGAAGGTGAGGACCAGCAACAGCTCTAAACCCGCAGATGTAGCGTGCGTCAGAAATCGCTTGGGTGTTGGCACTTTGGGAGGTGGTTTGTGCTGGGAGTGAGAGTGAGAGCGTGAGTGAGCCTGATAATGTGTGTTGGGAGTGCTGTGAGGCACGGCACAGACAGACGTCCAGAGTGTGTTTGTCTGTGAAAGCGTTGTCAAGGGAAGGTGAGGACCAGCAACAGCTCCAACCGTTAGATGTAGCGTGTGTCAGAAATCGCTGGGTGTTGGCACTTTGGGATTTGGTCTGTGCCAAGAGTGAGAGTGAGAGCGTGAGTGAGGCTGAGAATGTGTGTTGGGCGTGCTGGGAGGCAAGGCAAAGGCAGATGGCCAGAGTGTGGTTGTCTGTGAAAGCGTTGTCAAGGGAAGGTGAGGACCAGCAAGAGCTCTAAGTCCTTAGATGTAGCGTTTGTCTGAGATCGCTCTGTGTTGGCACTTTGGGAGGTGGTCTGTGCTGGGAGTGAGAGTGCGAGCGTGAGTGAGCCTGAGAATGTGTGTTGGGCGTGCTGGGAGGCAAGGCAAAGGCAGACGGCCAGAGTGTGTTTGTCTGTGAAAGCAGTGTCAAGGGAAGGTGAGGACCAGCAACAGCTCTAAGCCCTTAGATGTAGCGTGCATCAGAAATCGCTTGGGTGTTGGCACTTTGGGAGGTGGTCTGTGCCGAGAGTGAGAGTGTTTTGGGAGTGCTGGGAGGCAAGGCAAAGGCAGATGGCCAGAGTGTGTTTGTCTGTGAAAGCGGTGTCAAGGGAAGGTGAGGACCATCCACAGCTCTAAGCCCTTAGATGTAGCGTGTGTCAGAAATCGCTTGGAGGTTTGCACTTTGGGAGGTGGTCTGCGCTGGGAGTGAGAGTGAGAACGTGAGTGAGCCTGATAATGTGTGTTGGGAGTGCTAGGAGGCAAGGCCAAGGCAGATGGGCAGAGTGTGTTTGGCTGTGGAAGCGGTGTCAAGGGAAGGTGAGGACCAGCAACAGCTCTAAGCCCTTAGGCCTATCGTATGGGAGAAATGGCTTGGACGTTTGCACTTTGGGAGGTGGTCTGTGCCGAGAGTGAGAGTGAGATTGAGCCTGAGAATGTGAGTTGGGAGTGCTGGGAGGCAAGCCAGGGTAGATGGCCAGAGTGTGTTTGGCTGTGAAAGCGGTGTCAAGGGAAGGTGAGGACCAGCAACAGCTCTAATCCCCTACATGTAGCGTGTGTCAGAAATGGCTTGGGTGTTGGCACTTTGGGAGGTGGTGTGTGCTGGGAATCAGAGTGAGGACATGAGTGAGCCTGATAATGTGTGTTGGGAGTGCTGTGAGGCACGGCACAGACAGACGTCCAGAGTGTGTTTGTCTGTGAAAGCGTTGTCAAGGGAAGGTGAGGACCAGCAACAGCTCTAAGCCTTTAGATGTAGCGTGTGTCAGAAATCGGTTTGGTGTTGGCACTTTGGGATTTGGTCTGTGCCAAGAGTGAGAGTGAGAGCGTGAGTGAGGCTGAGAATGTGTGTTGGGCGTGCTGGGAGGCAAGGCAAAGGCAGACGGCCAGAGTGTGTTTGTCTGTGAAAGCAGTGTCAAGGGAAGGTGAGGACCAGCAACAGCTCTAAGCCCTTAGATGTAGCGTGCATCAGAAATCGCTTGGGTGTTGGCACTTTGTGAGGTGGTCTGTGCCGAGAGCGAGAGTGTTTTGGGAGTGCTGGGAGGCAAGGCAAAGGCAGATTGCCAGAGTGTGTTTGGCTGTGAAAGCGGTGTCAAGGGAAGGTGAGGACCAGCAAGAGCTCTAAGCCCTTAGGCCTATCGTATGGAAGAAATGGCTTGGGTGTTGGCGCTTTGGTTGCTACTCTGTGCCGGGATTGAGAGTGACCTTGAACCAGAGAATCCGTGTTGGGAGTGCTGGGAGGGCAGGGCACCGCAGATGGCCAGAGTTTTTTTAGCTGTGAAAGCGGTGTCAATGGAAGATGAGGACCAGCAACAGCTCTAAGCCCTTAGGCCTATCGTATGGGAGAAATGGCTTGGACGTTTGCACTTTGGGAGGTGGTCTGTGCCGGGAGTGAGAGTGAGATTGAGCCTGAGAATGTGTGTTGGGAGTGCTGGGAGGCAAAGCCAGGGTAGATGGCCAGAGTGTGTTTGTCTGTGAAAGCGGTGTCAAGGGAAGGTGAGGACCAGCAACAGCTCTAAGGCCTTAGATGTAGCGTGCGTAAGAAATCGCTTGGGTGTTGGCACTTTGGGAGGTGGTCTGTGCCGAGAGTGAGAGTGTGTTGGGAGTGCTGGGAGGCAAGGCCAAGGCAGATGGGCAGAGTGTGTTTGGCTGTGAAAGCGGTGTCAAGGGAAGGTGAGGACCAGCAACAGCTCTAAGCCCTTAGGCCTATCGTATGGGAGAAATGGCTTGGACGTTTGCACTTTGGGAGGTGGTCTGTGCCGGGAGTGAGAGTGAGATTGAACCTGAGAATGTGTGTTGCGAGTGGTGTGAGGCAAAGCCAGGGCAGATGGCCAGAGTGTGTTTGGCTGTGAAAGCGGTGTCAAGGGAAGGTGAGGACCAGCAACAGCTCTAAGCCCTTAGATGTAGCGTGCATCAGAAATCGCTTGGGTGTTGGCACTTTGGGAGGTGGTCTGTGCCGAGAGTGAGAGTGTGTTGGGAGTGCTGGGTGGCAAGGCCAAGGCAGATGGGCAGAGTGTGTTTGGCTGTGGAAGCGGTGTCAAGGGAAGGTGAGGACCAGCAACAGCTCTAAGCCCTTAGATGTAGCGTGCGTAAGAAATCGCTTGGGTGTTGGCACTTTGGGAGGTGGTCTGTGCCGAGAGTGAGAGTGTGTTGGGAGTGCTGGGAGGCAAGGCAAAGGCAGATGGGCAGAGTATGTTTGGCTGTGGAAGCGGTGTCAAGGGAAGATGAGGACCAGCAACAGCTCTAAGCCCTTAGGCCTATCGTATGGGAGAAATGGCTTGGACGTTTGCACTTTGGGAGGTGGTCTGTGCCGGCAGTGAGAGTGAGATTGAACCTGAGAATGTGTGTTGCGAGTGGTGTGAGGCAAAGCCAGGGCAGATGGCCAGAGTGTGTTTGTCTGTGAAAGCGGTGTCAAGGGAAGGTGAGGACTAGCAACAGCTCTAAACCTGTAGATGTAGCGTGTGTCAGAAATCGCTTGGGTGTTGGCAGTTTGGGAGGTAGTGTGTGCTGGGAGTGAGAGTGAGAGCGTGAGTGAGCCTGACAATGTGAGCTGGGAGTGGTGTTTGTCAAAGGCAGGGTAGATGGCCAGAGTGCGTTTTTCTGTGAAAGCGCTGTCAAGGGAAGGTGAGGACCAGCAACAGCTCAAAGGCCTTAGGCCTGTCATATGGGAGAAATGGCTTGGATGTTTGCACTTTGGGAGGTGGTCTGTGCCGGGAGTGAGAGTGAGATTGAGCCTGAGAATGTGTGTTGGGAGTTCTGGGAGGCAAAGCCAGGGTAGACGGGCAGAGTGTGTTTGTCTGTGAAAGCGTTGTCAAGGGAAGGTGAGGACAAGCAACAGCTCTAAGCCCTTAGATGTAGCGTGTGTCAGAAATCGCTTGGACGTTTGCACTTTGGGAGGTGGTCTGCGCTGGGAGTGAGAGTGAGAACGTGAATGAGCCTGATAATGTGTGTTGGGAGTGCTGTGAGGCATGGCACAGACAGACGGCCAGAGTGTGTTTGTCTGTGAAAGCGTTGTCAAGGGAAGGTGAGGACCAGCAACAGCTCTAAGCCCTTAGATGTAGCGTGTGTCAGAAATCGCTTGGGTGTTGGCACTTTGGGAAGTGGTCTGTGCCAAGAGTGAGAGTGAGAGCGTGAGTGAGGCTGAGAATGTGTGTTGGGCGTGCTGGGAGGCAAGGCAAAGACAGACGGCCAGAGTGTGTTTGTCTGTGAAAGCAGTGTCAAGGGAAGGTGAAGACCAGCAACAGCTCTAAGCCCTTAGATGTAGCGTGCATCAGAAATCGCTTGGGTGTTGGCACTTTGGGAGGTGGTCTGTGCCGAGAGTGAGAGTGTGTTGGGAGTGCTGGGAGGCAAGGCCAAGGCAGATGGCCAGAGTGTGTTTGGCTGTGGAAGCGGTGTCAAGGGAAGGTGAGGACCAGCAACAGCTCTAAGCCCTTAGGCCTATCGTATGGAAGAAATGGCTTGGGTGTTGGCGCTTTGGTTGCTGCTCTGTGCCGGGATTGAGAGTGACCTTGAACCAGAGAATCCGTGTTGGGAGTGCTGGGAGGGCAGGGCACCGCAGATGGCCAGAGTTTTTTTAGCTGTGAAAGCGGTGTCAATGGAAGATGAGGACCAACAACAGCTCTAAGCCCTTAGGCCTATCGTATGGGAGAAATGGCTTGGACATTTGCACTTTGGGAGGTGGTCTGTGCCGGGAGTGAGAGTGAGATTGAGCCTGAGAATGTGTGTTGGGAGTGCTGGGAGGCAAAGCCAGGGTAGATGGGCAGAGTGTGTTTGTCTGTGAAAGCGGTGTCAAGGGAAGGTGAGGACCAGCAACAGCTCTAAGCCCTTAGATGTAGCGTGCGTAAGAAATCGCTTGGGTGTTGGCACTTTGGGAGGTGGTCTGTGCCGAGAGTGAGAGTGTTTTGGGAGTGCTGGGAGGCAAGGCAAAGGCAGATGGCCAGAGAGTGTTTGGCTGTGAAAGCGGTGTCAAGGGAAGGTGAGGACCAGCAACAGCTCTAAGCCCTTAGGCCTATCGTATGGGAGAAATGGCTTGGACGTTTGCACTTTGGGAGGTGGTCTGTGCCGGCAGTGAGAGTGAGATTGAACCTGAGAATGTGTGTTGCGAGTGGTGTGAGGCAAAGCCAGGGCAGATGGGCAGAGTGTGTTTGGCTGTGAAAGCGGTGTCAAGGGAAGGTGAGGACCAGCAACAGCTCTAAGCCCTTAGGCCTATCGTATGGGAGAAATGGCTTGGATGTTTGCACTTTGGGAGGTGGTCTGTGCCGGGAGTGAGAGTGAGATTGAGCCTGAGAATGTGTGTTGGGATTGCTGGGAGGCAAAGCCAGGGTAGACGGGCAGAGTGTGTTTGTCTGTGAAAGCGGTGTCAAGGGAAGGTGAGGACCAGCAACAGCTCTAAGCCCTTTGATGTAGCGTGTGTCAGAAATCGCTTGGACGTTTGCACTTTGGGAGGTGGTCTGCGCTGGGAGTGAGAGTGAGAAGGTGAGTGAGGCTGAGAATGTGTGTTGGGAGTGCTAGGAGGCAAGGCAAAGGCAGACGGCCAGAGTGTGTTTGTCTGTGAAAGCAGTGTCAAGGGAAGGTGAGGACCAGCAACAGCTCTAAGCCCTTAGATGTAGCGTGCATCAGAAATCGCTTGGGTGTTGGCACTTTGGGAGGTGGTCTGTGCCGAGAGTGAGAGTGTGTTGGGAGTGCTGGGAGGCAAGGCAAAGGCAGATGGGCAGAGTATGTTTGGCTGTGGAAGCGGTGTCAAGGGAAGGTGAGGACCAGCAACAGCTCTAAGCCCTTAGATGTAGCGTGCATCAGAAATCGCTTGGACGTTTGCACTTTGGGAGGTGGTCTGTGCCGAGAGTGAGAGTGTGTTGGGAGTGCTGGGAGGCAAGGCCAAGGCAGATGGCCAGAGTGTGTTTGGCTGTGGAAGCGGTGTCAAGGGAAGGTGAGGACCAGCAACAGCTCTAAGCCCTTAGGCCTATCGTATGGAAGAAATGGCTTGGGTGTTGGCGCTTTGGTTGCTGCTCTGTGCCGGGATTGAGAGTGACCTTGAACCAGAGAATCCGTGTTGGGAGTGCTGGGAGGGCAGGGCACCGCAGATGGCCAGAGTTTTTTTAGCTGTGAAAGCGGTGTCAATGGAAGATGAGGACCAGCAACAGCTCTAAGCCCTTAGGCCTATCGTATGGGAGAAATGGCTTGGACGTTTGCACTTTGGGAGGTGGTCTGTGCCGGGAGTGAGAGTGAGATTGAGCCTGAGAATGTGTGTTGGGAGTGCTGGGAGGCAAAGCCAGGGTAGATGGCCAGAGTGTGTTTGTCTGTGAAAGCGGTGTCAAGGGAAGGTGAGGACCAGCAACAGCTCTAAGCCCTTAGATATAGCGTGCGTCAGAAATCGCTTGGGTGTTGGCACTTTGGGAGGTGGTCTGTGCCGAGAGTGAGAGTGTTTTGGGAGTGCTGGGAGGCAAGGCAAAGGCAGATGGCCAGAGAGTGTTTGGCTGTGAAAGCGGTGTCAAGGGAAGGTGAGGACCAGCAACAGCTCTAAGCCCTTAGGCCTATCGTATGGGAGAAATGGCTTGGACGTTTGCACTTTGGGAGGTGGTCTGTGCCGGCAGTGAGAGTGAGACTGAACCTGAGAATGTGTGCTGCGAGTGGTGTGAGGCAAAGCCAGGGCAGATGGGCAGAGTGTGTTTGGCTGTGAAAGCGGTGTCAAGGGAAGGTGAGGACCAGCAACAGCTCAAAGGCCTTAGGCCTGCCATATGGGAGAAATGGCTTGGATGCTTGCACTTTGGGAGGTGGTCTGTGCCGGGAGTGAGAGTGAGATTGAGCCTGAGAATGTGAGTTGGGAGTGCTAGGAGGCAAGCCAGGGTAGATGGCCAGAGTGTGTTTGGCTGTGAAAGCGGTGTCAAGGGAAGGTGAGGACCATCCACAGCTCTAAGCCCTACATGTAGCGTGTGTCAGAAATGGCTTGGGTGTTGGCACTTTGGGAGGTGGTGTGTGCTGGGAATCAGACTGAGGACGTGAGTGAGCCTGATAATGTGTGTTGGGAGTGCTGTGAGTCACGGCACAGACAGACGTCCAGAGTGTGTTTGTCTGTGAAAGCGTTGTCAAGGGAAGGTGAGGACCAGCAACAGCTCTAAGCCTTTAGATATAGCGTGTGTCAGAAATCGCTGGGTGTTGGCACTTCGGGATTTGGTCTGTGCCACGAGTGAGAGTGAGAGCGTGAGTGAGGCTGAGAATGTGTGTTGGGCGTGCTGGGAGGCAAGGCAAAGGCAGACGGCCAGAGTGTGTTTGTCTGTGAAAGCAGTGTCAAGGGAAGGTGAGGACCAGCAACAGCTCTAAGCCCTTAGATGTAGCGTGCATCAGAAATCGCTTGGGTGTTGGCACTTTGTGAGGTGGTCTGTGCCGAGAGCGAGAGTGTTTTGGGAGTGCTGGGAGGCAAGGCAAAGGCAGATTGCCAGAGTGTGTTTGGCTGTGAAAGCGGTGTCAAGGGAAGGTGAGGACCAGCAACAGCTCTAAGCCCTTAGGCCTATCGTATGGAAGAAATGGCTTGGGTGTTGGCGCTTTGGTTGCTACTCTGTGCCGGGATTGAGAGTGACCTTGAACCAGAGAATCCGTGTTGGGAGTGCTGGGAGGGCAGGGCACCGCAGATGGCCAGAGTTTTTTTAGCTGTGAAAGCGGTGTCAATGGAAGATGAGGACCAGCAACAGCTCTAAGCCCTTAGGCCTATCGTATGGGAGAAATGGCTTGGACGTTTGCACTTTGGGAGGTGGTCTGTGCCGGGAGTGAGAGTGAGATTGAGCCTGAGAATGTGTGTTGGGAGTGCTGGGAGGCAAAGCCAGGGTAGATGGCCAGAGTGTGTTTGTCTGTGAAAGCGGTGTCAAGGGAAGGTGAGGACCAGCAACAGCTCTAAGCCCTTAGATGTAGCGTGCGTAAGAAATCGCTTGGGTGTTGGCACTTTGGGAGGTGGTCTGTGCCGAGAGTGAGAGTGTGTTGGGAGTGCTGGGAGGCAAGGCCAAGGCAGATGGGCAGAGTGTGTTTGGCTGTGAAAGCGGTGTCAAGGGAAGGTGAGGACTAGCAACAGCTCTAAACCCGTAGATGTAGCGTGTGTCAGAAATCGCTTGGGTGTTGGCAGTTTGGGAGGTAGTGTGTGCTGGGAGTGAGAGTGAGAGCGTGAGTGAGCCTGACAATGTGAGCTGGGAGTGGTGTTTGTCAAAGGCAGGGTAGATGGCCAGAGTGCGTTTTTCTGTGAAAGCGCTGTCAAGGGAAGGTGAGGACCAGCAACAGCTCAAAGGCCTTAGGCCTGTCATATGGGAGAAATGGCTTGGATGTTTGCACTTTGGGAGGTGGTCTGTGCCGGGAGTGAGAGTGAGATTGAGCCTGAGAATGTGTGTTGGGAGTGCTGGGAGGCAAAGCCAGGGTAGACGGGCAGAGTGTGTTTGTCTGTGAAAGCGTTGTCAAGGGAAGGTGAGGACAAGCAACAGCTCTAAGCCCTTAGATGTAGCGTGTGTCAGAAATCGCTTGGACGTTTGCACTTTGGGAGGTGGTCTGCGCTGGGAGTGAGAGTGAGAACGTGAATGAGGCTGAGAATGTGTGTTGGGCGTGCTGGGAGGCAAGGCAAAGACAGACGGCCAGAGTGTGTTTGTCTGTGAAAGCAGTGTCAAGGGAAGGTGAGGACCAGCAACAGCTCTAAGCCCTTAGATGTAGCGTGCATCAGAAATCGCTTGGGTGTTGGCACTTTGGGAGGTGGTCTGTGCCGAGAGTGAGAGTGTGTTGGGAGTGCTGGGAGGCAAGGCAAAGGCAGATTGCCAGAGTGTGTTTGGCTGTGGAAGCGGTGTCAAGGGAAGGTGAGGACCAGCAACAGCTCTAAGCCCTTAGGCCTATCGTATGGAAGAAATGGCTTGGGTGTTGGCGCTTTGGTTGCTGCTCTGTGCCGGGATTGAGAGTGACCTTGAACCAGAGAATCCGTGTTGGGAGTGCTGGGAGGGCAGGGCACCGCAGATGGCCAGAGTTTTTTTAGCTGTGAAAGCGGTGTCAATGGAAGATGAGGACCAACAACAGCTCTAAGCCCTTAGGCCTATCGTATGGGAGAAATGGCTTGGACATTTGCACTTTGGGAGGTGGTCTGTGCCGGGAGTGAGAGTGAGATTGAGCCTGAGAATGTGTGTTGGGAGTGCTGGGAGGCAAAGCCAGGGTAGATGGGCAGAGTGTGTTTGTCTGTGAAAGCGGTGTCAAGGGAAGGTGAGGACCAGCAACAGCTCTAAGCCCTTAGATATAGCGTGCGTCAGAAATCGCTTGGGTGTTGGCACTTTGGGAGGTGGTCTGTGCCGAGAGTGAGAGTGTTTTGGGAGTGCTGGGAGGCAAGGCAAAGGCAGATGGCCAGAGAGTGTTTGGCTGTGAAAGCGGTGTCAAGGGAAGGTGAGGACCAGCAACAGCTCTAAGCCCTTAGGCCTATCGTATGGGAGAAATGGCTTGGACGTTTGCACTTTGGGAGGTGGTCTGTGCCGGCAGTGAGAGTGAGATTGAACCTGAGAATGTGTGTTGCGAGTGGTGTGAGGCAAAGCCAGGGCAGATGGGCAGAGTGTGTTTGGCTGTGAAAGCGGTGTCAAGGGAAGGTGAGGACCAGCAACAGCTCTAAGCCCTTAGGCCTATCGTATGGGAGAAATGGCTTGGATGTTTGCACTTTGGGAGGTGGTCTGTGCCGGGAGTGAGAGTGAGATTGAGCCTGAGAATGTGTGTTGGGATTGCTGGGAGGCAAAGCCAGGGTAGACGGGCAGAGTGTGTTTGTCTGTGAAAGCGGTGTCAAGGGAAGGTGAGGACCAGCAACAGCTCTAAGCCCTTTGATGTAGCGTGTGTCAGAAATCGCTTGGACGTTTGCACTTTGGGAGGTGGTCTGCGCTGGTAGTGAGAGTGAGAAGGTGAGTGAGCCTGATAATGTGTGTTGGGAGTGCTGTGAGGCATGGCACAGACAGACGTCCAGAGTGTGTTTGTCTGTGAAAGCGTTGTCAAGGGAAGGTGAGGACCAGCAACAGTTCTAAGCCCTTAGATGTAGCGTGTGTCAGAAATCGCTTGGGTGTTGGCACTTTGGGAAGTGGTCTGTGCCAAGAGTGAGAGTGAGAGCGTGATTGAGGCTGAGAATGTGTGTTGGGAGTGCTAGGAGGCAAGGCAAAGGCAGACGGCCAGAGTGTGTTTGTCTGTGAAAGCAGTGTCAAGGGAAGGTGAGGACCAGCAACAGCTCTAAGCCCTTAGATGTAGCGTGCATCAGAAATCGCTTGGGTGTTGGCACTTTGGGAGGTGGTCTGTGCCGAGAGTGAGAGTGTGTTGGGAGTGCTGGGAGGCAAGGCAAAGGCAGATGGGCAGAGTATGTTTGGCTGTGGAAGCGGTGTCAAGGGAAGGTGAGGACCAGCAACAGCTCTAAGCCCTTAGATGTACCGTGCATCAGAAATCGCTTGGACGTTTGCACTTTGGGAGGTGGTCTGTGCCGAGAGTGAGAGTGTGTTGGGAGTGCTGGGTGGCAAGGCCAAGGCAGATGGGCAGAGTGTGTTTGGCTGTGGAAGCGGTGTCAAGGGAAGGTGAGGACCAGCAACAGCTCTAAGCCCTTAGGCCTATCGTATGGAAGAAATGGCTTGGGTGTTGGCGCTTTGGTTGCTGCTCTGTGCCGGGATTGAGAGTGACCTTGAACCAGAGAATCCGTGTTGGGAGTGCTGGGAGGGCAGGGCACCGCAGATGGCCAGAGTTTTTTTAGCTGTGAAAGCGGTGTCAATGGAAGATGAGGACCAGCAACAGCTCTAAGCCCTTAGGCCTATCGTATGGGAGAAATGGCTTGGACATTTGCACTTTGGGAGGTGGTCTGTGCCGGGAGTGAGAGTGAGATTGAGCCTGAGAATGTGTGTTGGGAGTGCTGGGAGGCAAAGCCAGGGTAGATGGCCAGAGTGTGTTTGTCTGTGAAAGCGGTGTCAAGGGAAGGTGAGGACCAGCAACAGCTCTAAGCCCTTAGATATAGCGTGCGTCAGAAATCGCTTGGGTGTTGGCACTTTGGGAGGTGGTCTGTGCCGAGAGTGAGAGTGTTTTGGGAGTGCTGGGAGGCAAGGCAAAGGCAGATGGCCAGAGAGTGTTTGGCTGTGAAAGCGGTGTCAAGGGAAGGTGAGGACCAGCAACAGCTCTAAGCCCTTAGGCCTATCGTATGGGAGAAATGGCTTGGACGTTTGCACTTTGGGAGGTGGTCTGTGCCGGCAGTGAGAGTGAGACTGAACCTGAGAATGTGTGCTGCGAGTGGTGTGAGGCAAAGCTAGGGCAGATGGGCAGAGTGTGTTTGGCTGTGAAAGCGGTGTCAAGGGAAGGTGAGGACCAGCAACAGCTCAAAGGCGTTAGGCCTGCCATATGGGAGAAATGGCTTGGATGTTTGCACTTTGGGAGGTGGTCTGTGCCGGGAGTGAGAGTGAGATTGAGCCTGAGAATGTGAGTTGGGAGTGCTAGGAGGCAAGCCAGGGTAGATGGCCAGAGTGTGTTTGGCTGTGAAAGCGGTGTCAAGGGAAGGTGAGGACCATCCACAGCTCTAAGCCCTACATGTAGCGTGTGTCAGAAATGGCTTGGGTGTTGGCACTTTGGGAGGTGGTGTGTGCTGGGAATCAGACTGAGGACGTGAGTGAGCCTGATAATGTGTGTTGGGAGTGCTGTGAGTCACGGCACAGACAGACGTCCAGAGTGTGTTTGTCTGTGAAAGCGTTGTCAAGGGAAGGTGAGGACCAGCAACAGCTCTAAACCCGTAGATGTAGCGTGTGTCAGAAATCGCTTGGGTGTTGGCATTTTGGGAGGTAGTGTGTGCTGGGAGTGAGAGTGAGAGCGTGAGTGAGCCTGACAATGTGAGTTGGGAGTGGTGTTTGTCAAAGGCAGGGTAGATGGCCAGAGTGCGTTTTTCTGTGAAAGCGCTGTCAAGGGAAGGTGAGGACCAGCAACAGCTCTAAGCCCTTAGGCCTATCGTATGGGAGAAATGGCTTGGATGTTTGCACTTTGGGAGGTGGTCTGTGCCGGCAGTGAGAGTGAGATTGAACCTGAGAATGTGAGTTGGGAGTGCTGGGAGGCAAGCCAGGGTAGATGGCCAGAGTGTGTTTGGCTGTGAAAGCGGTGTCAAGGGAAGGTGAGGACCATCAACAGCTCTAAGCCCTTAGATGTAGCGTGTGTCAGAAATCGCTTGGACGTTTGCACTTTGGGAGGTGGTCTGCGCTGGGAGTGAGAGTGAGAACGTGAGTGAGCCTGATAATGTGTGTTGGGAGTGCTGTGAGGCATGGCACAGACAGACGGCCAGAGTGTGTTTGTCTGTGAAAGCGTTGTCAAGGGAAGGTGAGGACCAGCAACAGCTCTAAGCCCTTAGATGTAGCGTGTGTCAGAAATCGCTTGGACTTTTGCACTTTGGGAAGTGGTCTGTGCCAAGAGTGAGAGTGAGAGCGTGAGTGAGGCTGAGAATGTGTGTTGGGAGTGCTAGGAGGCAAGGCAAAGGCAGACGGCCAGAGTGTGTTTGTCTGTGAAAGCAGTGTCAAGGGAAGGTGAGGACCAGCAACAGCTCTAAGGCCTTAGATGTAGCGTGCATCAGAAATCGCTTGGGTGTTGGCACTTTGGGAGGTGGTCTGTGCCGAGAGTGAGAGTGTTTTGGGAGTGCTGGGTGGCAAGGCAAAGGCAGATGGGCAGAGTGTGTTTGGCTGTGGAAGCGGTGTCAAGGGAAGGTGAGGACCAGCAACAGCTCTAAGCCCTTAGATGTAGCGTGCATCAGAAATCGCTTGGGTGTTGGCACTTTGGGAGGTGGTCTGTGCCGAGAGTGAGAGTGTGTTGGGAGTGCTGGGAGGCAAGGCAAAGGCAGATGGGCAGAGTATGTTTGGCTGTGGAAGCGGTGTCAAGGGAAGGTGAGGACCAGCAACAGCTCTAAGCCCTTAGGCCTATCGTATGGAAGAAATGGCTTGGGTGTTGGCGCTTTGGTTGCTACTCTGTGCCGGGATTGAGAGTGACCTTGAACCAGAGAATCCGTGTTGGGAGTGCTGGGAGGGCAGGGCACCGCAGATGGCCAGAGTTTTTTTAGCTGTGAAAGCGGTGTCAATGGAAGATGAGGACCAGCAACAGCTCTAAGCCCTTAGGCCTATCGTATGGGAGAAATGGCTTGGACGTTTGCACTTTGGGAGGTGGTCTGTGCCGGGAGTGAGAGTGAGATTGAGCCTGAGAATGTGTGTTGGGAGTGCTGGGAGGCAAAGCCAGGCTAGATGACCAGAGTGTGTTTGGCTGTGAAAGCGTTGTCAAGGGAAGGTGAGGACCAGCAACAGCTCTAAGCCCTTAGATGTAGCGTGCGTAAGAAATCGCTTGGGTGTTGGCAGTTTGGGAGGTGGTCTGTGCCGAGAGTGAGAGTGTTTTGGGAGTGCTGGGAGGCAAGGCAAAGGCAGATGGCCAGAGTGTGTTTGGCTGTGAAAGCGGTGTCAAGGGAAGGTGAGGACCAGCAAGAGCTCTAAGCCCTTCGTTTTAGCGTGCGTAAGAAATCGCTTGGGTGTTGGCAGTTTGGGAGTTGGTCAGTGCCAAGAGTGAGAGTGCGAGCGTGAGTGAGCCTGAGAATGTGTGTTTGGAGTGCTAGGAGGCAAGGCAAAGGCAGACGGCCAGAGTGTGTTTGTCTGTGAAAGCGGTGTCAAGGGAAGGTGAGGACCAGCAACAGCTCTAAACCCGCAGATGTAGCGTGCGTCAGAAATCGCTTGGGTGTTGGCACTTTGGGAGGTGGTTTGTGCTGGGAGTGAGAGTGAGAGCGTGAGTGAGCCTGATAATGTGTGTTGGGAGTGCTGTGAGGCACGGCACAGACAGACGTCCAGAGTGTGTTTGTCTGTGAAAGCGTTGTCAAGGGAAGGTGAGGACCAGCAACAGCTCCAACCTTTAGATGTAGCGTGTGTCAGAAATCGCTGGGTGTTGGCACTTTGGGATTTGGTCTGTGCCAAGAGTGAGAGTGAGAGCGTGAGTGAGGCTGAGAATGTGTGTTGGGCGTGCTGGGAGGCAAGGCAAAGGCAGACGGCCAGAGTGTGTTTGTCTGTGAAAGCAGTGTCAAGGGAAGGTGAGGACCAGCAACAGCTCTAAGCCCTTAGATGTAGCGTGCATCAGAAATCGCTTGGGTGTTGGCACTTTGGGAGGTGGTCTGTGCCGAGAGTGAGAGTGTTTTGGGAGTGCTGGGAGGCAAGGCAAAGGCAGATGGCCAGAGTGTGTTTGTCTGTGAAAGCGGTGTCAAGGGAAGGTGAGGACCATCCACAGCTCTAAGCCCTTAGATGTAGCGTGTGTCAGAAATCGCTTGGAGGTTTGCACTTTGGGAGGTGGTCTGCGCTGGGAGTGAGAGTGAGAACGTGAGTGAGCCTGATAATGTGTGTTGGGAGTGCTAGGAGGCAAGGCCAAGGCAGATGGGCAGAGTGTGTTTGGCTGTGGAAGCGGTGTCAAGGGAAGGTGAGGACCAGCAACAGCTCTAAGCCCTTAGGCCTATCGTATGGGAGAAATGGCTTGGACGTTTGCACTTTGGGAGGTGGTCTGTGCCGAGAGTGAGAGTGAGATTGAGCCTGAGAATGTGAGTTGGGAGTGCTGGGAGGCAAGCCAGGGTAGATGGCCAGAGTGTGTTTGGCTGTGAAAGCGGTGTCAAGGGAAGGTGAGGACCAGCAACAGCTCTAATCCCCTACATGTAGCGTGTGTCAGAAATGGCTTGGGTGTTGGCACTTTGGGAGGTGGTGTGTGCTGGGAATCAGAGTGAGGACATGAGTGAGCCTGATAATGTGTGTTGGGAGTGCTGTGAGGCACGGCACAGACAGACGGCCAGAGTGTGTTTGTCTGTGAAAGCGTTGTCAAGGGAAGGTGAGGACCAGCAACAGCTTTAAGCCTTTAGATGTAGCGTGTGTCAGAAATCGGTTTGGTGTTGGCACTTTGGGATTTGGTCTGTGCCAAGAGTGAGAGTGAGAGCGTGAGTGAGGCTGAGAATGTGTGTTGGGCGTGCTGGGAGGCAAGGCAAAGGCAGACGGCCAGAGTGTGTTTGTCTGTGAAAGCAGTGTCAAGGGAAGGTGAGGACCAGCAACAGCTCTAAGCTCTTAGATGTAGCGTGCATCAGAAATCGCTTGGGTGTTGGCACTTTGTGAGGTGGTCTGTGCCGAGAGCGAGAGTGTTTTGGGAGTGCTGGGAGGCAAGGCAAAGGCAGATTGCCAGAGTGTGTTTGGCTGTGAAAGCGGTGTCAAGGGAAGGTGAGGACCAGCAAGAGCTCTAAGCCCTTAGGCCTATCGTATGGAAGAAATGGCTTGGGTGTTGGCGCTTTGGTTGCTACTCTGTGCCGGGATTGAGAGTGACCTTGAACCAGAGAATCCGTGTTGGGAGTGCTGGGAGGGCAGGGCACCGCAGATGGCCAGAGTTTTTTTAGCTGTGAAAGCGGTGTCAATGGAAGATGAGGACCAGCAACAGCTCTAAGCCCTTAGGCCTATCGTATGGGAGAAATGGCTTGGACGTTTGCACTTTGGGAGGTGGTCTGTGCCGGGAGTGAGAGTGAGATTGAGCCTGAGAATGTGTGTTGGGAGTGCTGGGAGGCAAAGCCAGGGTAGATGGCCAGAGTGTGTTTGTCTGTGAAAGCGGTGTCAAGGGAAGGTGAGGACCAGCAACAGCTCTAAGGCCTTAGATGTAGCGTGCGTAAGAAATCGCTTGGGTGTTGGCACTTTGGGAGGTGGTCTGTGCCGAGAGTGAGAGTGTGTTGGGAGTGCTGGGAGGCAAGGCCAAGGCAGATGGGCAGAGTGTGTTTGGCTGTGAAAGCGGTGTCAAGGGAAGGTGAGGACCAGCAACAGCTCTAAGCCCTTAGGCCTATCGTATGGGAGAAATGGCTTGGACGTTTGCACTTTGGGAGGTGGTCTGTGCCGGGAGTGA
Organism: Pelecanus crispus; assembly: GCF_030463565.1. Classification (NCBI taxonomy): domain Eukaryota; kingdom Metazoa; phylum Chordata; class Aves; order Pelecaniformes; family Pelecanidae; genus Pelecanus; species Pelecanus crispus. Next base: position 672,617 of record NW_027461483.1, on the reverse strand, counting down.
GAGTGAGATTGAACCTGAGAATGTGTGTTGCGAGTGGTGTGAGGCAAAGCCAGGGCAGATGGCCAGAGTGTGTTTGGCTGTGAAAGCGGTGTCAAGGGAAGGTGAGGACCAGCAACAGCTCTAAGCCCTTAGATGTAGCGTGCATCAGAAATCGCTTGGGTGTTGGCACTTTGGGAGGTGGTCTGTGCCGAGAGTGAGAGTGTGTTGGGAGTGCTGGGTGGCAAGGCCAAGGCAGATGGGCAGAGTGTGTTTGGCTGTGGAAGCGGTGTCAAGGGAAGGTGAGGACCAGCAACAGCTCTAAGCCCTTAGATGTAGCGTGCGTAAGAAATCGCTTGGGTGTTGGCACTTTGGGAGGTGGTCTGTGCCGAGAGTGAGAGTGTGTTGGGAGTGCTGGGAGGCAAGGCAAAGGCAGATGGGCAGAGTATGTTTGGCTGTGGAAGCGGTGTCAAGGGAAGATGAGGACCAGCAACAGCTCTAAGCCCTTAGGCCTATCGTATGGGAGAAATGGCTTGGACGTTTGCACTTTGGGAGGTGGTCTGTGCCGGCAGTGAGAGTGAGATTGAACCTGAGAATGTGTGTTGCGAGTGGTGTGAGGCAAAGCCAGGGCAGATGGCCAGAGTGTGTTTGTCTGTGAAAGCGTTGTCAAGGGAAGGTGAGGACAAGCAACAGCTCTAAGCCCTTAGATGTAGCGTGTGTCAGAAATCGCTTGGACGTTTGCACTTTGGGAGGTGGTCTGCGCTGGGAGTGAGAGTGAGAACGTGAATGAGCCTGATAATGTGTGTTGGGAGTGCTGTGAGGCATGGCACAGACAGACGGCCAGAGTGTGTTTGTCTGTGAAAGCGTTGTCAAGGGAAGGTGAGGACCAGCAACAGCTCTAAGCCCTTAGATGTAGCGTGTGTCAGAAATCGCTTGGGTGTTGGCACTTTGGGAAGTGGTCTGTGCCAAGAGTGAGAGTGAGAGCGTGAGTGAGGCTGAGAATGTGTGTTGGGCGTGCTGGGAGGCAAGGCAAAGACAGACGGCCAGAGTGTGTTTGTCTGTGAAAGCAGTGTCAAGGGAAGGTGAAGACCAGCAACAGCTCTAAGCCCTTAGATGTAGCGTGCATCAGAAATCGCTTGGGTGTTGGCACTTTGGGAGGTGGTCTGTGCCGAGAGTGAGAGTGTGTTGGGAGTGCTGGGAGGCAAGGCCAAGGCAGATGGCCAGAGTGTGTTTGGCTGTGGAAGCGGTGTCAAGGGAAGGTGAGGACCAGCAACAGCTCTAAGCCCTTAGGCCTATCGTATGGAAGAAATGGCTTGGGTGTTGGCGCTTTGGTTGCTGCTCTGTGCCGGGATTGAGAGTGACCTTGAACCAGAGAATCCGTGTTGGGAGTGCTGGGAGGGCAGGGCACCGCAGATGGCCAGAGTTTTTTTAGCTGTGAAAGCGGTGTCAATGGAAGATGAGGACCAACAACAGCTCTAAGCCCTTAGGCCTATCGTATGGGAGAAATGGCTTGGACATTTGCACTTTGGGAGGTGGTCTGTGCCGGGAGTGAGAGTGAGATTGAGCCTGAGAATGTGTGTTGGGAGTGCTGGGAGGCAAAGCCAGGGTAGATGGGCAGAGTGTGTTTGTCTGTGAAAGCGGTGTCAAGGGAAGGTGAGGACCAGCAACAGCTCTAAGCCCTTAGATGTAGCGTGCGTAAGAAATCGCTTGGGTGTTGGCACTTTGGGAGGTGGTCTGTGCCGAGAGTGAGAGTGTTTTGGGAGTGCTGGGAGGCAAGGCAAAGGCAGATGGCCAGAGAGTGTTTGGCTGTGAAAGCGGTGTCAAGGGAAGGTGAGGACCAGCAACAGCTCTAAGCCCTTAGGCCTATCGTATGGGAGAAATGGCTTGGATGTTTGCACTTTGGGAGGTGGTCTGTGCCGGGAGTGAGAGTGAGATTGAGCCTGAGAATGTGTGTTGGGATTGCTGGGAGGCAAAGCCAGGGTAGACGGGCAGAGTGTGTTTGTCTGTGAAAGCGGTGTCAAGGGAAGGTGAGGACCAGCAACAGCTCTAAGCCCTTTGATGTAGCGTGTGTCAGAAATCGCTTGGACGTTTGCACTTTGGGAGGTGGTCTGCGCTGGGAGTGAGAGTGAGAAGGTGAGTGAGGCTGAGAATGTGTGTTGGGAGTGCTAGGAGGCAAGGCAAAGGCAGACGGCCAGAGTGTGTTTGTCTGTGAAAGCAGTGTCAAGGGAAGGTGAGGACCAGCAACAGCTCTAAGCCCTTAGATGTAGCGTGCATCAGAAATCGCTTGGGTGTTGGCACTTTGTGAGGTGGTCTGTGCCGAGAGTGAGAGTGTGTTGGGAGTGCTGGGAGGCAAGGCAAAGGCAGATGGGCAGAGTATGTTTGGCTGTGGAAGCGGTGTCAAGGGAAGGTGAGGACCAGCAACAGCTCTAAGCCCTTAGATGTAGCGTGCATCAGAAATCGCTTGGACGTTTGCACTTTGGGAGGTGGTCTGTGCCGAGAGTGAGAGTGTGTTGGGAGTGCTGGGAGGCAAGGCCAAGGCAGATGGCCAGAGTGTGTTTGGCTGTGGAAGCGGTGTCAAGGGAAGGTGAGGACCAGCAACAGCTCTAAGCCCTTAGGCCTATCGTATGGAAGAAATGGCTTGGGTGTTGGCGCTTTGGTTGCTGCTCTGTGCCGGGATTGAGAGTGACCTTGAACCAGAGAATCCGTGTTGGGAGTGCTGGGAGGGCAGGGCACCGCAGATGGCCAGAGTTTTTTTAGCTGTGAAAGCGGTGTCAATGGAAGATGAGGACCAGCAACAGCTCTAAGCCCTTAGGCCTATCGTATGGGAGAAATGGCTTGGACGTTTGCACTTTGGGAGGTGGTCTGTGCCGGGAGTGAGAGTGAGATTGAGCCTGAGAATGTGTGTTGGGAGTGCTGGGAGGCAAAGCCAGGGTAGATGGCCAGAGTGTGTTTGTCTGTGAAAGCGGTGTCAAGGGAAGGTGAGGACCAGCAACAGCTCTAAGCCCTTAGATATAGCGTGCGTCAGAAATCGCTTGGGTGTTGGCACTTTGGGAGGTGGTCTGTGCCGAGAGTGAGAGTGTTTTGGGAGTGCTGGGAGGCAAGGCAAAGGCAGATGGCCAGAGAGTGTTTGGCTGTGAAAGCGGTGTCAAGGGAAGGTGAGGACCAGCAACAGCTCTAAGCCCTTAGGCCTATCGTATGGGAGAAATGGCTTGGACGTTTGCACTTTGGGAGGTGGTCTGTGCCGGCAGTGAGAGTGAGACTGAACCTGAGAATGTGTGCTGCGAGTGGTGTGAGGCAAAGCCAGGGCAGATGGGCAGAGTGTGTTTGGCTGTGAAAGCGGTGTCAAGGGAAGGTGAGGACCAGCAACAGCTCAAAGGCCTTAGGCCTGCCATATGGGAGAAATGGCTTGGATGCTTGCACTTTGGGAGGTGGTCTGTGCCGGGAGTGAGAGTGAGATTGAGCCTGAGAATGTGAGTTGGGAGTGCTAGGAGGCAAGCCAGGGTAGATGGCCAGAGTGTGTTTGGCTGTGAAAGCGGTGTCAAGGGAAGGTGAGGACCATCCACAGCTCTAAGCCCTACATGTAGCGTGTGTCAGAAATGGCTTGGGTGTTGGCACTTTGGGAGGTGGTGTGTGCTGGGAATCAGACTGAGGACGTGAGTGAGCCTGATAATGTGTGTTGGGAGTGCTGTGAGTCACGGCACAGACAGACGTCCAGAGTGTGTTTGTCTGTGAAAGCGTTGTCAAGGGAAGGTGAGGACCAGCAACAGCTCTAAGCCTTTAGATATAGCGTGTGTCAGAAATCGCTGGGTGTTGGCACTTCGGGATTTGGTCTGTGCCACGAGTGAGAGTGAGAGCGTGAGTGAGGCTGAGAATGTGTGTTGGGCGTGCTGGGAGGCAAGGCAAAGGCAGACGGCCAGAGTGTGTTTGTCTGTGAAAGCAGTGTCAAGGGAAGGTGAGGACCAGCAACAGCTCTAAGCCCTTAGATGTAGCGTGCATCAGAAATCGCTTGGGTGTTGGCACTTTGTGAGGTGGTCTGTGCCGAGAGCGAGAGTGTTTTGGGAGTGCTGGGAGGCAAGGCAAAGGCAGATTGCCAGAGTGTGTTTGGCTGTGAAAGCGGTGTCAAGGGAAGGTGAGGACCAGCAAGAGCTCTAAGCCCTTAGGCCTATCGTATGGAAGAAATGGCTTGGGTGTTGGCGCTTTGGTTGCTACTCTGTGCCGGGATTGAGAGTGACCTTGAACCAGAGAATCCGTGTTGGGAGTGCTGGGAGGGCAGGGCACCGCAGATGGCCAGAGTTTTTTTAGCTGTGAAAGCGGTGTCAATGGAAGATGAGGACCAGCAACAGCTCTAAGCCCTTAGGCCTATCGTATGGGAGAAATGGCTTGGACGTTTGCACTTTGGGAGGTGGTCTGTGCCGGGAGTGAGAGTGAGATTGAGCCTGAGAATGTGTGTTGGGAGTGCTGGGAGGCAAAGCCAGGGTAGATGGCCAGAGTGTGTTTGTCTGTGAAAGCGGTGTCAAGGGAAGGTGAGGACCAGCAACAGCTCTAAGCCCTTAGATGTAGCGTGCGTAAGAAATCGCTTGGGTGTTGGCACTTTGGGAGGTGGTCTGTGCCGAGAGTGAGAGTGTGTTGGGAGTGCTGGGAGGCAAGGCCAAGGCAGATGGGCAGAGTGTGTTTGGCTGTGAAAGCGGTGTCAAGGGAAGGTGAGGACTAGCAACAGCTCTAAACCCGTAGATGTAGCGTGTGTCAGAAATCGCTTGGGTGTTGGCAGTTTGGGAGGTAGTGTGTGCTGGGAGTGAGAGTGAGAGCGTGAGTGAGCCTGACAATGTGAGCTGGGAGTGGTGTTTGTCAAAGGCAGGGTAGATGGCCAGAGTGCGTTTTTCTGTGAAAGCGCTGTCAAGGGAAGGTGAGGACCAGCAACAGCTCAAAGGCCTTAGGCCTGTCATATGGGAGAAATGGCTTGGATGTTTGCACTTTGGGAGGTGGTCTGTGCCGGGAGTGAGAGTGAGATTGAGCCTGAGAATGTGTGTTGGGAGTGCTGGGAGGCAAAGCCAGGGTAGACGGGCAGAGTGTGTTTGTCTGTGAAAGCGTTGTCAAGGGAAGTTGAGGACAAGCAACAGCTCTAAGCCCTTAGATGTAGCGTGTGTCAGAAATCGCTTGGACGTTTGCACTTTGGGAGGTGGTCTGCGCTGGGAGTGAGAGTGAGAACGTGAATGAGGCTGAGAATGTGTGTTGGGCGTGCTGGGAGGCAAGGCAAAGACAGACGGCCAGAGTGTGTTTGTCTGTGAAAGCAGTGTCAAGGGAAGGTGAAGACCAGCAACAGCTCTAAGCCCTTAGATGTAGCGTGCATCAGAAATCGCTTGGGTGTTGGCACTTTGGGAGGTGGTCTGTGCCGAGAGTGAGAGTGTGTTGGGAGTGCTGGGAGGCAAGGCCAAGGCAGATGGCCAGAGTGTGTTTGGCTGTGGAAGCGGTGTCAAGGGAAGGTGAGGACCAGCAACAGCTCTAAGCCCTTAGGCCTATCGTATGGAAGAAATGGCTTGGGTGTTGGCGCTTTGGTTGCTGCTCTGTGCCGGGATTGAGAGTGACCTTGAACCAGAGAATCCGTGTTGGGAGTGCTGGGAGGGCAGGGCACCGCAGATGGCCAGAGTTTTTTTAGCTGTGAAAGCGGTGTCAATGGAAGATGAGGACCAACAACAGCTCTAAGCCCTTAGGCCTATCGTATGGGAGAAATGGCTTGGATATTTGCACTTTGGGAGGTGGTCTGTGCCGGGAGTGAGAGTGAGATTGAGCCTGAGAATGTGTGTTGGGAGTGCTGGGAGGCAAAGCCAGGGTAGATGGGCAGAGTGTGTTTGTCTGTGAAAGCGGTGTCAAGGGAAGGTGAGGACCAGCAACAGCTCTAAGCCCTTAGATATAGCGTGCGTCAGAAATCGCTTGGGTGTTGGCACTTTGGGAGGTGGTCTGTGCCGAGAGTGAGAGTGTTTTGGGAGTGCTGGGAGGCAAGGCAAAGGCAGATGGCCAGAGAGTGTTTGGCTGTGAAAGCGGTGTCAAGGGAAGGTGAGGACCAGCAACAGCTCTAAGCCCTTAGGCCTATCGTATGGGAGAAATGGCTTGGACGTTTGCACTTTGGGAGGTGGTCTGTGCCGGCAGTGAGAGTGAGATTGAACCTGAGAATGTGTGTTGCGAGTGGTGTGAGGCAAAGCCAGGGCAGATGGGCAGAGTGTGTTTGGCTGTGAAAGCGGTGTCAAGGGAAGGTGAGGACCAGCAACAGCTCTAAGCCCTTAGGCCTATCGTATGGGAGAAATGGCTTGGATGTTTGCACTTTGGGAGGTGGTCTGTGCCGGGAGTGAGAGTGAGATTGAGCCTGAGAATGTGTGTTGGGATTGCTGGGAGGCAAAGCCAGGGTAGACGGGCAGAGTGTGTTTGTCTGTGAAAGCGGTGTCAAGGGAAGGTGAGGACCAGCAACAGCTCTAAGCCCTTTGATGTAGCGTGTGTCAGAAATCGCTTGGACGTTTGCACTTTGGGAGGTGGTCTGCGCTGGTAGTGAGAGTGAGAAGGTGAGTGAGCCTGATAATGTGTGTTGGGAGTGCTGTGAGGCATGGCACAGACAGACATCCAGAGTGTGTTTGTCTGTGAAAGCGTTGTCAAGGGAAGGTGAGGACCAGCAACAGTTCTAAGCCCTTAGATGTAGCGTGTGTCAGAAATCGCTTGGGTGTTGGCACTTTGGGAAGTGGTCTGTGCCAAGAGTGAGAGTGAGAGCGTGAGTGAGGCTGAGAATGTGTGTTGGGAGTGCTAGGAGGCAAGGCAAAGGCAGACGGCCAGAGTGTGTTTGTCTGTGAAAGCAGTGTCAAGGGAAGGTGAGGACCAGCAACAGCTCTAAGCCCTTAGATGTAGCGTGCATCAGAAATCGCTTGGGTGTTGGCACTTTGGGAGGTGGTCTGTGCCGAGAGTGAGAGTGTGTTGGGAGTGCTGGGAGGCAAGGCAAAGGCAGATGGGCAGAGTATGTTTGGCTGTGGAAGCGGTGTCAAGGGAAGGTGAGGACCAGCAACAGCTCTAAGCCCTTAGATGTACCGTGCATCAGAAATCGCTTGGACGTTTGCACTTTGGGAGGTGGTCTGTGCCGAGAGTGAGAGTGTGTTGGGAGTGCTGGGTGGCAAGGCCAAGGCAGATGGGCAGAGTGTGTTTGGCTGTGGAAGCGGTGTCAAGGGAAGGTGAGGACCAGCAACAGCTCTAAGCCCTTAGGCCTATCGTATGGAAGAAATGGCTTGGGTGTTGGCGCTTTGGTTGCTGCTCTGTGCCGGGATTGAGAGTGACCTTGAACCAGAGAATCCGTGTTGGGAGTGCTGGGAGGGCAGGGCACCGCAGATGGCCAGAGTTTTTTTAGCTGTGAAAGCGGTGTCAATGGAAGATGAGGACCAGCAACAGCTCTAAGCCCTTAGGCCTATCGTATGGGAGAAATGGCTTGGACATTTGCACTTTGGGAGGTGGTCTGTGCCGGGAGTGAGAGTGAGATTGAGCCTGAGAATGTGTGTTGGGAGTGCTGGGAGGCAAAGCCAGGGTAGATGGCCAGAGTGTGTTTGTCTGTGAAAGCGGTGTCAAGGGAAGGTGAGGACCAGCAACAGCTCTAAGCCCTTAGATATAGCGTGCGTCAGAAATCGCTTGGGTGTTGGCAGTTTGGGAGGTGGTCTGTGCCGAGAGTGAGAGTGTTTTGGGAGTGCTGGGAGGCAAGGCAAAGGCAGATGGCCAGAGAGTGTTTGGCTGTGAAAGCGGTGTCAAGGGAAGGTGAGGACCAGCAACAGCTCTAAGCCCTTAGGCCTATCGTATGGGAGAAATGGCTTGGACGTTTGCACTTTGGGAGGTGGTCTGTGCCGGCAGTGAGAGTGAGACTGAACCTGAGAATGTGTGCTGCGAGTGGTGTGAGGCAAAGCTCGGGCAGATGGGCAGAGTGTGTTTGGCTGTGAAAGCGGTGTCAAGGGAAGGTGAGGACCAGCAACAGCTCAAAGGCGTTAGGCCTGCCATATGGGAGAAATGGCTTGGATGTTTGCACTTTGGGAGGTGGTCTGTGCCGGGAGTGAGAGTGAGATTGAGCCTGAGAATGTGAGTTGGGAGTGCTAGGAGGCAAGCCAGGGTAGATGGCCAGAGTGTGTTTGGCTGTGAAAGCGGTGTCAAGGGAAGGTGAGGACCATCCACAGCTCTAAGCCCTACATGTAGCGTGTGTCAGAAATGGCTTGGGTGTTGGCACTTTGGGAGGTGGTGTGTGCTGGGAATCAGACTGAGGACGTGAGTGAGCCTGATAATGTGTGTTGGGAGTGCTGTGAGTCACGGCACAGACAGACGTCCAGAGTGTGTTTGTCTGTGAAAGCGTTGTCAAGGGAAGGTGAGGACCAGCAACAGCTCTAAACCCGTAGATGTAGCGTGTGTCAGAAATCGCTTGGGTGTTGGCATTTTGGGAGGTAGTGTGTGCTGGGAGTGAGAGTGAGAGCGTGAGTGAGCCTGACAATGTGAGTTGGGAGTGGTGTTTGTCAAAGGCAGGGTAGATGGCCAGAGTGCGTTTTTCTGTGAAAGCGCTGTCAAGGGAAGGTGAGGACCAGCAACAGCTCTAAGCCCTTAGGCCTATCGTATGGGAGAAATGGCTTAGACGTTTGCACTTTGGGAGGTGGTCTGTGCCGGCAGTGAGAGTGAGATTGAACCTGAGAATGTGAGTTGGGAGTGCTGGGAGGCAAGCCAGGGTAGATGGCCAGAGTGTGTTTGGCTGTGAAAGCGGTGTCAAGGGAAGGTGAGGACCATCAACAGCTCTAAGCCCTTAGATGTAGCGTGTGTCAGAAATCGCTTGGACGTTTGCACTTTGGGAGGTGGTCTGCGCTGGGAGTGAGAGTGAGAACGTGAGTGAGCCTGATAATGTGTGTTGGGAGTGCTGTGAGGCATGGCACAGACAGACGGCCAGAGTGTGTTTGTCTGTGAAAGCGTTGTCAAGGGAAGGTGAGGACCAGCAACAGCTCTAAGCCCTTAGATGTAGCGTGTGTCAGAAATCGCTTGGACTTTTGCACTTTGGGAAGTGGTCTGTGCCAAGAGTGAGAGTGAGAGCGTGAGTGAGGCTGAGAATGTGTGTTGGGAGTGCTAGGAGGCAAGGCAAAGGCAGACGGCCAGAGTGTGTTTGTCTGTGAAAGCAGTGTCAAGGGAAGGTGAGGACCAGCAACAGCTCTAAGCCCTTAGATGTAGCGTGCATCAGAAATCGCTTGGGTGTTGGCACTTTGGGAGGTGGTCTGTGCCGAGAGTGAGAGTGTTTTGGGAGTGCTGGGTGGCAAGGCAAAGGCAGATGGGCAGAGTGTGTTTGGCTGTGGAAGCGGTGTCAAGGGAAGGTGAGGACCAGCAACAGCTCTAAGCCCTTAGGCCTATCGTATGGAAGAAATGGCTTGGGTGTTGGCGCTTTGGTTGCTACTCTGTGCCGGGATTGAGAGTGACCTTGAACCAGAGAATCCGTGTTGGGAGTGCTGGGAGGGCAGGGCACCGCAGATGGCCAGAGTTTTTTTAGCTGTGAAAGCGGTGTCAAGGGAAGGTGAGGACCAGCAACAGCTCTAAGCCCTTAGATGTAGCATGCGGCAGAAATCGCTTGGGTGTTGGCACTTTGGGAGGTGTTGTGTGCCGGGAGTGAGTGTGAGATTGAGCCTGACAATGTGTGTTGGGAGTGCTGGGAGGCAAAGCCAGGGTAGATGGGCAGAGTGTGTTTGGCTGTGAAAGCGGTGTCAAGGGAAGGTGAAGACCAGCAACAGCTCTAAGCCCTTAGATGTAGCGTGTGTCAGAAATCGCTTGGGTGTTGGCATTTTGGGAGGTGGTCTGTGCCGGGAGTGAGAGTGTGTTGGGAGTGCTGGGAGGGAAGGCAAAGGCAGATGGGCAGAGTGTGTTTGGCTGTGAAAGCGGTGTCAAGGGAAGGTGAGGAGCAGCAACAGCTCTAAGGCCTTAGATGTAGCGTGTGTCAGAAATCGCTTGGGTATTTGCTCTTTGGGAAGTGGTCTGTGCCGGCAGTGATAGTGAGATTCAACCTGAGAATGTGTTTTGGGAGTGCTGGGAGGCAAAACCAGCGTAGATGGGCAGAGTGTGTTTGGCTGTGAAAGCGGTGTCAAGGGAAGGTGAGGACCAGCCACAGCTCTAAGCCCTTAGATGTAGCGTATGTCAGAAATCGGTTGGGTGTTTGCACTTTGGGAGGTGGTCTGCGCCAGGAGTGAGAGAGAGATTGAGCCTGAGAATGTGTGTTGGGAGTGCTGAGAGGCAAGGCAAAGGCAGATGGGCAGAGTGTGTTTGGCTGTGAAAGCGGTGTCAAGGGAAGGTGAGGACCAGCAACAGCTCTAAGCCCTTAGGCCTATCGTATGGAGAAATGCCTTGGGTATTTTCACTTCGGGAGGTGGTCTGTGCCGGGAGTGAGAGTGAGATTCAACCTGACAATGTGTGTTGGGAGTGCTGGGAGGCAAAGCCAGGGTAGATGGGCAGAGTGTGTTTGGCTGTGAAAGCGGTGTCAAGGGAAGGTGAGGACCAGCCACAGCTCTAAGCCCTTAGATGTAGCGTGTGTCAGAAATCGCTTGGGTATTTGCTCTTTGGGAAGTGGTCTGTGCCGGCAGTGATAGTGAGATTCAACCTGAGAATGTGTTTTGGGAGTGCTGGGAGGCAAAACCAGCGTAGATGGGCAGAGTGTGTTTGGCTGTGAAAGCGGTGTCAAGGGAAGGTGAGGACCAGCCACAGCTCTAAGCCCTTAGATGTAGCGTGTGTCAGAAATCGCTTGGGTGTTGGCATTTTGGGAGGTGGTCTGTGCCGGTAGTGAGAGTGTGTTGGGAGTGCTGGGAGGGAAGGCAAAGGCAGATGGGCAGAGTGTGTTTGGCTGTGAAAGCGGTGTCAAGGGAAGGTGAGGACCAGCAACAGCTCTAAGGCCTTAGATGTAGCGTGTGTCAGAAATCGCTTGGGTATTTGCTCTTTGGGAAGTGGTCTGTGCCGGCAGTGATAGTGAGATTCAACCTGAGAATGTGTTTTGGGAGTGCTGGGAGGCAAAACCAGCGTAGATGGCCAGAGTGTGTTTGGCTGTGAAAGCGGTGTCAAGGGAAGGTGAGGACCAGCAACAGCTCTAAGCCCTTAGATGTAGCGTGCGTAAGAAATCGCTTGGGTGTTGGCACTTTGGGAGGTGGTCTGTGCCGAGAGTGAGAGTGTGTTGGGAGTGCTGGGAGGCAAGGCCAAGGCAGATGGGCAGAGTGTGTTTGGCTGTGAAAGCGGTGTCAAGGGAAGGTGAGGACTAGCAACAGCTCTAAACCCGTAGATGTAGCGTGTGTCAGAAATCGCTTGGGTGTTGGCAGTTTGGGAGGTAGTGTGTGCTGGGAGTGAGAGTGAGAGCGTGAGTGAGCCTGACAATGTGAGCTGGGAGTGGTGTTTGTCAAAGGCAGGGTAGATGGCCAGAGTGCGTTTTTCTGTGAAAGCGCTGTCAAGGGAAGGTGAGGACCAGCAACAGCTCAAAGGCCTTAGGCCTGTCATATGGGAGAAATGGCTTGGATGTTTGCACTTTGGGAGGTGGTCTGTGCCGGGAGTGAGAGTGAGATTGAGCCTGAGAATGTGTGTTGGGAGTGCTGGGAGGCAAAGCCAGGGTAGACGGGCAGAGTGTGTTTGTCTGTGAAAGCGTTGTCAAGGGAAGGTGAGGACAAGCAACAGCTCTAAGCCCTTAGATGTAGCGTGTGTCAGAAATCGCTTGGACGTTTGCACTTTGGGAGGTGGTCTGCGCTGGGAGTGAGAGTGAGAACGTGAATGAGGCTGAGAATGTGTGTTGGGCGTGCTGGGAGGCAAGGCAAAGACAGACGGCCAGAGTGTGTTTGTCTGTGAAAGCAGTGTCAAGGGAAGGTGAAGACCAGCAACAGCTCTAAGCCCTTAGATGTAGCGTGCATCAGAAATCGCTTGGGTGTTGGCACTTTGGGAGGTGGTCTGTGCCGAGAGTGAGAGTGTGTTGGGAGTGCTGGGAGGCAAGGCCAAGGCAGATGGCCAGAGTGTGTTTGGCTGTGGAAGCGGTGTCAAGGGAAGGTGAGGACCAGCAACAGCTCTAAGCCCTTAGGCCTATCGTATGGAAGAAATGGCTTGGGTGTTGGCGCTTTGGTTGCTGCTCTGTGCCGGGATTGAGAGTGACCTTGAACCAGAGAATCCGTGTTGGGAGTGCTGGGAGGGCAGGGCACCGCAGATGGCCAGAGTTTTTTTAGCTGTGAAAGCGGTGTCAATGGAAGATGAGGACCAACAACAGCTCTAAGCCCTTAGGCCTATCGTATGGGAGAAATGGCTTGGACATTTGCACTTTGGGAGGTGGTCTGTGCCGGGAGTGAGAGTGAGATTGAGCCTGAGAATGTGTGTTGGGAGTGCTGGGAGGCAAAGCCAGGGTAGATGGCCAGAGTGTGTTTGTCTGTGAAAGCGGTGTCAAGGGAAGGTGAGGACCAGCAACAGCTCTAAGCCCTTAGATATAGCGTGCGTCAGAAATCGCTTGGGTGTTGGCACTTTGGGAGGTGGTCTGTGCCGAGAGTGAGAGTGTTTTGGGAGTGCTGGGAGGCAAGGCAAAGGCAGATGGCCAGAGAGTGTTTGGCTGTGAAAGCGGTGTCAAGGGAAGGTGAGGACCAGCAACAGCTCTAAGCCCTTAGGCCTATCGTATGGGAGAAATGGCTTGGACGTTTGCACTTTGGGAGGTGGTCTGTGCCGGCAGTGAGAGTGAGATTGAACCTGAGAATGTGTGTTGCGAGTGGTGTGAGGCAAAGCCAGGGCAGATGGGCAGAGTGTGTTTGGCTGTGAAAGCGGTGTCAAGGGAAGGTGAGGACCAGCAACAGCTCTAAGCCCTTAGGCCTATCGTATGGGAGAAATGGCTTGGATGTTTGCACTTTGGGAGGTGGTCTGTGCCGGGAGTGAGAGTGAGATTGAGCCTGAGAATGTGTGTTGGGATTGCTGGATGGCAAAGCCAGGGTAGACGGGCAGAGTGTGTTTGTCTGTGAAAGCGGTGTCAAGGGAAGGTGAGGACCAGCAACAGCTCTAAGCCCTTTGATGTAGCGTGTGTCAGAAATCGCTTGGACGTTTGCACTTTGGGAGGTGGTCTGCGCTGGTAGTGAGAGTGAGAAGGTGAGTGAGCCTGATAATGTGTGTTGGGAGTGCTGTGAGGCATGGCACAGACAGACGTCCAGAGTGTGTTTGTCTGTGAAAGCGTTGTCAAGGGAAGGTGAGGACCAGCAACAGTTCTAAGCCCTTAGATGTAGCGTGTGTCAGAAATCGCTTGGGTGTTGGCACTTTGGGAAGTGGTCTGTGCCAAGAGTGAGAGTGAGAGCGTGAGTGAGGCTGAGAATGTGTGTTGGGAGTGCTAGGAGGCAAGGCAAAGGCAGACGGCCAGAGTGTGTTTGTCTGTGAAAGCAGTGTCAAGGGAAGGTGAGGACCAGCAACAGCTCTAAGCCCTTAGATGTAGCGTGCATCAGAAATCGCTTGGGTGTTGGCACTTTGGGAGGTGGTCTGTGCCGAGAGTGAGAGTGTGTTGGGAGTGCTGGGAGGCAAGGCAAAGGCAGATGGGCAGAGTATGTTTGGCTGTGGAAGCGGTGTCAAGGGAAGGTGAGGACCAGCAACAGCTCTAAGCCCTTAGATGTACCGTGCATCAGAAATCGCTTGGACGTTTGCACTTTGGGAGGTGGTCTGTGCCGAGAGTGAGAGTGTGTTGGGAGTGCTGGGTGGCAAGGCCAAGGCAGATGGGCAGAGTGTGTTTGGCTGTGGAAGCGGTGTCAAGGGAAGGTGAGGACCAGCAACAGCTCTAAGCCCTTAGGCCTATCGTATGGAAGAAATGGCTTGGGTGTTGGCGCTTTGGTTGCTGCTCTGTGCCGGGATTGAGAGTGACCTTGAACCAGAGAATCCGTGTTGGGAGTGCTGGGAGGGCAGGGCACCGCAGATGGCCAGAGTTTTTTTAGCTGTGAAAGCGGTGTCAATGGAAGATGAGGACCAGCAACAGCTCTAAGCCCTTAGGCCTATCGTATGGGAGAAATGGCTTGGACATTTGCACTTTGGGAGGTGGTCTGTGCCGGGAGTGAGAGTGAGATTGAGCCTGAGAATGTGTGTTGGGAGTGCTGGGAGGCAAAGCCAGGGTAGATGGCCAGAGTGTGTTTGTCTGTGAAAGCGGTGTCAAGGGAAGGTGAGGACCAGCAACAGCTCTAAGCCCTTAGATATAGCGTGCGTCAGAAATCGCTTGGGTGTTGGCAGTTTGGGAGGTGGTCTGTGCCGAGAGTGAGAGTGTTTTGGGAGTGCTGGGAGGCAAGGCAAAGGCAGATGGCCAGAGAGTGTTTGGCTGTGAAAGCGGTGTCAAGGGAAGGTGAGGACCAGCAACAGCTCTAAGCCCTTAGGCCTATCGTATGGGAGAAATGGCTTGGACGTTTGCACTTTGGGAGGTGGTCTGTGCCGGCAGTGAGAGTGAGACTGAACCTGAGAATGTGTGCTGCGAGTGGTGTGAGGCAAAGCTCGGGCAGATGGGCAGAGTGTGTTTGGCTGTGAAAGCGGTGTCAAGGGAAGGTGAGGACCAGCAACAGCTCAAAGGCGTTAGGCCTGCCATATGGGAGAAATGGCTTGGATGTTTGCACTTTGGGAGGTGGTCTGTGCCGGGAGTGAGAGTGAGATTGAGCCTGAGAATGTGAGTTGGGAGTGCTAGGAGGCAAGCCAGGGTAGATGGCCAGAGTGTGTTTGGCTGTGAAAGCGGTGTCAAGGGAAGGTGAGGACCATCCACAGCTCTAAGCCCTACATGTAGCGTGTGTCAGAAATGGCTTGGGTGTTGGCACTTTGGGAGGTGGTGTGTGCTGGGAATCAGACTGAGGACGTGAGTGAGCCTGATAATGTGTGTTGGGAGTGCTGTGAGTCACGGCACAGACAGACGTCCAGAGTGTGTTTGTCTGTGAAAGCGTTGTCAAGGGAAGGTGAGGACCAGCAACAGCTCTAAACCCGTAGATGTAGCGTGTGTCAGAAATCGCTTGGGTGTTGGCATTTTGGGAGGTAGTGTGTGCTGGGAGTGAGAGTGAGAGCGTGAGTGAGCCTGACAATGTGAGTTGGGAGTGGTGTTTGTCAAAGGCAGGGTAGATGGCCAGAGTGCGTTTTTCTGTGAAAGCGCTGTCAAGGGAAGGTGAGGACCAGCAACAGCTCTAAGCCCTTAGGCCTATCGTATGGGAGAAATGGCTTAGACGTTTGCACTTTGGGAGGTGGTCTGTGCCGGCAGTGAGAGTGAGATTGAACCTGAGAATGTGAGTTGGGAGTGCTGGGAGGCAAGCCAGGGTAGATGGCCAGAGTGTGTTTGGCTGTGAAAGCGGTGTCAAGGGAAGGTGAGGACCATCAACAGCTCTAAGCCCTTAGATGTAGCGTGTGTCAGAAATCGCTTGGACGTTTGCACTTTGGGAGGTGGTCTGCGCTGGGAGTGAGAGTGAGAACGTGAGTGAGCCTGATAATGTGTGTTGGGAGTGCTGTGAGGCATGGCACAGACAGACGGCCAGAGTGTGTTTGTCTGTGAAAGCGTTGTCAAGGGAAGGTGAGGACCAGCAACAGCTCTAAGCCCTTAGATGTAGCGTGTGTCAGAAATCGCTTGGACTTTTGCACTTTGGGAAGTGGTCTGTGCCAAGAGTGAGAGTGAGAGCGTGAGTGAGGCTGAGAATGTGTGTTGGGAGTGCTAGGAGGCAAGGCAAAGGCAGACGGCCAGAGTGTGTTTGTCTGTGAAAGCAGTGTCAAGGGAAGGTGAGGACCAGCAACAGCTCTAAGCCCTTAGATGTAGCGTGCATCAGAAATCGCTTGGGTGTTGGCACTTTGGGAGGTGGTCTGTGCCGAGAGTGAGAGTGTTTTGGGAGTGCTGGGTGGCAAGGCAAAGGCAGATGGGCAGAGTGTGTTTGGCTGTGGAAGCGGTGTCAAGGGAAGGTGAGGACCAGCAACAGCTCTAAGCCCTTAGGCCTATCGTATGGAAGAAATGGCTTGGGTGTTGGCGCTTTGGTTGCTACTCTGTGCCGGGATTGAGAGTGACCTTGAACCAGAGAATCCGTGTTGGGAGTGCTGGGAGGGCAGGGCACCGCAGATGGCCAGAGTTTTTTTAGCTGTGAAAGCGGTGTCAAGGGAAGGTGAGGACCAGCAACAGCTCTAAGCCCTTAGATGTAGCATGCGGCAGAAATCGCTTGGGTGTTGGCACTTTGGGAGGTGTTGTGTGCCGGGAGTGAGTGTGAGATTGAGCCTGACAATGTGTGTTGGGAGTGCTGGGAGGCAAAGCCAGGGTAGATGGGCAGAGTGTGTTTGGCTGTGAAAGCGGTGTCAAGGGAAGGTGAAGACCAGCAACAGCTCTAAGCCCTTAGATGTAGCGTGTGTCAGAAATCGCTTGGGTGTTGGCATTTTGGGAGGTGGTCTGTGCCGGGAGTGAGAGTGTGTTGGGAGTGCTGGGAGGGAAGGCAAAGGCAGATGGGCAGAGTGTGTTTGGCTGTGAAAGCGGTGTCAAGGGAAGGTGAGGAGCAGCAACAGCTCTAAGGCCTTAGATGTAGCGTGTGTCAGAAATCGCTTGGGTATTTGCTCTTTGGGAAGTGGTCTGTGCCGGCAGTGATAGTGAGATTCAACCTGAGAATGTGTTTTGGGAGTGCTGGGAGGCAAAACCAGCGTAGATGGGCAGAGTGTGTTTGGCTGTGAAAGCGGTGTCAAGGGAAGGTGAGGACCAGCCACAGCTCTAAGCCCTTAGATGTAGCGTATGTCAGAAATCGGTTGGGTGTTTGCACTTTGGGAGGTGGTCTGCGCCAGGAGTGAGAGAGAGATTGAGCCTGAGAATGTGTGTTGGGAGTGCTGGGAGGCAAAGCCAGGGTAGATGGGCAGAGTGTGTTTGGCTGTGAAAGCGGTGTCAAGGGAAGGTGAGGACCAGCAACAGCTCTAAACCCTCAGGCCTATCGTAGGGGAGAAATGGCTTGGACGTTTGCACTTTGGGAGGTGGTCTGTGCCGGGAGTGAGAGTGATAGTGAGCCTGAGAATGTGTGTTGGGAGTGCCTGGAGGCAAGGGCAGCGCAGATGGGCAGAGTGCGTTTGGCTGTGAAAGCGGTGTCAAGGGAAGGTGAGGACCAGCAACAGCTCTAAGGCCTTAGATGTAGCGTGTGTCAGAAATCGCTTGGGTATTTTCACTTTGGGACGTGGTCTGTGCCGGGAGTGAGAATGAGATTCAACCTGAGAATGTGTGTTGGGAGTGCTGGGAGGCAAAGCCAGGGTAGATGGGCAGAGTGCGTTTGGCTGTGAAAGCGGTGTCAAGGGAAGGTGAGGACCAGCCACAGCTCTAAGCCCTTAGATGTAGCGTGTGTCAGAAATCGCTTGGGTATTTGCTCTTTGGGAAGTGGTCTGTGCCGGCAGTGATAGTGAGATTCAACCTGAGAATGTGTTTTGGGAGTGCTGGGAGGCAAAACCAGCGTAGATGGCCAGAGTGTGTTTGGCTGTGAAAGCGGTGTCAAGGGAAGGTTAGGACCAGCCTCAGCTCTAAGGCCTTAGATGTAGCGTATGTCAGAAATCGGTTGGGTGTTTGCACTTTGGGAGGTGGTCTGCGCCAGGAGTGAGAGAGAGATTGAACTTGAGAATGTGTGTTGGGAGTGCTGAGAGGCAAGGCAAAGGCAGATGGGCAGAGTGTGTTTGGCTGTGAAAGCGGTGTCAAGGGAAGGTGAGGACCAGCAACAGCTCTAAGCCCTTAGGCCTATCGTATGGAGAAATGCCTTGGGTATTTTCACTTCGGGAGGTGGTCTGTGCCGGGAGTGAGAGTGAGATTCAACCTGACAATGTGTGTTGGGAGTGCTGGGAGGCAAAGCCAGGGTAGATGGGCAGAGTGTGTTTGGCTGTGAAAGCGGTGTCAAGGGAAGGTGAGGACCAGCCACAGCTCTAAGCCCTTAGATGTAGCGTGTGTCAGAAATCGCTTGGGTATTTGCTCTTTGGGAAGTGGTCTGTGCCGGCAGTGATAGTGAGATTCAACCTGAGAATGTGTTTTGGGAGTGCTGGGAGGCAAAACCAGCGTAGATGGGCAGAGTGTGTTTGGCTGTGAAAGCGGTGTCAAGGGAAGGTGAGGACCAGCCACAGCTCTAAGCCCTTAGATGTAGCGTGTGTCAGAAATCGCTTGGGTGTTGGCATTTTGGGAGGTGGTCTGTGCCGGTAGTGAGAGTGTGTTGGGAGTGCTGGGAGGGAAGGCAAAGGCAGATGGGCAGAGTGTGTTTGGCTGTGAAAGCGGTGTCAAGGGAAGGTGAGGACCAGCAACAGCTCTAAGGCCTTAGATGTAGCGTGTGTCAGAAATCGCTTGGGTATTTGCTCTTTGGGAAGTGGTCTGTGCCGGCAGTGATAGTGAGATTCAACCTGAGAATGTGTTTTGGGAGTGCTGGGAGGCAAAACCAGCGTAGATGGCCAGAGTGTGTTTGGCTGTGAAAGCGGTGTCAAGGGAAGGTGAGGACCAGCAACAGCTCTAAGCCCTTAGATGTAGCGTGCGTAAGAAATCGCTTGGGTGTTGGCACTTTGGGAGGTGGTCTGTGCCGAGAGTGAGAGTGTGTTGGGAGTGCTGGGAGGCAAGGCCAAGGCAGATGGGCAGAGTGTGTTTGGCTGTGAAAGCGGTGTCAAGGGAAGGTGAGGACTAGCAACAGCTCTAAACCCGTAGATGTAGCGTGTGTCAGAAATCGCTTGGGTGTTGGCAGTTTGGGAGGTAGTGTGTGCTGGGAGTGAGAGTGAGAGCGTGAGTGAGCCTGACAATGTGAGCTGGGAGTGGTGTTTGTCAAAGGCAGGGTAGATGGCCAGAGTGCGTTTTTCTGTGAAAGCGCTGTCAAGGGAAGGTGAGGACCAGCAACAGCTCAAAGGCCTTAGGCCTGTCATATGGGAGAAATGGCTTGGATGTTTGCACTTTGGGAGGTGGTCTGTGCCGGGAGTGAGAGTGAGATTGAGCCTGAGAATGTGTGTTGGGAGTGCTGGGAGGCAAAGCCAGGGTAGACGGGCAGAGTGTGTTTGTCTGTGAAAGCGTTGTCAAGGGAAGGTGAGGACAAGCAACAGCTCTAAGCCCTTAGATGTAGCGTGTGTCAGAAATCGCTTGGACGTTTGCACTTTGGGAGGTGGTCTGCGCTGGGAGTGAGAGTGAGAACGTGAATGAGGCTGAGAATGTGTGTTGGGCGTGCTGGGAGGCAAGGCAAAGACAGACGGCCAGAGTGTGTTTGTCTGTGAAAGCAGTGTCAAGGGAAGGTGAAGACCAGCAACAGCTCTAAGCCCTTAGATGTAGCGTGCATCAGAAATCGCTTGGGTGTTGGCACTTTGGGAGGTGGTCTGTGCCGAGAGTGAGAGTGTGTTGGGAGTGCTGGGAGGCAAGGCCAAGGCAGATGGCCAGAGTGTGTTTGGCTGTGGAAGCGGTGTCAAGGGAAGGTGAGGAGCAGCAACAGCTCTAAGCCCTTAGGCCTATCGTATGGAAGAAATGGCTTGGGTGTTGGCGCTTTGGTTGCTGCTCTGTGCCGGGATTGAGAGTGACCTTGAACCAGAGAATCCGTGTTGGGAGTGCTGGGAGGGCAGGGCACCGCAGATGGCCAGAGTTTTTTTAGCTGTGAAAGCGGTGTCAATGGAAGATGAGGACCAACAACAGCTCTAAGCCCTTAGGCCTATCGTATGGGAGAAATGGCTTGGACATTTGCACTTTGGGAGGTGGTCTGTGCCGGGAGTGAGAGTGAGATTGAGCCTGAGAATGTGTGTTGGGAGTGCTGGGAGGCAAAGCCAGGGTAGATGGCCAGAGTGTGTTTGTCTGTGAAAGCGGTGTCAAGGGAAGGTGAGGACCAGCAACAGCTCTAAGCCCTTAGATATAGCGTGCGTCAGAAATCGCTTGGGTGTTGGCACTTTGGGAGGTGGTCTGTGCCGAGAGTGAGAGTGTTTTGGGAGTGCTGGGAGGCAAGGCAAAGGCAGATGGCCAGAGAGTGTTTGGCTGTGAAAGCGGTGTCAAGGGAAGGTGAGGACCAGCAACAGCTCTAAGCCCTTAGGCCTATCGTATGGGAGAAATGGCTTGGACGTTTGCACTTTGGGAGGTGGTCTGTGCCGGCAGTGAGAGTGAGATTGAACCTGAGAATGTGTGTTGCGAGTGGTGTGAGGCAAAGCCAGGGCAGATGGGCAGAGTGTGTTTGGCTGTGAAAGCGGTGTCAAGGGAAGGTGAGGACCAGCAACAGCTCTAAGCCCTTAGGCCTATCGTATGGGAGAAATGGCTTGGATGTTTGCACTTTGGGAGGTGGTCTGTGCCGGGAGTGAGAGTGAGATTGAGCCTGAGAATGTGTGTTGGGATTGCTGGATGGCAAAGCCAGGGTAGACGGGCAGAGTGTGTTTGTCTGTGAAAGCGGTGTCAAGGGAAGGTGAGGACCAGCAACAGCTCTAAGCCCTTTGATGTAGCGTGTGTCAGAAATCGCTTGGACGTTTGCACTTTGGGAGGTGGTCTGCGCTGGTAGTGAGAGTGAGAAGGTGAGTGAGCCTGATAATGTGTGTTGGGAGTGCTGTGAGGCATGGCACAGACAGACGTCCAGAGTGTGTTTGTCTGTGAAAGCGTTGTCAAGGGAAGGTGAGGACCAGCAACAGTTCTAAGCCCTTAGATGTAGCGTGTGTCAGAAATCGCTTGGGTGTTAGCACTTTGGGAAGTGGTCTGTGCCAAGAGTGAGAGTGAGAGCGTGATTGAGGCTGAGAATGTGTGTTGGGAGTGCTAGGAGGCAAGGCAAAGGCAGACGGCCGGAGTGTGTTTGTCTGTGAAAGCAGTGTCAAGGGAAGGTGAGGACCAGCAACAGCTCTAAGCCCTTAGATGTAGCGTGCATCAGAAATCGCTTGGGTGTTGGCACTTTGGGAGGTGGTCTGTGCCGAGAGTGAGAGTGTGTTGGGAGTGCTGGGAGGCAAGGCAAAGGCAGATGGGCAGAGTATGTTTGGCTGTGGAAGCGGTGTCAAGGGAAGGTGAGGACCAGCAACAGCTCTAAGCCCTTAGATGTACCGTGCATCAGAAATCGCTTGGACGTTTGCACTTTGGGAGGTGGTCTGTGCCGAGAGTGAGAGTGTGTTGGGAGTGCTGGGTGGCAAGGCCAAGGCAGATGGGCAGAGTGTGTTTGGCTGTGGAAGCGGTGTCAAGGGAAGGTGAGGACCAGCAACAGCTCTAAGCCCTTAGGCCTATCGTATGGAAGAAATGGCTTGGGTGTTGGCGCTTTGGTTGCTGCTCTGTGCCGGGATTGAGAGTGACCTTGAACCAGAGAATCCGTGTTGGGAGTGCTGGGAGGGCAGGGCACCGCAGATGGCCAGAGTTTTTTTAGCTGTGAAAGCGGTGTCAATGGAAGATGAGGACCAGCAACAGCTCTAAGCCCTTAGGCCTATCGTATGGGAGAAATGGCTTGGACATTTGCACTTTGGGAGGTGGTCTGTGCCGGGAGTGAGAGTGAGATTGAGCCTGAGAATGTGTGTTGGGAGTGCTGGGAGGCAAAGCCAGGGTAGATGGCCAGAGTGTGTTTGTCTGTGAAAGCGGTGTCAAGGGAAGGTGAGGACCAGCAACAGCTCTAAGCCCTTAGATATAGCGTGCGTCAGAAATCGCTTGGGTGTTGGCACTTTGGGAGGTGGTCTGTGCCGAGAGTGAGAGTGTTTTGGGAGTGCTGGGAGGCAAGGCAAAGGCAGATGGCCAGAGAGTGTTTGGCTGTGAAAGCGGTGTCAAGGGAAGGTGAGGACCAGCAACAGCTCTAAGCCCTTAGGCCTATCGTATGGGAGAAATGGCTTGGACGTTTGCACTTTGGGAGGTGGTCTGTGCCGGCAGTGAGAGTGAGACTGAACCTGAGAATGTGTGTTGCGAGTGGTGTGAGGCAAAGCTAGGGCAGATGGGCAGAGTGTGTTTGGCTGTGAAAGCGGTGTCAAGGGAAGGTGAGGACCAGCAACAGCTCAAAGGCGTTAGGCCTGCCATATGGGAGAAATGGCTTGGATGTTTGCACTTTGGGAGGTGGTCTGTGCCGGGAGTGAGAGTGAGATTGAGCCTGAGAATGTGAGTTGGGAGTGCTAGGAGGCAAGCCAGGGTAGATGGCCAGAGTGTGTTTGGCTGTGAAAGCGGTGTCAAGGGAAGGTGAGGACCATCCACAGCTCTAAGCCCTACATGTAGCGTGTGTCAGAAATGGCTTGGGTGTTGGCACTTTGGGAGGTGGTGTGTGCTGGGAATCAGACTGAGGACGTGAGTGAGCCTGATAATGTGTGTTGGGAGTGCTGTGAGTCACGGCACAGACAGACGTCCAGAGTGTGTTTGTCTGTGAAAGCGTTGTCAAGGGAAGGTGAGGACCAGCAACAGCTCTAAACCCGTAGATGTAGCGTGTGTCAGAAATCGCTTGGGTGTTGGCATTTTGGGAGGTAGTGTGTGCTGGGAGTGAGAGTGAGAGCGTGAGTGAGCCTGACAATGTGAGTTGGGAGTGGTGTTTGTCAAAGGCAGGGTAGATGGCCAGAGTGCGTTTTTCTGTGAAAGCGCTGTCAAGGGAAGGTGAGGACCAGCAACAGCTCTAAGCCCTTAGGCCTATCGTATGGGAGAAATGGCTTAGACGTTTGCACTTTGGGAGGTGGTCTGTGCCGGCAGTGAGAGTGAGATTGAACCTGAGAATGTGAGTTGGGAGTGCTGGGAGGCAAGCCAGGGTAGATGGCCAGAGTGTGTTTGGCTGTGAAAGCGGTGTCAAGGGAAGGTGAGGACCATCAACAGCTCTAAGCCCTTAGATGTAGCGTGTGTCAGAAATCGCTTGGACGTTTGCACTTTGGGAGGTGGTCTGCGCTGGGAGTGAGAGTGAGAACGTGAGTGAGCCTGATAATGTGTGTTGGGAGTGCTGTGAGGCATGGCACAGACAGACGGCCAGAGTGTGTTTGTCTGTGAAAGCGTTGTCAAGGGAAGGTGAGGACCAGCAACAGCTCTAAGCACTTAGATGTAGCGTGTGTCAGAAATCGCTTGGACTTTTGCACTTTGGGAAGTGGTCTGTGCCAAGAGTGAGAGTGAGAGCGTGAGTGAGGCTGAGAATGTGTGTTGGGAGTGCTAGGAGGCAAGGCAAAGGCAGACGGCCAGAGTGTGTTTGTCTGTGAAAGCAGTGTCAAGGGAAGGTGAGGACCAGCAACAGCTCTAAGCCCTTAGATGTAGCGTGCATCAGAAATCGCTTGGGTGTTGGCACTTTGGGAGGTGGTCTGTGCCGAGAGTGAGAGTGTTTTGGGAGTGCTGGGTGGCAAGGCAAAGGCAGATGGGCAGAGTGTGTTTGGCTGTGGAAGCGGTGTCAAGGGAAGGTGAGGACCAGCAACAGCTCTAAGCCCTTAGATGTAGCGTGCATCAGAAATCGCTTGGGTGTTGGCACTTTGGGAGGTGGTCTGTGCCGAGAGTGAGAGTGTGTTGGGAGTGCTGGGAGGCAAGGCAAAGGCAGATGGGCAGAGTATGTTTGGCTGTGGAAGCGGTGTCAAGGGAAGGTGAGGACCAGCAACAGCTCTAAGCCCTTAGGCCTATCGTATGGAAGAAATGGCTTGGGTGTTGGCGCTTTGGTTGCTACTCTGTGCCGGGATTGAGAGTGACCTTGAACCAGAGAATCCGTGTTGGGAGTGCTGGGAGGGCAGGGCACCGCAGATGGCCAGAGTTTTTTTAGCTGTGAAAGCGGTGTCAAGGGAAGGTGAGGACCAGCAACAGCTCTAAGCCCTTAGATGTAGCATGCGGCAGAAATCGCTTGGGTGTTGGCACTTTGGGAGGTGTTGTGTGCCGGGAGTGAGTGTGAGATTGAGCCTGAGAATGTGTGTTGGGAGTGCTGGGAGGCAAAGCCAGGGTAGATGGGCAGAGTGTGTTTGGCTGTGAAAGCGGTGTCAAGGGAAGGTGAGGACAAGCAACAGCTCTAAGCCCTTAGATGTAGCGTGTGTCAGAAATCGCTTGGACGTTTGCACTTTGGGAGGTGGTCTGCGCTGGGAGTGAGAGTGAGAACGTGAATGAGGCTGAGAATGTGTGTTGGGCGTGCTGGGAGGCAAGGCAAAGACAGACGGCCAGAGTGTGTTTGTCTGTGAAAGCAGTGTCAAGGGAAGGTGAAGACCAGCAACAGCTCTAAGCCCTTAGATGTAGCGTGCATCAGAAATCGCTTGGGTGTTGGCACTTTGGGAGGTGGTCTGTGCCGAGAGTGAGAGTGTGTTGGGAGTGCTGGGAGGCAAGGCCAAGGCAGATGGCCAGAGTGTGTTTGGCTGTGGAAGCGGTGTCAAGGGAAGGTGAGGACCAGCAACAGCTCTAAGCCCTTAGGCCTATCGTATGGAAGAAATGGCTTGGGTGTTGGCGCTTTGGTTGCTGCTCTGTGCCGGGATTGAGAGTGACCTTGAACCAGAGAATCCGTGTTGGGAGTGCTGGGAGGGCAGGGCACCGCAGATGGCCAGAGTTTTTTTAGCTGTGAAAGCGGTGTCAATGGAAGATGAGGACCAACAACAGCTCTAAGCCCTTAGGCCTATCGTATGGGAGAAATGGCTTGGACATTTGCACTTTGGGAGGTGGTCTGTGCCGGGAGTGAGAGTGAGATTGAGCCTGAGAATGTGTGTTGGGAGTGCTGGGAGGCAAAGCCAGGGTAGATGGCCAGAGTGTGTTTGTCTGTGAAAGCGGTGTCAAGGGAAGGTGAGGACCAGCAACAGCTCTAAGCCCTTAGATATAGCGTGCGTCAGAAATCGCTTGGGTGTTGGCACTTTGGGAGGTGGTCTGTGCCGAGAGTGAGAGTGTTTTGGGAGTGCTGGGAGGCAAGGCAAAGGCAGATGGCCAGAGAGTGTTTGGCTGTGAAAGCGGTGTCAAGGGAAGGTGAGGACCAGCAACAGCTCTAAGCCCTTAGGCCTATCGTATGGGAGAAATGGCTTGGACGTTTGCACTTTGGGAGGTGGTCTGTGCCGGCAGTGAGAGTGAGATTGAACCTGAGAATGTGTGTTGCGAGTGGTGTGAGGCAAAGCCAGGGCAGATGGGCAGAGTGTGTTTGGCTGTGAAAGCGGTGTCAAGGGAAGGTGAGGACCAGCAACAGCTCTAAGCCCTTAGGCCTATCGTATGGGAGAAATGGCTTGGATGTTTGCACTTTGGGAGGTGGTCTGTGCCGGGAGTGAGAGTGAGATTGAGCCTGAGAATGTGTGTTGGGATTGCTGGATGGCAAAGCCAGGGTAGACGGGCAGAGTGTGTTTGTCTGTGAAAGCGGTGTCAAGGGAAGGTGAGGACCAGCAACAGCTCTAAGCCCTTTGATGTAGCGTGTGTCAGAAATCGCTTGGACGTTTGCACTTTGGGAGGTGGTCTGCGCTGGTAGTGAGAGTGAGAAGGTGAGTGAGCCTGATAATGTGTGTTGGGAGTGCTGTGAGGCATGGCACAGACAGACGTCCAGAGTGTGTTTGTCTGTGAAAGCGTTGTCAAGGGAAGGTGAGGACCAGCAACAGTTCTAAGCCCTTAGATGTAGCGTGTGTCAGAAATCGCTTGGGTGTTGGCACTTTGGGAAGTGGTCTGTGCCAAGAGTGAGAGTGAGAGCGTGATTGAGGCTGAGAATGTGTGTTGGGAGTGCTAGGAGGCAAGGCAAAGGCAGACGGCCGGAGTGTGTTTGTCTGTGAAAGCAGTGTCAAGGGAAGGTGAGGACCAGCAACAGCTCTAAGCCCTTAGATGTAGCGTGCATCAGAAATCGCTTGGGTGTTGGCACTTTGGGAGGTGGTCTGTGCCGAGAGTGAGAGTGTGTTGGGAGTGCTGGGAGGCAAGGCAAAGGCAGATGGGCAGAGTATGTTTGGCTGTGGAAGCGGTGTCAAGGGAAGGTGAGGACCAGCAACAGCTCTAAGCCCTTAGATGTACCGTGCATCAGAAATCGCTTGGACGTTTGCACTTTGGGAGGTGGTCTGTGCCGAGAGTGAGAGTGTGTTGGGAGTGCTGGGTGGCAAGGCCAAGGCAGATGGGCAGAGTGTGTTTGGCTGTGGAAGCGGTGTCAAGGGAAGGTGAGGACCAGCAACAGCTCTAAGCCCTTAGGCCTATCGTATGGAAGAAATGGCTTGGGTGTTGGCGCTTTGGTTGCTGCTCTGTGCCGGGATTGAGAGTGACCTTGAACCAGAGAATCCGTGTTGGGAGTGCTGGGAGGGCAGGGCACCGCAGATGGCCAGAGTTTTTTTAGCTGTGAAAGCGGTGTCAATGGAAGATGAGGACCAGCAACAGCTCTAAGCCCTTAGGCCTATCGTATGGGAGAAATGGCTTGGACATTTGCACTTTGGGAGGTGGTCTGTGCCGGGAGTGAGAGTGAGATTGAGCCTGAGAATGTGTGTTGGGAGTGCTGGGAGGCAAAGCCAGGGTAGATGGCCAGAGTGTGTTTGTCTGTGAAAGCGGTGTCAAGGGAAGGTGAGGACCAGCAACAGCTCTAAGCCCTTAGATATAGCGTGCGTCAGAAATCGCTTGGGTGTTGGCACTTTGGGAGGTGGTCTGTGCCGAGAGTGAGAGTGTTTTGGGAGTGCTGGGAGGCAAGGCAAAGGCAGATGGCCAGAGAGTGTTTGGCTGTGAAAGCGGTGTCAAGGGAAGGTGAGGACCAGCAACAGCTCTAAGCCCTTAGGCCTATCGTATGGGAGAAATGGCTTGGACGTTTGCACTTTGGGAGGTGGTCTGTGCCGGCAGTGAGAGTGAGACTGAACCTGAGAATGTGTGTTGCGAGTGGTGTGAGGCAAAGCTAGGGCAGATGGGCAGAGTGTGTTTGGCTGTGAAAGCGGTGTCAAGGGAAGGTGAGGACCAGCAACAGCTCAAAGGCGTTAGGCCTGCCATATGGGAGAAATGGCTTGGATGTTTGCACTTTGGGAGGTGGTCTGTGCCGGGAGTGAGAGTGAGATTGAGCCTGAGAATGTGAGTTGGGAGTGCTAGGAGGCAAGCCAGGGTAGATGGCCAGAGTGTGTTTGGCTGTGAAAGCGGTGTCAAGGGAAGGTGAGGACCATCCACAGCTCTAAGCCCTACATGTAGCGTGTGTCAGAAATGGCTTGGGTGTTGGCACTTTGGGAGGTGGTGTGTGCTGGGAATCAGACTGAGGACGTGAGTGAGCCTGATAATGTGTGTTGGGAGTGCTGTGAGTCACGGCACAGACAGACGTCCAGAGTGTGTTTGTCTGTGAAAGCGTTGTCAAGGGAAGGTGAGGACCAGCAACAGCTCTAAACCCGTAGATGTAGCGTGTGTCAGAAATCGCTTGGGTGTTGGCATTTTGGGAGGTAGTGTGTGCTGGGAGTGAGAGTGAGAGCGTGAGTGAGCCTGACAATGTGAGTTGGGAGTGGTGTTTGTCAAAGGCAGGGTAGATGGCCAGAGTGCGTTTTTCTGTGAAAGCGCTGTCAAGGGAAGGTGAGGACCAGCAACAGCTCTAAGCCCTTAGGCCTATCGTATGGGAGAAATGGCTTAGACGTTTGCACTTTGGGAGGTGGTCTGTGCCGGCAGTGAGAGTGAGATTGAACCTGAGAATGTGAGTTGGGAGTGCTGGGAGGCAAGCCAGGGTAGATGGCCAGAGTGTGTTTGGCTGTGAAAGCGGTGTCAAGGGAAGGTGAGGACCATCAACAGCTCTAAGCCCTTAGATGTAGCGTGTGTCAGAAATCGCTTGGACGTTTGCACTTTGGGAGGTGGTCTGCGCTGGGAGTGAGAGTGAGAACGTGAGTGAGCCTGATAATGTGTGTTGGGAGTGCTGTGAGGCATGGCACAGACAGACGGCCAGAGTGTGTTTGTCTGTGAAAGCGGTGTCAAGGGAAGGTGAGGACCAGCAACAGCTCTAAGCACTTAGATGTAGCGTGTGTCAGAAATCGCTTGGACTTTTGCACTTTGGGAAGTGGTCTGTGCCAAGAGTGAGAGTGAGAGCGTGAGTGAGGCTGAGAATGTGTGTTGGGAGTGCTAGGAGGCAAGGCAAAGGCAGACGGCCAGAGTGTGTTTGTCTGTGAAAGCAGTGTCAAGGGAAGGTGAGGACCAGCAACAGCTCTAAGCCCTTAGATGTAGCGTGCATCAGAAATCGCTTGGGTGTTGGCACTTTGGGAGGTGGTCTGTGCCGAGAGTGAGAGTGTTTTGGGAGTGCTGGGTGGCAAGGCAAAGGCAGATGGGCAGAGTGTGTTTGGCTGTGGAAGCGGTGTCAAGGGAAGGTGAGGACCAGCAACAGCTCTAAGCCCTTAGATGTAGCGTGCATCAGAAATCGCTTGGGTGTTGGCACTTTGGGAGGTGGTCTGTGCCGAGAGTGAGAGTGTGTTGGGAGTGCTGGGAGGCAAGGCAAAGGCAGATGGGCAGAGTATGTTTGGCTGTGGAAGCGGTGTCAAGGGAAGGTGAGGACCAGCAACAGCTCTAAGCCCTTAGGCCTATCGTATGGAAGAAATGGCTTGGGTGTTGGCGCTTTGGTTGCTACTCTGTGCCGGGATTGAGAGTGACCTTGAACCAGAGAATCCGTGTTGGGAGTGCTGGGAGGGCAGGGCACCGCAGATGGCCAGAGTTTTTTTAGCTGTGAAAGCGGTGTCAAGGGAAGGTGAGGACCAGCAACAGCTCTAAGCCCTTAGATGTAGCATGCGGCAGAAATCGCTTGGGTGTTGGCACTTTGGGAGGTGTTGTGTGCCGGGAGTGAGTGTGAGATTGAGCCTGACAATGTGTGTTGGGAGTGCTGGGAGGCAAAGCCAGGGTAGATGGGCAGAGTGTGTTTGGCTGTGAAAGCGGTGTCAAGGGAAGGTGAAGACCAGCAACAGCTCTAAGCCCTTAGATGTAGCGTGTGTCAGAAATCGCTTGGGTGTTGGCATTTTGGGAGGTGGTCTGTGCCGGTAGTGAGAGTGTGTTGGGAGTGCTGGGAGGGAAGGCAAAGGCAGATGGGCAGAGTGTGTTTGGCTGTGAAAGCGGTGTCAAGGGAAGGTGAGGAGCAGCAACAGCTCTAAGGCCTTAGATGTAGCGTGTGTCAGAAATCGCTTGGGTATTTGCTCTTTGGGAAGTGGTCTGTGCCGGCAGTGATAGTGAGATTCAACCTGAGAATGTGTTTTGGGAGTGCTGGGAGGCAAAACCAGCGTAGATGGGCAGAGTGTGTTTGGCTGTGAAAGCGGTGTCAAGGGAAGGTGAGGACCAGCCACAGCTCTAAGCCCTTAGATGTAGCGTATGTCAGAAATCGGTTGGGTGTTTGCACTTTGGGAGGTGGTCTGCGCCAGGAGTGAGAGAGAGATTGAGCCTGAGAATGTGTGTTGGGAGTGCTGGGAGGCAAAGCCAGGGTAGATGGCCAGAGTGTGTTTGGCTGTGAAAGCGGTGTCAAGGGAAGGTGAGGACCAGCAACAGCTCTAAACCCTCAGGCCTATCGTAGGGGAGAAATGGCTTGGACGTTTGCACTTTGGGAGGTGGTCTGTGCCGGGAGTGAGAGTGATAGTGAGCCTGAGAATGTGTGTTGGGAGTGCCTGGAGGCAAGGGCAGCGCAGATGGGCAGAGTGCGTTTGGCTGTGAAAGCGGTGTCAAGGGAAGGTGAGGACCAGCAACAGCTCTAAGGCCTTAGATGTAGCGTGTGTCAGAAATCGCTTGGGTATTTTCACTTTGGGACGTGGTCTGTGCCGGGAGTGAGAATGAGATTCAACCTGAGAATGTGTGTTGGGAGTGCTGGGAGGCAAAGCCAGGGTAGATGGGCAGAGTGCGTTTGGCTGTGAAAGCGGTGTCAAGGGAAGGTGAGGACCAGCAACAGCTCTAAGCCCTTAGATGTAGCGTGTGTCAGAAATCGCTTGGGTATTTGCTCTTTGGGAAGTGGTCTGTGCCGGCAGTGATAGTGAGATTCAACCTGAGAATGTGCATTGGGAGTGCTGGGAGGCAAAACCAGCGTAGATGGCCAGAGTGTGTTTGGCTGTGAAAGCGGTGTCAAGGGAAGGTTAGGACCAGCCTCAGCTCTAAGGCCTTAGATGTAGCGTATGTCAGAAATCGGTTGGGTGTTTGCACTTTGGGAGGTGGTCTGCGCCAGGAGTGAGAGAGAGATTGAACTTGAGAATGTGTGTTGGGAGTGCTGAGAGGCAAGGCAAAGGCAGATGGGCAGAGTGTGTTTGGCTGTGAAAGCGGTGTCAAGGGAAGGTGAGGACCAGCAACAGCTCTAAGCCCTTAGGCCTATCGTATGGAGAAATGCCTTGGGTATTTTCACTTCGGGAGGTGGTCTGTGCCGGGAGTGAGAGTGAGATTCAACCTGAGAATGTGTGTTGGGAGTGCTGGGAGGCAAAGCCAGGGTAGATGGGCAGAGTGTGTTTGGCTGTGAAAGCGGTGTCAAGGGAAGGTGAGGACCAGCCACAGCTCTAAGCCCTTAGATGTAGCGTGTGTCAGAAATCGCTTGGGTATTTGCTCTTTGGGAAGTGGTCTGTGCCGGCAGTGATAGTGAGATTCAACCTGAGAATGTGTTTTGGGAGTGCTGGGAGGCAAAACCAGCGTAGATGGGCAGAGTGTGTTTGGCTGTGAAAGCGGTGTCAAGGGAAGGTGAGGACCAGCCACAGCTCTAAGCCCTTAGATGTAGCGTGTGTCAGAAATCGCTTGGGTGTTGGCATTTTGGGAGGTGGTCTGTGCCGGTAGTGAGAGTGTGTTGGGAGTGCTGGGAGGGAAGGCAAAGGCAGATGGGCAGAGTGTGTTTGGCTGTGAAAGCGGTGTCAAGGGAAGGTGAGGACCAGCAACATCTCTAAGGCCTTAGATGTAGCGTGTGTCAGAAATCGCTTGGGTATTTGCTCTTTGGGAAGTGGTCTGTGCCGGCAGTGATAGTGAGATTCAACCTGAGAATGTGTTTTGGGAGTGCTGGGAGGCAAAACCAGCGTAGATGGCCAGAGTGTGTTTGGCTGTGAAAGCGGTGTCAAGGGAAGGTGAGGACCAGCCACAGCTCTAAGCCCTTAGATGTAGCGTATGTCAGAAATCGGTTGGGTGTTTGCACTTTGGGAGGTGGTCTGCGCCAGGAGTGAGAGAGAGATTGAGCCTGAGAATGTGTGTTGGGAGTGCTGGGAGGCAAAACCAGGGTAGATGGCCAGAGTGTGTTTGGCTGTGAAAGCGGTGTCAAGGGAAGGTGAGGACCAGCAACAGCTCTAAGCCCTTAGGCCTATCGTAGGGAGAAATGCCTTGGGTATTTTCACTTCGGGAGGTGGTCTGTGCCGGGAGTGAGAGTGAGATTGAGCCTGACAATGTGTGTTGGGAGTGCTGGGAGGCAAAGCCAGGGTAGATGGGCAGAGTGTGTTTGGCTGTGAAAGCGGTGTCAAGGGAAGGTGAGGACCAGCCACAGCTCTAAGCCCTTAGATGTAGCGTGTGTCAGAAATCGCTTGGGTATTTGCTCTTTGGGAAGTGGTCTGTGCCGGCAGTGATAGTGAGATTCAACCTGAGAATGTGTTTTGGGAGTGCTGGGAGGCAAAACCAGCGTAGATGGGCAGAGTGTGTTTGGCTGTGAAAGCGGTGTCAAGGGAAGGTGAGGACCAGCAACAGCTCTAAGCCCTTAGATGTAGCGTATGTCAGAAATCGCTTGGGTGTTGGCATTTTGGGAGGTGGTCTGTGCCGGTAGTGAGAGTGTGTTGGGAGTGCTGGGAGGGAAGGGAAAGGCACATGGCCAGAGTGTGTTTGTCTGTGAAAGCGGTGTCAAGGGAAGGTGAGGACCAGCCACAGCTCTAAGCCCTTAGATGTAGCGTATGTCAGAAATCGGTTGGGTGTTTGCACTTTGGGAGGTGGTCTGCGCCAGGAGTGAGAGAGAGATTGAGCCTGAGAATGTGTGTTGGGAGTGCTGGGAGGCAAAGCCAGGGTAGATGGGCAGAGTGTGTTTGGCTGTGAAAGCGGTGTCAAGGGAAGGTGAAGACCAGCAACAGCTCTAAGCCCTTAGATGTAGCGTGTGTCAGAAATCGCTTGGGTATTTTCACTTTGGGAGGTGGTCTGCGCCAGGAGTGAGAGAGAGATTGAACTTGAGAATGTGCGTTGGGAGTGCTGGGAGGCAAGGGCAGCGCTGATGGCCAGAGTGTGTTTGGCTGTGAAAGCGGTGTCAAGGGAAGGTGAGGACCAGCAACAGCTCTAAGCCCTTAGATATAGCATGTGGCAGAAATCCCTTGGGTGTTTTGACTTTGGGAGGTGGTCTGTGCAGGGAGTGAGAGTGAGAGCGTGAGTGTGCTTGAGAACGTGTGTTGGGAGTGCTGGGAGGCAAGGGCAGCGCAGATGGGCAGAGTGTGTTTGGCTGTGAAAGCGGTGTCAAGGGAAGGTGAGGACAAGCAACAGCTCTAAGCCCTTAGATGTAGCGTTTGTCAGAAATCGCTTGGACGTTTGCACTTTGGGAGGTGGTCTGTGCCGGGAGTGAGAGTGTTTTGGGAGTGCTGGGACGCAAGGCAAAGGCAGATGGGCAGAGTGTGTTTGGCTGTGAAAGCGGTGTCAAGGGAAGGTGAGGACCAGCAACAGCTCTAAGGCCTTAGATGTAGCGTGTGTCAGAAATCGCTTGGGTATTTGCTCTTTGGGAAGTGGTCTGTGCCGGCAGTGATAGTGAGATTCATCCTGAGAATGTGTTTTGGGAGTGCTGGGAGGCAAAACCAGCGTAGATGGGCAGAGTGTGTTTGGCTGTGAAAGCGGTGTCAAGGGAAGGTGAGGACCAGCCACAGCTCTAAGCCCTTAGATGTAGCGTATGTCAGAAATCGGTTGGGTGTTTGCACTTTGGGAGGTGGTCTGCGCCAGGAG
Source organism: Pelecanus crispus (assembly GCF_030463565.1). Lineage (NCBI taxonomy): Eukaryota > Metazoa > Chordata > Aves > Pelecaniformes > Pelecanidae > Pelecanus > Pelecanus crispus. The sequence continues at coordinate 640,024 of NW_027461483.1, read as the reverse complement.
TGAGAGAGAGATTGAACTTGAGAATGTGTGTTGGGAGTGCTGAGAGGCAAGGCAAAGGCAGATGGGCAGAGTGTGTTTGGCTGTGAAAGCGGTGTCAAGGGAAGGTGAGGACCAGCAACAGCTCTAAGCACTTAGGCCTATCGTGTGGGAGAAATGGCTTGGAGGTTTGCACTTTGGGAGGTGGTCTGTGCCGGGAGTGAGAATGAGAGTGAGCCTGAGAATGTGTGTTGGGAGTGCTGGGAGTTGAGGCAAAGGCAGATGGGCAGAGTGTGTTTGGCTGTGAAAGCGGTGTCAAGGGAAGGTGAGGACCAGCCACAGCTCTAAGCCCTTAGATGTAGCGTATGTCAGAAATCGGTTGGGTGTTTGCACTTTGGGAGGTGGTCTGCGCCAGGAGTGAGAGAGAGATTGAGCCTGAGAATGTGTGTTGGGAGTGCTGGGAGGCAAAACCAGGGTAGATGGCCAGAGTGTGTTTGGCTGTGAAAGCGGTGTCAAGGGAAGGTGAGGACCAGCAACAGCTCTAAGGCCTTAGGCCTATCTTATGGGAGAAATGCCTTGGGTATTTTCACTTTGGGAGGTGGTCTGTGCTGGGAGTGAGAGTGAGAGTGAGCCTGAGAATGTGTGTTGGGAGTGCTGGGAGGCAAAGCCAGGGTGGATGGGCAGAGTGTGCTTGGCTGTGAAAGCAGTATCAAGGGAAGGTGAGGACCAGCAACAGCTCTAAGCTCTTAGATGTAGCGTGTGTCAGAAATCGCTTGGGTGTTTGCATTTTGGGAGGTGGTCTGTGCCGATAGTGAGAGTGAGTTGTGAGTGCTGTGAGGCAAGGGCAGCGCAGATGGCCAGAGTGTGTTTGTCTGTGAAAGCAGTGTCAAGGGAAGGTGAGGACCAGCAACAGCTCTAAGCCCTTAGGCCTATCGTATGGGAGAAATGGCTTGGGTATTTTCACTTTGGGAGGTGGTCTGTGCTGGGAGTGAGAGTGAGAGTGAGCCTGAGAATGTGTGTTGGGAGTGCTGGGAGGCAAAGCCAGGGTAGATGGGCAGAGTGTGCTTGGCTGTGAAAGCGGTATCAAGGGAAGTTGAGGACCAGCAACAGCTCTAAGCTCTTAGATGTAGCGTGTGTCAGAAATCGCTTGGGTGTTTGCATTTTGGGAGGTGGTCTGTGCCGATAGTGAGAGTGAGTTGTGAGTGCTGTGAGGCAAGGGCAGCGCAGATGGCCAGAGTGTGTTTGTCTGTGAAAGCAGTGTCAAGGGAAGGTGAGGACCAGCAACAGCTCTAAGCCCTTAGGCCTATCGTATGGGAGAAATGGCTTGGACGTTTGCACTTTGGGAGGTGGTGTGTGCCGGGAGTGAGAGTGATAGTGAGCCTGAGAATGTGTGTTGGGAGTGCTGGGAGGCAAGGGCAGCGCAGATGGGCAGAGTGCGTTTGGCTGTGAAAGCGGTGTCAAGGGAAGGTGAGGACCAGCAACAGCTCTAAGCACTTAGGCCTATCGTGTGGGAGAAATGGCTTGGAGGTTTGCACTTTGGGAGGTGGTCTTTGCCGGGAGTGAGAATGAGAGTGAGCCTGAGAATGTGTGTTGGGAGTGCTGGGAGTTGAGGCAAAGGCAGATGGGCAGAGTGTGTTTGGCTGTGAAAGCGGTGTCAAGGGAAGGTGAGGACCAGCCACAGCTCTAAGCCCTTAGATGTAGCGTATGTCAGAAATCGGTTGGGTGTTTGCACTTTGGGAGGTGGTCTGCGCCTGGAGTGAGAGAGAGATTGAGCCTGAGAATGTGTGTTGGGAGTGCTGGGAGGCAAAGCCAGGGTAGATGGCCAGAGTGTGTTTGGCTGTGAAAGCGGTGTCAAGGGAAGGTGAGGACCAGCAACAGCTCTAAACCCTCAGGCCTATCGTAGGGGAGAAATGGCTTGGACGTTTGCACTTTGGGAGGTGGTCTGTGCCGGGAGTGAGAGTGATAGTGAGCCTGAGAATGTGTGTTGGGAGTGCCTGGAGGCAAGGGCAGCGCAGATGGGCAGAGTGCGTTTGGCTGTGAAAGCGGTGTCAAGGGAAGGTGAGGACCAGCAACAGCTCTAAGGCCTTAGATGTAGCGTGTGTCAGAAATCGCTTGGGTATTTTCACTTTGGGACGTGGTCTGTGCCGGGAGTGAGAATGAGATTCAACCTGAGAATGTGTGTTGGGAGTGCTGGGAGGCAAAGCCAGGGTAGATGGGCAGAGTGCGTTTGGCTGTGAAAGCGGTGTCAAGGGAAGGTGAGGACCAGCAACAGCTCTAAGCCCTTAGATGTAGCGTGTGTCAGAAATCGCTTGGGTATTTGCTCTTTGGGAAGTGGTCTGTGCCGGCAGTGATAGTGAGATTCAACCTGAGAATGTGCGTTGGGAGTGCTGGGAGGCAAAACCAGCGTAGATGGCCAGAGTGTGTTTGGCTGTGAAAGCGGTGTCAAGGGAAGGTTAGGACCAGCCACAGCTCTAAGCCCTTAGATGTAGCGTATGTCAGAAATCGGTTGGGTGTTTGCACTTTGGGAGGTGGTCTGCGCCAGGAGTGAGAGAGAGATTGAACTTGAGAATGTGTGTTGGGAGTGCTGAGAGGCAAGGCAAAGGCAGATGGGCAGAGTGTGTTTGGCTGTGAAAGCGGTGTCAAGGGAAGGTGTGGACCAGCAACAGCTCTAAGCCCTTAGGCCTATCGTATGGAGAAATGCCTTGGGTATTTTCACTTCGGGAGGTGGTCTGTGCCGGGAGTGAGAGTGAGATTGAGCCTGACAATGTGTGTTGGGAGTGCTGGGAGGCAAAGCCAGGGTAGATGGGCAGAGTGTGTTTGGCTGTGAAAGCGGTGTCAAGGGAAGGTGAGGACCAGCAACAGCTCTAAGGCCTTAGATGTAGCGTGTGTCAGAAATCGCTTGGGTACTTGCTCTTTGGGAAGTGGTCTGTGCCGGCAGTGATAGTGAGATTCAACCTGAGAATGTGTTTTGGGAGTGCTGGGTGGCAAAACCAGCGTAGATGGGCAGAGTGTGTTTGGCTGTGAAAGCGGTGTCAAGGGAAGGTGAGGACCAGCCACAGCTCTAAGCTCTTAGATGTAGCGTGTGTCAGAAATCGCTTGGGTGTTTGCATTTTGGGAGGTGGTCTGTGCCGATAGTGAGAGTGAGTTGTGAGTGCTGTGAGGCAAGGGCAGCGCAGATGGCCAGAGTGTGTTTGTCTGTGAAAGCAGTGTCAAGGGAAGGTGAGGACCAGCAACAACTCTAAGCCCTTAGGCCTATCGTATGGGAGAAATGGCTTGGACGTTTGCACTTTGGGAGGTGGTGTGTGCCGGGAGTGAGAGTGATAGTGAGCCTGAGAATGTGTGTTGGGAGTGCTGGGAGGCAAGGGCAGCGCAGATGGGCAGAGTGCGTTTGGCTGTGAAAGCGGTGTCAAGGGAAGGTGAGGACCAGTCACAGCTCTAAGCCCGTAGATGTAGCGTGTGTCAGAAATGGCTTGGTTATTTTCACTTCGGGAGGTGGTCTGTGCTAGGAGTCAGAGTGAGAGCGTGAGCGTGCCTGAGAATGTGTGTTGGGAGTGCTGGGAGGCAAGGGCAGCGCAGATGGGCAGAGTGCGTTTGGCTGTGAAAGCGGTGTCAAGGGAAGGTGAGGACCAGCAACAGCTCTAAGCCCTTAGATGTAGCGTGTGTCAGAAATCGCTTGGGTGTTGGCATTTTGGGAGGTGTTGTGTGCCGGGAGTGAGTGTGAGATTGAGCCTGACAATGTGTGTTGGGAGTGCTGGGAGGCAAAGCCAGGGTAGATGGGCAGAGTGTGCTTGGCTGTGAAAGCGGTGTCAAGGGAAGGTGAAGACCAGCAACAGCTCTAAGGCCTTAGATGTAGCGTGTGTCAGAAATCGCTTGGGTGTTGGCATTTTGGGAGGTGGTCTGTGCCGGGAGTGAGAGTGTGTTGGGAGTGCTGGGAGGGAAGGCAAAGGCAGATGGGCAGAGTGTGTTTGGCTGTGAAAGCGGTGTCAAGGGAAGGTGAGGAGCAGCAACAGGTCTAAGGCCTTAGATGTAGCGTGTGTCAGAAATCGCTTGGGTATTTGCTCTTTGGGAAGTGGTCTGTGCCGGCAGTGATAGTGAGATTCAACCTGAGAATGTGTTTTGGGAGTGCTGGGAGGCAAAACCAGCGTAGATGGGCAGAGTGTGTTTGGCTGTGAAAGCGGTGTCAAGGGAAGGTGAGGACCAGCCACAGCTCTAAGCCCTTAGATGTAGCGTATGTCAGAAATCGGTTGGGTGTTTGCACTTTGGGAGGTGGTCTGCGCCAGGAGTGAGAGAGAGATTGAACTTGAGAATGTGTGTTGGGAGTGCTGAGAGGCAAGGCAAAGGCAGATGGGCAGAGTGTGTTTGGCTGTGAAAGCGGTGTCAAGGGAAGGTGTGGACCAGCAACAGCTCTAAGCCCTTAGGCCTATCGTATGGAGAAATGCCTTGGGTATTTTCACTTCGGGAGGTGGTCTGTGCCGGGAGTGAGAGTGAGATTGAGCCTGACAATGTGTGTTGGGAGTGCTGGGAGGCAAAGCCAGGGTAGATGGGCAGAGTGCGTTTGGCTGTGAAAGCGGTGTCAAGGGAAGGTGAGGACCAGCCACAGCTCTAAGCCCTTAGATGTAGCGTGTGTCAGAAATCGCTTGGGTATTTGCTCTTTGGGAAGTGGTCTGTGCCGGCAGTGATAGTGAGATTCAACCTGAGAATGTGTTTTGGGAGTGCTGGGAGGCAAAACCAGCGTAGATGGCCAGAGTGTGTTTGGCTGTGAAAGCGGTGTCAAGGGAAGGTGAGGACCAGCCACAGCTCTAAGCCCTTAGATGTAGCGTGTGTCAGAAATCGCTTGGGTGTTGGCATTTTGGGAGGTGGTCTGTGCCGGTAGTGAGAGTGTGTTGGGAGTGCTGGGAGGGAAGGCAAAGGCAGATGGGCAGAGTGTGTTTGGCTGTGAAAGCGGTGTCAAGGGAAGGTGAGGAGCAGCAACAGCTCTAAGGCCTTAGATGTAGCGTGTGTCAGAAATCGCTTGGGTATTTGCTCTTTGGGAAGTGGTCTGTGCCGGCAGTGATAGTGAGATTCAACCTGAGAATGTGTTTTGGGAGTGCTGGGAGGCAAAACCAGCGTAGATGGGCAGAGTGTGTTTGGCTGTGAAAGCGGTGTCAAGGGAAGGTGAGGACCAGCCACAGCTCTAAGCCCTTAGATGTAGCGTATGTCAGAAATCGGTTGGGTGTTTGCACTTTGGGAGGTGGTCTGCGCCAGGAGTGAGAGAGAGATTGAGCCTGAGAATGTGTGTTGGGAGTGCTGGGAGGCAAAGCCAGGGTAGATGGGCAGAGTGTGTTTGGCTGTGAAAGCGGTGTCAAGGGAAGGTGAAGACCAGCAACAGCTCTAAGCCCTTAGATGTAGCGTGTGTCAGAAATCGCTTGGGTATTTTCACTTTGGGAGGTGGTCTGCGCCAGGAGTGAGAGAGAGATTGAACTTGAGAATGTGCGTTGGGAGTGCTGGGAGGCAAGGGCAGCGCTGATGGCCAGAGTGTGTTTGGCTGTGAAAGCGGTGTCAAGGGAAGGTGAGGACCAGCAACAGCTCTAAGCCCTTAGATGTAGCATGTGGCAGAAATCCCTTGGGTGTTTTGACTTTGGGAGGTGGTCTGTGCAGGGAGTGAGAGTGAGAGCGTGAGTGTGCTTGAGAACGTGTGTTGGGAGTGCTGGGAGGCAAGGGCAGCGCAGATGGGCAGAGTGTGTTTGGCTGTGAAAGCGGTGTCAAGGGAAGGTGAGGACAAGCAACAGCTCTAAGCCCTTAGATGTAGCGTTTGTCAGAAATCGCTTGGACGTTTGCACTTTGGGAGGTGGTCTGTGCCGGGAGTGACAGTGTTTTGGGAGTGCTGGGACGCAAGGCAAAGGCAGATGGGCAGAGTGTGTTTGGCTGTGAAAGCGGTGTCAAGGGAAGGTGAGGACCAGCAACAGCTCTAAGGCCTTAGATGTAGCGTGTGTCAGAAATCGCTTGGGTATTTGCTCTTTGGGAAGTGGTCTGTGCCGGCAGTGATAGTGAGATTCATCCTGAGAATGTGTTTTGGGAGTGCTGGGAGGCAAAACCAGCGTAGATGGGCAGAGTGTGTTTGGCTGTGAAAGCGGTGTCAAGGGAAGGTGAGGACCAGCCACAGCTCTAAGCCCTTAGATGTAGCGTATGTCAGAAATCGGTTGGGTGTTTGCACTTTGGGAGGTGGTCTGCGCCAGGAGTGAGAGAGAGATTGAACTTGAGAATGTGTGTTGGGAGTGCTGAGAGGCAAGGCAAAGGCAGATGGGCAGAGTGTGTTTGGCTGTGAAAGCGGAGTCAAGGGAAGGTGAGGAGCAGCAACAGCTCTAAGCCCTTAGATGTAGCATGCGGCAGAAATCGCTTGGGTGTTGGCACTTTGGGAGGTGTTGTGTGCCGGGAGTGAGTGTGAGATTGAGCCTGACAATGTGTGTTGGGAGTGCTGGGAGGCAAAGCCAGGGTAGATGGGCAGAGTGTGTTTGGCTGTGAAAGCGGTGTCAAGGGAAGGTGAAGACCAGCAACAGCTCTAAGGCCTTAGATGTAGCGTGTGTCAGAAATCGCTTGGGTGTTGGCATTTTGGGAGGTGGTCTGTGCCGGGAGTGAGAGTGTGTTGGGAGTGCTGGGAGGGAAGGCAAAGGCAGGTGGGCAGAGTGTGTTTGGCTGTGAAAGCGGTGTCAAGGGAAGGTGAGGAGCAGCAACAGCTCTAAGGCCTTAGATGTAGCGTGTGTCAGAAATCGCTTGGGTATTTGCTCTTTGGGAAGTGGTCTGTGCCGGCAGTGATAGTGAGATTCAACCTGAGAATGTGTTTTGGGAGTGCTGGGAGGCAAAACCAGCGTAGATGGGCAGAGTGTGTTTGGCTGTGAAAGCGGTGTCAAGGGAAGGTGAGGACCAGCCACAGCTCTAAGCCCTTAGATGTAGCGTATGTCAGAAATCGGTTGGGTGTTTGCACTTTGGGAGGTGGTCTGCGCCTGGAGTGAGAGAGAGATTGAGCCTGACAATGTGTGTTGGGAGTGCTGGGAGGCAAAGCCAGGGTAGATGGGCAGAGTGTGTTTGGCTGTGAAAGCGGTGTCAAGGGAAGGTGAGGACCAGCAACAGCTCTAAGGCCTTAGGCCTATCTTATGGGAGAAATGCCTTGGGTATTTTCACTTTGGGAGGTGGTCTGTGCTGGGAGTGAGAGTGAGAGTGAGCCTGAGAATGTGTGTTGGGAGTGCTGGGAGGCAAAGCCAGGGTGGATGGGCAGAGTGTGCTTGGCTGTGAAAGCAGTATCAAGGGAAGGTGAGGACCAGCAACAGCTCTAAGCTCTTAGATGTAGCGTGTGTCAGAAATCGCTTGGGTGTTTGCATTTTGGGAGGTGGTCTGTGCCGATAGTGAGAGTGAGTTGTGAGTGCTGTGAGGCAAGGGCAGCGCAGATGGCCAGAGTGTGTTTGTCTGTGAAAGCAGTGTCAAGGGAAGGTGAGGACCAGCAACAGCTCTAAGCCCTTAGGCCTATCGTATGGGAGAAATGGCTTGGGTATTTTCACTTTGGGAGGTGGTCTGTGCTGGGAGTGAGAGTGAGAGTGAGCCTGAGAATGTGTGTTGGGAGTGCTGGGAGGCAAAGCCAGGGTAGATGGGCAGAGTGTGCTTGGCTGTGAAAGCGGTATCAAGGGAAGGTGAGGACCAGCAACAGCTCTAAGCTCTTAGATGTAGCGTGTGTCAGAAATCGCTTGGGTGTTTGCATTTTGGGAGGTGGTCTGTGCCGATAGTGAGAGTGAGTTGTGAGTGCTGTGAGGCAAGGGCAGCGCAGATGGCCAGAGTGTGTTTGTCTGTGAAAGCAGTGTCAAGGGAAGGTGAGGACCAGCAACAGCTCTAAGCCCTTAGGCCTATCGTATGGGAGAAATGGCTTGGACGTTTGCACTTTGGGAGGTGGTGTGTGCCGGGAGTGAGAGTGATAGTGAGCCTGAGAATGTGTGTTGGGAGTGCTGGGAGGCAAGGGCAGCGCAGATGGGCAGAGTGCGTTTGGCTGTGAAAGCGGTGTCAAGGGAAGGTGAGGACCAGCAACAGCTCTAAGCACTTAGGCCTATCGTGTGGGAGAAATGGCTTGGAGGTTTGCACTTTGGGAGGTGGTCTTTGCCGGGAGTGAGAATGAGAGTGAGCCTGAGAATGTGTGTTGGGAGTGCTGGGAGTTGAGGCAAAGGCAGATGGGCAGAGTGTGTTTGGCTGTGAAAGCGGTGTCAAGGGAAGGTGAGGACCAGCCACAGCTCTAAGCCCTTAGATGTAGCGTATGTCAGAAATCGGTTGGGTGTTTGCACTTTGGGAGGTGGTCTGCGCCTGGAGTGAGAGAGAGATTGAGCCTGAGAATGTGTGTTGGGAGTGCTGGGAGGCAAAGCCAGGGTAGATGGCCAGAGTGTGTTTGGCTGTGAAAGCGGTGTCAAGGGAAGGTGAGGACCAGCAACAGCTCTAAACCCTCAGGCCTATCGTAGGGGAGAAATGGCTTGGACGTTTGCACTTTGGGAGGTGGTCTGTGCCGGGAGTGAGAGTGATAGTGAGCCTGAGAATGTGTGTTGGGAGTGCCTGGAGGCAAGGGCAGCGCAGATGGGCAGAGTGCGTTTGGCTGTGAAAGCGGTGTCAAGGGAAGGTGAGGACCAGCAACAGCTCTAAGCCCTTAGATGTAGCGTGTGTCAGAAATCGCTTGGGTATTTTCACTTTGGGACGTGGTCTGTGCCGGGAGTGAGAATGAGATTCAACCTGAGAATGTGTGTTGGGAGTGCTGGGAGGCAAAGCCAGGGTAGATGGGCAGAGTGCGTTTGGCTGTGAAAGCGGTGTCAAGGGAAGGTGAGGACCAGCAACAGCTCTAAGCCCTTAGATGTAGCGTGTGTCAGAAATCGCTTGGGTATTTGCTCTTTGGGAAGTGGTCTGTGCCGGCAGTGATAGTGAGATTCAACCTGAGAATGTGTTTTGGGAGTGCTGGGAGGCAAAACCAGCGTAGATGGCCAGAGTGTGTTTGGCTGTGAAAGCGGTGTCAAGGGAAGGTTAGGACCAGCCACAGCTCTAAGCCCTTAGATGTAGCGTATGTCAGAAATCGGTTGGGTGTTTGCACTTTGGGAGGTGGTCTGCGCCAGGAGTGAGAGAGAGATTGAACTTGAGAATGTGTGTTGGGAGTGCTGAGAGGCAAGGCAAAGGCAGATGGGCAGAGTGTGTTTGGCTGTGAAAGCGGTGTCAAGGGAAGGTGTGGACCAGCAACAGCTCAAAGCCCTTAGGCCTATCGTATGGAGAAATGCCTTGGGTATTTTCACTTCGGGAGGTGGTCTGTGCCGGGAGTGAGAGTGAGATTGAGCCTGACAATGTGTGTTGGGAGTGCTGGGAGGCAAAGCCAGGGTAGATGGGCAGAGTGTGTTTGGCTGTGAAAGCGGTGTCAAGGGAAGGTGAGGACCAGCAACAGCTCTAAGGCCTTAGATGTAGCGTGTGTCAGAAATCGCTTGGGTATTTGCTCTTTGGGAAGTGGTCTGTGCCGGCAGTGATAGTGAGATTCAACCTGAGAATGTGTTTTGGGAGTGCTGGGTGGCAAAACCAGCGTAGATGGGCAGAGTGTGTTTGGCTGTGAAAGCGGTGTCAAGGGAAGGTGAGGACCAGCCACAGCTCTAAGCTCTTAGATGTAGCGTGTGTCAGAAATCGCTTGGGTGTTTGCATTTTGGGAGGTGGTCTGTGCCGATAGTGAGAGTGAGTTGTGAGTGCTGTGAGGCAAGGGCAGCGCAGATGGCCAGAGTGTGTTTGTCTGTGAAAGCAGTGTCAAGGGAAGGTGAGGACCAGCAACAACTCTAAGCCCTTAGGCCTATCGTATGGGAGAAATGGCTTGGACGTTTGCACTTTGGGAGGTGGTGTGTGCCGGGAGTGAGAGTGATAGTGAGCCTGAGAATGTGTGTTGGGAGTGCTGGGAGGCAAGGGCAGCGCAGATGGGCAGAGTGCGTTTGGCTGTGAAAGCGGTGTCAAGGGAAGGTGAGGACCAGTCACAGCTCTAAGCCCGTAGATGTAGCGTGTGTCAGAAATGGCTTGGTTATTTTCACTTCGGGAGGTGGTCTGTGCTAGGAGTCAGAGTGAGAGCGTGAGCGTGCCTGAGAATGTGTGTTGGGAGTGCTGGGAGGCAAGGGCAGCGCAGATGGGCAGAGTGCGTTTGGCTGTGAAAGCGGTGTCAAGGGAAGGTGAGGACCAGCAACAGCTCTAAGCCCTTAGATGTAGCGTGTGTCAGAAATCGCTTGGGTGTTGGCATTTTGGGAGGTGTTGTGTGCCGGGAGTGAGTGTGAGATTGAGCCTGACAATGTGTGTTGGGAGTGCTGGGAGGCAAAGCCAGGGTAGATGGGCAGAGTGTGTTTGGCTGTGAAAGCGGTGTCAAGGGAAGGTGAAGACCAGCAACAGCTCTAAGGCCTTAGATGTAGCGTGTGTCAGAAATCGCTTGGGTGTTGGCATTTTGGGAGGTGGTCTGTGCCGGGAGTGAGAGTGTGTTGGGAGTGCTGGGAGGGAAGGCAAAGGCAGATGGGCAGAGTGTGTTTGGCTGTGAAAGCGGTGTCAAGGGAAGGTGAGGAGCAGCAACAGGTCTAAGGCCTTAGATGTAGCGTGTGTCAGAAATCGCTTGGGTATTTGCTCTTTGGGAAGTGGTCTGTGCCGGCAGTGATAGTGAGATTCAACCTGAGAATGTGTTTTGGGAGTGCTGGGAGGCAAAACCAGCGTAGATGGGCAGAGTGTGTTTGGCTGTGAAAGCGGTGTCAAGGGAAGGTGAGGACCAGCCACAGCTCTAAGCCCTTAGATGTAGCGTATGTCAGAAATCGGTTGGGTGTTTGCACTTTGGGAGGTGGTCTGCGCCAGGAGTGAGAGAGAGATTGAACTTGAGAATGTGTGTTGGGAGTGCTGAGAGGCAAGGCAAAGGCAGATGGGCAGAGTGTGTTTGGCTGTGAAAGCGGTGTCAAGGGAAGGTGTGGACCAGCAACAGCTCTAAGCCCTTAGGCCTATCGTATGGAGAAATGCCTTGGGTATTTTCACTTCGGGAGGTGGTCTGTGCCGGGAGTGAGAGTGAGATTGAGCCTGACAATGTGTGTTGGGAGTGCTGGGAGGCAAAGCCAGGGTAGATGGGCAGAGTGCGTTTGGCTGTGAAAGCGGTGTCAAGGGAAGGTGAGGACCAGCCACAGCTCTAAGCCCTTAGATGTAGCGTGTGTCAGAAATCGCTTGGGTATTTGCTCTTTGGGAAGTGGTCTGTGCCGGCAGTGATAGTGAGATTCAACCTGCGAATGTGTTTTGGGAGTGCTGGGAGGCAAAACCAGCGTAGATGGCCAGAGTGTGTTTGGCTGTGAAAGCGGTGTCAAGGGAAGGTGAGGACCAGCCACAGCTCTAAGCCCTTAGATGTAGCGTGTGTCAGAAATCGCTTGGGTGTTGGCATTTTGGGAGGTGGTCTGTGCCGGTAGTGAGAGTGTGTTGGGAGTGCTGGGAGGGAAGGCAAAGGCAGATGGGCAGAGTGTGTTTGGCTGTGAAAGCGGTGTCAAGGGAAGGTGAGGAGCAGCAACAGCTCTAAGGCCTTAGATGTAGCGTGTGTCAGAAATCGCTTGGGTATTTGCTCTTTGGGAAGTGGTCTGTGCCGGCAGTGATAGTGAGATTCAACCTGAGAATGTGTTTTGGGAGTGCTGGGAGGCAAAACCAGCGTAGATGGGCAGAGTGTGTTTGGCTGTGAAAGCGGTGTCAAGGGAAGGTGAGGACCAGCCACAGCTCTAAGCCCTTAGATGTAGCGTATGTCAGAAATCGGTTGGGTGTTTGCACTTTGGGAGGTGGTCTGCGCCAGGAGTGAGAGAGAGATTGAGCCTGAGAATGTGTGTTGGGAGTGCTGGGAGGCAAAGCCAGGGTAGATGGGCAGAGTGTGTTTGGCTGTGAAAGCGGTGTCAAGGGAAGGTGAAGACCAGCAACAGCTCTAAGCCCTTAGATGTAGCGTGTGTCAGAAATCGCTTGGGTATTTTCACTTTGGGAGGTGGTCTGCGCCAGGAGTGAGAGAGAGATTGAACTTGAGAATGTGCGTTGGGAGTGCTGGGAGGCAAGGGCAGCGCTGATGGCCAGAGTGTGTTTGGCTGTGAAAGCGGTGTCAAGGGAAGGTGAGGACCAGCAACAGCTCTAAGCCCTTAGATGTAGCATGTGGCAGAAATCCCTTGGGTGTTTTGACTTTGGGAGGTGGTCTGTGCAGGGAGTGAGAGTGAGAGCGTGAGTGTGCTTGAGAACGTGTGTTGGGAGTGCTGGGAGGCAAGGGCAGCGCAGATGGGCAGAGTGTGTTTGGCTGTGAAAGCGGTGTCAAGGGAAGGTGAGGACAAGCAACAGCTCTAAGCCCTTAGATGTAGCGTTTGTCAGAAATCGCTTGGACGTTTGCACTTTGGGAGGTGGTCTGTGCCGGGAGTGACAGTGTTTTGGGAGTGCTGGGACGCAAGGCAAAGGCAGATGGGCAGAGTGTGTTTGGCTGTGAAAGCGGTGTCAAGGGAAGGTGAGGACCAGCAACAGCTCTAAGGCCTTAGATGTAGCGTGTGTCAGAAATCGCTTGGGTATTTGCTCTTTGGGAAGTGGTCTGTGCCGGCAGTGATAGTGAGATTCATCCTGAGAATGTGTTTTGGGAGTGCTGGGAGGCAAAACCAGCGTAGATGGGCAGAGTGTGTTTGGCTGTGAAAGCAGTGTCAAGGGAAGGTGAGGACCAGCCACAGCTCTAAGCCCTTAGATGTAGCGTATGTCAGAAATCGGTTGGGTGTTTGCACTTTGGGAGGTGGTCTGCGCCAGGAGTGAGAGAGAGATTGAACTTGAGAATGTGTGTTGGGAGTGCTGAGAGGCAAGGCAAAGGCAGATGGGCAGAGTGTGTTTGGCTGTGAAAGCGGTGTCAAGGGAAGGTGAGGACCAGCAACAGCTCTAAGCACTTAGGCCTATCGTGTGGGAGAAATGGCTTGGAGGTTTGCACTTTGGGAGGTGGTCTTTGCCGGGAGTGAGAATGAGAGTGAGCCTGAGAATGTGTGTTGGGAGTGCTGGGAGTTGAGGCAAAGGCAGATGGGCAGAGTGTGTTTGGCTGTGAAAGCGGTGTCAAGGGAAGGTGAGGACCAGCCACAGCTCTAAGCCCTTAGATGTAGCGTATGTCAGAAATCGGTTGGGTGTTTGCACTTTGGGAGGTGGTCTGCGCCTGGAGTGAGAGAGAGATTGAGCCTGAGAATGTGTGTTGGGAGTGCTGGGAGGCAAAGCCAGGGTAGATGGCCAGAGTGTGTTTGGCTGTGAAAGCGGTGTCAAGGGAAGGTGAGGACCAGCAACAGCTCTAAACCCTCAGGCCTATCGTAGGGGAGAAATGGCTTGGACGTTTGCACTTTGGGAGGTGGTCTGTGCCGGGAGTGAGAGTGATAGTGAGCCTGAGAATGTGTGTTGGGAGTGCCTGGAGGCAAGGGCAGCGCAGATGGGCAGAGTGCGTTTGGCTGTGAAAGCGGTGTCAAGGGAAGGTGAGGACCAGCAACAGCTCTAAGCCCTTAGATGTAGCGTGTGTCAGAAATCGCTTGGGTATTTTCACTTTGGGACGTGGTCTGTGCCGGGAGTGAGAATGAGATTCAACCTGAGAATGTGTGTTGGGAGTGCTGGGAGGCAAAGCCAGGGTAGATGGGCAGAGTGCGTTTGGCTGTGAAAGCGGTGTCAAGGGAAGGTGAGGACCAGCAACAGCTCTAAGCCCTTAGATGTAGCGTGTGTCAGAAATCGCTTGGGTGTTGGCATTTTGGGAGGTGGTCTGTGCCGGTAGTGAGAGTGTGTTGGGAGTGCTGGGAGGGAAGGCAAAGGCAGATGGGCAGAGTGTGTTTGGCTGTGAAAGCGGTGTCAAGGGAAGGTGAGGAGCAGCAACAGCTCTAAGCCCTTAGATGTAGCATGCGGCAGAAATCGCTTGGGTGTTGGCACTTTGGGAGGTGTTGTGTGCCGGGAGTGAGTGTGAGATTGAGCCTGACAATGTGTGTTGGGAGTGCTGGGAGGCAAAGCCAGGGTAGATGGGCAGAGTGTGTTTGGCTGTGAAAGCGGTGTCAAGGGAAGTTGAAGACCAGCAACAGCTCTAAGGCCTTAGATGTAGCGTGTGTCAGAAATCGCTTGGGTGTTGGCATTTTGGGAGGTGGTCTGTGCCGGGAGTGAGAGTGTGTTGGGAGTGCTGGGAGGGAAGGCAAAGGCAGGTGGGCAGAGTGTGTTTGGCTGTGAAAGCGGTGTCAAGGGAAGGTGAGGAGCAGCAACAGCTCTAAGGCCTTAGATGTAGCGTGTGTCAGAAATCGCTTGGGTATTTGCTCTTTGGGAAGTGGTCTGTGCCGGCAGTGATAGTGAGATTCAACCTGCGAATGTGTTTTGGGAGTGCTGGGAGGCAAAACCAGCGTAGATGGGCAGAGTGTGTTTGGCTGTGAAAGCGGTGTCAAGGGAAGGTGAGGACCAGCCACAGCTCTAAGCCCTTAGATGTAGCGTATGTCAGAAATCGGTTGGGTGTTTGCACTTTGGGAGGTGGTCTGCGCCTGGAGTGAGAGAGAGATTGAGCCTGAGAATGTGTGTTGGGAGTGCTGGGAGGCAAAGCCAGGGTAGATGGGCAGAGTGTGTTTGGCTGTGAAAGCGGTGTCAAGGGAAGGTGAGGACCAGCAACAGCTCTAAACCCTCAGGCCTATCGTAGGGGAGAAATGGCTTGGACGTTTGCACTTTGGGAGGTGGTCTGTGCCGGGAGTGAGAGTGATAGTGAGCCTGAGAATGTGTGTTGGGAGTGCCTGGAGGCAAGGGCAGCGCAGATGGGCAGAGTGCGTTTGGCTGTGAAAGCGGTGTCAAGGGAAGGTGAGGACCAGCAACAGCTCTAAGGCCTTAGATGTAGCGTGTGTCAGAAATCACTTGGGTATTTTCACTTTGGGACGTGGTCTGTGCCGGGAGTGAGAATGAGATTCAACCTGAGAATGTGTTTTGGGAGTGCTGGGAGGCAAAACCAGCGTAGATGGGCAGAGTGTGTTTGGCTGTGAAAGCGGTGTCAAGGGAAGGTGAGGACCAGCCACAGCTCTAAGCCCTTAGATGTAGCGTATGTCAGAAATCGGTTGGGTGTTTGCACTTTGGGAGGTGGTCTGCGCCAGGAGTGAGAGAGAGATTGAACTTGAGAATGTGTGTTGGGAGTGCTGAGAGGCAAGGCAAAGGCAGATGGGCAGAGTGTGTTTGGCTGTGAAAGCGGTGTCAAGGGAAGGTGTGGACCAGCAACAGCTCTAAGCCCTTAGGCCTATCGTATGGAGAAATGCCTTGGGTATTTTCACTTCGGGAGGTGGTCTGTGCCGGGAGTGAGAGTGAGATTGAGCCTGACAATGTGTGTTGGGAGTGCTGGGAGGCAAAGCCAGGGTAGATGGGCAGAGTGCGTTTGGCTGTGAAAGCGGTGTCAAGGGAAGGTGAGGACCAGCCACAGCTCTAAGCCCTTAGATGTAGCGTGTGTCAGAAATCGCTTGGGTATTTGCTCTTTGGGAAGTGGTCTGTGCCGGCAGTGATAGTGAGATTCAACCTGCGAATGTGTTTTGGGAGTGCTGGGAGGCAAAACCAGCGTAGATGGCCAGAGTGTGTTTGGCTGTGAAAGCGGTGTCAAGGGAAGGTGAGGACCAGCCACAGCTCTAAGCCCTTAGATGTAGCGTGTGTCAGAAATCGCTTGGGTGTTGGCATTTTGGGAGGTGGTCTGTGCCGGTAGTGAGAGTGTGTTGGGAGTGCTGGGAGGGAAGGCAAAGGCAGATGGGCAGAGTGTGTTTGGCTGTGAAAGCGGTGTCAAGGGAAGGTGAGGAGCAGCAACAGCTCTAAGGCCTTAGATGTAGCGTGTGTCAGAAATCGCTTGGGTATTTGCTCTTTGGGAAGTGGTCTGTGCCGGCAGTGATAGTGAGATTCAACCTGAGAATGTGTTTTGGGAGTGCTGGGAGGCAAAACCAGCGTAGATGGGCAGAGTGTGTTTGGCTGTGAAAGCGGTGTCAAGGGAAGGTGAGGACCAGCCACAGCTCTAAGCCCTTAGATGTAGCGTATGTCAGAAATCGGTTGGGTGTTTGCACTTTGGGAGGTGGTCTGCGCCAGGAGTGAGAGAGAGATTGAGCCTGAGAATGTGTGTTGGGAGTGCTGGGAGGCAAAGCCAGGGTAGATGGGCAGAGTGTGTTTGGCTGTGAAAGCGGTGTCAAGGGAAGGTGAAGACCAGCAACAGCTCTAAGCCCTTAGATGTAGCGTGTGTCAGAAATCGCTTGGGTATTTTCACTTTGGGAGGTGGTCTGCGCCAGGAGTGAGAGAGAGATTGAACTTGAGAATGTGCGTTGGGAGTGCTGGGAGGCAAGGGCAGCGCTGATGGCCAGAGTGTGTTTGGCTGTGAAAGCGGTGTCAAGGGAAGGTGAGGACCAGCAACAGCTCTAAGCCCTTAGATGTAGCATGTGGCAGAAATCCCTTGGGTGTTTTGACTTTGGGAGGTGGTCTGTGCAGGGAGTGAGAGTGAGAGCGTGAGTGTGCTTGAGAACGTGTGTTGGGAGTGCTGGGAGGCAAGGGCAGCGCAGATGGGCAGAGTGTGTTTGGCTGTGAAAGCGGTGTCAAGGGAAGGTGAGGACAAGCAACAGCTCTAAGCCCTTAGATGTAGCGTTTGTCAGAAATCGCTTGGACGTTTGCACTTTGGGAGGTGGTCTGTGCCGGGAGTGACAGTGTTTTGGGAGTGCTGGGACGCAAGGCAAAGGCAGATGGGCAGAGTGTGTTTGGCTGTGAAAGCGGTGTCAAGGGAAGGTGAGGACCAGCAACAGCTCTAAGGCCTTAGATGTAGCGTGTGTCAGAAATCGCTTGGGTATTTGCTCTTTGGGAAGTGGTCTGTGCCGGCAGTGATAGTGAGATTCATCCTGAGAATGTGTTTTGGGAGTGCTGGGAGGCAAAACCAGCGTAGATGGGCAGAGTGTGTTTGGCTGTGAAAGCAGTGTCAAGGGAAGGTGAGGACCAGCCACAGCTCTAAGCCCTTAGATGTAGCGTATGTCAGAAATCGGTTGGGTGTTTGCACTTTGGGAGGTGGTCTGCGCCAGGAGTGAGAGAGAGATTGAACTTGAGAATGTGTGTTGGGAGTGCTGAGAGGCAAGGCAAAGGCAGATGGGCAGAGTGTGTTTGGCTGTGAAAGCGGTGTCAAGGGAAGGTGAGGACCAGCAACAGCTCTAAGCACTTAGGCCTATCGTGTGGGAGAAATGGCTTGGAGGTTTGCACTTTGGGAGGTGGTCTTTGCCGGGAGTGAGAATGAGAGTGAGCCTGAGAATGTGTGTTGGGAGTGCTGGGAGTTGAGGCAAAGGCAGATGGGCAGAGTGTGTTTGGCTGTGAAAGCGGTGTCAAGGGAAGGTGAGGACCAGCCACAGCTCTAAGCCCTTAGATGTAGCGTATGTCAGAAATCGGTTGGGTGTTTGCACTTTGGGAGGTGGTCTGCGCCTGGAGTGAGAGAGAGATTGAGCCTGAGAATGTGTGTTGGGAGTGCTGGGAGGCAAAGCCAGGGTAGATGGCCAGAGTGTGTTTGGCTGTGAAAGCGGTGTCAAGGGAAGGTGAGGACCAGCAACAGCTCTAAACCCTCAGGCCTATCGTAGGGGAGAAATGGCTTGGACGTTTGCACTTTGGGAGGTGGTCTGTGCCGGGAGTGAGAGTGATAGTGAGCCTGAGAATGTGTGTTGGGAGTGCCTGGAGGCAAGGGCAGCGCAGATGGGCAGAGTGCGTTTGGCTGTGAAAGCGGTGTCAAGGGAAGGTGAGGACCAGCAACAGCTCTAAGCCCTTAGATGTAGCGTGTGTCAGAAATCGCTTGGGTATTTTCACTTTGGGACGTGGTCTGTGCCGGGAGTGAGAATGAGATTCAACCTGAGAATGTGTGTTGGGAGTGCTGGGAGGCAAAGCCAGGGTAGATGGGCAGAGTGCGTTTGGCTGTGAAAGCGGTGTCAAGGGAAGGTGAGGACCAGCAACAGCTCTAAGCCCTTAGATGTAGCGTGTGTCAGAAATCGCTTGGGTGTTGGCATTTTGGGAGGTGGTCTGTGCCGGTAGTGAGAGTGTGTTGGGAGTGCTGGGAGGGAAGGCAAAGGCAGATGGGCAGAGTGTGTTTGGCTGTGAAAGCGGTGTCAAGGGAAGGTGAGGAGCAGCAACAGCTCTAAGCCCTTAGATGTAGCATGCGGCAGAAATCGCTTGGGTGTTGGCACTTTGGGAGGTGTTGTGTGCCGGGAGTGAGTGTGAGATTGAGCCTGACAATGTGTGTTGGGAGTGCTGGGAGGCAAAGCCAGGGTAGATGGGCAGAGTGTGTTTGGCTGTGAAAGCGGTGTCAAGGGAAGTTGAAGACCAGCAACAGCTCTAAGGCCTTAGATGTAGCGTGTGTCAGAAATCGCTTGGGTGTTGGCATTTTGGGAGGTGGTCTGTGCCGGGAGTGAGAGTGTGTTGGGAGTGCTGGGAGGGAAGGCAAAGGCAGGTGGGCAGAGTGTGTTTGGCTGTGAAAGCGGTGTCAAGGGAAGGTGAGGAGCAGCAACAGCTCTAAGGCCTTAGATGTAGCGTGTGTCAGAAATCGCTTGGGTATTTGCTCTTTGGGAAGTGGTCTGTGCCGGCAGTGATAGTGAGATTCAACCTGCGAATGTGTTTTGGGAGTGCTGGGAGGCAAAACCAGCGTAGATGGGCAGAGTGTGTTTGGCTGTGAAAGCGGTGTCAAGGGAAGGTGAGGACCAGCCACAGCTCTAAGCCCTTAGATGTAGCGTATGTCAGAAATCGGTTGGGTGTTTGCACTTTGGGAGGTGGTCTGCGCCTGGAGTGAGAGAGAGATTGAGCCTGAGAATGTGTGTTGGGAGTGCTGGGAGGCAAAGCCAGGGTAGATGGGCAGAGTGTGTTTGGCTGTGAAAGCGGTGTCAAGGGAAGGTGAGGACCAGCAACAGCTCTAAACCCTCAGGCCTATCGTAGGGGAGAAATGGCTTGGACGTTTGCACTTTGGGAGGTGGTCTGTGCCGGGAGTGAGAGTGATAGTGAGCCTGAGAATGTGTGTTGGGAGTGCCTGGAGGCAAGGGCAGCGCAGATGGGCAGAGTGCGTTTGGCTGTGAAAGCGGTGTCAAGGGAAGGTGAGGACCAGCAACAGCTCTAAGGCCTTAGATGTAGCGTGTGTCAGAAATCACTTGGGTATTTTCACTTTGGGACGTGGTCTGTGCCGGGAGTGAGAATGAGATTCAACCTGAGAATGTGTGTTGGGAGTGCTGGGAGGCAAGGGCAGCGCAGATGGGCAGAGTGCGTTTGGCTGTGAAAGCGATGTCAAGGGAAGGTGAGGACCAGCAACAGCTCTAAGCCCTTAGATGTAGCGTGTGTCAGAAATCGCTTGGGTATTTGCTCTTTGGGAAGTGGTCTGTGCCGGCAGTGATAGTGAGATTCAACCTGAGAATGTGCGTTGGGAGTGCTGGGAGGCAAAACCAGCGTAGATGGCCAGAGTGTGTTTGGCTGTGAAAGCGGTGTCAAGGGAAGGTTAGGACCAGCCACAGCTCTAAGGCCTTAGATGTAGCGTATGTCAGAAATCGGTTGGGTGTTTGCACTTTGGGAGGTGGTCTGCGCCAGGAGTGAGAGAGAGATTGAACTTGAGAATGTGTGTTGGGAGTGCTGAGAGGCAAGGCAAAGGCAGATGGGCAGAGTGTGTTTGGCTGTGAAAGCGGTGTCAAGGGAAGGTGTGGACCAGCAACAGCTCTAAGCCCTTAGGCCTATCGTATGGAGAAATGCCTTGGGTATTTTCACTTCGGGAGGTGGTCTGTGCCGGGAGTGAGAGTGAGATTGAGCCTGACAATGTGTGTTGGGAGTGCTGGGAGGCAAAGCCAGGGTAGATGGGCAGAGTGTGTTTGGCTGTGAAAGCGGTGTCAAGGGAAGGTGAGGACCAGCAACAGCTCTAAGGCCTTAGATGTAGCGTGTGTCAGAAATCGCTTGGGTATTTGCTCTTTGGGAAGTGGTCTGTGCCGGCAGTGATAGTGAGATTCAACCTGAGAATGTGTTTTGGGAGTGCTGGGTGGCAAAACCAGCGTAGATGGGCAGAGTGTGTTTGGCTGTGAAAGCGGTGTCAAGGGAAGGTGAGGACCAGCCACAGCTCTAAGCCCTTAGATGTAGCGTATGTCAGAAATCGGTTGGGTGTTTGCACTTTGGGAGGTGGTCTGCGCCAGGAGTGAGAGAGAGATTGAGCCTGAGAATGTGTGTTGGGAGTGCTGGGAGGCAAAGCCAGGGTAGATGGGCAGAGTGTGTTTGGCTGTGAAAGCGGTGTCAAGGGAAGGTGAAGACCAGCAACAGCTCTAAGCCCTTAGATGTAGCGTGTGTCAGAAATCGCTTGGGTATTTTCACTTTGGGAGGTGGTCTGCGCCAGGAGTGAGAGAGAGATTGAACTTGAGAATGTGCGTTGGGAGTGCTGGGAGGCAAGGGCAGCGCTGATGGCCAGAGTGTGTTTGGCTGTGAAAGCGGTGTCAAGGGAAGGTGAGGACCAGCAACAGCTCTAAGCCCTTAGATGTAGCATGTGGCAGAAAACCCTTGGGTGTTTTGACTTTGGGAGGTGGTCTGTGCAGGGAGTGAGAGTGAGAGCGTGAGTGTGCTTGAGAACGTGTGTTGGGAGTGCTGGGAGGCAAGGGCAGCGCAGATGGGCAGAGTGTGTTTGGCTGTGAAAGCGGTGTCAAGGGAAGGTGAGGACAAGCAACAGCTCTAAGCCCTTAGATGTAGCGTTTGTCAGAAATCGCTTGGACGTTTGCACTTTGGGAGGTGGTCTGTGCCGGGAGTGAGAGTGTTTTGGGAGTGCTGGGACGCAAGGCAAAGGCAGATGGGCAGAGTGTGTTTGGCTGTGAAAGCGGTGTCAAGGGAAGGTGAGGACCAGCAACAGCTCTAAGGCCTTAGATGTAGCGTGTGTCAGAAATCGCTTGGGTATTTGCTCTTTGGGAAGTGGTCTGTGCCGGCAGTGATAGTGAGATTCATCCTGAGAATGTGTTTTGGGAGTGCTGGGAGGCAAAACCAGCGTAGATGGGCAGAGTGTGTTTGGCTGTGAAAGCGGTGTCAAGGGAAGGTGAGGACCAGCCACAGCTCTAAGCCCTTAGATGTAGCGTATGTCAGAAATCGGTTGGGTGTTTGCACTTTGGGAGGTGGTCTGCGCCAGGAGTGAGAGAGAGATTGAACTTGAGAATGTGTGTTGGGAGTGCTGAGAGGCAAGGCAAAGGCAGATGGCCAGAGTGTGTTTGGCTGTGAAAGCGGTGTCAAGGGAAGGTGAGGACCAGCAACAGCTCTAAGCACTTAGGCCTATCGTGTGGGAGAAATGGCTTGGAGGTTTGCACTTTGGGAGGTGGTCTGTGCCGGGAGTGAGAATGAGAGTGAGCCTGAGAATGTGTGTTGGGAGTGCTGGGAGTTGAGGCAAAGGCAGATGGGCAGAGTGTGTTTGGCTGTGAAAGCGGTGTCAAGGGAAGGTGAGGACCAGCCACAGCTCTAAGCCCTTAGATGTAGCGTATGTCAGAAATCGGTTGGGTGTTTGCACTTTGGGAGGTGGTCTGCGCCAGGAGTGAGAGAGAGATTGAGCCTGAGAATGTGTGTTGGGAGTGCTGGGAGGCAAAACCAGGGTAGATGGCCAGAGTGTGTTTGGCTGTGAAAGCGGTGTCAAGGGAAGGTGAGGACCAGCAACAGCTCTAAGGCCTTAGGCCTATCTTATGGGAGAAATGGCTTGGGTATTTTCACTTTGGGAGGTGGTCTGTGCTGGGAGTGAGAGTGAGAGTGAGCCTGAGAATGTGTGTTGGGAGTGCTGGGAGGCAAAGCCAGGGTAGATGGGCAGAGTGTGCTTGGCTGTGAAAGCGGTATCAAGGGAAGGTGAGGACCAGCAACAGCTCTAAGCTCTTAGATGTAGCGTGTGTCAGAAATCGCTTGGGTGTTTGCATTTTGGGAGGTGGTCTGTGCCGATAGTGAGAGTGAGTTGTGAGTGCTGTGAGGCAAGGGCAGCGCAGATGGCCAGAGTGTGTTTGTCTGTGAAAGCAGTGTCAAGGGAAGGTGAGGACCAGCAACAGCTCTAAGCCCTTAGGCCTATCGTATGGGAGAAATGGCTTGGACGTTTGCACTTTGGGAGGTGGTGTGTGCCGGGAGTGAGAGTGATAGTGAGCCTGAGAATGTGTGTTGGGAGTGCTGGGAGGCAAGGGCAGCGCAGATGGGCAGAGTGCGTTTGGCTGTGAAAGCGGTGTCAAGGGAAGGTGAGGACCAGCAACAGCTCTAAGCACTTAGGCCTATCGTGTGGGAGAAATGGCTTGGAGGTTTGCACTTTGGGAGGTGGTCTTTGCCGGGAGTGAGAATGAGAGTGAGCCTGAGAATGTGTGTTGGGAGTGCTGGGAGTTGAGGCAAAGGCAGATGGGCAGAGTGTGTTTGGCTGTGAAAGCGGTGTCAAGGGAAGGTGAGGACCAGCCACAGCTCTAAGCCCTTAGATGTAGCGTATGTCAGAAATCGGTTGGGTGTTTGCACTTTGGGAGGTGGTCTGCGCCTGGAGTGAGAGAGAGATTGAGCCTGAGAATGTGTGTTGGGAGTGCTGGGAGGCAAAGCCAGGGTAGATGGCCAGAGTGTGTTTGGCTGTGAAAGCGGTGTCAAGGGAAGGTGAGGACCAGCAACAGCTCTAAACCCTCAGGCCTATCGTAGGGGAGAAATGGCTTGGACGTTTGCACTTTGGGAGGTGGTCTGTGCCGGGAGTGAGAGTGATAGTGAGCCTGAGAATGTGTGTTGGGAGTGCCTGGAGGCAAGGGCAGCGCAGATGGGCAGAGTGCGTTTGGCTGTGAAAGCGGTGTCAAGGGAAGGTGAGGACCAGCAACAGCTCTAAGGCCTTAGATGTAGCGTGTGTCAGAAATCGCTTGGGTATTTTCACTTTGGGACGTGGTCTGTGCCGGGAGTGAGAATGAGATTCAACCTGAGAATGTGTGTTGGGAGTGCTGGGAGGCAAAGCCAGGGTAGATGGGCAGAGTGCGTTTGGCTGTGAAAGCGGTGTCAAGGGAAGGTGAGGACCAGCAACAGCTCTAAGCCCTTAGATGTAGCGTGTGTCAGAAATCGCTTGGGTATTTGCTCTTTGGGAAGTGGTCTGTGCCGGCAGTGATAGTGAGATTCAACCTGAGAATGTGTTTTGGGAGTGCTGGGAGGCAAAACCAGCGTAGATGGCCAGAGTGTGTTTGGCTGTGAAAGCGGTGTCAAGGGAAGGTTAGGACCAGCCACAGCTCTAAGCCCTTAGATGTAGCGTATGTCAGAAATCGGTTGGGTGTTTGCACTTTGGGAGGTGGTCTGCGCCAGGAGTGAGAGAGAGATTGAACTTGAGAATGTGTGTTGGGAGTGCTGAGAGGCAAGGCAAAGGCAGATGGGCAGAGTGTGTTTGGCTGTGAAAGCGGTGTCAAGGGAAGGTGTGGACCAGCAACAGCTCTAAGCCCTTAGGCCTATCGTATGGAGAAATGCCTTGGGTATTTTCACTTCGGGAGGTGGTCTGTGCCGGGAGTGAGAGTGAGATTGAGCCTGACAATGTGTGTTGGGAGTGCTGGGAGGCAAAGCCAGGGTAGATGGGCAGAGTGTGTTTGGCTGTGAAAGCGGTGTCAAGGGAAGGTGAGGACCAGCAACAGCTCTAAGGCCTTAGATGTAGCGTGTGTCAGAAATCGCTTGGGTATTTGCTCTTTGGGAAGTGGTCTGTGCCGGCAGTGATAGTGAGATTCAACCTGAGAATGTGTTTTGGGAGTGCTGGGTGGCAAAACCAGCGTAGATGGGCAGAGTGTGTTTGGCTGTGAAAGCGGTGTCAAGGGAAGGTGAGGACCAGCCACAGCTCTAAGCTCTTAGATGTAGCGTGTGTCAGAAATCGCTTGGGTGTTTGCATTTTGGGAGGTGGTCTGTGCCGATAGTGAGAGTGAGTTGTGAGTGCTGTGAGGCAAGGGCAGCGCAGATGGCCAGAGTGTGTTTGTCTGTGAAAGCAGTGTCAAGGGAAGGTGAGGACCAGCAACAACTCTAAGCCCTTAGGCCTATCGTATGGGAGAAATGGCTTGGACGTTTGCACTTTGGGAGGTGGTGTGTGCCGGGAGTGAGAGTGATAGTGAGCCTGAGAATGTGTGTTGGGAGTGCTGGGAGGCAAGGGCAGCGCAGATGGGCAGAGTGCGTTTGGCTGTGAAAGCGGTGTCAAGGGAAGGTGAGGACCAGTCACAGCTCTAAGCCCGTAGATGTAGCGTGTGTCAGAAATGGCTTGGTTATTTTCACTTCGGGAGGTGGTCTGTGCTAGGAGTCAGAGTGAGAGCGTGAGCGTGCCTGAGAATGTGTGTTGGGAGTGCTGGGAGGCAAGGGCAGCGCAGATGGGCAGAGTGCGTTTGGCTGTGAAAGCGGTGTCAAGGGAAGGTGAGGACCAGCAACAGCTCTAAGCCCTTAGATGTAGCGTGTGTCAGAAATCGCTTGGGTGTTGGCATTTTGGGAGGTGTTGTGTGCCGGGAGTGAGTGTGAGATTGAGCCTGACAATGTGTGTTGGGAGTGCTGGGAGGCAAAGCCAGGGTAGATGGGCAGAGTGTGTTTGGCTGTGAAAGCGGTGTCAAGGGAAGGTGAAGACCAGCAACAGCTCTAAGGCCTTAGATGTAGCGTGTGTCAGAAATCGCTTGGGTGTTGGCATTTTGGGAGGTGGTCTGTGCCGGGAGTGAGAGTGTGTTGGGAGTGCTGGGAGGGAAGGCAAAGGCAGATGGGCAGAGTGTGTTTGGCTGTGAAAGCGGTGTCAAGGGAAGGTGAGGAGCAGCAACAGGTCTAAGGCCTTAGATGTAGCGTGTGTCAGAAATCGCTTGGGTATTTGCTCTTTGGGAAGTGGTCTGTGCCGGCAGTGATAGTGAGATTCAACCTGAGAATGTGTTTTGGGAGTGCTGGGAGGCAAAACCAGCGTAGATGGGCAGAGTGTGTTTGGCTGTGAAAGCGGTGTCAAGGGAAGGTGAGGACCAGCCACAGCTCTAAGCCCTTAGATGTAGCGTATGTCAGAAATCGGTTGGGTGTTTGCACTTTGGGAGGTGGTCTGCGCCAGGAGTGAGAGAGAGATTGAACTTGAGAATGTGTGTTGGGAGTGCTGAGAGGCAAGGCAAAGGCAGATGGGCAGAGTGTGTTTGGCTGTGAAAGCGGTGTCAAGGGAAGGTGTGGACCAGCAACAGCTCTAAGCCCTTAGGCCTATCGTATGGAGAAATGCCTTGGGTATTTTCACTTCGGGAGGTGGTCTGTGCCGGGAGTGAGAGTGAGATTGAGCCTGACAATGTGTGTTGGGAGTGCTGGGAGGCAAAGCCAGGGTAGATGGGCAGAGTGCGTTTGGCTGTGAAAGCGGTGTCAAGGGAAGGTGAGGACCAGCCACAGCTCTAAGCCCTTAGATGTAGCGTGTGTCAGAAATCGCTTGGGTATTTGCTCTTTGGGAAGTGGTCTGTGCCGGCAGTGATAGTGAGATTCAACCTGCGAATGTGTTTTGGGAGTGCTGGGAGGCAAAACCAGCGTAGATGGGCAGAGTGTGTTTGGCTGTGAAAGCGGTGTCAAGGGAAGGTGAGGACCAGCCACAGCTCTAAGCCCTTAGATGTAGCGTGTGTCAGAAATCGCTTGGGTGTTGGCATTTTGGGAGGTGGTCTGTGCCGGTAGTGAGAGTGTGTTGGGAGTGCTGGGAGGGAAGGCAAAGGCAGATGGGCAGAGTGTGTTTGGCTGTGAAAGCGGTGTCAAGGGAAGGTGAGGAGCAGCAACAGCTCTAAGGCCTTAGATGTAGCGTGTGTCAGAAATCGCTTGGGTATTTGCTCTTTGGGAAGTGGTCTGTGCCGGCAGTGATAGTGAGATTCAACCTGAGAATGTGTTTTGGGAGTGCTGGGAGGCAAAACCAGCGTAGATGGGCAGAGTGTGTTTGGCTGTGAAAGCGGTGTCAAGGGAAGGTGAGGACCAGCCACAGCTCTAAGCCCTTAGATGTAGCGTATGTCAGAAATCGGTTGGGTGTTTGCACTTTGGGAGGTGGTCTGCGCCAGGAGTGAGAGAGAGATTGAGCCTGAGAATGTGTGTTGGGAGTGCTGGGAGGCAAAGCCAGGGTAGATGGGCAGAGTGTGTTTGGCTGTGAAAGCGGTGTCAAGGGAAGGTGAAGACCAGCAACAGCTCTAAGCCCTTAGATGTAGCGTGTGTCAGAAATCGCTTGGGTATTTTCACTTTGGGAGGTGGTCTGCGCCAGGAGTGAGAGAGAGATTGAACTTGAGAATGTGCGTTGGGAGTGCTGGGAGGCAAGGGCAGCGCTGATGGCCAGAGTGTGTTTGGCTGTGAAAGCGGTGTCAAGGGAAGGTGAGGACCAGCAACAGCTCTAAGCCCTTAGATGTAGCATGTGGCAGAAATCCCTTGGGTGTTTTGACTTTGGGAGGTGGTCTGTGCAGGGAGTGAGAGTGAGAGCGTGAGTGTGCTTGAGAACGTGTGTTGGGAGTGCTGGGAGGCAAGGGCAGCGCAGATGGGCAGAGTGTGTTTGGCTGTGAAAGCGGTGTCAAGGGAAGGTGAGGACAAGCAACAGCTCTAAGCCCTTAGATGTAGCGTTTGTCAGAAATCGCTTGGACGTTTGCACTTTGGGAGGTGGTCTGTGCCGGGAGTGACAGTGTTTTGGGAGTGCTGGGACGCAAGGCAAAGGCAGATGGGCAGAGTGTGTTTGGCTGTGAAAGCGGTGTCAAGGGAAGGTGAGGACCAGCAACAGCTCTAAGGCCTTAGATGTAGCGTGTGTCAGAAATCGCTTGGGTATTTGCTCTTTGGGAAGTGGTCTGTGCCGGCAGTGATAGTGAGATTCATCCTGAGAATGTGTTTTGGGAGTGCTGGGAGGCAAAACCAGCGTAGATGGGCAGAGTGTGTTTGGCTGTGAAAGCAGTGTCAAGGGAAGGTGAGGACCAGCCACAGCTCTAAGCCCTTAGATGTAGCGTATGTCAGAAATCGGTTGGGTGTTTGCACTTTGGGAGGTGGTCTGCGCCAGGAGTGAGAGAGAGATTGAACTTGAGAATGTGTGTTGGGAGTGCTGAGAGGCAAGGCAAAGGCAGATGGGCAGAGTGTGTTTGGCTGTGAAAGCGGTGTCAAGGGAAGGTGAGGACCAGCAACAGCTCTAAGCACTTAGGCCTATCGTGTGGGAGAAATGGCTTGGAGGTTTGCACTTTGGGAGGTGGTCTTTGCCGGGAGTGAGAATGAGAGTGAGCCTGAGAATGTGTGTTGGGAGTGCTGGGAGTTGAGGCAAAGGCAGATGGGCAGAGTGTGTTTGGCTGTGAAAGCGGTGTCAAGGGAAGGTGAGGACCAGCCACAGCTCTAAGCCCTTAGATGTAGCGTATGTCAGAAATCGGTTGGGTGTTTGCACTTTGGGAGGTGGTCTGCGCCTGGAGTGAGAGAGAGATTGAGCCTGAGAATGTGTGTTGGGAGTGCTGGGAGGCAAAGCCAGGGTAGATGGCCAGAGTGTGTTTGGCTGTGAAAGCGGTGTCAAGGGAAGGTGAGGACCAGCAACAGCTCTAAACCCTCAGGCCTATCGTAGGGGAGAAATGGCTTGGACGTTTGCACTTTGGGAGGTGGTCTGTGCCGGGAGTGAGAGTGATAGTGAGCCTGAGAATGTGTGTTGGGAGTGCCTGGAGGCAAGGGCAGCGCAGATGGGCAGAGTGCGTTTGGCTGTGAAAGCGGTGTCAAGGGAAGGTGAGGACCAGCAACAGCTCTAAGGCCTTAGATGTAGCGTGTGTCAGAAATCGCTTGGGTATTTTCACTTTGGGACGTGGTCTGTGCCGGGAGTGAGAATGAGATTCAACCTGAGAATGTGTGTTGGGAGTGCTGGGAGGCAAAGCCAGGGTAGATGGGCAGAGTGCGTTTGGCTGTGAAAGCGGTGTCAAGGGAAGGTGAGGACCAGCAACAGCTCTAAGCCCTTAGATGTAGCGTGTGTCAGAAATCGCTTGGGTGTTGGCATTTTGGGAGGTGGTCTGTGCCGGTAGTGAGAGTGTGTTGGGAGTGCTGGGAGGGAAGGCAAAGGCAGATGGGCAGAGTGTGTTTGGCTGTGAAAGCGGTGTCAAGGGAAGGTGAGGAGCAGCAACAGCTCTAAGCCCTTAGATGTAGCATGCGGCAGAAATCGCTTGGGTGTTGGCACTTTGGGAGGTGTTGTGTGCCGGGAGTGAGTGTGAGATTGAGCCTGACAATGTGTGTTGGGAGTGCTGGGAGGCAAAGCCAGGGTAGATGGGCAGAGTGTGTTTGGCTGTGAAAGCGGTGTCAAGGGAAGGTGAAGACCAGCAACAGCTCTAAGGCCTTAGATGTAGCGTGTGTCAGAAATCGCTTGGGTGTTGGCATTTTGGGAGGTGGTCTGTGCCGGGAGTGAGAGTGTGTTGGGAGTGCTGGGAGGGAAGGCAAAGGCAGGTGGGCAGAGTGTGTTTGGCTGTGAAAGCGGTGTCAAGGGAAGGTGAGGAGCAGCAACAGCTCTAAGGCCTTAGATGTAGCGTGTGTCAGAAATCGCTTGGGTATTTGCTCTTTGGGAAGTGGTCTGTGCCGGCAGTGATAGTGAGATTCAACCTGAGAATGTGTTTTGGGAGTGCTGGGAGGCAAAACCAGCGTAGATGGGCAGAGTGTGTTTGGCTGTGAAAGCGGTGTCAAGGGAAGGTGAGGACCAGCCACAGCTCTAAGCCCTTAGATGTAGCGTATGTCAGAAATCGGTTGGGTGTTTGCACTTTGGGAGGTGGTCTGCGCCTGGAGTGAGAGAGAGATTGAGCCTGACAATGTGTGTTGGGAGTGCTGGGAGGCAAAGCCAGGGTAGATGGGCAGAGTGTGTTTGGCTGTGAAAGCGGTGTCAAGGGAAGGTGAGGACCAGCAACAGCTCTAAACCCTCAGGCCTATCGTAGGGGAGAAATGGCTTGGACGTTTGCACTTTGGGAGGTGGTCTGTGCCGGGAGTGAGAGTGATAGTGAGCCTGAGAATGTGTGTTGGGAGTGCCTGGAGGCAAGGGCAGCGCAGATGGGCAGAGTGCGTTTGGCTGTGAAAGCGGTGTCAAGGGAAGGTGAGGACCAGCAACAGCTCTAAGGCCTTAGATGTAGCGTGTGTCAGAAATCGCTTGGGTATTTTCACTTTGGGACGTGGTCTGTGCCGGGAGTGAGAATGAGATTCAACCTGAGAATGTGTGTTGGGAGTGCTGGGAGGCAAAGCCAGGGTAGATGGGCAGAGTGCGTTTGGCTGTGAAAGCGGTGTCAAGGGAAGGTGAGGACCAGCAACAGCTCTAAGCCCTTAGATGTAGCGTGTGTCAGAAATCGCTTGGGTATTTGCTCTTTGGGAAGTGGTCTGTGCCGGCAGTGATAGTGAGATTCAACCTGAGAATGTGTTTTGGGAGTGCTGGGAGGCAAAACCAGCGTAGATGGGCAGAGTGTGTTTGGCTGTGAAAGCGGTGTCAAGGGAAGGTTAGGACCAGCCACAGCTCTAAGGCCTTAGATGTAGCGTATGTCAGAAATCGGTTGGGTGTTTGCACTTTGGGAGGTGGTCTGCGCCAGGAGTGAGAGAGAGATTGAACTTGAGAATGTGTGTTGGGAGTGCTGAGAGGCAAGGCAAAGGCAGATGGGCAGAGTGTGTTTGGCTGTGAAAGCGGTGTCAAGGGAAGGTGTGGACCAGCAACAGCTCTAAGCCCTTAGGCCTATCGTATGGAGAAATGCCTTGGGTATTTTCACTTCGGGAGGTGGTCTGTGCCGGGAGTGAGAGTGAGATTGAGCCTGACAATGTGTGTTGGGAGTGCTGGGAGGCAAAGCCAGGGTAGATGGGCAGAGTGTGTTTGGCTGTGAAAGCGGTGTCAAGGGAAGGTGAGGACCAGCCACAGCTCTAAGCCCTTAGATGTAGCGTGTGTCAGAAATCGCTTGGGTATTTGCTCTTTGGGAAGTGGTCTGTGCCGGCAGTGATAGTGAGATTCAACCTGCGAATGTGTTTTGGGAGTGCTGGGAGGCAAAACCAGCGTAGATGGCCAGAGTGTGTTTGGCTGTGAAAGCGGTGTCAAGGGAAGGTGAGGACCAGCCACAGCTCTAAGCCCTTAGATGTAGCGTGTGTCAGAAATCGCTTGGGTGTTGGCATTTTGGGAGGTGGTCTGTGCCGGTAGTGAGAGTGTGTTGGGAGTGCTGGGAGGGAAGGCAAAGGCAGATGGGCAGAGTGTGTTTGGCTGTGAAAGCGGTGTCAAGGGAAGGTGAGGAGCAGCAACAGCTCTAAGGCCTTAGATGTAGCGTGTGTCAGAAATCGCTTGGGTATTTGCTCTTTGGGAAGTGGTCTGTGCCGGCAGTGATAGTGAGATTCAACCTGAGAATGTGTTTTGGGAGTGCTGGGAGGCAAAACCAGCGTAGATGGGCAGAGTGTGTTTGGCTGTGAAAGCGGTGTCAAGGGAAGGTGAGGACCAGCCACAGCTCTAAGCCCTTAGATGTAGCGTATGTCAGAAATCGGTTGGGTGTTTGCACTTTGGGAGGTGGTCTGCGCCAGGAGTGAGAGAGAGATTGAGCCTGAGAATGTGTGTTGGGAGTGCTGGGAGGCAAAACCAGGGTAGATGGCCAGAGTGTGTTTGGCTGTGAAAGCGGTGTCAAGGGAAGGTGAGGACCAGCAACAGCTCTAAGCCCTTAGATGTAGCGTGTGTCAGAAATCGCTTGGGTATTTTCACTTTGGGAGGTGGTCTGCGCCAGGAGTGAGAGAGAGATTGAACTTGAGAATGTGCGTTGGGAGTGCTGGGAGGCAAGGGCAGCGCTGATGGCCAGAGTGTGTTTGGCTGTGAAAGCGGTGTCAAGGGAAGGTGAGGACCAGCAACAGCTCTAAGCCCTTAGATATAGCATGTGGCAGAAATCCCTTGGGTGTTTTGACTTTGGGAGGTGGTCTGTGCAGGGAGTGAGAGTGAGAGCGTGAGTGTGCTTGAGAACGTGTGTTGGGAGTGCTGGGAGGCAAGGGCAGCGCAGATGGGCAGAGTGTGTTTGGCTGTGAAAGCGGTGTCAAGGGAAGGTGAGGACAAGCAACAGCTCTAAGCCCTTAGATGTAGCGTTTGTCAGAAATCGCTTGGACGTTTGCACTTTGGGAGGTGGTCTGTGCCGGGAGTGAGAGTGTTTTGGGAGTGCTGGGACGCAAGGCAAAGGCAGATGGGCAGAGTGTGTTTGGCTGTGAAAGCGGTGTCAAGGGAAGGTGAGGACCAGCAACAGCTCTAAGGCCTTAGATGTAGCGTGTGTCAGAAATCGCTTGGGTATTTGCTCTTTGGGAAGTGGTCTGTGCCGGCAGTGATAGTGAGATTCATCCTGAGAATGTGTTTTGGGAGTGCTGGGAGGCAAAACCAGCGTAGATGGGCAGAGTGTGTTTGGCTGTGAAAGCGGTGTCAAGGGAAGGTGAGGACCAGCCACAGCTCTAAGCCCTTAGATGTAGCGTATGTCAGAAATCGGTTGGGTGTTTGCACTTTGGGAGGTGGTCTGCGCCAGGAGTGAGAGAGAGATTGAACTTGAGAATGTGTGTTGGGAGTGCTGAGAGGCAAGGCAAAGGCAGATGGCCAGAGTGTGTTTGGCTGTGAAAGCGGTGTCAAGGGAAGGTGAGGACCAGCAACAGCTCTAAGCACTTAGGCCTATCGTGTGGGAGAAATGGCTTGGAGGTTTGCACTTTGGGAGGTGGTCTTTGCCGGGAGTGAGAATGAGAGTGAGCCTGAGAATGTGTGTTGGGAGTGCTGGGAGTTGAGGCAAAGGCAGATGGGCAGAGTGTGTTTGGCTGTGAAAGCGGTGTCAAGGGAAGGTGAGGACCAGCCACAGCTCTAAGCCCTTAGATGTAGCGTATGTCAGAAATCGGTTGGGTGTTTGCACTTTGGGAGGTGGTCTGCGCCTGGAGTGAGAGAGAGATTGAGCCTGAGAATGTGTGTTGGGAGTGCTGGGAGGCAAAGCCAGGGTAGATGGCCAGAGTGTGTTTGGCTGTGAAAGCGGTGTCAAGGGAAGGTGAGGACCAGCAACAGCTCTAAACCCTCAGGCCTATCGTAGGGGAGAAATGGCTTGGACGTTTGCACTTTGGGAGGTGGTCTGTGCCGGGAGTGAGAGTGATAGTGAGCCTGAGAATGTGTGTTGGGAGTGCCTGGAGGCAAGGGCAGCGCAGATGGGCAGAGTGCGTTTGGCTGTGAAAGCGGTGTCAAGGGAAGGTGAGGACCAGCAACAGCTCTAAGGCCTTAGATGTAGCGTGTGTCAGAAATCACTTGGGTATTTTCACTTTGGGACGTGGTCTGTGCCGGGAGTGAGAATGAGATTCAACCTGAGAATGTGTGTTGGGAGTGCTGGGAGGCAAGGGCAGCGCAGATGGGCAGAGTGCGTTTGGCTGTGAAAGCGATGTCAAGGGAAGGTGAGGACCAGCAACAGCTCTAAGCCCTTAGATGTAGCGTGTGTCAGAAATCGCTTGGGTATTTGCTCTTTGGGAAGTGGTCTGTGCCGGCAGTGATAGTGAGATTCAACCTGAGAATGTGCGTTGGGAGTGCTGGGAGGCAAAACCAGCGTAGATGGCCAGAGTGTGTTTGGCTGTGAAAGCGGTGTCAAGGGAAGGTTAGGACCAGCCACAGCTCTAAGGCCTTAGATGTAGCGTATGTCAGAAATCGGTTGGGTGTTTGCACTTTGGGAGGTGGTCTGCGCCAGGAGTGAGAGAGAGATTGAACTTGAGAATGTGTGTTGGGAGTGCTGAGAGGCAAGGCAAAGGCAGATGGGCAGAGTGTGTTTGGCTGTGAAAGCGGTGTCAAGGGAAGGTGTGGACCAGCAACAGCTCTAAGCCCTTAGGCCTATCGTATGGAGAAATGCCTTGGGTATTTTCACTTCGGGAGGTGGTCTGTGCCGGGAGTGAGAGTGAGATTGAGCCTGACAATGTGTGTTGGGAGTGCTGGGAGGCAAAGCCAGGGTAGATGGGCAGAGTGTGTTTGGCTGTGAAAGCGGTGTCAAGGGAAGGTGAGGACCAGCAACAGCTCTAAGGCCTTAGATGTAGCGTGTGTCAGAAATCGCTTGGGTATTTGCTCTTTGGGAAGTGGTCTGTGCCGGCAGTGATAGTGAGATTCAACCTGAGAATGTGTTTTGGGAGTGCTGGGTGGCAAAACCAGCGTAGATGGGCAGAGTGTGTTTGGCTGTGAAAGCGGTGTCAAGGGAAGGTGAGGACCAGCCACAGCTCTAAGCCCTTAGATGTAGCGTATGTCAGAAATCGGTTGGGTGTTTGCACTTTGGGAGGTGGTCTGCGCCAGGAGTGAGAGAGAGATTGAGCCTGAGAATGTGTGTTGGGAGTGCTGGGAGGCAAAGCCAGGGTAGATGGGCAGAGTGTGTTTGGCTGTGAAAGCGGTGTCAAGGGAAGGTGAAGACCAGCAACAGCTCTAAGCCCTTAGATGTAGCGTGTGTCAGAAATCGCTTGGGTATTTTCACTTTGGGAGGTGGTCTGCGCCAGGAGTGAGAGAGAGATTGAACTTGAGAATGTGCGTTGGGAGTGCTGGGAGGCAAGGGCAGCGCTGATGGCCAGAGTGTGTTTGGCTGTGAAAGCGGTGTCAAGGGAAGGTGAGGACCAGCAACAGCTCTAAGCCCTTAGATGTAGCATGTGGCAGAAAACCCTTGGGTGTTTTGACTTTGGGAGGTGGTCTGTGCAGGGAGTGAGAGTGAGAGCGTGAGTGTGCTTGAGAACGTGTGTTGGGAGTGCTGGGAGGCAAGGGCAGCGCAGATGGGCAGAGTGTGTTTGGCTGTGAAAGCGGTGTCAAGGGAAGGTGAGGACAAGCAACAGCTCTAAGCCCTTAGATGTAGCGTTTGTCAGAAATCGCTTGGACGTTTGCACTTTGGGAGGTGGTCTGTGCCGGGAGTGAGAGTGTTTTGGGAGTGCTGGGACGCAAGGCAAAGGCAGATGGGCAGAGTGTGTTTGGCTGTGAAAGCGGTGTCAAGGGAAGGTGAGGACCAGCAACAGCTCTAAGGCCTTAGATGTAGCGTGTGTCAGAAATCGCTTGGGTATTTGCTCTTTGGGAAGTGGTCTGTGCCGGCAGTGATAGTGAGATTCATCCTGAGAATGTGTTTTGGGAGTGCTGGGAGGCAAAACCAGCGTAGATGGGCAGAGTGTGTTTGGCTGTGAAAGCGGTGTCAAGGGAAGGTGAGGACCAGCCACAGCTCTAAGCCCTTAGATGTAGCGTATGTCAGAAATCGGTTGGGTGTTTGCACTTTGGGAGGTGGTCTGCGCCAGGAGTGAGAGAGAGATTGAACTTGAGAATGTGTGTTGGGAGTGCTGAGAGGCAAGGCAAAGGCAGATGGCCAGAGTGTGTTTGGCTGTGAAAGCGGTGTCAAGGGAAGGTGAGGACCAGCAACAGCTCTA
Organism: Pelecanus crispus; assembly: GCF_030463565.1. Taxonomy (NCBI): domain Eukaryota; kingdom Metazoa; phylum Chordata; class Aves; order Pelecaniformes; family Pelecanidae; genus Pelecanus; species Pelecanus crispus. The sequence goes on along the minus strand of NW_027461483.1, from coordinate 605,776 downwards.
AGCACTTAGGCCTATCGTGTGGGAGAAATGGCTTGGAGGTTTGCACTTTGGGAGGTGGTCTGTGCCGGGAGTGAGAATGAGAGTGAGCCTGAGAATGTGTGTTGGGAGTGCTGGGAGTTGAGGCAAAGGCAGATGGGCAGAGTGTGTTTGGCTGTGAAAGCGGTGTCAAGGGAAGGTGAGGACCAGCCACAGCTCTAAGCCCTTAGATGTAGCGTATGTCAGAAATCGGTTGGGTGTTTGCACTTTGGGAGGTGGTCTGCGCCAGGAGTGAGAGAGAGATTGAGCCTGAGAATGTGTGTTGGGAGTGCTGGGAGGCAAAACCAGGGTAGATGGCCAGAGTGTGTTTGGCTGTGAAAGCGGTGTCAAGGGAAGGTGAGGAACAGCAACAGCTCTAAGGCCTTAGGCCTATCTTATGGGAGAAATGGCTTGGGTATTTTCACTTTGGGAGGTGGTCTGTGCTGGGAGTGAGAGTGAGAGTGAGCCTGAGAATGTGTGTTGGGAGTGCTGGGAGGCAAAGCCAGGGTAGATGGGCAGAGTGTGCTTGGCTGTGAAAGCGGTATCAAGGGAAGGTGAGGACCAGCAACAGCTCTAAGCTCTTAGATGTAGCGTGTGTCAGAAATCGCTTGGGTGTTTGCATTTTGGGAGGTGGTCTGTGCCGATAGTGAGAGTGAGTTGTGAGTGCTGTGAGGCAAGGGCAGCGCAGATGGCCAGAGTGTGTTTGTCTGTGAAAGCAGTGTCAAGGGAAGGTGAGGACCAGCAACAGCTCTAAGCCCTTAGGCCTATCGTATGGGAGAAATGGCTTGGACGTTTGCACTTTGGGAGGTGGTGTGTGCCGGGAGTGAGAGTGATAGTGAGCCTGAGAATGTGTGTTGGGAGTGCTGGGAGGCAAGGGCAGCGCAGATGGGCAGAGTGTGTTTGGCTGTGAAAGCGGTGTCAAGGGAAGGTGAGGACCAGCAACAGCTCTAAGCACTTAGGCCTATCGTGTGGGAGAAATGGCTTGGAGGTTTGCACTTTGGGAGGTGGTCTTTGCCGGGAGTGAGAATGAGAGTGAGCCTGAGAATGTGTGTTGGGAGTGCTGGGAGTTGAGGCAAAGGCAGATGGGCAGAGTGTGTTTGGCTGTGAAAGCGGTGTCAAGGGAAGGTGAGGACCAGCCACAGCTCTAAGCCCTTAGATGTAGCGTATGTCAGAAATCGGTTGGGTGTTTGCACTTTGGGAGGTGGTCTGCGCCTGGAGTGAGAGAGAGATTGAGCCTGAGAATGTGTGTTGGGAGTGCTGGGAGGCAAAGCCAGGGTAGATGGCCAGAGTGTGTTTGGCTGTGAAAGCGGTGTCAAGGGAAGGTGAGGACCAGCAACAGCTCTAAACCCTCAGGCCTATCGTAGGGGAGAAATGGCTTGGACGTTTGCACTTTGGGAGGTGGTCTGTGCCGGGAGTGAGAGTGATAGTGAGCCTGAGAATGTGTGTTGGGAGTGCCTGGAGGCAAGGGCAGCGCAGATGGGCAGAGTGCGTTTGGCTGTGAAAGCGGTGTCAAGGGAAGGTGAGGACCAGCAACAGCTCTAAGGCCTTAGATGTAGCGTGTGTCAGAAATCGCTTGGGTATTTTCACTTTGGGACGTGGTCTGTGCCGGGAGTGAGAATGAGATTCAACCTGAGAATGTGTGTTGGGAGTGCTGGGAGGCAAAGCCAGGGTAGATGGGCAGAGTGCGTTTGGCTGTGAAAGCGGTGTCAAGGGAAGGTGAGGACCAGCAACAGCTCTAAGCCCTTAGATGTAGCGTGTGTCAGAAATCGCTTGGGTATTTGCTCTTTGGGAAGTGGTCTGTGCCGGCAGTGATAGTGAGATTCAACCTGAGAATGTGCGTTGGGAGTGCTGGGAGGCAAAACCAGCGTAGATGGCCAGAGTGTGTTTGGCTGTGAAAGCGGTGTCAAGGGAAGGTTAGGACCAGCCACAGCTCTAAGCCCTTAGATGTAGCGTATGTCAGAAATCGGTTGGGTGTTTGCACTTTGGGAGGTGGTCTGCGCCAGGAGTGAGAGAGAGATTGAACTTGAGAATGTGTGTTGGGAGTGCTGAGAGGCAAGGCAAAGGCAGATGGGCAGAGTGTGTTTGGCTGTGAAAGCGGTGTCAAGGGAAGGTGTGGACCAGCAACAGCTCTAAGCCCTTAGGCCTATCGTATGGAGAAATGCCTTGGGTATTTTCACTTCGGGAGGTGGTCTGTGCCGGGAGTGAGAGTGAGATTGAGCCTGACAATGTGTGTTGGGAGTGCTGGGAGGCAAAGCCAGGGTAGATGGGCAGAGTGTGTTTGGCTGTGAAAGCGGTGTCAAGGGAAGGTGAGGACCAGCAACAGCTCTAAGGCCTTAGATGTAGCGTGTGTCAGAAATCGCTTGGGTATTTGCTCTTTGGGAAGTGGTCTGTGCCGGCAGTGATAGTGAGATTCAACCTGAGAATGTGTTTTGGGAGTGCTGGGTGGCAAAACCAGCGTAGATGGGCAGAGTGTGTTTGGCTGTGAAAGCGGTGTCAAGGGAAGGTGAGGACCAGCCACAGCTCTAAGCCCTTAGATGTAGCGTATGTCAGAAATCGGTTGGGTGTTTGCACTTTGGGAGGTGGTCTGCGCCAGGAGTGAGAGAGAGATTGAGCCTGAGAATGTGTGTTGGGAGTGCTGGGAGGCAAAGCCAGGGTAGATGGGCAGAGTGTGTTTGGCTGTGAAAGCGGTGTCAAGGGAAGGTGAAGACCAGCAACAGCTCTAAGCCCTTAGATGTAGCGTGTGTCAGAAATCGCTTGGGTATTTTCACTTTGGGAGGTGGTCTGCGCCAGGAGTGAGAGAGAGATTGAACTTGAGAATGTGCGTTGGGAGTGCTGGGAGGCAAGGGCAGCGCTGATGGCCAGAGTGTGTTTGGCTGTGAAAGCGGTGTCAAGGGAAGGTGAGGACCAGCAACAGCTCTAAGCCCTTAGATGTAGCATGTGGCAGAAAACCCTTGGGTGTTTTGACTTTGGGAGGTGGTCTGTGCAGGGAGTGAGAGTGAGAGCGTGAGTGTGCTTGAGAACGTGTGTTGGGAGTGCTGGGAGGCAAGGGCAGCGCAGATGGGCAGAGTGTGTTTGGCTGTGAAAGCGGTGTCAAGGGAAGGTGAGGACAAGCAACAGCTCTAAGGCCTTAGATGTAGCGTGTGTCAGAAATCGCTTGGGTATTTTCACTTTGGGACGTGGTCTGTGCCGGGAGTGAGAATGAGATTCAACCTGAGAATGTGTGTTGGGAGTGCTGGGAGGCAAAGCCAGGGTAGATGGGCAGAGTGCGTTTGGCTGTGAAAGCGGTGTCAAGGGAAGGTGAGGACCAGCAACAGCTCTAAGCCCTTAGATGTAGCGTGTGTCAGAAATCGCTTGGGTATTTGCTCTTTGGGAAGTGGTCTGTGCCGGCAGTGATAGTGAGATTCAACCTGAGAATGTGTTTTGGGAGTGCTGGGAGGCAAAACCAGCGTAGATGGGCAGAGTGTGTTTGGCTGTGAAAGCGGTGTCAAGGGAAGGTTAGGACCAGCCACAGCTCTAAGGCCTTAGATGTAGCGTATGTCAGAAATCGGTTGGGTGTTTGCACTTTGGGAGGTGGTCTGCGCCAGGAGTGAGAGAGAGATTGAACTTGAGAATGTGTGTTGGGAGTGCTGAGAGGCAAGGCAAAGGCAGATGGGCAGAGTGTGTTTGGCTGTGAAAGCGGTGTCAAGGGAAGGTGTGGACCAGCAACAGCTCTAAGCCCTTAGGCCTATCGTATGGAGAAATGCCTTGGGTATTTTCACTTCGGGAGGTGGTCTGTGCCGGGAGTGAGAGTGAGATTGAGCCTGACAATGTGTGTTGGGAGTGCTGGGAGGCAAAGCCAGGGTAGATGGGCAGAGTGTGTTTGGCTGTGAAAGCGGTGTCAAGGGAAGGTGAGGACCAGCCACAGCTCTAAGCCCTTAGATGTAGCGTGTGTCAGAAATCGCTTGGGTATTTGCTCTTTGGGAAGTGGTCTGTGCCGGCAGTGATAGTGAGATTCAACCTGAGAATGTGTTTTGGGAGTGCTGGGTGGCAAAACCAGCGTAGATGGGCAGAGTGTGTTTGGCTGTGAAAGCGGTGTCAAGGGAAGGTGAGGACCAGCCACAGCTCTAAGCTCTTAGATGTAGCGTGTGTCAGAAATCGCTTGGGTGTTTGCATTTTGGGAGGTGGTCTGTGCCGATAGTGAGAGTGAGTTGTGAGTGCTGTGAGGCAAGGGCAGCGCAGATGGCCAGAGTGTGTTTGTCTGTGAAAGCAGTGTCAAGGGAAGGTGAGGACCAGCAACAGCTCTAAGCCCTTAGGCCTATCGTATGGGAGAAATGGCTTGGACGTTTGCACTTTGGGAGGTGGTGTGTGCCGGGAGTGAGAGTGATAGTGAGCCTGAGAATGTGTGTTGGGAGTGCTGGGAGGCAAGGGCAGCGCAGATGGGCAGAGTGCGTTTGGCTGTGAAAGCGGTGTCAAGGGAAGGTGAGGACCAGTCACAGCTCTAAGCCCGTAGATGTAGCGTGTGTCAGAAATGGCTTGGTTATTTTCACTTCGGGAGGTGGTCTGTGCTAGGAGTCAGAGTGAGAGCGTGAGCGTGCCTGAGAATGTGTGTTGGGAGTGCTGGGAGGCAAGGGCAGCGCAGATGGGCAGAGTGCGTTTGGCTGTGAAAGCGGTGTCAAGGGAAGGTGAGGACCAGCAACAGCTCTAAGCCCTTAGATGTAGCGTGTGTCAGAAATCGCTTGGGTGTTGGCATTTTGGGAGGTGTTGTGTGCCGGGAGTGAGTGTGAGATTGAGCCTGACAATGTGTGTTGGGAGTGCTGGGAGGCAAAGCCAGGGTAGATGGGCAGAGTGTGTTTGGCTGTGAAAGCGGTGTCAAGGGAAGGTGAAGACCAGCAACAGCTCTAAGGCCTTAGATGTAGCGTGTGTCAGAAATCGCTTGGGTGTTGGCATTTTGGGAGGTGGTCTGTGCCGGGAGTGAGAGTGTGTTGGGAGTGCTGGGAGGGAAGGCAAAGGCAGATGGGCAGAGTGTGTTTGGCTGTGAAAGCGGTGTCAAGGGAAGGTGAGGAGCAGCAACAGCTCTAAGGCCTTAGATGTAGCGTGTGTCAGAAATCGCTTGGGTATTTGCTCTTTGGGAAGTGGTCTGTGCCGGCAGTGATAGTGAGATTCAACCTGAGAATGTGTTTTGGGAGTGCTGGGAGGCAAAACCAGCGTAGATGGGCAGAGTGTGTTTGGCTGTGAAAGCGGTGTCAAGGGAAGGTGAGGACCAGCCACAGCTCTAAGCCCTTAGATGTAGCGTATGTCAGAAATCGGTTGGGTGTTTGCACTTTGGGAGGTGGTCTGCGCCTGGAGTGAGAGAGAGATTGAGCCTGAGAATGTGTGTTGGGAGTGCTGGGAGGCAAAGCCAGGGTAGATGGCCAGAGTGTGTTTGGCTGTGAAAGCGGTGTCAAGGGAAGGTGAGGACCAGCAACAGCTCTAAACCCTCAGGCCTATCGTAGGGGAGAAATGGCTTGGACGTTTGCACTTTGGGAGGTGGTCTGTGCCGGGAGTGAGAGTGATAGTGAGCCTGAGAATGTGTGTTGGGAGTGCCTGGAGGCAAGGGCAGCGCAGATGGGCAGAGTGCGTTTGGCTGTGAAAGCGGTGTCAAGGGAAGGTGAGGACCAGCAACAGCTCTAAGCCCTTAGATGTAGCGTGTGTCAGAAATCGCTTGGGTATTTTCACTTTGGGACGTGGTCTGTGCCGGGAGTGAGAATGAGATTCAACCTGAGAATGTGTGTTGGGAGTGCTGGGAGGCAAAGCCAGGGTAGATGGGCAGAGTGCGTTTGGCTGTGAAAGCGGTGTCAAGGGAAGGTGAGGACCAGCAACAGCTCTAAGCCCTTAGATGTAGCATGTGGCAGAAATCCCTTGGGTGTTTTGACTTTGGGAGGTGGTCTGTGCAGGGAGTGAGAGTGAGAGCGTGAGTGTGCTTGAGAACGTGTGTTGGGAGTGCTGGGAGGCAAGGGCAGCGCAGATGGGCAGAGTGTGTTTGGCTGTGAAAGCGGTGTCAAGGGAAGGTGAGGACCAGCAACAGCTCTAAGCACTTAGGCCTATCGTGTGGGAGAAATGGCTTGGAGGTTTGCACTTTGGGAGGTGGTCTTTGCCGGGAGTGAGAATGAGAGTGAGCCTGAGAATGTGTGTTGGGAGTGCTGGGAGTTGAGTCAAAGGCAGATGGGCAGAGTGTGTTTGGCTGTGAAAGCGGTGTCAAGGGAAGGTGAGGACCAGCCACAGCTCTAAGCCCTTAGATGTAGCGTATGTCAGAAATCGGTTGGGTGTTTGCACTTTGGGAGGTGGTCTGCGCCTGGAGTGAGAGAGAGATTGAGCCTGAGAATGTGTGTTGGGAGTGCTGGGAGGCAAAGCCAGGGTAGATGGCCAGAGTGTGTTTGGCTGTGAAAGCGGTGTCAAGGGAAGGTGAGGACCAGCAACAGCTCTAAACCCTCAGGCCTATCGTAGGGGAGAAATGGCTTGGACGTTTGCACTTTGGGAGGTGGTCTGTGCCGGGAGTGAGAGTGATAGTGAGCCTGAGAATGTGTGTTGGGAGTGCCTGGAGGCAAGGGCAGCGCAGATGGGCAGAGTGCGTTTGGCTGTGAAAGCGGTGTCAAGGGAAGGTGAGGACCAGCAACAGCTCTAAGCCCTTAGATGTAGCGTGTGTCAGAAATCGCTTGGGTATTTTCACTTTGGGACGTGGTCTGTGCCGGGAGTGAGAATGAGATTCAACCTGAGAATGTGTGTTGGGAGTGCTGGGAGGCAAAGCCAGGGTAGATGGGCAGAGTGCGTTTGGCTGTGAAAGCGGTGTCAAGGGAAGGTGAGGACCAGCAACAGCTCTAAGCCCTTAGATGTAGCGTGTGTCAGAAATCGCTTGGGTATTTGCTCTTTGGGAAGTGGTCTGTGCCGGCAGTGATAGTGAGATTCAACCTGAGAATGTGTTTTGGGAGTGCTGGGAGGCAAAACCAGCGTAGATGGGCAGAGTGTGTTTGGCTGTGAAAGCGGTGTCAAGGGAAGGTTAGGACCAGCCACAGCTCTAAGGCCTTAGATGTAGCGTATGTCAGAAATCGGTTGGGTGTTTGCACTTTGGGAGGTGGTCTGCGCCAGGAGTGAGAGAGAGATTGAACTTGAGAATGTGTGTTGGGAGTGCTGAGAGGCAAGGCAAAGGCAGATGGGCAGAGTGTGTTTGGCTGTGAAAGCGGTGTCAAGGGAAGGTGTGGACCAGCAACAGCTCTAAGCCCTTAGGCCTATCGTATGGAGAAATGCCTTGGGTATTTTCACTTCGGGAGGTGGTCTGTGCCGGGAGTGAGAGTGAGATTGAGCCTGACAATGTGTGTTGGGAGTGCTGGGAGGCAAAGCCAGGGTAGATGGGCAGAGTGTGTTTGGCTGTGAAAGCGGTGTCAAGGGAAGGTGAGGACCAGCCACAGCTCTAAGCCCTTAGATGTAGCGTGTGTCAGAAATCGCTTGGGTATTTGCTCTTTGGGAAGTGGTCTGTGCCGGCAGTGATAGTGAGATTCAACCTGCGAATGTGTTTTGGGAGTGCTGGGAGGCAAAACAAGCGTAGATGGCCAGAGTGTGTTTGGCTGTGAAAGCGGTGTCAAGGGAAGGTGAGGACCAGCCACAGCTCTAAGCCCTTAGATGTAGCGTGTGTCAGAAATCGGTTGGGTGTTTGCACTTTGGGAGGTGGTCTGCGCCAGGAGTGAGAGAGAGATTGAGCCTGAGAATGTGTGTTGGGAGTGCTGGGAGGCAAAGCCAGGGTAGATGGGCAGAGTGTGTTTGGCTGTGAAAGCGGTGTCAAGGGAAGGTGAAGACCAGCAACAGCTCTAAGCCCTTAGATGTAGCGTGTGTCAGAAATCGCTTGGGTATTTTCACTTTGGGAGGTGGTCTGCGCCAGGAGTGAGAGAGAGATTGAACTTGAGAATGTGCGTTGGGAGTGCTGGGAGGCAAGGGCAGCGCTGATGGCCAGAGTGTGTTTGGCTGTGAAAGCGGTGTCAAGGGAAGGTGAGGACCAGCAACAGCTCTAAGCCCTTAGATGTAGCATGTGGCAGAAATCCCTTGGGTGTTTTGACTTTGGGAGGTGGTCTGTGCAGGGAGTGAGAGTGAGAGCGTGAGTGTGCTTGAGAACGTGTGTTGGGAGTGCTGGGAGGCAAGGGCAGCGCAGATGGGCAGAGTGTGTTTGTCTGTGAAAGCGGTGTCAAGGGAAGGTGAGGACCAGCAACAGCTCTAAGGCCTTAGATGTAGCGTGTGTCAGAAATCGCTTGGGTATTTTCACTTTGGGAGGTGGTCTGCGCCAGGAGTGAGAGAGAGATTGAACTTGAGAATGTGCGTTGGGAGTGCTGGGAGGCAAGGGCAGCGCTGATGGCCAGAGTGTGTTTGGCTGTGAAAGCGGTGTCAAGGGAAGGTGAGGACCAGCAACAGCTCTAAGCCCTTAGATTTAGCATGTGGCAGAAATCGCTTGGACGTTTGCACTTTGGGAGGTGGTCTGTGCCGGGAGTGAGAGTGTTTTGGGAGTGCTGGGACGCAAGGCAAAGGCAGATGGCCAGAGTGTGTTTGGCTGTGAAAGCGGTGTCAAGGGAAGGTGAGGACCAGCAACAGCTCTAAGGCCTTAGATGTAGCGTGTGTCAGAAATCGCTTGGGTATTTTCACTTTGGGAGGTGGTCTGCGCCAGGAGTGAGAGAGAGATTGAACTTGAGAATGTGTGTTGGGAGTGCTGGGAGGCAAGGGCAGCGCAGATGGGCAGAGTGTGTTTGGCTGTGAAAGCGGTGTCAAGGGAAGGTGAGGACAAGCAACAGCTCTAAGCCCTTAGATGTAGCGTTTGTCAGAAATCGCTTGGACGTTTGCACTTTGGGAGGTGGTCTGTGCCGGGAGTGAGAGTGTTTTGGGAGTGCTGGGACGCAAGGCAAAGGCAGATGGGCAGAGTGTGTTTGGCTGTGAAAGCGGTGTCAAGGGAAGGTGAGGACCAGCAACAGCTCTAAGGCCTTAGATGTAGCGTGTGTCAGAAATCGCTTGGGTATTTGCTCTTTGGGAAGTGGTCTGTGCCGGCAGTGATAGTGAGATTCATCCTGAGAATGTGTTTTGGGAGTGCTGGGAGGCAAAACCAGCGTAGATGGGCAGAGTGTGTTTGGCTGTGAAAGCGGTGTCAAGGGAAGGTGAGGACCAGCCACAGCTCTAAGCCCTTAGATGTAGCGTATGTCAGAAATCGGTTGGGTGTTTGCACTTTGGGAGGTGGTCTGCGCCAGGAGTGAGAGAGAGATTGAACTTGAGAATGTGTGTTGGGAGTGCTGAGAGGCAAGGCAAAGGCAGATGGCCAGAGTGTGTTTGGCTGTGAAAGCGGTGTCAAGGGAAGGTGAGGACCAGCAACAGCTCTAAGCACTTAGGCCTATCGTGTGGGAGAAATGGCTTGGAGGTTTGCACTTTGGGAGGTGGTCTGTGCCGGGAGTGAGAATGAGAGTGAGCCTGAGAATGTGTGTTGGGAGTGCTGGGAGTTGAGGCAAAGGCAGATGGGCAGAGTGTGTTTGGCTGTGAAAGCGGTGTCAAGGGAAGGTGAGGACCAGCCACAGCTCTAAGCCCTTAGATGTAGCGTATGTCAGAAATCGGTTGGGTGTTTGCACTTTGGGAGGTGGTCTGCGCCAGGAGTGAGAGAGAGATTGAGCCTGAGAATGTGTGTTGGGAGTGCTGGGAGGCAAAACCAGGGTAGATGGGCAGAGTGTGTTTGGCTGTGAAAGCGGTGTCAAGGGAAGGTGAGGACCAGCAACAGCTCTAAGGCCTTAGGCCTATCTTATGGGAGAAATGCCTTGGGTATTTTCACTTTGGGAGGTGGTCTGTGCTGGGAGTGAGAGTGAGAGTGAGCCTGAGAATGTGTGTTGGGAGTGCTGGGAGGCAAAGCCAGGGTGGATGGGCAGAGTGTGCTTGGCTGTGAAAGCGGTATCAAGGGAAGGTGAGGACCAGCAACAGCTCTAAGCTCTTCGATGTAGCGTGTGTCAGAAATCGCTTGGGTGTTTGCATTTTGGGAGGTGGTCTGTGCCGATAGTGAGAGTGAGTTGTGAGTGCTGTGAGGCAAGGGCAGCGCAGATGGCCAGAGTGTGTTTGTCTGTGAAAGCAGTGTCAAGGGAAGGTGAGGACCAGCAACAGCTCTAAGCCCTTAGGCCTATCGTATGGGAGAAATGGCTTGGGTATTTTCACTTTGGGAGGTGGTCTGTGCTGGGAGTGAGAGTGAGAGTGAGCCTGAGAATGTGTGTTGGGAGTGCTGGGAGGCAAAGCCAGGGTAGATGGGCAGAGTGTGCTTGGCTGTGAAAGCAGTATCAAGGGAAGGTGAGGACCAGCAACAGCTCTAAGCTCTTAGATGTAGCGTGTGTCAGAAATCGCTTGGGTGTTTGCATTTTGGGAGGTGGTCTGTGCCGATAGTGAGAGTGAGTTGTGAGTGCTGTGAGGCAAGGGCAGCGCAGATGGCCAGAGTGTGTTTGTCTGTGAAAGCAGTGTCAAGGGAAGGTGAGGACCAGCAACAGCTCTAAGCCCTTAGGCCTATCGTATGGGAGAAATGGCTTGGACGTTTGCACTTTGGGAGGTGGTGTGTGCCGGGAGTGAGAGTGAGAGTGAGCCTGAGAATGTGTGTTGGGAGTGCTGGGAGGCAAGGGCAGCGCAGATGGGCAGAGTGCGTTTGGCTGTGAAAGCGGTGTCAAGGGAAGGTGAGGACCAGTCACAGCTCTAAGCCCGTAGATGTAGCGTGTGTCAGAAATGGCTTGGTTATTTTCACTTCGGGAGGTGGTCTGTGCTAGGAGTCAGAGTGAGAGCGTGAGCGTGCCTGAGAATGTGTGTTGGGAGTGCTGGGAGGCAAGGGCAGCGCAGATGGGCAGAGTGCGTTTGGCTGTGAAAGCGGTGTCAAGGGAAGGTGAGGACCAGCAACAGCTCTAAGCCCTTAGATGTAGCGTGTGTCAGAAATCGCTTGGGTGTTGGCATTTTGGGAGGTGGTCTGTGCAGGGAGTGAGAGTGTGTTGGGAGTGCTGGGAGGGAAGGCAAAGGCAGATGGGCAGAGTGTGTTTGGCTGTGAAAGCGGTGTCAAGGGAAGGTGAGGAGCAGCAACAGCTCTAAGCCCTTAGATGTAGCATGCGGCAGAAATCGCTTGGGTGTTGGCACTTTGGGAGGTGTTGTGTGCCGGGAGTGAGTGTGAGATTGAGCCTGACAATGTGTGTTGGGAGTGCTGGGAGGCAAAGCCAGGGTAGATGGGCAGAGTGTGTTTGGCTGTGAAAGCGGTGTCAAGGGAAGGTGAAGACCAGCAACAGCTCTAAGGCCTTAGATGTAGCGTGTGTCAGAAATCGCTTGGGTGTTGGCATTTTGGGAGGTGGTCTGTGCCGGGAGTGAGAGTGTGTTGGGAGTGCTGGGAGGGAAGGCAAAGGCAGATGGGCAGAGTGTGTTTGGCTGTGAAAGCGGTGTCAAGGGAAGGTGAGGAGCAGCAACAGCTCTAAGGCCTTAGATGTAGCGTGTGTCAGAAATCGCTTGGGTATTTGCTCTTTGGGAAGTGGTCTGTGCCGGCAGTGATAGTGAGATTCAACCTGAGAATGTGTTTTGGGAGTGCTGGGAGGCAAAACCAGCGTAGATGGGCAGAGTGTGTTTGGCTGTGAAAGCGGTGTCAAGGGAAGGTGAGGACCAGCAACAGCTCTAAACCCTCAGGCCTATCGTAGGGGAGAAATGGCTTGGACGTTTGCACTTTGGGAGGTGGTCTGTGGCGGGAGTGAGAGTGATAGTGAGCCTGAGAATGTGTGTTGGGAGTGCCTGGAGGCAAGGGCAGCGCAGATGGGCAGAGTGCGTTTGGCTGTGAAAGCGGTGTCAAGGGAAGGTGAGGACCAGCAACAGCTCTAAGGCCTTAGATGTAGCGTGTGTCAGAAATCGCTTGGGTATTTTCACTTTGGGACGTGGTCTGTGCCGGGAGTGAGAATGAGATTCAACCTGAGAATGTGTGTTGGGAGTGCTGGGAGGCAAAGCCAGGGTAGATGGGCAGAGTGCGTTTGGCTGTGAAAGCGGTGTCAAGGGAAGGTGAGGACCAGCAACAGCTCTAAGCCCTTAGATGTAGCGTGTGTCAGAAATCGCTTGGGTATTTGCTCTTTGGGAAGTGGTCTGTGCCGGCAGTGATAGTGAGATTCAACCTGAGAATGTGTTTTGGGAGTGCTGGGAGGCAAAACCAGCGTAGATGGCCAGAGTGTGTTTGGCTGTGAAAGCGGTGTCAAGGGAAGGTTAGGACCAGCCACAGCTCTAAGGCCTTAGATGTAGCGTATGTCAGAAATCGGTTGGGTGTTTGCACTTTGGGAGGTGGTCTGCGCCAGGAGTGAGAGAGAGATTGAACTTGAGAATGTGTGTTGGGAGTGCTGAGAGGCAAGGCAAAGGCAGATGGGCAGAGTGTGTTTGGCTGTGAAAGCGGTGTCAAGGGAAGGTGTGGACCAGCAACAGCTCTAAGCCCTTAGGCCTATCGTATGGAGAAATGCCTTGGGTATTTTCACTTCGGGAGGTGGTCTGTGCCGGGAGTGAGAGTGAGATTGAGCCTGACAATGTGTGTTGGGAGTGCTGGGAGGCAAAGCCAGGGTAGATGGGCAGAGTGTGTTTGGCTGTGAAAGCGGTGTCAAGGGAAGGTGAGGACCAGCCACAGCTCTAAGCCCTTAGATGTAGCGTGTGTCAGAAATCGCTTGGGTATTTGCTCTTTGGGAAGTGGTCTGTGCCGGCAGTGATAGTGAGATTCAACCTGCGAATGTGTTTTGGGAGTGCTGGGAGGCAAAACCAGCGTAGATGGCCAGAGTGTGTTTGGCTGTGAAAGCGGTGTCAAGGGAAGGTGAGGACCAGCCACAGCTCTAAGCCCTTAGATGTAGCGTGTGTCAGAAATCGCTTGGGTGTTGGCATTTTGGGAGGTGGTCTGTGCCGGTAGTGAGAGTGTGTTGGGAGTGCTGGGAGGGAAGGCAAAGGCAGATGGGCAGAGTGTGTTTGGCTGTGAAAGCGGTGTCAAGGGAAGGTGAGGAGCAGCAACAGCTCTAAGGCCTTAGATGTAGCGTGTGTCAGAAATCGCTTGGGTATTTGCTCTTTGGGAAGTGGTCTGTGCCGGCAGTGATAGTGAGATTCAACCTGAGAATGTGTTTTGGGAGTGCTGGGAGGCAAAACCAGCGTAGATGGGCAGAGTGTGTTTGGCTGTGAAAGCGGTGTCAAGGGAAGGTGAGGACCAGCCACAGCTCTAAGCCCTTAGATGTAGCGTATGTCAGAAATCGGTTGGGTGTTTGCACTTTGGGAGGTGGTCTGCGCCAGGAGTGAGAGAGAGATTGAGCCTGAGAATGTGTGTTGGGAGTGCTGGGAGGCAAAGCTAGGGTAGATGGGCAGAGTGTGTTTGGCTGTGAAAGCGGTGTCAAGGGAAGGTGAGGACCAGCAACAGCTCTAAGCACTTAGGCCTATCGTGTGGGAGAAATGGCTTGGAGGTTTGCACTTTGGGAGGTGGTCTGTGCCGGGAGTGAGAATGAGAGTGAGCCTGAGAATGTGTGTTGGGAGTGCTGGGAGTTGAGGCAAAGGCAGATGGGCAGAGTGTGTTTTTCTGTGAAAGCGGTGTCAAGGGAAGGTGAGGACCAGCAACAGCTCTAAGCCCTTAGATGTAGCGTATGTCAGAAATCGGTTGGGTGTTTGCACTTTGGGAGGTGGTCTGCGCCTGGAGTGAGAGAGAGATTGAGCCTGAGAATGTGTGTTGGGAGTGCTGGGAGGCAAAGCCAGGGTAGATGGCCAGAGTGTGTTTGGCTGTGAAAGCGGTGTCAAGGGAAGGTGAGGACCAGCAACAGCTCTAAACCCTCAGGCCTATCGTAGGGGAGAAATGGCTTGGACGTTTGCACTTTGGGAGGTGGTCTGTGCCGGGAGTGAGAGTGATAGTGAGCCTGAGAATGTGTGTTGGGAGTGCCTGGAGGCAAGGGCAGCGCAGATGGGCAGAGTGCGTTTGGCTGTGAAAGCGGTGTCAAGGGAAGGTGAGGACCAGCAACAGCTCTAAGGCCTTAGATGTAGCGTGTGTCAGAAATCGCTTGGGTATTTTCACTTTGGGACGTGGTCTGTGCCGGGAGTGAGAATGAGATTCAACCTGAGAATGTGTGTTGGGAGTGCTGGGAGGCAAAGCCAGGGTAGATGGGCAGAGTGCGTTTGGCTGTGAAAGCGGTGTCAAGGGAAGGTGAGGACCAGCAACAGCTCTAAGCCCTTAGATGTAGCGTGTGTCAGAAATCGCTTGGGTATTTGCTCTTTGGGAAGTGGTCTGTGCCGGCAGTGATAGTGAGATTCAACCTGAGAATGTGTTTTGGGAGTGCTGGGAGGCAAAACCAGCGTAGATGGGCAGAGTGTGTTTGGCTGTGAAAGCGGTGTCAAGGGAAGGTGAGGACCAGCCACAGCTCTAAGGCCTTAGATGTAGCGTATGTCAGAAATCGGTTGGGTGTTTGCACTTTGGGAGGTGGTCTGCGCCAGGAGTGAGAGAGAGATTGAACTTGAGAATGTGTGTTGGGAGTGCTGAGAGGCAAGGCAAAGGCAGATGGGCAGAGTGTGTTTGGCTGTGAAAGCGGTGTCAAGGGAAGGTGTGGACCAGCAACAGCTCTAAGCCCTTAGGCCTATCGTATGGAGAAATGCCTTGGGTATTTTCACTTCGGGAGGTGGTCTGTGCCGGGAGTGAGAGTGAGATTGAGCCTGACAATGTGTGTTGGGAGTGCTGGGAGGCAAAGCCAGGGTAGATGGGCAGAGTGTGTTTGGCTGTGAAAGCGGTGTCAAGGGAAGGTGAGGACCAGCCACAGCTCTAAGCCCTTAGATGTAGCGTGTGTCAGAAATCGCTTGGGTATTTGCTCTTTGGGAAGTGGTCTGTGCCGGCAGTGATAGTGAGATTCAACCTGAGAATGTGTTTTGGGAGTGCTGGGAGGCAAAACAAGCGTAGATGGCCAGAGTGTGTTTGGCTGTGAAAGCGGTGTCAAGGGAAGGTGAGGACCAGCCACAGCTCTAAGCCCTTAGATGTAGCGTGTGTCAGAAATCGCTTGGGTGTTGGCATTTTGGGAGGTGGTCTGTGCCGGTAGTGAGAGTGTGTTGGGAGTGCTGGGAGGGAAGGCAAAGGCAGATGGGCAGAGTGTGTTTGTCTGTGAAAGCGGTGTCAAGGGAAGGTGAGGACCAGCAACAGCTCTAAGGCCTTAGATGTAGCGTGTGTCAGAAATCGCTTGGGTATTTGCTCTTTGGGAAGTGGTCTGTGCCGGCAGTGATAGTGAGATTCAACCTGAGAATGTGTTTTGGGAGTGCTGGGTGGCAAAACCAGCGTAGATGGGCAGAGTGTGTTTGGCTGTGAAAGCGGTGTCAAGGGAAGGTGAGGACCAGCCACAGCTCTAAGCCCTTAGATGTAGCGTATGTCAGAAATCGGTTGGGTGTTTGCACTTTGGGAGGTGGTCTGCGCCAGGAGTGAGAGAGAGATTGAACTTGAGAATGTGTGTTGGGAGTGCTGGGAGGCAAAGCCAGGGTAGATGGGCAGAGTGTGTTTGGCTGTGAAAGCGGTGTCAAGGGAAGGTGAGGACAAGCAACAGCTCTAAGCCCTTAGATGTAGCGTTTGTCAGAAATCGCTTGGACGTTTGCACTTTGGGAGGTGGTCTGTGCCGGGAGTGAGAGTGTTTTGGGAGTGCTGGGACGCAAGGCAAAGGCAGATGGGCAGAGTGTGTTTGGCTGTGAAAGCGGTGTCAAGGGAAGGTGAGGACCAGCAACAGCTCTAAGGCCTTAGATGTAGCGTGTGTCAGAAATCGCTTGGGTATTTGCTCTTTGGGAAGTGGTCTGTGCCGGCAGTGATAGTGAGATTCATCCTGAGAATGTGTTTTGGGAGTGCTGGGAGGCAAAACCAGCGTAGATGGGCAGAGTGTGTTTGGCTGTGAAAGCGGTGTCAAGGGAAGGTGAGGACCAGCCACAGCTCTAAGCCCTTAGATGTAGCGTATGTCAGAAATCGGTTGGGTGTTTGCACTTTGGGAGGTGGTCTGCGCCAGGAGTGAGAGAGAGATTGAACTTGAGAATGTGTGTTGGGAGTGCTGAGAGGCAAGGCAAAGGCAGATGGCCAGAGTGTGTTTGGCTGTGAAAGCGGTGTCAAGGGAAGGTGAGGACCAGCAACAGCTCTAAGCACTTAGGCCTATCGTGTGGGAGAAATGGCTTGGAGGTTTGCACTTTGGGAGGTGGTCTGTGCCGGGAGTGAGAATGAGAGTGAGCCTGAGAATGTGTGTTGGGAGTGCTGGGAGTTGAGGCAAAGGCAGATGGGCAGAGTGTGTTTGGCTGTGAAAGCGGTGTCAAGGGAAGGTGAGGACCAGCCACAGCTCTAAGCCCTTAGATGTAGCGTATGTCAGAAATCGGTTGGGTGTTTGCACTTTGGGAGGTGGTCTGCGCCAGGAGTGAGAGAGAGATTGAGCCTGAGAATGTGTGTTGGGAGTGCTGGGAGGCAAAGCCAGGGTAGATGGCCAGAGTGTGTTTGTCTGTGAAAGCGGTGTCAAGGGAAGGTGAGGACCAGCAACAGCTCTAAGGCCTTAGGCCTATCTTATGGGAGAAATGCCTTGGGTATTTTCACTTTGGGAGGTGGTCTGTGCTGGGAGTGAGAGTGAGAGTGAGCCTGAGAATGTGTGTTGGGAGTGCTGGGAGGCAAAGCCAGGGTGGATGGGCAGAGTGTGCTTGGCTGTGAAAGAGGTATCAAGGGAAGGTGAGGACCAGCAACAGCTCTAAGCTCTTAGATGTAGCGTGTGTCAGAAATCGCTTGGGTGTTTGCATTTTGGGAGGTGGTCTGTGCCGATAGTGAGAGTGAGTTCTGAGTGCTGTGAGGCAAGGGCAGCGCAGATGGCCAGAGTGTGTTTGTCTGTGAAAGCAGTGTCAAGGGAAGGTGAGGACCAGCAACAGCTCTAAGCCCTTAGGCCTATCGTATGGGAGAAATGCCTTGGGTATTTTCACTTTGGGAGGTGGTCTGTGCTGGGAGTGAGAGTGAGAGTGAGCCTGAGAATGTGTGTTGGGAGTGCTGGGAGGCAAAGCCAGGGTAGATGGGCAGAGTGTGCTTGGCTGTGAAAGCGGTATCAAGGGAAGGTGAGGACCAGCAACAGCTCTAAGCTCTTAGATGTAGCGTGTGTCAGAAATCGCTTGGGTGTTTGCATTTTGGGAGGTGGTCTGTGCCGATAGTGAGAGTGAGTTGTGAGTGCTGTGAGGCAAGGGCAGCGCAGATGGCCAGAGTGTGTTTGTCTGTGAAAGCAGTGTCAAGGGAAGGTGAGGACCAGCAACAGCTCTAAGGCCTTAGGCCTATCGTATGGGAGAAATGGCTTGGACGTTTGCACTTTGGGAGGTGGTGTGTGCCGGGAGTGAGAGTGATAGTGAGCCTGAGAATGTGTGTTGGGAGTGCTGGGAGGCAAGGGCAGCGCAGATGGGCAGAGTGCGTTTGGCTGTGAAAGCGGTGTCAAGGGAAGGTGAGGACCAGTCACAGCTCTAAGCCCGTAGATGTAGCGTATGTCAGAAATCGGTTGGGTGTTTGCACTTTGGGAGGTGGTCTGCGCCTGGAGTGAGAGAGAGATTGAGCCTGAGAATGTGTGTTGGGAGTGCTGGGAGGCAAAGCCAGGGTAGATGGGCAGAGTGTGTTTGGCTGTGAAAGCGGTGTCAAGGGAAGGTGAGGACCAGCAACAGCTCTAAACCCTCAGGCCTATCGTAGGGGAGAAATGGCTTGGACGTTTGCACTTTGGGAGGTGGTCTGTGCCGGGAGTGAGAGTGATAGTGAGCCTGAGAATGTGTGTTGGGAGTGCTGGGAGGCAAGGGCAGCGCAGATGGGCAGAGTGCGTTTGGCTGTGAAAGCGGTGTCAAGGGAAGGTGAGGACCAGCCACAGCTCTAAGCCCTTAGATGTAGCGTGTGTCAGAAATCGCTTGGGTATTTGCTCTTTGGGAAGTGGTCTGTGCCGGCAGTGATAGTGAGATTCAACCTGCGAATGTGTTTTGGGAGTGCTGGGAGGCAAAACCAGCGTAGATGGCCAGAGTGTGTTTGGCTGTGAAAGCGGTGTCAAGGGAAGGTGAGGACCAGCCACAGCTCTAAGCCCTTAGATGTAGCGTGTGTCAGAAATCGCTTGGGTGTTGGCATTTTGGGAGGTGGTCTGTGCCGGGAGTGAGAGTGTGTTGGGAGTGCTGGGAGGGAAGGCAAAGGCAGATGGGCAGAGTGTGTTTGGCTGTGAAAGCGGTGTCAAGGGAAGGTGAGGAGCAGCAACAGCTCTAAGGCCTTAGATGTAGCGTGTGTCAGAAATCGCTTGGGTATTTGCTCTTTGGGAAGTGGTCTGTGCCGGCAGTGATAGTGAGATTCAACCTGAGAATGTGTTTTGGGAGTGCTGGGAGGCAAAACCAGCGTAGATGGGCAGAGTGTGTTTGGCTGTGAAAGCGGTGTCAAGGGAAGGTGAGGACCAGCCACAGCTCTAAGCCCTTAGATGTAGCGTATGTCAGAAATCGGTTGGGTGTTTGCACTTTGGGAGGTGGTCTGCGCCTGGAGTGAGAGAGAGATTGAGCCTGAGAATGTGTGTTGGGAGTGCTGGGAGGCAAAGCCAGGGTAGATGGCCAGAGTGTGTTTGGCTGTGAAAGCGGTGTCAAGGGAAGGTGAGGACCAGCAACAGCTCTAAACCCTCAGGCCTATCGTAGGGGAGAAATGGCTTGGACGTTTGCACTTTGGGAGGTGGTCTGTGCCGGGAGTGAGAGTGATAGTGAGCCTGAGAATGTGTGTTGGGAGTGCCTGGAGGCAAGGGCAGCGCAGATGGGCAGAGTGCGTTTGGCTGTGAAAGCGGTGTCAAGGGAAGGTGAGGACCAGCAACAGCTCTAAGGCCTTAGATGTAGCGTGTGTCAGAAATCGCTTGGGTATTTTCACTTTGGGACGTGGTCTGTGCCGGGAGTGAGAATGAGATTCAACCTGAGAATGTGTGTTGGGAGTGCTGGGAGGCAAAGCCAGGGTAGATGGGCAGAGTGTGTTTGGCTGTGAAAGCGGTGTCAAGGGAAGGTGAGGACCAGCCACAGCTCTAAGCCCTTAGATGTAGCGTGTGTCAGAAATCGCTTGGGTATTTGCTCTTTGGGAAGTGGTCTGTGCCGGCAGTGATAGTGAGATTCAACCTGCGAATGTGTTTTGGGAGTGCTGGGAGGCAAAACCAGCGTAGATGGCCAGAGTGTGTTTGGCTGTGAAAGCGGTGTCAAGGGAAGGTGAGGACCAGCCACAGCTCTAAGCCCTTAGATGTAGCGTGTGTCAGAAATCGCTTGGGTGTTGGCATTTTGGGAGGTGGTCTGTGCCGGTAGTGAGAGTGTGTTGGGAGTGCTGGGAGGGAAGGCAAAGGCAGATGGGCAGAGTGTGTTTGGCTGTGAAAGCGGTGTCAAGGGAAGGTGAGGAGCAGCAACAGCTCTAAGGCCTTAGATGTAGCGTGTGTCAGAAATCGCTTGGGTATTTTCACTTCGGGAGGTGGTCTGTGCCGGGAGTGAGAGTGAGATTGAGCCTGACAATGTGTGTTGGGAGTGCTGGGAGGCAAAGCCAGGGTAGATGGGCAGAGTGTGTTTGGCTGTGAAAGCGGTGTCAAGGGAAGGTGAGGACCAGCCACAGCTCTAAGCCCTTAGATGTATCGTATGTCAGAAATCGGTTGGGTGTTTGCACTTTGGGAGGTGGTCTGCGCCAGGAGTGAGAGAGAGATTGAGCCTGAGAATGTGTGTTGGGAGTGCTGGGAGGCAAAGCCAGGGTAGATGGGCAGAGTGTGTTTGGCTGTGAAAGCGGTGTCAAGGGAAGGTGAGGACCAGCAACAGCTCTAAGCCCTTAGATTAGCGTGTGTCAGAAATCGCTTGGGTATTTTCACTTTGGGAGGTGGTCTGCGCCAGGAGTGAGAGAGAGATTGAACTTGAGAATGTGCGTTGGGAGTGCTGGGAGGCAAGGGCAGCGCTGATGGCCAGAGTGTGTTTGGCTGTGAAAGCGGGTGTCAAGGGAAGGTGAGGAGCAGCAACAGCTCTAAGCCCTTAGATGTAGCATGTGGCAGAAATCCCTTGGGTGTTTTGACTTTGGGAGGTGGTCTGTGCAGGGAGTGAGAGTGAGAGCGTGAGTGTGCTTGAGAACGTGTGTTGGGAGTGCTGGGAGGCAAGGGCAGCGCAGATGGGCAGAGTGTGTTTGGCTGTGAAAGCGGTGTCAAGGGAAGGTGAGGACAAGCAACAGCTCTAAGCCCTTAGATGTAGCGTTTGTCAGAAATCGCTTGGACGTTTGCACTTTGGAGGTGGTCTGTGCCGGGAGTGAGAGTGTTTTGGGAGTGCTGGGACGCAAGGCAAAGGCAGATGGGCAGAGTGTGTTTGGCTGTGAAAGCGGTGTCAAGGGAAGGTGAGGACCAGCAACAGCTCTAAGGCCTTAGATGTAGCGTGTGTCAGAAATCGCTTGGGTATTTGCTCTTTGGGAAGTGGTCTGTGCCGGCAGTGATAGTGAGATTCATCCTGAGAATGTGTTTTGGGACTGCTGGGAGGCAAAACCAGCGTAGATGGGCAGAGTGTGTTTGGCTGTGAAAGCGGGTGTCAAGGGAAGGTGAGGACCAGCCACAGCTCTAAGCCCTTAGATGTAGCGTATGTCAGAAATCGGTTGGGTGTTTGCACTTTGGGAGGTGGTCTGCGCCAGGAGTGAGAGAGAGATTGAACTTGAGAATGTGTGTTGGGAGTGCTGAGAGGCAAGGCAAAGGCAGATGGCCAGAGTGTGTTTGGCTGTGAAAGCGGTGTCAAGGGAAGGTGAGGACCAGCAACAGCTCTAAGCACTTAGGCCTATCGTGTGGGAGAAATGGCTTGGAGGTTTGCACTTTGGGAGGTGGTCTGTGCCGGGAGTGAGAATGAGAGTGAGCCTGAGAATGTGTGTTGGGAGTGCTGGGAGTTGAGGCAAAGGCAGATGGGCAGAGTGTGTTTTTCTGTGAAAGCGGTGTCAAGGGAAGGTGAGGACCAGCCACAGCTCTAAGCCCTTAGATGTAGCGTATGTCAGAAATCGGTTGGGTGTTTGCACTTTGGGAGGTGGTCTGCGCCTGGAGTGAGAGAGAGATTGAGCCTGAGAATGTGTGTTGGGAGTGCTGGGAGGCAAAGCCAGGGTAGATGGGCAGAGTGTGTTTGGCTGTGAAAGCGGTGTCAAGGGAAGGTGAGGACCAGCAACAGCTCTAAACCCTCAGGCCTATCGTAGGGGAGAAATGGCTTGGACGTTTGCACTTTGGGAGGTGGTCTGTGCCGGGAGTGAGAGTGATAGTGAGCCTGAGAATGTGTGTTGGGAGTGCCTGGAGGCAAGGGCAGCGCAGATGGGCAGAGTGCGTTTGGCTGTG
This sequence comes from Pelecanus crispus, assembly GCF_030463565.1. Classification (NCBI taxonomy): domain Eukaryota; kingdom Metazoa; phylum Chordata; class Aves; order Pelecaniformes; family Pelecanidae; genus Pelecanus; species Pelecanus crispus. The sequence goes on along the minus strand of NW_027461483.1, from coordinate 584,456 downwards.
AAAGCGGTGTCAAGGGAAGGTGAGGACCAGCAACAGCTCTAAGGCCTTAGATGTAGCGTGTGTCAGAAATCGCTTGGGTATTTTCACTTTGGGACGTGGTCTGTGCCGGGAGTGAGAATGAGATTCAACCTGAGAATGTGTGTTGGGAGTGCTGGGAGGCAAAGCCAGGGTAGATGGGCAGAGTGCGTTTGGCTGTGAAAGCGGTGTCAAGGGAAGGTGAGGACCAGCAACAGCTCTAAGCCCTTAGATGTAGCGTGTGTCAGAAATCGCTTGGGTATTTGCTCTTTGGGAAGTGGTCTGTGCCGGCAGTGATAGTGAGATTCAACCTGAGAATGTGTTTTGGGAGTGCTGGGAGGCAAAACCAGCGTAGATGGGCAGAGTGTGTTTGGCTGTGAAAGCGGTGTCAAGGGAAGGTTAGGACCAGCCACAGCTCTAAGGCCTTAGATGTAGCGTATGTCAGAAATCGGTTGGGTGTTTGCACTTTGGGAGGTGGTCTGCGCCAGGAGTGAGAGAGAGATTGAACTTGAGAATGTGTGTTGGGAGTGCTGAGAGGCAAGGCAAAGGCAGATGGGCAGAGTGTGTTTGGCTGTGAAAGCGGTGTCAAGGGAAGGTGTGGACCAGCAACAGCTCTAAGCCCTTAGGCCTATCGTATGGAGAAATGCCTTGGGTATTTTCACTTCGGGAGGTGGTCTGTGCCGGGAGTGAGAGTGAGATTGAGCCTGACAATGTGTGTTGGGAGTGCTGGGAGGCAAAGCCAGGGTAGATGGGCAGAGTGTGTTTGGCTGTGAAAGCGGTGTCAAGGGAAGGTGAGGACCAGCCACAGCTCTAAGCCCTTAGATGTAGCGTGTGTCAGAAATCGCTTGGGTATTTGCTCTTTGGGAAGTGGTCTGTGCCGGCAGTGATAGTGAGATTCAACCTGAGAATGTGTTTTGGGAGTGCTGGGAGGCAAAACAAGCGTAGATGGCCAGAGTGTGTTTGGCTGTGAAAGCGGTGTCAAGGGAAGGTGAGGACCAGCCACAGCTCTAAGCCCTTAGATGTAGCGTGTGTCAGAAATCGCTTGGGTGTTGGCATTTTGGGAGGTGGTCTGTGCCGGTAGTGAGAGTGTGTTGGGAGTGCTGGGAGGGAAGGCAAAGGCAGATGGGCAGAGTGTGTTTGTCTGTGAAAGCGGTGTCAAGGGAAGGTGAGGAGCAGCAACAGCTCTAAGGCCTTAGATGTAGCGTGTGTCAGAAATCGCTTGGGTATTTGCTCTTTGGGAAGTGGTCTGTGCCGGCAGTGATAGTGAGATTCAACCTGAGAATGTGTTTTGGGAGTGCTGGGTGGCAAAACCAGCGTAGATGGGCAGAGTGTGTTTGGCTGTGAAAGCGGTGTCAAGGGAAGGTGAGGACCAGCCACAGCTCTAAGCCCTTAGATGTAGCGTATGTCAGAAATCGGTTGGGTGTTTGCACTTTGGGAGGTGGTCTGCGCCAGGAGTGAGAGAGAGATTGAGCCTGAGAATGTGTGTTGGGAGTGCTGGGAGGCAAAGCTAGGGTAGATGGGCAGAGTGTGTTTGGCTGTGAAAGCGGTGTCAAGGGAAGGTGAAGACCAGCAACAGCTCTAAGCCCTTAGATGTAGCGTGTGTCAGAAATGCCTTGGGTATTTTCACTTTGGGAGGTGGTCTGCGCCAGGAGTGAGAGAGAGATTGAACTTGAGAATGTGCGTTGGGAGTGCTGGGAGGCAAGGGCAGCGCTGATGGCCAGAGTGTGTTTGGCTGTGAAAGCGGTGTCAAGGGAAGGTGAGGACCAGCAACAGCTCTAAGCCCTTAGATGTAGCATGTGGCAGAAATCCCTTGGGTGTTTTGACTTTGGGAGGTGGTCTGTGCAGGGAGTGAGAGTGAGAGCGTGAGTGTGCTTGAGAACGTGTGTTGGGAGTGCTGGGAGGCAAGGGCAGCGCAGATGGCCAGAGTGTGTTTGGCTGTGAAAGCGGTGTCAAGGGAATGTGAGGACAAGCAACAGCTCTAAGCCCTTAGATGTAGCGTTTGTCAGAAATCGCTTGGACGTTTGCACTTTGGGAGGTGGTCTGTGCCGGGAGTGAGAGTGTTTTGGGAGTGCTGGGACGCAAGGCAAAGGCAGATGGGCAGAGTGTGTTTGGCTGTGAAAGCGGTGTCAAGGGAAGGTGAGGACCAGCAACAGCTCTAAGGCCTTAGATGTAGCGTGTGTCAGAAATCGCTTGGGTATTTGCTCTTTGGGAAGTGGTCTGTGCCGGCAGTGATAGTGAGATTCATCCTGAGAATGTGTTTTGGGAGTGCTGGGAGGCAAAACCAGCGTAGATGGGCAGAGTGTGTTTGGCTGTGAAAGCGGTGTCAAGGGAAGGTGAGGACCAGCCACAGCTCTAAGCCCTTAGATGTAGCGTATGTCAGAAATCGGTTGGGTGTTTGCACTTTGGGAGGTGGTCTGCGCCAGGAGTGAGAGAGAGATTGAACTTGAGAATGTGTGTTGGGAGTGCTGAGAGGCAAGGCAAAGGCAGATGGCCAGAGTGTGTTTGGCTGTGAAAGCGGTGTCAAGGGAAGGTGAGGACCAGCAACAGCTCTAAGCACTTAGGCCTATCGTGTGGGAGAAATGGCTTGGAGGTTTGCACTTTGGGAGGTGGTCTGTGCCGGGAGTGAGAATGAGAGTGAGCCTGAGAATGTGTGTTGGGAGTGCTGGGAGTTGAGGCAAAGGCAGATGGGCAGAGTGTGTTTGGCTGTGAAAGCGGTGTCAAGGGAAGGTGAGGACCAGCCACAGCTCTAAGCCCTTAGATGTAGCGTATGTCAGAAATCGGTTGGGTGTTTGCACTTTGGGAGGTGGTCTGCGCCAGGAGTGAGAGAGAGATTGAGCCTGAGAATGTGTGTTGGGAGTGCTGGGAGGCAAAACCAGGGTAGATGGCCAGAGTGTGTTTGTCTGTGAAAGCGGTGTCAAGGGAAGGTGAGGACCAGCAACAGCTCTAAGGCCTTAGGCCTATCTTATGGGAGAAATGCCTTGGGTATTTTCACTTTGGGAGGTGGTCTGTGCTGGGAGTGAGAGTGAGAGTGAGCCTGAGAATGTGTGTTGGGAGTGCTGGGAGGCAAAGCCAGGGTGGATGGGCAGAGTGTGCTTGGCTGTGAAAGCAGTATCAAGGGAAGGTGAGGACCAGCAACAGCTCTAAGCTCTTAGATGTAGCGTGTGTCAGAAATCGCTTGGGTGTTTGCATTTTGGGAGGTGGTCTGTGCCGATAGTGAGAGTGAGTTGTGAGTGCTGTGAGGCAAGGGCAGCGCAGATGGCCAGAGTGTGTTTGTCTGTGAAAGCAGTGTCAAGGGAAGGTGAGGACCAGCAACAGCTCTAAGCCCTTAGGCCTATCGTATGGGAGAAATGGCTTGGGTATTTTCACTTTGGGAGGTGGTCTGTGCTGGGAGTGAGAGTGAGAGTGAGCCTGAGAATGTGTGTTGGGAGTGCTGGGAGGCAAAGCCAGGGTAGATGGGCAGAGTGTGCTTGGCTGTGAAAGCGGTATCAAGGGAAGGTGAGGACCAGCAACAGCTCTAAGCTCTTAGATGTAGCGTGTGTCAGAAATCGCTTGGGTGTTTGCATTTTGGGAGGTGGTCTGTGCCGATAGTGAGAGTGAGTTGTGAGTGCTGTGAGGCAAGGGCAGCGCAGATGGCCAGAGTGTGTTTGTCTGTGAAAGCAGTGTCAAGGGAAGGTGAGGACCAGCAACAGCTCTAAGCCCTTAGGCCTATCGTATGGGAGAAATGGCTTGGACGTTTGCACTTTGGGAGGTGGTGTGTGCCGGGAGTGAGAGTGATAGTGAGCCTGAGAATGTGTGTTGGGAGTGCTGGGAGGCAAGGGCAGCGCAGATGGGCAGAGTGCGTTTGGCTGTGAAAGCGGTGTCAAGGGAAGGTGAGGACCAGTCACAGCTCTAAGCCTGTAGATGTAGCGTGTGTCAGAAATGGCTTGGTTATTTTCACTTCGGGAGGTGGTCTGTGCTAGGAGTCAGAGTGAGAGCGTGAGCGTGCCTGAGAATGTGTGTTGGGAGTGCTGGGAGGCAAGGGCAGCGCAGATGGGCAGAGTGCGTTTGGCTGTGAAAGCGGTGTCAAGGGAAGGTGAGGACCAGCAACAGCTCTAAGCCCTTAGATGTAGCGTGTGTCAGAAATCGCTTGGGTGTTGGCATTTTGGGAGGTGGTCTGTGCCGGTAGTGAGAGTGTGTTGGGAGTGCTGGGAGGGAAGGCAAAGGCAGATGGCCAGAGTGTGTTTGGCTGTGAAAGCGGTGTCAAGGGAAGGTGAGGAGCAGCAACAGCTCTAAGCCCTTAGATGTAGCATGCGGCAGAAATCGCTTGGGTGTTGGCACTTTGGGAGGTGTTGTGTGCCGGGAGTGAGTGTGAGATTGAGCCTGAGAATGTGTGTTGGGAGTGCTGGGAGGCAAAGCCAGGGTAGATGGGCAGAGTGTGTTTGGCTGTGAAAGCGGTGTCAAGGGAAGGTGAGGACCAGCAACAGCTCTAAGGCCTTAGATGTAGCGTGTGTCAGAAATCGCTTGGGTGTTGGCATTTTGGGAGGTGGTCTGTGCCGGTAGTGAGAGTGTGTTGGGAGTGCTGGGAGGGAAGGCAAAGGCAGATGGGCAGAGTGTGTTTGGCTGTGAAAGCGGTGTCAAGGGAAGGTGAGGAGCAGCAACAGCTCTAAGGCCTTAGATGTAGCGTGTGTCAGAAATCGCTTGGGTATTTGCTCTTTGGGAAGTGGTCTGTGCCGGCAGTGATAGTGAGATTCAACCTGAGAATGTGTTTTGGGAGTGCTGGGAGGCAAAACCAGCGTAGATGGGCAGAGTGTGTTTGGCTGTGAAAGCGGTGTCAAGGGAAGGTGAGGACCAGCCACAGCTCTAAGCCCTTAGATGTAGCGTATGTCAGAAATCGGTTGGGTGTTTGCACTTTGGGAGGTGGTCTGCGCCAGGAGTGAGAGAGAGATTGAGCCTGAGAATGTGTGTTGGGAGTGCTGGGAGGCAAAGCCAGGGTAGATGGGCAGAGTGTGTTTGGCTGTGAAAGCGGTGTCAAGGGAAGGTGAGGACCAGCAACAGCTCTAAGCCCTTAGATGTAGCGTGTGTCAGAAATCGCTTGGGTATTTTCACTTTGGGAGGTGGTCTGCGCCAGGAGTGAGAGAGAGATTGAACTTGAGAATGTGCGTTGGGAGTGCTGGGAGGCAAGGGCAGCGCTGATGGCCAGAGTGTGTTTGGCTGTGAAAGCGGTGTCAAGGGAAGGTGAGGACAAGCAACAGCTCTAAGGCCTTAGATGTAGCGTGTGTCAGAAATCGCTTGGGTGTTGGCATTTTGGGAGGTGGTCTGTGCCGGGAGTGAGAGTGTGTTGGGAGTGCTGGGAGGGAAGGCAAAGGCAGATGGGCAGAGTGTGTTTGGCTGTGAAAGCGGTGTCAAGGGAAGGTGAGGAGCAGCAACAGCTCTAAGGCCTTAGATGTAGCGTGTGTCAGAAATCGCTTGGGTATTTGCTCTTTGGGAAGTGGTCTGTGCCGGCAGTGATAGTGAGATTCAACCTGAGAATGTGTTTTGGGAGTGCTGGGAGGCAAAACCAGCGTAGATGGGCAGAGTGTGTTTGGCTGTGAAAGCGGTGTCAAGGGAAGGTGAGGACCAGCCACAGCTCTAAGCCCTTAGATGTAGCGTATGTCAGAAATCGGTTGGGTGTTTGCACTTTGGGAGGTGGTCTGCGCCTGGAGTGAGAGAGAGATTGAGCCTGAGAATGTGTGTTGGGAGTGCTGGGAGGCAAAGCCAGGGTAGATGGGCAGAGTGTGTTTGGCTGTGAAAGCGGTGTCAAGGGAAGGTGAGGACCAGCAACAGCTCTAAACCCTCAGGCCTATCGTAGGGGAGAAATGGCTTGGACGTTTGCACTTTGGGAGGTGGTCTGTGCCGGGAGTGAGAGTGATAGTGAGCCTGAGAATGTGTGTTGGGAGTGCCTGGAGGCAAGGGCAGCGCAGATGGGCAGAGTGCGTTTGGCTGTGAAAGCGGTGTCAAGGGAAGGTGAGGACCAGCAACAGCTCTAAGCCCTTAGATGTAGCGTGTGTCAGAAATCGCTTGGGTATTTTCACTTTGGGACGTGGTCTGTGCCGGGAGTGAGAATGAGATTCAACCTGAGAATGTGTGTTGGGAGTGCTGGGAGGCAAAGCCAGGGTAGATGGGCAGAGTGCGTTTGGCTGTGAAAGCGGTGTCAAGGGAAGGTGAGGACCAGCAACAGCTCTAAGCCCTTAGATGTAGCGTGTGTCAGAAATCGCTTGGGTATTTTCACTTTGGGAGGTGGTCTGCGCCAGGAGTGAGAGAGAGATTGAACTTGAGAATGTGCGTTGGGAGTGCTGGGAGGCAAGGGCAGCGCTGATGGCCAGAGTGTGTTTGGCTGTGAAAGCGGTGTCAAGGGAAGGTGAGGACCAGCAACAGCTCTAAGCCCTTAGATGTAGCATGTGGCAGAAATCCCTTGGGTGTTTTGACTTTGGGAGGTGGTCTGTGCAGGGAGTGAGAGTGGGAGCGTGAGTGTGCTTGAGAACGTGTGTTGGGAGTGCTGGGAGGCAAAACCAGCGCAGATGGGCAGAGTGTGTTTGGCTGTGAAAGCGGTGTCAAGGGAAGGTGAGGACAAGCAACAGCTCTAAGCCCTTAGATGTAGCGTTTGTCAGAAATCGCTTGGACGTTTGCACTTTGGGAGGTGGTCTCTGCCGGGAGTGAGAGTGTTTTGGGAGTGCTGGGACGCAAGGCAAAGGCAGATGGGCAGAGTGTGTTTGGCTGTGAAAGCGGTGTCAAGGGAAGGTGAGGACCAGCAACAGCTCTAAGGCCTTAGATGTAGCGTGTGTCAGAAATCGCTTGGGTATTTGCTCTTTGGGAAGTGGTCTGTGCCGGCAGTGATAGTGAGATTCATCCTGAGAATGTGTTTTGGGAGTGCTGGGAGGCAAAACCAGCGTAGATGGGCAGAGTGTGTTTGGCTGTGAAAGCGGTGTCAAGGGAAGGTGAGGACCAGCCACAGCTCTAAGCCCTTAGATGTAGCGTGTGTCAGAAATCGCTTGGGTGTTGGCATTTTGGGAGGTGGTCTGTGCCGGTAGTGAGAGTGTGTTGGGAGTGCTGGGAGGGAAGGCAAAGGCAGATGGGCAGAGTGTGTTTGGCTGTGAAAGCGGTGTCAAGGGAAGGTGAGGAGCAGCAACAGCTCTAAGGCCTTAGATGTAGCGTGTGTCAGAAATCGCTTGGGTATTTGCTCTTTGGGAAGTGGTCTGTGCCGGCAGTGATAGTGAGATTCAACCTGAGAATGTGTTTTGGGAGTGCTGGGAGGCAAAACCAGCGTAGATGGGCAGAGTGTGTTTGGCTGTGAAAGCGGTGTCAAGGGAAGGTGAGGACCAGCCACAGCTCTAAGCCCTTAGATGTAGCGTATGTCAGAAATCGGTTGGGTGTTTGCACTTTGGGAGGTGGTCTGCGCCAGGAGTGAGAGAGAGATTGAGCCTGAGAATGTGTGTTGGGAGTGCTGGGAGGCAAAGCTAGGGTAGATGGGCAGAGTGTGTTTGGCTGTGAAAGCGGTGTCAAGGGAAGGTGAGGACCAGCAACAGCTCTAAGCACTTAGGCCTATCGTGTGGGAGAAATGGCTTGGAGGTTTGCACTTTGGGAGGTGGTCTGTGCCGGGAGTGAGAATGAGAGTGAGCCTGAGAATGTGTGTTGGGAGTGCTGGGAGTTGAGGCAAAGGCAGATGGGCAGAGTGTGTTTTTCTGTGAAAGCGGTGTCAAGGGAAGGTGAGGACCAGCAACAGCTCTAAGCCCTTAGATGTAGCGTATGTCAGAAATCGGTTGGGTGTTTGCACTTTGGGAGGTGGTCTGCGCCTGGAGTGAGAGAGAGATTGAGCCTGAGAATGTGTGTTGGGAGTGCTGGGAGGCAAAGCCAGGGTAGATGGCCAGAGTGTGTTTGGCTGTGAAAGCGGTGTCAAGGGAAGGTGAGGACCAGCAACAGCTCTAAACCCTCAGGCCTATCGTAGGGGAGAAATGGCTTGGACGTTTGCACTTTGGGAGGTGGTCTGTGCCGGGAGTGAGAGTGATAGTGAGCCTGAGAATGTGTGTTGGGAGTGCCTGGAGGCAAGGGCAGCGCAGATGGGCAGAGTGCGTTTGGCTGTGAAAGCGGTGTCAAGGGAAGGTGAGGACCAGCAACAGCTCTAAGGCCTTAGATGTAGCGTGTGTCAGAAATCGCTTGGGTATTTTCACTTTGGGACGTGGTCTGTGCCGGGAGTGAGAATGAGATTCAACCTGAGAATGTGTGTTGGGAGTGCTGGGAGGCAAAGCCAGGGTAGATGGGCAGAGTGCGTTTGGCTGTGAAAGCGGTGTCAAGGGAAGGTGAGGACCAGCAACAGCTCTAAGCCCTTAGATGTAGCGTGTGTCAGAAATCGCTTGGGTATTTGCTCTTTGGGAAGTGGTCTGTGCCGGCAGTGATAGTGAGATTCAACCTGAGAATGTGTTTTGGGAGTGCTGGGAGGCAAAACCAGCGTAGATGGGCAGAGTGTGTTTGGCTGTGAAAGCGGTGTCAAGGGAAGGTTAGGACCAGCCACAGCTCTAAGGCCTTAGATGTAGCGTATGTCAGAAATCGGTTGGGTGTTTGCACTTTGGGAGGTGGTCTGCGCCAGGAGTGAGAGAGAGATTGAACTTGAGAATGTGTGTTGGGAGTGCTGAGAGGCAAGGCAAAGGCAGATGGGCAGAGTGTGTTTGGCTGTGAAAGCGGTGTCAAGGGAAGGTGTGGACCAGCAACAGCTCTAAGCCCTTAGGCCTATCGTATGGAGAAATGCCTTGGGTATTTTCACTTCGGGAGGTGGTCTGTGCCGGGAGTGAGAGTGAGATTGAGCCTGACAATGTGTGTTGGGAGTGCTGGGAGGCAAAGCCAGGGTAGATGGGCAGAGTGTGTTTGGCTGTGAAAGCGGTGTCAAGGGAAGGTGAGGACCAGCCACAGCTCTAAGCCCTTAGATGTAGCGTGTGTCAGAAATCGCTTGGGTATTTGCTCTTTGGGAAGTGGTCTGTGCCGGCAGTGATAGTGAGATTCAACCTGAGAATGTGTTTTGGGAGTGCTGGGAGGCAAAACAAGCGTAGATGGCCAGAGTGTGTTTGGCTGTGAAAGCGGTGTCAAGGGAAGGTGAGGACCAGCCACAGCTCTAAGCCCTTAGATGTAGCGTGTGTCAGAAATCGCTTGGGTGTTGGCATTTTGGGAGGTGGTCTGTGCCGGTAGTGAGAGTGTGTTGGGAGTGCTGGGAGGGAAGGCAAAGGCAGATGGGCAGAGTGTGTTTGTCTGTGAAAGCGGTGTCAAGGGAAGGTGAGGACCAGCAACAGCTCTAAGGCCTTAGATGTAGCGTGTGTCAGAAATCGCTTGGGTATTTGCTCTTTGGGAAGTGGTCTGTGCCGGCAGTGATAGTGAGATTCAACCTGAGAATGTGTTTTGGGAGTGCTGGGTGGCAAAACCAGCGTAGATGGGCAGAGTGTGTTTGGCTGTGAAAGCGGTGTCAAGGGAAGGTGAGGACCAGCCACAGCTCTAAGCCCTTAGATGTAGCGTATGTCAGAAATCGGTTGGGTGTTTGCACTTTGGGAGGTGGTCTGCGCCAGGAGTGAGAGAGAGATTGAACTTGAGAATGTGTGTTGGGAGTGCTGGGAGGCAAAGCCAGGGTAGATGGGCAGAGTGTGTTTGGCTGTGAAAGCGGTGTCAAGGGAAGGTGAGGACAAGCAACAGCTCTAAGCCCTTAGATGTAGCGTTTGTCAGAAATCGCTTGGACGTTTGCACTTTGGGAGGTGGTCTGTGCCGGGAGTGAGAGTGTTTTGGGAGTGCTGGGACGCAAGGCAAAGGCAGATGGGCAGAGTGTGTTTGGCTGTGAAAGCGGTGTCAAGGGAAGGTGAGGACCAGCAACAGCTCTAAGGCCTTAGATGTAGCGTGTGTCAGAAATCGCTTGGGTATTTGCTCTTTGGGAAGTGGTCTGTGCCGGCAGTGATAGTGAGATTCATCCTGAGAATGTGTTTTGGGAGTGCTGGGAGGCAAAACCAGCGTAGATGGGCAGAGTGTGTTTGGCTGTGAAAGCGGTGTCAAGGGAAGGTGAGGACCAGCCACAGCTCTAAGCCCTTAGATGTAGCGTATGTCAGAAATCGGTTGGGTGTTTGCACTTTGGGAGGTGGTCTGCGCCAGGAGTGAGAGAGAGATTGAACTTGAGAATGTGTGTTGGGAGTGCTGAGAGGCAAGGCAAAGGCAGATGGCCAGAGTGTGTTTGGCTGTGAAAGCGGTGTCAAGGGAAGGTGAGGACCAGCAACAGCTCTAAGCACTTAGGCCTATCGTGTGGGAGAAATGGCTTGGAGGTTTGCACTTTGGGAGGTGGTCTGTGCCGGGAGTGAGAATGAGAGTGAGCCTGAGAATGTGTGTTGGGAGTGCTGGGAGTTGAGGCAAAGGCAGATGGGCAGAGTGTGTTTGGCTGTGAAAGCGGTGTCAAGGGAAGGTGAGGACCAGCCACAGCTCTAAGCCCTTAGATGTAGCGTATGTCAGAAATCGGTTGGGTGTTTGCACTTTGGGAGGTGGTCTGCGCCAGGAGTGAGAGAGAGATTGAGCCTGAGAATGTGTGTTGGGAGTGCTGGGAGGCAAAGCCAGGGTAGATGGCCAGAGTGTGTTTGTCTGTGAAAGCGGTGTCAAGGGAAGGTGAGGACCAGCAACAGCTCTAAGGCCTTAGGCCTATCTTATGGGAGAAATGCCTTGGGTATTTTCACTTTGGGAGGTGGTCTGTGCTGGGAGTGAGAGTGAGAGTGAGCCTGAGAATGTGTGTTGGGAGTGCTGGGAGGCAAAGCCAGGGTGGATGGGCAGAGTGTGCTTGGCTGTGAAAGAGGTATCAAGGGAAGGTGAGGACCAGCAACAGCTCTAAGCTCTTAGATGTAGCGTGTGTCAGAAATCGCTTGGGTGTTTGCATTTTGGGAGGTGGTCTGTGCCGATAGTGAGAGTGAGTTCTGAGTGCTGTGAGGCAAGGGCAGCGCAGATGGCCAGAGTGTGTTTGTCTGTGAAAGCAGTGTCAAGGGAAGGTGAGGACCAGCAACAGCTCTAAGCCCTTAGGCCTATCGTATGGGAGAAATGCCTTGGGTATTTTCACTTTGGGAGGTGGTCTGTGCTGGGAGTGAGAGTGAGAGTGAGCCTGAGAATGTGTGTTGGGAGTGCTGGGAGGCAAAGCCAGGGTAGATGGGCAGAGTGTGCTTGGCTGTGAAAGCGGTATCAAGGGAAGGTGAGGACCAGCAACAGCTCTAAGCTCTTAGATGTAGCGTGTGTCAGAAATCGCTTGGGTGTTTGCATTTTGGGAGGTGGTCTGTGCCGATAGTGAGAGTGAGTTGTGAGTGCTGTGAGGCAAGGGCAGCGCAGATGGCCAGAGTGTGTTTGTCTGTGAAAGCAGTGTCAAGGGAAGGTGAGGACCAGCAACAGCTCTAAGGCCTTAGGCCTATCGTATGGGAGAAATGGCTTGGACGTTTGCACTTTGGGAGGTGGTGTGTGCCGGGAGTGAGAGTGATAGTGAGCCTGAGAATGTGTGTTGGGAGTGCTGGGAGGCAAGGGCAGCGCAGATGGGCAGAGTGCGTTTGGCTGTGAAAGCGGTGTCAAGGGAAGGTGAGGACCAGTCACAGCTCTAAGCCCGTAGATGTAGCGTATGTCAGAAATCGGTTGGGTGTTTGCACTTTGGGAGGTGGTCTGCGCCTGGAGTGAGAGAGAGATTGAGCCTGAGAATGTGTGTTGGGAGTGCTGGGAGGCAAAGCCAGGGTAGATGGCCAGAGTGTGTTTGGCTGTGAAAGCGGTGTCAAGGGAAGGTGAGGACCAGCAACAGCTCTAAACCCTCAGGCCTATCGTAGGGGAGAAATGGCTTGGACGTTTGCACTTTGGGAGGTGGTCTGTGCCGGGAGTGAGAGTGATAGTGAGCCTGAGAATGTGTGTTGGGAGTGCTGGGAGGCAAGGGCAGCGCAGATGGGCAGAGTGCGTTTGGCTGTGAAAGCGGTGTCAAGGGAAGGTGAGGACCAGCCACAGCTCTAAGCCCTTAGATGTAGCGTGTGTCAGAAATCGCTTGGGTATTTGCTCTTTGGGAAGTGGTCTGTGCCGGCAGTGATAGTGAGATTCAACCTGCGAATGTGTTTTGGGAGTGCTGGGAGGCAAAACCAGCGTAGATGGCCAGAGTGTGTTTGGCTGTGAAAGCGGTGTCAAGGGAAGGTGAGGACCAGCCACAGCTCTAAGCCCTTAGATGTAGCGTGTGTCAGAAATCGCTTGGGTGTTGGCATTTTGGGAGGTGGTCTGTGCCGGGAGTGAGAGTGTGTTGGGAGTGCTGGGAGGGAAGGCAAAGGCAGATGGGCAGAGTGTGTTTGGCTGTGAAAGCGGTGTCAAGGGAAGGTGAGGAGCAGCAACAGCTCTAAGGCCTTAGATGTAGCGTGTGTCAGAAATCGCTTGGGTATTTGCTCTTTGGGAAGTGGTCTGTGCCGGCAGTGATAGTGAGATTCAACCTGAGAATGTGTTTTGGGAGTGCTGGGAGGCAAAACCAGCGTAGATGGGCAGAGTGTGTTTGGCTGTGAAAGCGGTGTCAAGGGAAGGTGAGGACCAGCCACAGCTCTAAGCCCTTAGATGTAGCGTATGTCAGAAATCGGTTGGGTGTTTGCACTTTGGGAGGTGGTCTGCGCCTGGAGTGAGAGAGAGATTGAGCCTGAGAATGTGTGTTGGGAGTGCTGGGAGGCAAAGCCAGGGTAGATGGCCAGAGTGTGTTTGGCTGTGAAAGCGGTGTCAAGGGAAGGTGAGGACCAGCAACAGCTCTAAACCCTCAGGCCTATCGTAGGGGAGAAATGGCTTGGACGTTTGCACTTTGGGAGGTGGTCTGTGCCGGGAGTGAGAGTGATAGTGAGCCTGAGAATGTGTGTTGGGAGTGCCTGGAGGCAAGGGCAGCGCAGATGGGCAGAGTGCGTTTGGCTGTGAAAGCGGTGTCAAGGGAAGGTGAGGACCAGCAACAGCTCTAAGGCCTTAGATGTAGCGTGTGTCAGAAATCGCTTGGGTATTTTCACTTTGGGACGTGGTCTGTGCCGGGAGTGAGAATGAGATTCAACCTGAGAATGTGTGTTGGGAGTGCTGGGAGGCAAAGCCAGGGTAGATGGGCAGAGTGTGTTTGGCTGTGAAAGCGGTGTCAAGGGAAGGTGAGGACCAGCCACAGCTCTAAGCCCTTAGATGTAGCGTGTGTCAGAAATCGCTTGGGTATTTGCTCTTTGGGAAGTGGTCTGTGCCGGCAGTGATAGTGAGATTCAACCTGCGAATGTGTTTTGGGAGTGCTGGGAGGCAAAACCAGCGTAGATGGCCAGAGTGTGTTTGGCTGTGAAAGCGGTGTCAAGGGAAGGTGAGGACCAGCCACAGCTCTAAGCCCTTAGATGTAGCGTGTGTCAGAAATCGCTTGGGTGTTGGCATTTTGGGAGGTGGTCTGTGCCGGTAGTGAGAGTGTGTTGGGAGTGCTGGGAGGGAAGGCAAAGGCAGATGGGCAGAGTGTGTTTGGCTGTGAAAGCGGTGTCAAGGGAAGGTGAGGAGCAGCAACAGCTCTAAGGCCTTAGATGTAGCGTGTGTCAGAAATCGCTTGGGTATTTTCACTTCGGGAGGTGGTCTGTGCCGGGAGTGAGAGTGAGATTGAGCCTGACAATGTGTGTTGGGAGTGCTGGGAGGCAAAGCCAGGGTAGATGGGCAGAGTGTGTTTGGCTGTGAAAGCGGTGTCAAGGGAAGGTGAGGACCAGCCACAGCTCTAAGCCCTTAGATGTATCGTATGTCAGAAATCGGTTGGGTGTTTGCACTTTGGGAGGTGGTCTGCGCCAGGAGTGAGAGAGAGATTGAGCCTGAGAATGTGTGTTGGGAGTGCTGGGAGGCAAAGCCAGGGTAGATGGGCAGAGTGTGTTTGGCTGTGAAAGCGGTGTCAAGGGAAGGTGAGGACCAGCAACAGCTCTAAGCCCTTAGATGTAGCGTGTGTCAGAAATCGCTTGGGTATTTTCACTTTGGGAGGTGGTCTGCGCCAGGAGTGAGAGAGAGATTGAACTTGAGAATGTGCGTTGGGAGTGCTGGGAGGCAAGGGCAGCGCTGATGGCCAGAGTGTGTTTGGCTGTGAAAGCGGTGTCAAGGGAAGGTGAGGAGCAGCAACAGCTCTAAGCCCTTAGATGTAGCATGTGGCAGAAATCCCTTGGGTGTTTTGACTTTGGGAGGTGGTCTGTGCAGGGAGTGAGAGTGAGAGCGTGAGTGTGCTTGAGAACGTGTGTTGGGAGTGCTGGGAGGCAAGGGCAGCGCAGATGGGCAGAGTGTGTTTGGCTGTGAAAGCGGTGTCAAGGGAAGGTGAGGACAAGCAACAGCTCTAAGCCCTTAGATGTAGCGTTTGTCAGAAATCGCTTGGACGTTTGCACTTTGGGAGGTGGTCTGTGCCGGGAGTGAGAGTGTTTTGGGAGTGCTGGGACGCAAGGCAAAGGCAGATGGGCAGAGTGTGTTTGGCTGTGAAAGCGGTGTCAAGGGAAGGTGAGGACCAGCAACAGCTCTAAGGCCTTAGATGTAGCGTGTGTCAGAAATCGCTTGGGTATTTGCTCTTTGGGAAGTGGTCTGTGCCGGCAGTGATAGTGAGATTCATCCTGAGAATGTGTTTTGGGACTGCTGGGAGGCAAAACCAGCGTAGATGGGCAGAGTGTGTTTGGCTGTGAAAGCGGTGTCAAGGGAAGGTGAGGACCAGCCACAGCTCTAAGCCCTTAGATGTAGCGTATGTCAGAAATCGGTTGGGTGTTTGCACTTTGGGAGGTGGTCTGCGCCAGGAGTGAGAGAGAGATTGAACTTGAGAATGTGTGTTGGGAGTGCTGAGAGGCAAGGCAAAGGCAGATGGCCAGAGTGTGTTTGGCTGTGAAAGCGGTGTCAAGGGAAGGTGAGGACCAGCAACAGCTCTAAGCACTTAGGCCTATCGTGTGGGAGAAATGGCTTGGAGGTTTGCACTTTGGGAGGTGGTCTGTGCCGGGAGTGAGAATGAGAGTGAGCCTGAGAATGTGTGTTGGGAGTGCTGGGAGTTGAGGCAAAGGCAGATGGGCAGAGTGTGTTTGGCTGTGAAAGCGGTGTCAAGGGAAGGTGAGGACCAGCCACAGCTCTAAGCCCTTAGATGTAGCGTATGTCAGAAATCGGTTGGGTGTTTGCACTTTGGGAGGTGGTCTGCGCCTGGAGTGAGAGAGAGATTGAGCCTGAGAATGTGTGTTGGGAGTGCTGGGAGGCAAAGCCAGGGTAGATGGGCAGAGTGTGTTTGGCTGTGAAAGCGGTGTCAAGGGAAGGTGAGGACCAGCAACAGCTCTAAACCCTCAGGCCTATCGTAGGGGAGAAATGGCTTGGACGTTTGCACTTTGGGAGGTGGTCTGTGGCGGGAGTGAGAGTGATAGTGAGCCTGAGAATGTGTGTTGGGAGTGCCTGGAGGCAAGGGCAGCGCAGATGGGCAGAGTGCGTTTGGCTGTGAAAGCGGTGTCAAGGGAAGGTGAGGACCAGCAACAGCTCTAAGGCCTTAGATGTAGCGTGTGTCAGAAATCGCTTGGGTATTTTCACTTTGGGACGTGGTCTGTGCCGGGAGTGAGAATGAGATTCAACCTGAGAATGTGTGTTGGGAGTGCTGGGAGGCAAAGCCAGGGTAGATGGGCAGAGTGCGTTTGGCTGTGAAAGCGGTGTCAAGGGAAGGTGAGGACCAGCAACAGCTCTAAGCCCTTAGATGTAGCGTGTGTCAGAAATCGCTTGGGTATTTGCTCTTTGGGAAGTGGTCTGTGCCGGCAGTGATAGTGAGATTCAACCTGAGAATGTGTTTTGGGAGTGCTGGGAGGCAAAACCAGCGTAGATGGGCAGAGTGTGTTTGGCTGTGAAAGCGGTGTCAAGGGAAGGTTAGGACCAGCCACAGCTCTAAGGCCTTAGATGTAGCGTATGTCAGAAATCGGTTGGGTGTTTGCACTTTGGGAGGTGGTCTGCGCCAGGAGTGAGAGAGAGATTGAACTTGAGAATGTGTGTTGGGAGTGCTGAGAGGCAAGGCAAAGGCAGATGGGCAGAGTGTGTTTGGCTGTGAAAGCGGTGTCAAGGGAAGGTGTGGACCAGCAACAGCTCTAAGCCCTTAGGCCTATCGTATGGAGAAATGCCTTGGGTATTTTCACTTCGGGAGGTGGTCTGTGCCGGGAGTGAGAGTGAGATTGAGCCTGACAATGTGTGTTGGGAGTGCTGGGAGGCAAAGCCAGGGTAGATGGGCAGAGTGTGTTTGGCTGTGAAAGCGGTGTCAAGGGAAGGTGAGGACCAGCCACAGCTCTAAGCCCTTAGATGTAGCGTGTGTCAGAAATCGCTTGGGTATTTGCTCTTTGGGAAGTGGTCTGTGCCGGCAGTGATAGTGAGATTCAACCTGAGAATGTGTTTTGGGAGTGCTGGGAGGCAAAACAAGCGTAGATGGCCAGAGTGTGTTTGGCTGTGAAAGCGGTGTCAAGGGAAGGTGAGGACCAGCCACAGCTCTAAGCCCTTAGATGTAGCGTGTGTCAGAAATCGCTTGGGTGTTGGCATTTTGGGAGGTGGTCTGTGCCGGTAGTGAGAGTGTGTTGGGAGTGCTGGGAGGGAAGGCAAAGGCAGATGGGCAGAGTGTGTTTGGCTGTGAAAGCGGTGTCAAGGGAAGGTGAGGAGCAGCAACAGCTCTAAGGCCTTAGATGTAGCGTGTGTCAGAAATCGCTTGGGTATTTGCTCTTTGGGAAGTGGTCTGTGCCGGCAGTGATAGTGAGATTCAACCTGAGAATGTGTTTTGGGAGTGCTGGGTGGCAAAACCAGCGTAGATGGGCAGAGTGTGTTTGGCTGTGAAAGCGGTGTCAAGGGAAGGTGAGGACCAGCCACAGCTCTAAGCCCTTAGATGTAGCGTATGTCAGAAATCGGTTGGGTGTTTGCACTTTGGGAGGTGGTCTGCGCCAGGAGTGAGAGAGAGATTGAGCCTGAGAATGTGTGTTGGGAGTGCTGGGAGGCAAAGCTAGGGTAGATGGGCAGAGTGTGTTTGGCTGTGAAAGCGGTGTCAAGGGAAGGTGAAGACCAGCAACAGCTCTAAGCCCTTAGATGTAGCGTGTGTCAGAAATGCCTTGGGTATTTTCACTTTGGGAGGTGGTCTGCGCCAGGAGTGAGAGAGAGATTGAACTTGAGAATGTGCGTTGGGAGTGCTGGGAGGCAAGGGCAGCGCTGATGGCCAGAGTGTGTTTGGCTGTGAAAGCGGTGTCAAGGGAAGGTGAGGACCAGCAACAGCTCTAAGCCCTTAGATGTAGCATGTGGCAGAAATCCCTTGGGTGTTTTGACTTTGGGAGGTGGTCTGTGCAGGGAGTGAGAGTGAGAGCGTGAGTGTGCTTGAGAACGTGTGTTGGGAGTGCTGGGAGGCAAGGGCAGCGCAGATGGCCAGAGTGTGTTTGGCTGTGAAAGCGGTGTCAAGGGAAGGTGAGGACAAGCAACAGCTCTAAGCCCTTAGATGTAGCGTTTGTCAGAAATCGCTTGGACGTTTGCACTTTGGGAGGTGGTCTGTGCCGGGAGTGAGAGTGTTTTGGGAGTGCTGGGACGCAAGGCAAAGGCAGATGGGCAGAGTGTGTTTGGCTGTGAAAGCGGTGTCAAGGGAAGGTGAGGACCAGCAACAGCTCTAAGGCCTTAGATGTAGCGTGTGTCAGAAATCGCTTGGGTATTTGCTCTTTGGGAAGTGGTCTGTGCCGGCAGTGATAGTGAGATTCATCCTGAGAATGTGTTTTGGGAGTGCTGGGAGGCAAAACCAGCGTAGATGGGCAGAGTGTGTTTGGCTGTGAAAGCGGTGTCAAGGGAAGGTGAGGACCAGCCACAGCTCTAAGCCCTTAGATGTAGCGTATGTCAGAAATCGGTTGGGTGTTTGCACTTTGGGAGGTGGTCTGCGCCAGGAGTGAGAGAGAGATTGAACTTGAGAATGTGTGTTGGGAGTGCTGAGAGGCAAGGCAAAGGCAGATGGCCAGAGTGTGTTTGGCTGTGAAAGCGGTGTCAAGGGAAGGTGAGGACCAGCAACAGCTCTAAGCACTTAGGCCTATCGTGTGGGAGAAATGGCTTGGAGGTTTGCACTTTGGGAGGTGGTCTGTGCCGGGAGTGAGAATGAGAGTGAGCCTGAGAATGTGTGTTGGGAGTGCTGGGAGTTGAGGCAAAGGCAGATGGGCAGAGTGTGTTTGGCTGTGAAAGCGGTGTCAAGGGAAGGTGAGGACCAGCCACAGCTCTAAGCCCTTAGATGTAGCGTATGTCAGAAATCGGTTGGGTGTTTGCACTTTGGGAGGTGGTCTGCGCCAGGAGTGAGAGAGAGATTGAGCCTGAGAATGTGTGTTGGGAGTGCTGGGAGGCAAAACCAGGGTAGATGGCCAGAGTGTGTTTGTCTGTGAAAGCGGTGTCAAGGGAAGGTGAGGACCAGCAACAGCTCTAAGGCCTTAGGCCTATCTTATGGGAGAAATGCCTTGGGTATTTTCACTTTGGGAGGTGGTCTGTGCTGGGAGTGAGAGTGAGAGTGAGCCTGAGAATGTGTGTTGGGAGTGCTGGGAGGCAAAGCCAGGGTGGATGGGCAGAGTGTGCTTGGCTGTGAAAGCAGTATCAAGGGAAGGTGAGGACCAGCAACAGCTCTAAGCTCTTAGATGTAGCGTGTGTCAGAAATCGCTTGGGTGTTTGCATTTTGGGAGGTGGTCTGTGCCGATAGTGAGAGTGAGTTGTGAGTGCTGTGAGGCAAGGGCAGCGCAGATGGCCAGAGTGTGTTTGTCTGTGAAAGCAGTGTCAAGGGAAGGTGAGGACCAGCAACAGCTCTAAGCCCTTAGGCCTATCGTATGGGAGAAATGGCTTGGGTATTTTCACTTTGGGAGGTGGTCTGTGCTGGGAGTGAGAGTGAGAGTGAGCCTGAGAATGTGTGTTGGGAGTGCTGGGAGGCAAAGCCAGGGTAGATGGGCAGAGTGTGCTTGGCTGTGAAAGCGGTATCAAGGGAAGGTGAGGACCAGCAACAGCTCTAAGCTCTTAGATGTAGCGTGTGTCAGAAATCGCTTGGGTGTTTGCATTTTGGGAGGTGGTCTGTGCCGATAGTGAGAGTGAGTTGTGAGTGCTGTGAGGCAAGGGCAGCGCAGATGGCCAGAGTGTGTTTGTCTGTGAAAGCAGTGTCAAGGGAAGGTGAGGACCAGCAACAGCTCTAAGCCCTTAGGCCTATCGTATGGGAGAAATGGCTTGGACGTTTGCACTTTGGGAGGTGGTGTGTGCCGGGAGTGAGAGTGATAGTGAGCCTGAGAATGTGTGTTGGGAGTGCTGGGAGGCAAGGGCAGCGCAGATGGGCAGAGTGCGTTTGGCTGTGAAAGCGGTGTCAAGGGAAGGTGAGGACCAGTCACAGCTCTAAGCCTGTAGATGTAGCGTGTGTCAGAAATGGCTTGGTTATTTTCACTTCGGGAGGTGGTCTGTGCTAGGAGTCAGAGTGCGAGCGTGAGCGTGCCTGAGAATGTGTGTTGGGAGTGCTGGGAGGCAAGGGCAGCGCAGATGGGCAGAGTGCGTTTGGCTGTGAAAGCGGTGTCAAGGGAAGGTGAGGACCAGCAACAGCTCTAAGCCCTTAGATGTAGCGTGTGTCAGAAATCGCTTGGGTGTTGGCATTTTGGGAGGTGGTCTGTGCCGGTAGTGAGAGTGTGTTGGGAGTGCTGGGAGGGAAGGCAAAGGCAGATGGCCAGAGTGTGTTTGGCTGTGAAAGCGGTGTCAAGGGAAGGTGAGGAGCAGCAACAGCTCTAAGCCCTTAGATGTAGCATGCGGCAGAAATCGCTTGGGTGTTGGCACTTTGGGAGGTGTTGTGTGCCGGGAGTGAGTGTGAGATTGAGCCTGAGAATGTGTGTTGGGAGTGCTGGGAGGCAAAGCCAGGGTAGATGGGCAGAGTGTGTTTGGCTGTGAAAGCGGTGTCAAGGGAAGGTGAGGACCAGCAACAGCTCTAAGGCCTTAGATGTAGCGTGTGTCAGAAATCGCTTGGGTGTTGGCATTTTGGGAGGTGGTCTGTGCCGGTAGTGAGAGTGTGTTGGGAGTGCTGGGAGGGAAGGCAAAGGCAGATGGGCAGAGTGTGTTTGGCTGTGAAAGCGGTGTCAAGGGAAGGTGAGGAGCAGCAACAGCTCTAAGGCCTTAGATGTAGCGTGTGTCAGAAATCGCTTGGGTATTTGCTCTTTGGGAAGTGGTCTGTGCCGGCAGTGATAGTGAGATTCAACCTGAGAATGTGTTTTGGGAGTGCTGGGAGGCAAAACCAGCGTAGATGGGCAGAGTGTGTTTGGCTGTGAAAGCGGTGTCAAGGGAAGGTGAGGACCAGCCACAGCTCTAAGCCCTTAGATGTAGCGTATGTCAGAAATCGGTTGGGTGTTTGCACTTTGGGAGGTGGTCTGCGCCAGGAGTGAGAGAGAGATTGAGCCTGAGAATGTGTGTTGGGAGTGCTGGGAGGCAAAGCCAGGGTAGATGGGCAGAGTGTGTTTGGCTGTGAAAGCGGTGTCAAGGGAAGGTGAGGACCAGCAACAGCTCTAAGCCCTTAGATGTAGCGTGTGTCAGAAATCGCTTGGGTATTTTCACTTTGGGAGGTGGTCTGCGCCAGGAGTGAGAGAGAGATTGAACTTGAGAATGTGCGTTGGGAGTGCTGGGAGGCAAGGGCAGCGCTGATGGCCAGAGTGTGTTTGGCTGTGAAAGCGGTGTCAAGGGAAGGTGAGGACAAGCAACAGCTCTAAGGCCTTAGATGTAGCGTGTGTCAGAAATCGCTTGGGTGTTGGCATTTTGGGAGGTGGTCTGTGCCGGGAGTGAGAGTGTGTTGGGAGTGCTGGGAGGGAAGGCAAAGGCAGATGGGCAGAGTGTGTTTGGCTGTGAAAGCGGTGTCAAGGGAAGGTGAGGAGCAGCAACAGCTCTAAGGCCTTAGATGTAGCGTGTGTCAGAAATCGCTTGGGTATTTGCTCTTTGGGAAGTGGTCTGTGCCGGCAGTGATAGTGAGATTCAACCTGAGAATGTGTTTTGGGAGTGCTGGGAGGCAAAACCAGCGTAGATGGGCAGAGTGTGTTTGGCTGTGAAAGCGGTGTCAAGGGAAGGTGAGGACCAGCCACAGCTCTAAGCCCTTAGATGTAGCGTATGTCAGAAATCGGTTGGGTGTTTGCACTTTGGGAGGTGGTCTGCGCCTGGAGTGAGAGAGAGATTGAGCCTGAGAATGTGTGTTGGGAGTGCTGGGAGGCAAAGCCAGGGTAGATGGGCAGAGTGTGTTTGGCTGTGAAAGCGGTGTCAAGGGAAGGTGAGGACCAGCAACAGCTCTAAACCCTCAGGCCTATCGTAGGGGAGAAATGGCTTGGACGTTTGCACTTTGGGAGGTGGTCTGTGCCGGGAGTGAGAGTGATAGTGAGCCTGAGAATGTGTGTTGGGAGTGCCTGGAGGCAAGGGCAGCGCAGATGGGCAGAGTGCGTTTGGCTGTGAAAGCGGTGTCAAGGGAAGGTGAGGACCAGCAACAGCTCTAAGGCCTTAGATGTAGCGTGTGTCAGAAATCGCTTGGGTATTTTCACTTTGGGACGTGGTCTGTGCCGGGAGTGAGAATGAGATTCAACCTGAGAATGTGTGTTGGGAGTGCTGGGAGGCAAAGCCAGGGTAGATGGGCAGAGTGCGTTTGGCTGTGAAAGCGGTGTCAAGGGAAGGTGAGGACCAGCAACAGCTCTAAGCCCTTAGATGTAGCGTGTGTCAGAAATCGCTTGGGTATTTTCACTTTGGGAGGTGGTCTGCGCCAGGAGTGAGAGAGAGATTGAACTTGAGAATGTGCGTTGGGAGTGCTGGGAGGCAAGGGCAGCGCTGATGGCCAGAGTGTGTTTGGCTGTGAAAGCGGTGTCAAGGGAAGGTGAGGACCAGCAACAGCTCTAAGCCCTTAGATGTAGCATGTGGCAGAAATCCCTTGGGTGTTTTGACTTTGGGAGGTGGTCTGTGCAGGGAGTGAGAGTGAGAGCGTGAGTGTGCTTGAGAACGTGTGTTGGGAGTGCTGGGAGGCAAAACCAGCGCAGATGGGCAGAGTGTGTTTGGCTGTGAAAGCGGTGTCAAGGGAAGGTGAGGACAAGCAACAGCTCTAAGCCCTTAGATGTAGCGTTTGTCAGAAATCGCTTGGACGTTTGCACTTTGGGAGGTGGTCTCTGCCGGGAGTGAGAGTGTTTTGGGAGTGCTGGGACGCAAGGCAAAGGCAGATGGGCAGAGTGTGTTTGGCTGTGAAAGCGGTGTCAAGGGAAGGTGAGGACCAGCAACAGCTCTAAGGCCTTAGATGTAGCGTGTGTCAGAAATCGCTTGGGTATTTGCTCTTTGGGAAGTGGTCTGTGCCGGCAGTGATAGTGAGATTCATCCTGAGAATGTGTTTTGGGAGTGCTGGGAGGCAAAACCAGCGTAGATGGGCAGAGTGTGTTTGGCTGTGAAAGCGGTGTCAAGGGAAGGTGAGGACCAGCCACAGCTCTAAGGCCTTAGATGTAGCGTATGTCAGAAATCGGTTGGGTGTTTGCACTTTGGGAGGTGGTCTGCGCCAGGAGTGAGAGAGAGATTGAACTTGAGAATGTGTGTTGGGAGTGCTGAGAGGCAAGGCAAAGGCAGATGGCCAGAGTGTGTTTGGCTGTGAAAGCGGTGTCAAGGGAAGGTGAGGACCAGCAACAGCTCTAAGCACTTAGGCCTATCGTGTGGGAGAAATGGCTTGGAGGTTTGCACTTTGGGAGGTGGTCTGTGCCGGGAGTGAGAATGAGAGTGAGCCTGAGAATGTGTGTTGGGAGTGCTGGGAGTTGAGGCAAAGGCAGATGGGCAGAGTGTGTTTGGCTGTGAAAGCGGTGTCAAGGGAAGGTGAGGACCAGCCACAGCTCTAAGCCCTTAGATGTAGCGTATGTCAGAAATCGGTTGGGTGTTTGCACTTTGGGAGGTGGTCTGCGCCTGGAGTGAGAGAGAGATTGAGCCTGAGAATGTGTGTTGGGAGTGCTGGGAGGCAAAGCCAGGGTAGATGGGCAGAGTGTGTTTGGCTGTGAAAGCGGTGTCAAGGGAAGGTGAGGACCAGCAACAGCTCTAAACCCTCAGGCCTATCGTAGGGGAGAAATGGCTTGGACGTTTGCACTTTGGGAGGTGGTCTGTGCCGGGAGTGAGAGTGATAGTGAGCCTGAGAATGTGTGTTGGGAGTGCCTGGAGGCAAGGGCAGCGCAGATGGGCAGAGTGCGTTTGGCTGTGAAAGCGGTGTCAAGGGAAGGTGAGGACCAGCAACAGCTCTAAGCCCTTAGATGTAGCATGTGGCAGAAATCCCTTGGGTGTTTTGACTTTGGGAGGTGGTCTGTGCAGGGAGTGAGAGTGAGAGCGTGAGTGTGCTTGAGAACGTGTGTTGGGAGTGCTGGGAGGCAAAACCAGCGCAGATGGGCAGAGTGTGTTTGGCTGTGAAAGCGGTGTCAAGGGAAGGTGAGGACAAGCAACAGCTCTAAGCCCTTAGATGTAGCGTTTGTCAGAAATCGCTTGGACGTTTGCACTTTGGGAGGTGGTCTGTGCCGGGAGTGAGAGTGTTTTGGGAGTGCTGGGACGCAAGGCAAAGGCAGATGGGCAGAGTGTGTTTGGCTGTGAAAGCGGTGTCAAGGGAAGGTGAGGACCAGCAACAGCTCTAAGGCCTTAGATGTAGCGTGTGTCAGAAATCGCTTGGGTATTTGCTCTTTGGGAAGTGGTCTGTGCCGGCAGTGATAGTGAGATTCATCCTGAGAATGTGTTTTGGGAGTGCTGGGAGGCAAAACCAGCGTAGATGGGCAGAGTGTGTTTGGCTGTGAAAGCGGTGTCAAGGGAAGGTGAGGACCAGCCACAGCTCTAAGCCCTTAGATGTAGCGTATGTCAGAAATCGGTTGGGTGTTTGCACTTTGGGAGGTGGTCTGCGCCAGGAGTGAGAGAGAGATTGAACTTGAGAATGTGTGTTGGGAGTGCTGAGAGGCAAGGCAAAGGCAGATGGCCAGAGTGTGTTTGGCTGTGAAAGCGGTGTCAAGGGAAGGTGAGGACCAGCAACAGCTCTAAGCACTTAGGCCTATCGTGTGGGAGAAATGGCTTGGAGGTTTGCACTTTGGGAGGTGGTCTGTGCCGGGAGTGAGAATGAGAGTGAGCCTGAGAATGTGTGTTGGGAGTGCTGGGAGTTGAGGCAAAGGCAGATGGGCAGAGTGTGTTTGGCTGTGAAAGCGGTGTCAAGGGAAGGTGAGGACCAGCCACAGCTCTAAGCCCTTAGATGTAGCGTATGTCAGAAATCGATTGGGTGTTTGCACTTTGGGAGGTGGTCTGCGCCTGGAGTGAGAGAGAGATTGAGCCTGAGAATGTGTGTTGGGAGTGCTGGGAGGCAAAGCCAGGGTAGATGGCCAGAGTGTGTTTGGCTGTGAAAGCGGTGTCAAGGGAAGGTGAGGACCAGCAACAGCTCTAAACCCTCAGGCCTATCGTAGGGGAGAAATGGCTTGGACGTTTGCACTTTGGGAGGTGGTCTGTGCCGGGAGTGAGAGTGATAGTGAGCCTGAGAATGTGTGTTGGGAGTGCCTGGAGGCAAGGGCAGCGCAGATGGGCAGAGTGCGTTTGGCTGTGAAAGCGGTGTCAAGGGAAGGTGAGGACCAGCAACAGCTCTAAGCCCTTAGATGTAGCGTGTGTCAGAAATCGCTTGGGTATTTTCACTTTGGGACGTGGTCTGTGCCGGGAGTGAGAATGAGATTCAACCTGAGAATGTGTGTTGGGAGTGCTGGGAGGCAAAGCCAGGGTAGATGGGCAGAGTGCGTTTGGCTGTGAAAGCGGTGTCAAGGGAAGGTGAGGACCAGCAACAGCTCTAAGGCCTTAGATGTAGCGTGTGTCAGAAATCGCTTGGGTATTTGCTCTTTGGGAAGTGGTCTGTGCCGGCAGTGATAGTGAGATTCAACCTGAGAATGTGTTTTGGGAGTGCTGGGAGGCAAAACCAGCGTAGATGGGCAGAGTGTGTTTGGCTGTGAAAGCGGTGTCAAGGGAAGGTGAGGACCAGCCACAGCTCTAAGCCCTTAGATGTAGCGTATGTCAGAAATCGGTTGGGTGTTTGCACTTTGGGAGGTGGTCTGCGCCAGGAGTGAGAGAGAGATTGAACTTGAGAATGTGTGTTGGGAGTGCTGAGAGGCAAGGCAAAGGCAGATGGGCAGAGTGTGTTTGGCTGTGAAAGCGGTGTCAAGGGAAGGTGTGGACCAGCAACAGCTCTAAGCCCTTAGGCCTATCGTATGGAGAAATGCCTTGGGTATTTTCACTTCGGGAGGTGGTCTGTGCCGGGAGTGAGAGTGAGATTGAGCCTGACAATGTGTGTTGGGAGTGCTGGGAGGCAAAGCCAGGGTAGATGGGCAGAGTGTGTTTGGCTGTGAAAGCGGTGTCAAGGGAAGGTGAGGACCAGCCACAGCTCTAAGCCCTTAGATGTAGCGTGTGTCAGAAATCGCTTGGGTATTTGCTCTTTGGGAAGTGGTCTGTGCCGGCAGTGATAGTGAGATTCAACCTGCGAATGTGTTTTGGGAGTGCTGGGAGGCAAAACCAGCGTAGATGGCCAGAGTGTGTTTGGCTGTGAAAGCGGTGTCAAGGGAAGGTGAGGACCAGCCACAGCTCTAAGCCCTTAGATGTAGCGTGTGTCAGAAATCGCTTGGGTGTTGGCATTTTGGGAGGTGGTCTGTGCCGGTAGTGAGAGTGTGTTGGGTGTGCTGGGAGGGAAGGCAAAGGCAGATGGGCAGAGTGTGTTTGGCTGTGAAAGCGGTGTCAAGGGAAGGTGAGGAGCAGCAACAGCTCTAAGGCCTTAGATGTAGCGTGTGTCAGAAATCGCTTGGGTATTTGCTCTTTGGGAAGTGGTCTGTGCCGGCAGTGATAGTGAGATTCAACCTGAGAATGTGTTTTGGGAGTGCTGGGAGGCAAAACCAGCGTAGATGGGCAGAGTGTGTTTGGCTGTGAAAGCGGTGTCAAGGGAAGGTGAGGACCAGCCACAGCTCTAAGCCCTTAGATGTAGCGTATGTCAGAAATCGGTTGGGTGTTTGCACTTTGGGAGGTGGTCTGCGCCAGGAGTGAGAGAGAGATTGAGCCTGAGAATGTGTGTTGGGAGTGCTGGGAGGCAAAGCCAGGGTAGATGGGCAGAGTGTGTTTGGCTGTGAAAGCGGTGTCAAGGGAAGGTGAGGACCAGCAACAGCTCTAAGCCCTTAGATGTAGCGTGTGTCAGAAATCGCTTGGGTATTTTCACTTTGGGAGGTGGTCTGCGCCAGGAGTGAGAGAGAGATTGAACTTGAGAATGTGCGTTGGGAGTGCTGGGAGGCAAGGGCAGCGCTGATGGCCAGAGTGTGTTTGGCTGTGAAAGCGGTGTCAAGGGAAGGTGAGGACAAGCAACAGCTCTAAGGCCTTAGATGTAGCGTGTGTCAGAAATCGCTTGGGTGTTGGCATTTTGGGAGGTGGTCTGTGCCGGGAGTGAGAGTGTGTTGGGAGTGCTGGGAGGGAAGGCAAAGGCAGATGGGCAGAGTGTGTTTGGCTGTGAAAGCGGTGTCAAGGGAAGGTGAGGAGCAGCAACAGCTCTAAGGCCTTAGATGTAGCGTGTGTCAGAAATCGCTTGGGTATTTGCTCTTTGGGAAGTGGTCTGTGCCGGCAGTGATAGTGAGATTCAACCTGAGAATGTGTTTTGGGAGTGCTGGGAGGCAAAACCAGCGTAGATGGGCAGAGTGTGTTTGGCTGTGAAAGCGGTGTCAAGGGAAGGTGAGGACCAGCAACAGCTCTAAACCCTCAGGCCTATCGTAGGGGAGAAATGGCTTGGACGTTTGCACTTTGGGAGGTGGTCTGTGCCGGGAGTGAGAGTGATAGTGAGCCTGAGAATGTGTGTTGGGAGTGCCTGGAGGCAAGGGCAGCGCAGATGGGCAGAGTGCGTTTGGCTGTGAAAGCGGTGTCAAGGGAAGGTGAGGACCAGCAACAGCTCTAAGGCCTTAGATGTAGCGTGTGTCAGAAATCGCTTGGGTATTTTCACTTTGGGACGTGGTCTGTGCCGGGAGTGAGAATGAGATTCAACCTGAGAATGTGTGTTGGGAGTGCTGGGAGGCAAAGCCAGGGTAGATGGGCAGAGTGCGTTTGGCTGTGAAAGCGGTGTCAAGGGAAGGTGAGGACCAGCAACAGCTCTAAGCCCTTAGATGTAGCGTGTGTCAGAAATCGCTTGGGTATTTGCTCTTTGGGAAGTGGTCTGTGCCGGCAGTGATAGTGAGATTCAACCTGAGAATGTGTTTTGGGAGTGCTGGGAGGCAAA
The DNA here is from genome assembly GCF_030463565.1 of Pelecanus crispus. Taxonomy (NCBI): domain Eukaryota; kingdom Metazoa; phylum Chordata; class Aves; order Pelecaniformes; family Pelecanidae; genus Pelecanus; species Pelecanus crispus. The sequence goes on along the minus strand of NW_027461483.1, from coordinate 557,209 downwards.
ACCAGCGTAGATGGCCAGAGTGTGTTTGGCTGTGAAAGCGGTGTCAAGGGAAGGTTAGGACCAGCCACAGCTCTAAGGCCTTAGATGTAGCGTATGTCAGAAATCGGTTGGGTGTTTGCACTTTGGGAGGTGGTCTGCGCCAGGAGTGAGAGAGAGATTGAACTTGAGAATGTGTGTTGGGAGTGCTGAGAGGCAAGGCAAAGGCAGATGGGCAGAGTGTGTTTGGCTGTGAAAGCGGTGTCAAGGGAAGGTGTGGACCAGCAACAGCTCTAAGCCCTTAGGCCTATCGTATGGAGAAATGCCTTGGGTATTTTCACTTCGGGAGGTGGTCTGTGCCGGGAGTGAGAGTGAGATTGAGCCTGACAATGTGTGTTGGGAGTGCTGGGAGGCAAAGCCAGGGTAGATGGGCAGAGTGTGTTTGGCTGTGAAAGCGGTGTCAAGGGAAGGTGAGGACCAGCCACAGCTCTAAGCCCTTAGATGTAGCGTGTGTCAGAAATCGCTTGGGTATTTGCTCTTTGGGAAGTGGTCTGTGCCGGCAGTGATAGTGAGATTCAACCTGCGAATGTGTTTTGGGAGTGCTGGGAGGCAAAACCAGCGTAGATGGCCAGAGTGTGTTTGGCTGTGAAAGCGGTGTCAAGGGAAGGTGAGGACCAGCCACAGCTCTAAGCCCTTAGATGTAGCGTGTGTCAGAAATCGCTTGGGTGTTGGCATTTTGGGAGGTGGTCTGTGCCGGTAGTGAGAGTGTGTTGGGAGTGCTGGGAGGGAAGGCAAAGGCAGATGGGCAGAGTGTGTTTGGCTGTGAAAGCGGTGTCAAGGGAAGGTGAGGAGCAGCAACAGCTCTAAGGCCTTAGATGTAGCGTGTGTCAGAAATCGCTTGGGTATTTGCTCTTTGGGAAGTGGTCTGTGCCGGCAGTGATAGTGAGATTCAACCTGAGAATGTGTTTTGGGAGTGCTGGGAGGCAAAACCAGCGTAGATGGGCAGAGTGTGTTTGGCTGTGAAAGCGGTGTCAAGGGAAGGTGAGGACCAGCCACAGCTCTAAGCCCTTAGATGTAGCGTATGTCAGAAATCGGTTGGGTGTTTGCACTTTGGGAGGTGGTCTGCGCCAGGAGTGAGAGAGAGATTGAGCCTGAGAATGTGTGTTGGGAGTGCTGGGAGGCAAAGCCAGGGTAGATGGGCAGAGTGTGTTTGGCTGTGAAAGCGGTGTCAAGGGAAGGTGAGGACCAGCAACAGCTCTAAGCCCTTAGATGTAGCGTGTGTCAGAAATCGCTTGGGTATTTTCACTTTGGGAGGTGGTCTGCGCCAGGAGTGAGAGAGAGATTGAACTTGAGAATGTGCGTTGGGAGTGCTGGGAGGCAAGGGCAGCGCTGATGGCCAGAGTGTGTTTGGCTGTGAAAGCGGTGTCAAGGGAAGGTGAGGAGCAGCAACAGCTCTAAGCCCTTAGATGTAGCATGTGGCAGAAATCCCTTGGGTGTTTTGACTTTGGGAGGTGGTCTGTGCAGGGAGTGAGAGTGAGAGCGTGAGTGTGCTTGAGAACGTGTGTTGGGAGTGCTGGGAGGCAAAACCAGCGTAGATGGGCAGAGTGTGTTTGGCTGTGAAAGCGGTGTCAAGGGAAGGTGAGGACAAGCAACAGCTCTAAGCCCTTAGATGTAGCGTTTGTCAGAAATCGCTTGGACGTTTGCACTTTGGGAGGTGGTCTGTGCCGGGAGTGAGAGTGTTTTGGGAGTGCTGGGACGCAAGGCAAAGGCAGATGGGCAGAGTGTGTTTGGCTGTGAAAGCGGTGTCAAGGGAAGGTGAGGACCAGCAACAGCTCTAAGGCCTTAGATGTAGCGTGTGTCAGAAATCGCTTGGGTATTTGCTCTTTGGGAAGTGGTCTGTGCCGGCAGTGATAGTGAGATTCATCCTGAGAATGTGTTTTGGGAGTGCTGGGAGGCAAAACCAGCGTAGATGGGCAGAGTGTGTTTGGCTGTGAAAGCGGTGTCAAGGGAAGGTGAGGACCAGCCACAGCTCTAAGCCCTTAGATGTAGCGTATGTCAGAAATCGGTTGGGTGTTTGCACTTTGGGAGGTGGTCTGCGCCAGGAGTGAGAGAGAGATTGAACTTGAGAATGTGTGTTGGGAGTGCTGAGAGGCAAGGCAAAGGCAGATGGGCAGAGTGTGTTTGGCTGTGAAAGCGGTGTCAAGGGAAGGTGAGGACCAGCAACAGCTCTAAGCACTTAGGCCTATCGTGTGGGAGAAATGGCTTGGAGGTTTGCACTTTGGGAGGTGGTCTGTGCCGGGAGTGAGAATGAGAGTGAGCCTGAGAATGTGTGTTGGGAGTGCTGGGAGTTGAGGCAAAGGCAGATGGGCAGAGTGTGTTTTTCTGTGAAAGCGGTGTCAAGGGAAGGTGAGGACCAGCCACAGCTCTAAGCCCTTAGATGTAGCGTATGTCAGAAATCGGTTGGGTGTTTGCACTTTGGGAGGTGGTCTGCGCCTGGAGTGAGAGAGAGATTGAGCCTGAGAATGTGTGTTGGGAGTGCTGGGAGGCAAAGCCAGGGTAGATGGCCAGAGTGTGTTTGGCTGTGAAAGCGGTGTCAAGGGAAGGTGAGGACCAGCAACAGCTCTAAACCCTCAGGCCTATCGTAGGGGAGAAATGGCTTGGACGTTTGCACTTTGGGAGGTGGTCTGTGCCGGGAGTGAGAGTGATAGTGAGCCTGAGAATGTGTGTTGGGAGTGCCTGGAGGCAAGGGCAGCGCAGATGGGCAGAGTGCGTTTGGCTGTGAAAGCGGTGTCAAGGGAAGGTGAGGACCAGCAACAGCTCTAAGGCCTTAGATGTAGCGTGTGTCAGAAATCGCTTGGGTATTTTCACTTTGGGACGTGGTCTGTGCCGGGAGTGAGAATGAGATTCAACCTGAGAATGTGTGTTGGGAGTGCTGGGAGGCAAAGCCAGGGTAGATGGGCAGAGTGCGTTTGGCTGTGAAAGCGGTGTCAAGGGAAGGTGAGGACCAGCAACAGCTCTAAGCCCTTAGATGTAGCGTGTGTCAGAAATCGCTTGGGTATTTGCTCTTTGGGAAGTGGTCTGTGCCGGCAGTGATAGTGAGATTCAACCTGAGAATGTGTTTTGGGAGTGCTGGGAGGCAAAACCAGCGTAGATGGGCAGAGTGTGTTTGGCTGTGAAAGCGGTGTCAAGGGAAGGTTAGGACCAGCCACAGCTCTAAGGCCTTAGATGTAGCGTATGTCAGAAATCGGTTGGGTGTTTGCACTTTGGGAGGTGGTCTGCGCCAGGAGTGAGAGAGAGATTGAACTTGAGAATGTGTGTTGGGAGTGCTGAGAGGCAAGGCAAAGGCAGATGGGCAGAGTGTGTTTGGCTGTGAAAGCGGTGTCAAGGGAAGGTGTGGACCAGCAACAGCTCTAAGCCCTTAGGCCTATCGTATGGAGAAATGCCTTGGGTATTTTCACTTCGGGAGGTGGTCTGTGCCGGGAGTGAGAGTGAGATTGAGCCTGACAATGTGTGTTGGGAGTGCTGGGAGGCAAAGCCAGGGTAGATGGGCAGAGTGTGTTTGGCTGTGAAAGCGGTGTCAAGGGAAGGTGAGGACCAGCCACAGCTCTAAGCCCTTAGATGTAGCGTGTGTCAGAAATCGCTTGGGTATTTGCTCTTTGGGAAGTGGTCTGTGCCGGCAGTGATAGTGAGATTCAACCTGAGAATGTGTTTTGGGAGTGCTGGGAGGCAAAACAAGCGTAGATGGCCAGAGTGTGTTTGGCTGTGAAAGCGGTGTCAAGGGAAGGTGAGGACCAGCCACAGCTTTAAGCCCTTAGATGTAGCGTGTGTCAGAAATCGCTTGGGTGTTGGCATTTTGGGAGGTGGTCTGTGCCGGTAGTGAGAGTGTGTTGGGAGTGCTGGGAGGGAAGGCAAAGGCAGATGGGCAGAGTGTGTTTGTCTGTGAAAGCGGTGTCAAGGGAAGGTGAGGACCAGCAACAGCTCTAAGGCCTTAGATGTAGCGTGTGTCAGAAATCGCTTGGGTATTTGCTCTTTGGGAAGTGGTCTGTGCCGGCAGTGATAGTGAGATTCAACCTGAGAATGTGTTTTCGGAGTGCTGGGTGGCAAAACCAGCGTAGATGGGCAGAGTGTGTTTGGCTGTGAAAGCGGTGTCAAGGGAAGGTGAGGACCAGCCACAGCTCTAAACCCTTAGATGTAGCGTATGTCAGAAATCGGTTGGGTGTTTGCACTTTGGGAGGTGGTCTGCGCCAGGAGTGAGAGAGAGATTGAACTTGAGAATGTGTGTTGGGAGTGCTGGGAGGCAAAGCCAGGGTAGATGGGCAGAGTGTGTTTGGCTGTGAAAGCGGTGTCAAGGGAAGGTGAGGACAAGCAACAGCTCTAAGCCCTTAGATGTAGCGTTTGTCAGAAATCGCTTGGACGTTTGCACTTTGGGAGGTGGTCTGTGCCGGGAGTGAGAGTGTTTTGGGAGTGCTGGGACGCAAGGCAAAGGCAGATGGGCAGAGTGTGTTTGGCTGTGAAAGCGGTGTCAAGGGAAGGTGAGGACCAGCAACGCTCTAAGGCCTTAGATGTAGCGTGTGTCAGAAATCGCTTGGGTATTTGCTCTTTGGGAAGTGGTCTGTGCCGGCAGTGATAGTGAGATTCATCCTGAGAATGTGTTTTGGGAGTGCTGGGAGGCAAAACCAGCGTAGATGGGCAGAGTGTGTTTGGCTGTGAAAGCGGTGTCAAGGGAAGGTGAGGACCAGCCACAGCTCTAAGCCCTTAGATGTAGCGTATGTCAGAAATCGGTTGGGTGTTTGCACTTTGGGAGGTGGTCTGCGCCAGGAGTGAGAGAGAGATTGAACTTGAGAATGTGTGTTGGGAGTGCTGAGAGGCAAGGCAAAGGCAGATGGCCAGAGTGTGTTTGGCTGTGAAAGCGGTGTCAAGGGAAGGTGAGGACCAGCAACAGCTCTAAGCACTTAGGCCTATCGTGTGGGAGAAATGGCTTGGAGGTTTGCACTTTGGGAGGTGGTCTGTGCCGGGAGTGAGAATGAGAGTGAGCCTGAGAATGTGTGTTGGGAGTGCTGGGAGTTGAGGCAAAGGCAGATGGGCAGAGTGTGTTTGGCTGTGAAAGCGGGTGTCAAGGGAAGGTGAGGACCAGCCACAGCTCTAAGCCCTTAGATGTAGCGTATGTCAGAAATCGGTTGGGTGTTTGCACTTTGGGAGGTGGTCTGCGCCAGGAGTGAGAGAGAGATTGAGCCTGAGAATGTGTGTTGGGAGTGCTGGGAGGCAAAGCCAGGGTAGATGGCCAGAGTGTGTTTGTCTGTGAAAGCGGTGTCAAGGGAAGGTGAGGACCAGCAACAGCTCTAAGGCCTTAGGCCTATCTTATGGGAGAAATGCCTTGGGTATTTTCACTTTGGGAGGTGGTCTGTGCTGGGAGTGAGAGTGAGAGTGAGCCTGAGAATGTGTGTTGGGAGTGCTGGGAGGCAAAGCCAGGGTGGATGGGCAGAGTGTGCTTGGCTGTGAAAGCGGTATCAAGGGAAGGTGAGGACCAGCAACAGCTCTAAGCTCTTAGATGTAGCGTGTGTCAGAAATCGCTTGGGTGTTTGCATTTTGGGAGGTGGTCTGTGCCGATAGTGAGAGTGAGTTGTGAGTGCTGTGAGGCAAGGGCAGCGCAGATGGCCAGAGTGTGTTTGTCTGTGAAAGCAGTGTCAAGGGAAGGTGAGGACCAGCAACAGCTCTAAGCCCTTAGGCCTATCGTATGGGAGAAATGCCTTGGGTATTTTCACTTTGGGAGGTGGTCTGTGCTGGGAGTGAGAGTGAGAGTGAGCCTGAGAATGTGTGTTGGGAGTGCTGGGAGGCAAAGCCAGGGTAGATGGGCAGAGTGTGCTTGGCTGTGAAAGCGGTATCAAGGGAAGGTGAGGACCAGCAACAGCTCTAAGCTCTTAGATGTAGCGTGTGTCAGAAATCGCTTGGGTGTTTGCATTTTGGGAGGTGGTCTGTGCCGATAGTGAGAGTGAGTTGTGAGTGCTGTGAGGCAAGGGCAGCGCAGATGGCCAGAGTGTGTTTGTCTGTGAAAGCAGTGTCAAGGGAAGGTGAGGACCAGCAACAGCTCTAAGCCCTTAGGCCTATCGTATGGGAGAAATGGCTTGGACGTTTGCACTTTGGGAGGTGGTGTGTGCCGGGAGTGAGAGTGATAGTGAGCCTGAGAATGTGTGTTGGGAGTGCTGGGAGGCAAGGGCAGCGCAGATGGGCAGAGTGCGTTTGGCTGTGAAAGCGGTGTCAAGGGAAGGTGAGGACCAGTCACAGCTCTAAGCCCGTAGATGTAGCGTATGTCAGAAATCGGTTGGGTGTTTGCACTTTGGGAGGTGGTCTGCGCCTGGAGTGAGAGAGAGATTGAGCCTGAGAATGTGTGTTGGGAGTGCTGGGAGGCAAAGCCAGGGTAGATGGCCAGAGTGTGTTTGGCTGTGAAAGCGGTGTCAAGGGAAGGTGAGGACCAGCAACAGCTCTAAACCCTCAGGCCTATCGTAGGGGAGAAATGGCTTGGACGTTTGCACTTTGGGAGGTGGTCTGTGCCGGGAGTGAGAGTGATAGTGAGCCTGAGAATGTGTGTTGGGAGTGCTGGGAGGCAAGGGCAGCGCAGATGGGCAGAGTGCGTTTGGCTGTGAAAGCGGTGTCAAGGGAAGGTGAGGACCAGCCACAGCTCTAAGCCCTTAGATGTAGCGTGTGTCAGAAATCGCTTGGGTATTTGCTCTTTGGGAAGTGGTCTGTGCCGGCAGTGATAGTGAGATTCAACCTGCGAATGTGTTTTGGGAGTGCTGGGAGGCAAAACCAGCGTAGATGGCCAGAGTGTGTTTGGCTGTGAAAGCGGTGTCAAGGGAAGGTGAGGACCAGCCACAGCTCTAAGCCCTTAGATGTAGCGTGTGTCAGAAATCGCTTGGGTGTTGGCATTTTGGGAGGTGGTCTGTGCCGGTAGTGAGAGTGTGTTGGGAGTGCTGGGAGGGAAGGCAAAGGCAGATGGGCAGAGTGTGTTTGTCTGTGAAAGCGGTGTCAAGGGAAGGTGAGGAGCAGCAACAGCTCTAAGGCCTTAGGTGTAGCGTGTGTCAGAAATCGCTTGGGTATTTGCTCTTTGGGAAGTGGTCTGTGCCGGCAGTGATAGTGAGATTCAACCTGAGAATGTGTTTTGGGAGTGCTGGGAGGCAAAACCAGCGTAGATGGGCAGAGTGTGTTTGGCTGTGAAAGCGGTGTCAAGGGAAGGTGAGGACCAGCCACAGCTCTAAGCCCTTAGATGTAGCGTATGTCAGAAATCGGTTGGGTGTTTGCACTTTGGGAGGTGGTCTGCGCCTGGAGTGAGAGAGAGATTGAGCCTGAGAATGTGTGTTGGGAGTGCTGGGAGGCAAAGCCAGGGTAGATGGCCAGAGTGTGTTTGGCTGTGAAAGCGGTGTCAAGGGAAGGTGAGGACCAGCAACAGCTCTAAACCCTCAGGCCTATCGTAGGGGAGAAATGGCTTGGACGTTTGCACTTTGGGAGGTGGTCTGTGCCGGGAGTGAGAGTGATAGTGAGCCTGAGAATGTGTGTTGGGAGTGCCTGGAGGCAAGGGCAGCGCAGATGGGCAGAGTGCGTTTGGCTGTGAAAGCGGTGTCAAGGGAAGGTGAGGACCAGCAACAGCTCTAAGGCCTTAGATGTAGCGTGTGTCAGAAATCGCTTGGGTATTTTCACTTTGGGACGTGGTCTGTGCCGGGAGTGAGAATGAGATTCAACCTGAGAATGTGTGTTGGGAGTGCTGGGAGGCAAAGCCAGGGTAGATGGGCAGAGTGTGTTTGGCTGTGAAAGCGGTGTCAAGGGAAGGTGAGGACCAGCCACAGCTCTAAGCCCTTAGATGTAGCGTGTGTCAGAAATCGCTTGGGTATTTGCTCTTTGGGAAGTGGTCTGTGCCGGCAGTGATAGTGAGATTCAACCTGCGAATGTGTTTTGGGAGTGCTGGGAGGCAAAACCAGCGTAGATGGCCAGAGTGTGTTTGGCTGTGAAAGCGGTGTCAAGGGAAGGTGAGGACCAGCCACAGCTCTAAGCCCTTAGATGTAGCGTGTGTCAGAAATCGCTTGGGTGTTGGCATTTTGGGAGGTGGTCTGTGCCGGTAGTGAGAGTGTGTTGGGAGTGCTGGGAGGGAAGGCAAAGGCAGATGGGCAGAGTGTGTTTGGCTGTGAAAGCGGTGTCAAGGGAAGGTGAGGAGCAGCAACAGCTCTAAGGCCTTAGATGTAGCGTGTGTCAGAAATCGCTTGGGTATTTTCACTTCGGGAGGTGGTCTGTGCCGGGAGTGAGAGTGAGATTGAGCCTGACAATGTGTGTTGGGAGTGCTGGGAGGCAAAGCCAGGGTAGATGGGCAGAGTGTGTTTGGCTGTGAAAGCGGTGTCAAGGGAAGGTGAGGACCAGCCACAGCTCTAAGCCCTTAGATGTATCGTATGTCAGAAATCGGTTGGGTGTTTGCACTTTGGGAGGTGGTCTGCGCCAGGAGTGAGAGAGAGATTGAGCCTGAGAATGTGTGTTGGGAGTGCTGGGAGGCAAAGCCAGGGTAGATGGGCAGAGTGTGTTTGGCTGTGAAAGCGGTGTCAAGGGAAGGTGAGGACCAGCAACAGCTCTAAGCCCTTAGATGTAGCGTGTGTCAGAAATCGCTTGGGTATTTTCACTTTGGGAGGTGGTCTGCGCCAGGAGTGAGAGAGAGATTGAACTTGAGAATGTGCGTTGGGAGTGCTGGGAGGCAAGGGCAGCGCTGATGGCCAGAGTGTGTTTGGCTGTGAAAGCGGTGTCAAGGGAAGGTGAGGAGCAGCAACAGCTCTAAGCCCTTAGATGTAGCATGTGGCAGAAATCCCTTGGGTGTTTTGACTTTGGGAGGTGGTCTGTGCAGGGAGTGAGAGTGAGAGCGTGAGTGTGCTTGAGAACGTGTGTTGGGCGTGTGGGAGGCAAGGGCAGCGCAGATGGCAGAGTGTGTTTGGCTGTGAAAGCGGTGTCAAGGGAAGGTGAGGACAAGCAACAGCTCTAAGCCCTTAGATGTAGCGTTTGTCAGAAATCGCTTGGACGTTTGCACTTTGGGAGGTGGTCTGTGCCGGGAGTGAGAGTGTTTTGGGAGTGCTGGGAGCAAGGCAAAGGCAGATGGGCAGAGTGTGTTTGGCTGTGAAAGCGGTGTCAAGGGAAGGTGAGGACCAGCAACACGCTTAGGCCTTAGATGTAGCGTGTGTCAGAAATCGCTTGGGTATTTGCTCTTTGGGAAGTGGTCTGTGCCGGCAGTGATAGTGAGATTCATCCTGAGAATGTGTTTTGGGAGTGCTGGGAGGCAAAACCAGCGTAGATGGCAGAGTGTGTTTGGCTGTGAAAGCGGTGTCAAGGGAAGGTGAAGACACCAGCACAGTCTAAGCCCTTAGATGTAGCGTATGTCAGAAATCGGGTGGGTGTTTGCACTTTGGGAGGTGGTCTGCGCAGGCGTGAGAGAGAGATTGAACTTGAGACTGTGTGTTGGGAGTGCTGCGAGGCAAGGCAAGGCAGATGGCCAGAGTGTGTTTGGCTGTGAAAGCGGTGTCAAGGGAAGGTGAGGACCAGCAACACGCTAAGCACTTAGGCCTATCGTGTGGGAGAAATGGCTTGGAGGTTTGCACTTTGGGAGGTGGTCTGTGCCGGGAGTGAGAATGAGAGTGAGCCTGAGAATGTGTGTTGGGAGTGCTGGGAGTTGAGGCAAAGGCAGATGGGCAGAGTGTGTTTTTCTGTGAAAGCGGTGTCAAGGGAAGGTGAGGACCAGCCACAGCTCTAAGCCTTAGATGTAGCGTATGTCAGAAATCGGTTGGGTGTTTGCACTTTGGGAGGTGGTCTGCGCCTGGAGTGAGAGAGAGATTGAGCCTGAGAATGTGTGTTGGGAGTGCTGGGAGGCAAAGCCAGGGTAGATGGCCAGAGTGTGTTTGGCTGTGAAAGCGGTGTCAAGGGAAGGTGAGGACCAGCAACAGCTCTAAAACCCTCAGGCCTATCGTAGGGGAGAAATGGCTTGGACGTTTGCACTTTGGGAGGTGGTCTGTGCCGGGAGTGAGAGTGATAGTGAGCCTGAGACTGTGTGTTGGGAGTGCCTGAGCAAGGCAGGGCGGCTATGGGCAGAGTGCGTTTGGCTGTGAAAGCGGTGTCAAGGAAGGTGAGGACCAGCAACAGCTCTAAGGCCTTAGATGTAGCGTGTGTCAGAAATCGCTTGGGTATTTTCACTTTGGGACGTGGTCTGTGCCGGGAGTGAGAATGAGATTCAACCTGAGAATGTGTGTTGGGAGTGCTGGGAGGCAAAGCCAGGGTAGATGGCAGAGTGCGTTTGGCTGTGAAAGCGGTGTCAAGGGAAGGTGAGGACCAGCAACAGCTCTAAGCCCTTAGATGTCGGTGTGTCAGAAATCGCTTGGGTATTTGCTCTTTGGGAAGTGGTCTGTGCCGGCAGTGATAGTGAGATTCAACCTGAGAATGTGTTTTGGGAGTGCTGGGAGGCAAAACCAGCGTAGATGGGCAGAGTGTGTTTGGCTGTGAAAGCGGTGTCAAGGGAAGGTTAGGACCAGCCACAGCTCTAAGGCCTTCGATGTAAGCGTATGTCAGAAATCGGTTGGGTGTTTGCACTTTGGGAGGTGGTCTGCGCAGGAGTGAGAGAGAGATTGAACTTGAGAATGTGTGTTGGGAGTGCTGAGAGGCAAGGCAAAGGCAGATGGGCAGAGTGTGTTTGGCTTGAAAGCGGTGTCCAAGGGAAGGTGTGGCCAGCAACAGCTCTAAGCCCTTAGGCCTATCGTATGGAGAAATGCCTTGGGTATTTTCACTTCGGGAGGTGGTCTGTGCCGGGAGTGAGAGTGAGATTGAGCCTGACAATGTGTGTTGGGAGTGCTGGGAGGCAAAGCCAGGGTAGATGGGCAGAGTGTGTTTGGCTGTGAAAGCGGTGTCAAGGGAAGGTGAGGACCAGCCACAGCTCTAAGCCCTTAGATGTAGCGTGTGTCAGAAATCGATTGGGTATTTGCTCTTTGGGAAGTGGTCTGTGCCGGCAGTGATAGTGAGATTCAACCTGAGAAAGTGTTTTGGGAGTGCTGGGAGGCAAAACAAGCGTAGATGGCCAGAGTGTGTTTGGCTGTGAAAGCGGTGTCAAGGGAAGGTGAGGACCAGCCACAGCTCTAAGCCCTTAGAGTAGCGTGTGTCAGAAATCGCCTTGGGTGTTGGCATTTTGGGAGGTGGTCTGTGCCGGTAGTGAGAGTGTGTTGGGAGTGCTGGGAGGGAAGGCAAGGCAGATGGGCAGAGTGTGTTTGTCTGTGAAAGCGGTGTCAAGGGAAGGAGAGGACCAGCAACAGCTCTAAGGCCTTAGATGTAGCGTGTGTCAGAAATCGCTTGGGTATTTGCTCTTTGGGAAGTGGTCTGTGCGGCAGTGATAGTGAGATTCAACCTGAGAATGTGTTTTCGGAGTGCTGGGTGGCAAAACCAGCGTAGATGGGCAGAGTGTGTTTGGCTGTGAAAGCGGTGTCAAGGGAAGGTGAGGACCAGCCACAGCTCTAAGCCCTTAGATGTAGCGTATGTCAGAAATCGGTTGGGTGTTTGCACATTTGGGAGGTGGTCTGCGCCAGGAGTGAGAGAGAGATTGAGCCTGAGATGTGTGTTGGGAGTGCTGGGAGGCAAAGCCAGGGTAGATGGGCAGAGTGTGTTTGGCTGTGAAAGCGGTGTCAAGGGAAGGAGAAGACCAGCAACGCTCTAAGCCCTTAGATGTAGCGTGTGTCAGAAATGCCTTGGGTATTTTCACTTTGGGAGGTGGTCTGCGCCAGGAGAGAGTGAGGATTGAACTTGAGAAAGTGCGTTGGGAGTGCTGGGAGGCAAGTGCAGCGCTGATGGCCAGAGTGTGTTTGGCTGTGAAAGCGGTGTCAAGGGAAGGTGAGGACCCAGCAACAGCTCTAAGGCCTTAGATGTAGCGTGTGTCAGAAATCGCTTGGGTATTTGCTCTTTGGGAAGTGGTCTGTGCCGGCAGTGATAGTGAGATTCATCCTGAGAATGTGTTTTGGGAGTGCTGGGAGGCAAAACCAGCGTAGATGGGCAGAGTGTGTTTGGCTGTGAAAGCGGGTGTCAAGGGAAGGTGAGGACCAGCCACAGCTCTAAGCCCTATAGATGTAGCGTATGTCAGAAATCGGTTGGGTGTTTGCACTTTGGGAGGTGGTCTGCGCCAGGAGTGAGAGAGAGATTGAACTTGAGAATGTGTGTTGGGAGTGCTGAGAGGCAAGGCAAAGGCAGATGGCCAGAGTGTGTTTGGCTGTGAAAGCGGTGTCAAGGGAAGGTGAGGACCAGCAACAGCTCTAAGCACTTAGGCCTATCGTGTGGGAGAAATGGCTTGGAGGTTTGCACTTTGGGAGGTGGTCTGTGCCGGGAGTGAGAATGAGAGTGAGCCTGAGAATGTGTGTTGGGAGTGCTGGGAGTTGAGGCAAAGGCAGATGGGCAGAGTGTGTTTGGCTGTGAAAGCGGTGTCAAGGGAAGGTGAGGACCAGCCACAGCTCTAAGCCCTTAGATGTAGCGTATGTCAGAAATCGGTTGGGTGTTTGCACTTTGGGAGGTGGTCTGCGCCAGGAGTGAGAGAGAGATTGAGCCTGAGAATGTGTGTTGGGAGTGCTGGGAGGCAAAACCAGGGTAGATGGCCAGAGTGTGTTTGTCTGTGAAAGCGGGTTGTCAAGGGAAGGTGAGGACCAGCAACAGCTCTAAGGCCTTAGGCCTATCTTATGGGAGAAATGCCTTGGGTATTTTCACTTTGGGAGGTGGTCTGTGCTGGGAGTGAGAGTGAGAGTGAGCCTGAGAATGTGTGTTGGGAGTGCTGGGAGGCAAAGCCAGGGTGGATGGGCAGAGTGTGCTTTGCTGTGAAAGCAGTATCAAGGGAAGGTGAGGACCAGCAACAGCTCTAAGCTCTTAGATGTAGCGTGTGTCAGAAATCGCTTGGGTGTTTGCATTTTGGGAGGTGGTCTGTGCCGATAGTGAGAGTGAGTTGTGAGTGCTGTGAGGCAAGGGCAGCGCAGATGGCCAGAGTGTGTTTGTCTGTGAAAGCAGTGTCAAGGGAAGGTGAGGACCAGCAACAGCTCTAAGCCCTTAGGCCTATCGTATGGGAGAAATGGCTTGGGTATTTTCACTTTGGGAGGTGGTCTGTGCTGGGAGTGAGAGTGAGAGTGAGCCTGAGAATGTGTGTTGGGAGTGCTGGGAGGCAAAGCCAGGGTAGATGGGCAGAGTGTGTTTGGCTGTGAAAGCGGTATCAAGGGAAGGTGAGGACCAGCAACAGCTCTAAGCTCTTAGATGTAGCGTGTGTCAGAAATCGCTTGGGTGTTTGCATTTTGGGAGGTGGTCTGTGCCGATAGTGAGAGTGAGTTGTGAGTGCTGTGAGGCAAGGGCAGCGCAGATGGCCAGAGTGTGTTTGTCTGTGAAAGCAGTGTCAAGGGAAGGTGAGGACCAGCAACAGCTCTAAGCCCTTAGGCCTATCGTATGGGAGAAATGGCTTGGACGTTTGCACTTTGGGAGGTGGTGTGTGCCGGGAGTGAGAGTGATAGTGAGCCTGAGAATGTGTGTTGGGAGTGCTGGGAGGCAAGGGCAGCGCAGATGGGCAGAGTGCGTTTGGCTGTGAAAGCGGTGTCAAGGGAAGGTGAGGACCAGTCACAGCTCTAAGCCTGTAGATGTAGCGTGTGTCAGAAATGGCTTGGTTATTTTCACTTCGGGAGGTGGTCTGTGCTAGGAGTCAGAGTGAGAGCGTGAGCGTGCCTGAGAATGTGTGTTGGGAGTGCTGGGAGGCAAGGGCAGCGCAGATGGGCAGAGTGCGTTTGGCTGTGAAAGCGGTGTCAAGGGAAGGTGAGGACCAGCAACAGCTCTAAGGCCTTAGATGTAGCGTGTGTCAGAAATCGCTTGGGTGTTGGCATTTTGGGAGGTGGTCTGTGCCGGTAGTGAGAGTGTGTTGGGAGTGCTGGGAGGGAAGGCAAAGGCAGATGGCCAGAGTGTGTTTGGCTGTGAAAGCGGTGTCAAGGGAAGGTGAGGAGCAGCAACAGCTCTAAGCCCTTAGATGTAGCATGCGGCAGAAATCGCTTGGGTGTTGGCACTTTGGGAGGTGTTGTGTGCCGGGAGTGAGTGTGAGATTGAGCCTGAGAATGTGTGTTGGGAGTGCTGGGAGGCAAAGCCAGGGTAGATGGGCAGAGTGTGTTTGGCTGTGAAAGCGGTGTCAAGGGAAGGTGAAGACCAGCAACAGCTCTAAGGCCTTAGATGTAGCGTGTGTCAGAAATCGCTTGGGTGTTGGCATTTTGGGAGGTGGTCTGTGCCGGTAGTGAGAGTGTGTTGGGAGTGCTGGGAGGGAAGGCAAAGGCAGATGGGCAGAGTGTGTTTGGCTGTGAAAGCGGTGTCAAGGGAAGGTGAGGAGCAGCAACAGCTCTAAGGCCTTAGATGTAGCGTGTGTCAGAAATCGCTTGGGTATTGGCTCTTTGGGAAGTGGTCTGTGCCGGCAGTGATAGTGAGATTCAACCTGAGAATGTGTTTTGGGAGTGCTGGGAGGCAAAACCAGCGTAGATGGGCAGAGTGTGTTTGGCTGTGAAAGCGGTGTCAAGGGAAGGTGAGGACCAGCCACAGCTCTAAGCCCTTAGATGTAGCGTATGTCAGAAATCGGTTGGGTGTTTGCACTTTGGGAGGTGGTCTGCGCCTGGAGTGAGAGAGAGATTGAGCCTGAGAATGTGTGTTGGGAGTGCTGGGAGGCAAAGCCAGGGTAGATGGCCAGAGTGTGTTTGGCTGTGAAAGCGGTGTCAAGGGAAGGTGAGGACCAGCAACAGCTCTAAACCCTCAGGCCTATCGTAGGGGAGAAATGGCTTGGACGTTTGCACTTTGGGAGGTGGTCTGTGCCGGGAGTGAGAGTGATAGTGAGCCTGAGAATGTGTGTTGGGAGTGCCTGGAGGCAAGGGCAGCGCAGATGGGCAGAGTGCGTTTGGCTGTGAAAGCGGTGTCAAGGGAAGGTGAGGACCAGCAACAGCTCTAAGGCCTTAGATGTAGCGTGTGTCAGAAATCGCTTGGGTATTTTCACTTTGGGACGTGGTCTGTGCCGGGAGTGAGAATGAGATTCAACCTGAGAATGTGTGTTGGGAGTGCTGGGAGGCAAAGCCAGGGTAGATGGGCAGAGTGCGTTTGGCTGTGAAAGCGGTGTCAAGGGAAGGTGAGGACCAGCAACAGCTCTAAGCCCTTAGATGTAGCGTGTGTCAGAAATCGCTTGGGTATTTGCTCTTTGGGAAGTGGTCTGTGCCGGCAGTGATAGTGAGATTCAACCTGAGAATGTGTTTTGGGAGTGCTGGGAGGCAAAACCAGCGTAGATGGCCAGAGTGTGTTTGGCTGTGAAAGCGGTGTCAAGGGAAGGTTAGGACCAGCCACAGCTCTAAGGCCTTAGATGTAGCGTATGTCAGAAATCGGTTGGGTGTTTGCACTTTGGGAGGTGGTCTGCGCCAGGAGTGAGAGAGAGATTGAACTTGAGAATGTGTGTTGGGAGTGCTGAGAGGCAAGGCAAAGGCAGATGGGCAGAGTGTGTTTGGCTGTGAAAGCGGTGTCAAGGGAAGGTGTGGACCAGCAACAGCTCTAAGCCCTTAGGCCTATCGTATGGAGAAATGCCTTGGGTATTTTCACTTCGGGAGGTGGTCTGTGCCGGTAGTGAGAGTGAGATTGAGCCTGACAATGTGTGTTGGGAGTGCTGGGAGGCAAAGCCAGGGTAGATGGGCAGAGTGTGTTTGGCTGTGAAAGCGGTGTCAAGGGAAGGTGAGGACCAGCCACAGCTCTAAGCCCTTAGATGTAGCGTGTGTCAGAAATCGCTTGGGTATTTGCTCTTTGGGAAGTGGTCTGTGCCGGCAGTGATAGTGAGATTCAACCTGCGAATGTGTTTTGGGAGTGCTGGGAGGCAAAACCAGCGTAGATGGCCAGAGTGTGTTTGGCTGTGAAAGCGGTGTCAAGGGAAGGTGAGGACCAGCCACAGCTCTAAGCCCTTAGATGTAGCGTGTGTCAGAAATCGCTTGGGTGTTGGCATTTTGGGAGGTGGTCTGTGCCGGTAGTGAGAGTGTGTTGGGAGTGCTGGGAGGGAAGGCAAAGGCAGATGGGCAGAGTGTGTTTGGCTGTGAAAGCGGTGTCAAGGGAAGGTGAGGAGCAGCAACAGCTCTAAGGCCTTAGATGTAGCGTGTGTCAGAAATCGCTTGGGTATTTGCTCTTTGGGAAGTGGTCTGTGCCGGCAGTGATAGTGAGATTCATCCTGAGAATGTGTTTTGGGAGTGCTGGGAGGCAAAACCAGCGTAGATGGGCAGAGTGTGTTTGGCTGTGAAAGCGGTGTCAAGGGAAGGTGAGGACCAGCCACAGCTCTAAGCCCTTAGATGTAGCGTATGTCAGAAATCGGTTGGGTGTTTGCACTTTGGGAGGTGGTCTACGCCAGGAGTGAGAGAGAGATTGAGCCTGAGAATGTGTGTTGGGAGTGCTGGGAGGCAAAGCCAGGGTAGATGGGCAGAGTGTGTTTGGCTGTGAAAGCGGTGTCAAGGGAAGGTGAAGACCAGCAACAGCTCTAAGCCCTTAGATGTAGCGTGTGTCAGAAATCGCTTGGGTATTTTGACTTTGGGAGGTGGTCTGTGCAGGGAGTGAGAGTGAGAGCGTGAGTGTGCTTGAGAACGTGTGTTGGTAGTGCTGGGAGGCAAGGGCAGCGCAGATGGGCAGAGTGTGTTTGGCTGTGAAAGCGGTGTCAAGGGAAGGTGAGGACAAGCAACAGCTCTAAGCCCTTAGATGTAGCGTTTGTCAGAAATCGCTTGGACGTTTGCACTTTGGGAGGTGGTCTGTGCCGGGAGTGAGAGTGTTTTGGGAGTGCTGGGACGCAAGGCAAAGGCAGATGGGCAGAGTGTGTTTGGCTGTGAAAGCGGTGTCAAGGGAAGGTGAGGACCAGCAACAGCTCTAAGGCCTTAGATGTAGCGTGTGTCAGAAATCGCTTGGGTATTTGCTCTTTGGGAAGTGGTCTGTGCCGGCAGTGATAGTGAGATTCATCCTGAGAATGTGTTTTGGGAGTGCTGGGAGGCAAAACCAGCGTAGATGGGCAGAGTGTGTTTGGCTGTGAAAGCGGTGTCAAGGGAAGGTGAGGACCAGCCACAGCTCTAAGCCCTTAGATGTAGCGTATGTCAGAAATCGGTTGGGTGTTTGCACTTTGGGAGGTGGTCTGCGCCAGGAGTGAGAGAGAGATTGAACTTGAGAATGTGTGTTGGGAGTGCTGAGAGGCAAGGCAAAGGCAGATGGCCAGAGTGTGTTTGGCTGTGAAAGCGGTGTCAAGGGAAGGTGAGGACCAGCAACAGCTCTAAGCACTTAGGCCTATCGTGTGGGAGAAATGGCTTGGAGGTTTGCACTTTGGGAGGTGGTCTGTGCCGGGAGTGAGAATGAGAGTGAGCCTGAGAATGTGTGTTGGGAGTGCTGGGAGTTGAGGCAAAGGCAGATGGGCAGAGTGTGTTTGGCTGTGAAAGCGGTGTCAAGGGAAGGTGAGGACCAGCCACAGCTCTAAGCCCTTAGATGTAGCGTATGTCAGAAATCGGTTGGGTGTTTGCACTTTGGGAGGTGGTCTGCGCCTGGAGTGAGAGAGAGATTGAGCCTGAGAATGTGTGTTGGGAGTGCTGGGAGGCAAAGCCAGGGTAGATGGCCAGAGTGTGTTTGGCTGTGAAAGCGGTGTCAAGGGAAGGTGAGGACCAGCAACAGCTCTAAACCCTCAGGCCTATCGTAGGGGAGAAATGGCTTGGACGTTTGCACTTTGGGAGGTGGTCTGTGCCGGGAGTGAGAGTGATAGTGAGCCTGAGAATGTGTGTTGGGAGTGCCTGGAGGCAAGGGCAGCGCAGATGGGCAGAGTGCGTTTGGCTGTGAAAGCGGTGTCAAGGGAAGGTGAGGACCAGCAACAGCTCTAAGGCCTTAGATGTAGCGTGTGTCAGAAATCGCTTGGGTATTTTCACTTTGGGACGTGGTCTGTGCCGGGAGTGAGAATGAGATTCAACCTGAGAATGTGTGTTGGGAGTGCTGGGAGGCAAAGCCAGGGTAGATGGGCAGAGTGCGTTTGGCTGTGAAAGCGGTGTCAAGGGAAGGTGAGGACCAGCAACAGCTCTAAGCCCTTAGATGTAGCGTGTGTCAGAAATCGCTTGGGTATTTGCTCTTTGGGAAGTGGTCTGTGCCGGCAGTGATAGTGAGATTCAACCTGAGAATGTGTTTTGGGAGTGCTGGGAGGCAAAACCAGCGTAGATGGCCAGAGTGTGTTTGGCTGTGAAAGCGGTGTCAAGGGAAGGTTAGGACCAGCCACAGCTCTAAGGCCTTAGATGTAGAGTATGTCAGAAATCGGTTGGGTGTTTGCACTTTGGGAGGTGGTCTGCGCCAGGAGTGAGAGAGAGATTGAACTTGAGAATGTGTGTTGGGAGTGCTGAGAGGCAAGGCAAAGGCAGATGGGCAGAGTGTGTTTGGCTGTGAAAGCGGTGTCAAGGGAAGGTGTGGACCAGCAACAGCTCTAAGCCCTTAGGCCTATCGTATGGAGAAATGCCTTGGGTATTTTCACTTCGGGAGGTGGTCTGTGCCGGGAGTGAGAGTGAGATTGAGCCTGACAATGTGTGTTGGGAGTGCTGGGAGGCAAAGCCAGGGTAGATGGGCAGAGTGTGTTTGGCTGTGAAAGCGGTGTCAAGGGAAGGTGAGGACCAGCCACAGCTCTAAGCCCTTAGATGTAGCGTGTGTCAGAAATCGCTTGGGTATTTGCTCTTTGGGAAGTGGTCTGTGCCGGCAGTGATAGTGAGATTCAACCTGCGAATGTGTTTTGGGAGTGCTGGGAGGCAGAACCAGCGTAGATGGCCAGAGTGTGTTTGGCTGTGAAAGCGGTGTCAAGGGAAGGTGAGGACCAGCCACACCTCTAAGCCCTTAGATGTAGCGTGTGTCAGAAATCGCTTGGGTGTTGGCATTTTGGGAGGTGGTCTGTGCCGGTAGTGAGAGTGTGTTGGGAGTGCTGGGAGGGAAGGCAAAGGCAGATGGGCAGAGTGTGTTTGGCTGTGAAAGCGGTGTCAAGGGAAGGTGAGGAGCAGCAACAGCTCTAAGGCCTTAGATGTAGCGTGTGTCAGAAATCGCTTGGGTATTTTCTCTTTGGGAAGTGGTCTGTGCCGGCAGTGATAGTGAGATTCATCCTGAGAATGTGTTTTGGGAGTGCTGGGAGGCAAAACCAGCGTAGATGGGCAGAGTGTGTTTGGCTGTGAAAGCGGTGTCAAGGGAAGGTGAGGACCAGCCACAGCTCTAAGCCCTTAGATGTAGCGTATGTCAGAAATCGGTTGGGTGTTTGCACTTTGGGAGGTGGTCTGCGCCAGGAGTGAGAGAGAGATTGAGCCTGAGAATGTGTGTTGGGAGTGCTGGGAGGCAAAGCCAGGGTAGATGGGCAGAGTGTGTTTGGCTGTGAAAGCGGTGTCAAGGGAAGGTGAAGACCAGCAACAGCTCTAAGCCCTTAGATGTAGCATGTGGCAGAAATCCCTTGGGTGTTTTGACTTTGGGAGGTGGTCTGTGCAGGGAGTGAGAGTCAGAGCGTGAGTGTGCTTGAGAACGTGTGTTGGGAGTGCTGGGAGGCAAGGGCAGCGCAGATGGGCAGAGTGTGTTTGGCTGTGAAAGCGGTGTCAAGGGAAGGTGAGGACAAGCAACAGCTCTAAGCCCTTAGATGTAGCGTTTGTCAGAAATCGCTTGGACGTTTGCACTTTGGGAGGTGGTCTGTGCCGGGAGTGAGAGTGTTTTGGGAGTGCTGGGACGCAAGGCAAAGGCAGATGGGCAGAGTGTGTTTGGCTGTGAAAGCGGTGTCAAGGGAAGGTGAGGACCAGCAACAGCTCTAAGGCCTTAGATGTAGCGTGTGTCAGAAATCGCTTGGGTATTTGCTCTTTGGGAAGTGGTCTGTGCCGGCAGTGATAGTGAGATTCATCCTGAGAATGTGTTTTGGGAGTGCTGGGAGGCAAAACCAGCGTAGATGGGCAGAGTGTGTTTGGCTGTGAAAGCGGTGTCAAGGGAAGGTGAGGACCAGCCACAGCTCTAAGCCCTTAGATGTAGCGTATGTCAGAAATCGGTTGGGTGTTTGCACTTTGGGAGGTGGTCTGCGCCAGGAGTGAGAGAGAGATTGAACTTGAGAATGTGTGTTGGGAGTGCTGAGAGGCAAGGCAAAGGCAGATGGCCAGAGTGTGTTTGGCTGTGAAAGCGGTGTCAAGGGAAGGTGAGGACCAGCAACAGCTCTAAGCACTTAGGCCTATCGTGTGGGAGAAATGGCTTGGAGGTTTGCACTTTGGGAGGTGGTCTGTGCCGGGAGTGAGAATGAGAGTGAGCCTGAGAATGTGTGTTGGGAGTGCTGGGAGTTGAGGCAAAGGCAGATGGGCAGAGTGTGTTTGGCTGTGAAAGCGGTGTCAAGGGAAGGTGAGGACCAGCCACAGCTCTAAGCCCTTAGATGTAGCGTATGTCAGAAATCGGTTGGGTGTTTGCACTTTGGGAGGTGGTCTGCGCCTGGAGTGAGAGAGAGAGTGAGCCTGAGAATGTGTGTTGGGAGTGCTGGGAGGCAAAACCAGGGTAGATGGCCAGAGTGTGTTTGTCTGTGAAAGCGGTGTCAAGGGAAGGTGAGGACCAGCAACAGCTCTAAGGCCTTAGGCCTATCTTATGGGAGAAATGCCTTGGGTATTTTCACTTTGGGAGGTGGTCTGTGCTGGGAGTGAGAGTGAGAGTGAGCCTGAGAATGTGTGTTGGGAGTGCTGGGAGGCAAAGCCAGGGTGGATGGGCAGAGTGTGCTTGGCTGTGAAAGCGGTGTCAAGGGAAGGTGAGGACCAGCCACAGCTCTAAGCTCTTAGATGTAGCGTGTGTCAGAAATCGCTTGGGTGTTTGCATTTTGGGAGGTGGTCTGTGCCGATAGTGAGAGTGAGTTGTGAGTGCTGTGAGGCAAGGGCAGCGCAGATGGCCAGAGTGTGTTTGTCTGTGAAAGCAGTGTCAAGGGAAGGTGAGGACCAGCAACAGCTCTAAGCCCTTAGGCCTATCGTATGGGAGAAATGGCTTGGGTATTTTCACTTTGGGAGGTGGTCTGTGCTGGGAGTGAGAGTGAGAGTGAGCCTGAGAATGTGTGTTGGGAGTGCTGGGAGGCAAAGCCAGGGTAGATGGGCAGAGTGTGCTTGGCTGTGAAAGCGGTATCAAGGGAAGGTGAGGACCAGCAACAGCTCTAAGCTCTTAGATGTAGCGTGTGTCAGAAATCGCTTGGGTGTTTGCATTTTGGGAGGTGGTCTGTGCCGATAGTGAGAGTGAGTTGTGAGTGCTGTGAGGCAAGGGCAGCGCAGATGGCCAGAGTGTGTTTGGCTGTGAAAGCAGTGTCAAGGGAAGGTGAGGACCAGCAACAGCTCTAAGCCCTTAGGCCTATCGTATGGGAGAAATGGCTTGGACGTTTGCACTTTGGGAGGTGGTGTGTGCCGGGAGTGAGAGTGATAGTGAGCCTGAGAATGTGTGTTGGGAGTGCTGGGAGGCAAGGGCAGCGCAGATGGGCAGAGTGCGTTTGGCTGTGAAAGCGGTGTCAAGGGAAGGTGAGGACCAGTCACAGCTCTAAGCCCGTAGATGTAGCGTGTGTCAGAAATGGCTTTGTTATTTTCACTTCGGGAGGTGGTCTGTGCTAGGAGTCAGAGTGAGAGCGTGAGCGTGCCTGAGAATGTGTGTTGGGAGTGCTGGGAGGCAAGGGCAGCGCAGATGGGCAGAGTGCGTTTGGCTGTGAAAGCGGTGTCAAGGGAAGGTGAGGACCAGCAACAGCTCTAAGCCCTTAGATGTAGCGTGTGTCAGAAATCGCTTGGGTGTTGGCATTTTGGGAGGTGGTCTGTGCCGGTAGTGAGAGTGTGTTGGGAGTGCTGGGAGGGAAGGCAAAGGCAGATGGCCAGAGTGTGTTTGGCTGTGAAAGCGGTGTCAAGGGAAGGTGAGGAGCAGCAACAGCTCTAAGCCCTTAGATGTAGCATGCGGCAGAAATCGCATGGGTGTTGGCACTTTGGGAGGTGTTGTGTGCCGGGAGTGAGTGTGAGATTGAGCCTGACAATGTGTGTTGGGAGTGCTGGGAGGCAAAGGCAGGGTAGATGGGCAGAGTGTGTTTGGCTGTGAAAGCGGTGTCAAGGGAAGGTGAGGACCAGCAACAGCTCTAAGGCCTTAGATGTAGCGTGTGTCAGAAATCGCTTGGGTATTTTCACTTTGGGACGTGGTCTGTGCCGGGAGTGAGAATGAGATTCAACCTGAGAATGTGTGTTGGGAGTGCTGGGAGGCAAAGCCAGGGTAGATGGGCAGAGTGCGTTTGGCTGTGAAAGCGGTGTCAAGGGAAGGTGAGGACCAGCAACAGCTCTAAGCCCTTAGATGTAGCGTGTGTCAGAAATCGCTTGGGTATTTGCTCTTTGGGAAGTGGTCTGTGCCGGCAGTGATAGTGAGATTCAACCTGAGAATGTGTTTTGGGAGTGCTGGGAGGCAAAACCAGCGTAGATGGCCAGAGTGTGTTTGGCTGTGAAAGCGGTGTCAAGGGAAGGTTAGGACCAGCCACAGCTCTAAGGCCTTAGATGTAGCGTATGTCAGAAATCGGTTGGGTGTTTGCACTTTGGGAGGTGGTCTGCGCCAGGAGTGAGAGAGAGATTGAACTTGAGAATGTGTGTTGGGAGTGCTGAGAGGCAAGGCAAAGGCAGATGGGCAGAGTGTGTTTGGCTGTGAAAGCGGTGTCAAGGGAAGGTGTGGACCAGCAACAGCTCTAAGCCCTTAGGCCTATCGTATGGAGAAATGCCTTGGGTATTTTCACTTCGGGAGGTGGTCTGTGCCGGGAGTGAGAGTGAGATTGAGCCTGACAATGTGTGTTGGGAGTGCTGGGAGGCAAAGCCAGGGTAGATGGGCAGAGTGTGTTTGGCTGTGAAAGCGGTGTCAAGGGAAGGTGAGGACCAGCCACAGCTCTAAGCCCTTAGATGTAGCGTGTGTCAGAAATCGCTTGGGTATTTGCTCTTTGGGAAGTGGTCTGTGCCGGCAGTGATAGTGAGATTCAACCTGCGAATGTGTTTTGGGAGTGCTGGGAGGCAAAACCAGCGTAGATGGCCAGAGTGTGTTTGGCTGTGAAAGCGGTGTCAAGGGAAGGTGAGGACCAGCCACAGCTCTAAGCCCTTAGATGTAGCGTGTGTCAGAAATCGCTTGGGTGTTGGCATTTTGGGAGGTGGTCTGTGCCGGTAGTGAGAGTGTGTTGGGAGTGCTGGGAGGGAAGGCAAAGGCAGATGGGCAGAGTGTGTTTGGCTGTGAAAGCGGTGTCAAGGGAAGGTGAGGAGCAGCAACAGCTCTAAGGCCTTAGATGTAGCGTGTGTCAGAAATCGCTTGGGTATTTGCTCTTTGGGAAGTGGTCTGTGCCGGCAGTGATAGTGAGATTCAACCTGAGAATGTGTTTTGGGAGTGCTGGGAGGCAAAACCAGCGTAGATGGGCAGAGTGTGTTTGGCTGTGAAAGCGGTGTCAAGGGAAGGTGAGGACCAGCCACAGCTCTAAGCCCTTAGATGTAGCGTATGTCAGAAATCGGTTGGGTGTTTGCACTTTGGGAGGTGGTCTGCGCCAGGAGTGAGAGAGAGATTGAGCCTGAGAATGTGTGTTGGGAGTGCTGGGAGGCAAAGCCAGGGTAGATGGGCAGAGTGTGTTTGGCTGTGAAAGCGGTGTCAAGGGAAGGTGAGGACCAGCAACAGCTCTAAGCCCTTAGATGTAGCGTGTGTCAGAAATCGCTTGGGTATTTTCACTTTGGGAGGTGGTCTGCGCCAGGAGTGAGAGAGAGATTGAACTTGAGAATGTGCGTTGGGAGTGCTGGGAGGCAAGGGCAGCGCTGATGGCCAGAGTGTGTTTGGCTGTGAAAGCGGTGTCAAGGGAAGGTGAGGACAAGCAACAGCTCTAAGGCCTTAGATGTAGCGTGTGTCAGAAATCGCTTGGGTGTTGGCATTTTGGGAGGTGGTCTGTGCCGGGAGTGAGAGTGTGTTGGGAGTGCTGGGAGGGAAGGCAAAGGCAGATGGGCAGAGTGTGTTTGGCTGTGAAAGCGGTGTCAAGGGAAGGTGAGGAGCAGCAACAGCTCTAAGGCCTTAGATGTAGCGTGTGTCAGAAATCGCTTGGGTATTTGCTCTTTGGGAAGTGGTCTGTGCCGGCAGTGATAGTGAGATTCAACCTGAGAATGTGTTTTGGGAGTGCTGGGAGGCAAAACCAGCGTAGATGGGCAGAGTGTGTTTGGCTGTGAAAGCGGTGTCAAGGGAAGGTGAGGACCAGCCACAGCTCTAAGCCCTTAGATGTAGCGTATGTCAGAAATCGGTTGGGTGTTTGCACTTTGGGAGGTGGTCTGCGCCTGGAGTGAGAGAGAGATTGAGCCTGAGAATGTGTGTTGGGAGTGCTGGGAGGCAAAGCCAGGGTAGATGGCCAGAGTGTGTTTGGCTGTGAAAGCGGTGTCAAGGGAAGGTGAGGACCAGCAACAGCTCTAAACCCTCAGGCCTATCGTAGGGGAGAAATGGCTTGGACGTTTGCACTTTGGGAGGTGGTGTGTGCCGGGAGTGAGAGTGATAGTGAGCCTGAGAAAGTGTGTTGGGAGTGCCTGGAGGCAAGGGCAGCGCAGATGGGCAGAGTGCGTTTGGCTGTGAAAGCGGTGTCAAGGGAAGGTGAGGACCAGCAACAGCTCTAAGGCCTTAGATGTAGCGTGTGTCAGAAATCGCTTGGGTATTTTCACTTTGGGACGTGGTCTGTGCCGGGAGTGAGAATGAGATTCAACCTGAGAATGTGTGTTGGGAGTGCTGGGAGGCAAAGCCAGGGTAGATGGGCAGAGTGCGTTTGGCTGTGAAAGCGGTGTCAAGGGAAGGTGAGGACCAGCAACAGCTCTAAGCCCTTAGATGTAGCGTGTGTCAGAAATCGCTTGGGTATTTGCTCTTTGGGAAGTGGTCTGTGCCGGCAGTGATAGTGAGATTCAACCTGAGAATGTGTTTTGGGAGTGCTGGGAGGCAAAACCAGCGTAGATGGCCAGAGTGTGTTTGGCTGTGAAAGCGGTGTCAAGGGAAGGTTAGGACCAGCCACAGCTCTAAGGCCTTAGATGTAGCGTATGTCAGAAATCGGTTGGGTGTTTGCACTTTGGGAGGTGGTCTGCGCCAGGAGTGAGAGAGAGATTGAACTTGAGAATGTGTGTTGGGAGTGCTGAGAGGCAAGGCAAAGGCAGATGGGCAGAGTGTGTTTGGCTGTGAAAGCGGTGTCAAGGGAAGGTGTGGACCAGCAACAGCTCTAAGCCCTTAGGCCTATCGTATGGAGAAATGCCTTGGGTATTTTCACTTCGGGAGGTGGTCTGTGCCGGGAGTGAGTGTGAGATTGAGCCTGACAATGTGTGTTGGGAGTGCTGGGAGGCAAAGCCAGCCTAGATGGGCAGAGTGTGTTTGGCTGTGAAAGCGGTGTCAAGGGAAGGTGAGGACCAGCCACAGCTCTAAGCCCTTAGATGTAGCGTGTGTCAGAAATCGCTTGGGTATTTGCTCTTTGGGAAGTGGTCTGTGCCGGTAGTGAGAGTGTGTTGGGAGTGCTGGGAGGGAAGGCAAAGGCAGATGGGCAGAGTGTGTTTGGCTGTGAAAGCGGTGTCAAGGGAAGGTGAGGAGCAGCAACAGCTCTAAGGCCTTAGATGTAGCGTGTGTCAGAAATCGCTTGGGTATTTGCTCTTTGGGAAGTGGTCTGTGCCGGCAGTGATAGTGAGATTCAACCTGAGAATGTGTTTTGGGAGTGCTGGGTGGCAAAACCAGCGTAGATGGGCAGAGTGTGTTTGGCTGTGAAAGCGGTGTCAAGGGAAGGTGAGGACCAGCCACAGCTCTAAGCCCTTAGATGTAGCGTATGTCAGAAATCGGTTGGGTGTTTGCACTTTGGGAGGTGGTCTGCGCCAGGAGTGAGAGAGAGATTGAGCCTGAGAATGTGTGTTGGGAGTGCTGGGAGGCAAAGCCAGGGTAGATGGGCAGAGTGTGTTTGGCTGTGAAAGCGGTGTCAAGGGAAGGTGAAGACCAGCAACAGCTCTAAGCCCTTAGATGTAGCGTGTGTCAGAAATCGCTTGGGTATTTTCACTTTGGGAGGTGGTCTGCGCCAGGAGTGAGAGAGAGATTGAACTTGAGAATGTGCGTTGGGAGTGCTGGGAGGCAAGGGCAGCGCTGATGGCCAGAGTGTGTTTGGCTGTGAAAGCGGTGTCAAGGGAAGGTGAGGACCAGCAACAGCTCTAAGCCCTTAGATGTAGCATGTGGCAGAAATCCCTTGGGTGTTTTGACTTTGGGAGGTGGTCTGTGCAGGGAGTGAGAGTGAGAGCGTGAGTGTGCTTGAGAACGTGTGTTGGGAGTGCTGGGAGGCAAGGGCAGCGCAGATGGGCAGAGTGTGTTTGGCTGTGAAAGCGGTGTCAAGGGAAGGTGAGGACAAGCAACAGCTCTAAGCCCTTAGATGTAGCGTTTGTCAGAAATCGCTTGGAGGTTTGCACTTTGGGAGGTGGTCTGTGCCGGGAGTGAGAGTGTTTTGGGAGTGCTGGGACGCAAGGCAAAGGCAGATGGGCAGAGTGTGTTTGGCTGTGAAAGCGGTGTCAAGGGAAGGTGAGGACCAGCAACAGCTCTAAGGCCTTAGATGTAGCGTGTGTCAGAAATCGCTTGGGTATTTGCTCTTTGGGAAGTGGTCTGTGCCGGCAGTGATAGTGAGATTCATCCTGAGAATGTGTTTTGGGAGTGCTGGGAGGCAAAACCAGCGTAGATGGGCAGAGTGTGTTTGGCTGTGAAAGCGGTGTCAAGGGAAGGTGAGGACCAGCCACAGCTCTAAGCCCTTAGATGTAGCGTATGTCAGAAATCGGTTGGGTGTTTGCACTTTGGGAGGTGGTCTGCGCCAGGAGTGAGAGAGAGATTGAACTTGAGAATGTGTGTTGGGAGTGCTGAGAGGCAAGGCAAAGGCAGATGGCCAGAGTGTGTTTGGCTGTGAAAGCGGTGTCAAGGGAAGGTGAGGACCAGCAACAGCTCTAAGCACTTAGGCCTATCGTGTGGGAGAAATGGCTTGGAGGTTTGCACTTTGGGAGGTGGTCTGTGCCGGGAGTGAGAATGAGAGTGAGCCTGAGAATGTGTGTTGGGAGTGCTGGGAGTTGAGGCAAAGGCAGATGGGCAGAGTGTGTTTGGCTGTGAAAGCGGTGTCAAGGGAAGGTGAGGACCAGCCACAGCTCTAAGCCCTTAGATGTAGCGTATGTCAGAAATCGGTTGGGTGTTTGCACTTTGGGAGGTGGTCTGCGCCAGGAGTGAGAGAGAGATTGAGCCTGAGAATGTGTGTTGGGAGTGCTGGGAGGCAAAACCAGGGTAGATGGCCAGAGTGTGTTTGTCTGTGAAAGCGGTGTCAAGGGAAGGTGAGGACCAGCAACAGCTCTAAGGCCTTAGGCCTATCTTATGGGAGAAATGCCTTGGGTATTTTCACTTTGGGAGGTGGTCTGTGCTGGGAGTGAGAGTGAGAGTGAGCCTGAGAATGTGTGTTGGGAGTGCTGGGAGGCAAGGGCAGCGCAGATGGGCAGAGTGCGTTTGGCTGTGAAAGCGGTGTCAAGGGAAGGTGAGGACCAGTCACAGCTCTAAGCCTGTAGATGTAGCGTGTGTCAGAAATGGCTTGGTTATTTTCACTTCGGGAGGTGGTCTGTGCTAGGAGTCAGAGTGAGAGCGTGAGCGTGCCTGAGAATGTGTGTTGGGAGTGCTGGGAGGCAAGGGCAGCGCAGATGGGCAGAGTGCGTTTGGCTGTGAAAGCGGTGTCAAGGGAAGGTGAGGACCAGCAACAGCTCTAAGCCCTTAGATGTAGCGTGTGTCAGAAATCGCTTGGGTGTTGGCATTTTGGGAGGTGGTCTGTGCAGGGAGTGAGAGTGTGTTGGGAGTGCTGGGAGGGAAGGCAAAGGCAGATGGCCAGAGTGTGTTTGGCTGTGAAAGCGGTGTCAAGGGAAGGTGAGGAGCAGCAACAGCTCTAAGCCCTTAGATGTAGCATGCGGCAGAAATCGCTTGGGTGTTGGCACTTTGGGAGGTGTTGTGTGCCGGGAGTGAGTGTGAGATTGAGCCTGACAATGTGTGTTGGGAGTGCTGGGAGGCAAAGCCAGGGTAGATGGGCAGAGTGTGTTTGGCTGTGAAAGCGGTGTCAAGGGAAGGTGAAGACCAGCAACAGCTCTAAGGCCTTAGATGTAGCGTGTGTCAGAAATCGCTTGGGTGTTGGCATTTTGGGAGGTGGTCTGTGCCGGGAGTGAGAGTGTGTTGGGAGTGCTGGGAGGGAAGGCAAAGGCAGATGGGCAGAGTGTGTTTGGCTGTGAAAGCGGTGTCAAGGGAAGGTGAGGAGCAGCAACAGCTCTAAGGCCTTAGATGTAGCGTGTGTCAGAAATCGCTTGGGTATTTGCTCTTTGGGAAGTGGTCTGTGCCGGCAGTGATAGTGAGATTCAACCTGAGAATGTGTTTTGGGAGTGCTGGGAGGCAAAACCAGCGTAGATGGGCAGAGTGTGTTTGGCTGTGAAAGCGGTGTCAAGGGAAGGTGAGGACCAGCCACAGCTCTAAGCCCTTAGATGTAGCGTATGTCAGAAATCGGTTGGGTGTTTGCACTTTGGGAGGTGGTCTGCGCCTGGAGTGAGAGAGAGATTGAGCCTGAGAATGTGTGTTGGGAGTGCTGGGAGGCAAAGCCAGGGTAGATGGCCAGAGTGTGTTTGGCTGTGAAAGCGGTGTCAAGGGAAGGTGAGGACCAGCAACAGCTCTAAACCCTCAGGCCTATCGTAGGGGAGAAATGGCTTGGACGTTTGCACTTTGGGAGGTGGTCTGTGCCGGGAGTGAGAGTGATAGTGAGCCTGAGAATGTGTGTTGGGAGTGCCTGGAGGCAAGGGCAGCGCAGATGGGCAGAGTGCGTTTGGCTGTGAAAGCGGTGTCAAGGGAAGGTGAGGACCAGCAACAGCTCTAAGGCCTTAGATGTAGCGTGTGTCAGAAATCGCTTGGGTATTTTCACTTTGGGACGTGGTCTGTGCCGGGAGTGAGAATGAGATTCAACCTGAGAATGTGTGTTGGGAGTGCTGGGAGGCAAAGCCAGGGTAGATGGGCAGAGTGCGTTTGGCTGTGAAAGCGGTGTCAAGGGAAGGTGAGGACCAGCAACAGCTCTAAGCCCTTAGATGTAGCGTGTGTCAGAAATCGCTTGGGTATTTGCTCTTTGGGAAGTGGTCTGTGCCGGCAGTGATAGTGAGATTCAACCTGAGAATGTGTTTTGGGAGTGCTGGGAGGCAAAACCAGCGTAGATGGCCAGAGTGTGTTTGGCTGTGAAAGCGGTGTCAAGGGAAGGTTAGGACCAGCCACAGCTCTAAGGCCTTAGATGTAGCGTATGTCAGAAATCGGTTGGGTGTTTGCACTTTGGGAGGTGGTCTGCGCCAGGAGTGAGAGAGAGATTGAACTTGAGAATGTGTGTTGGGAGTGCTGAGAGGCAAGGCAAAGGCAGATGGGCAGAGTGTGTTTGGCTGTGAAAGCGGTGTCAAGGGAAGGTGTGGACCAGCAACAGCTCTAAGCCCTTAGGCCTATCGTATGGAGAAATGCCTTGGGTATTTTCACTTCGGGAGGTGGTCTGTGCCGGGAGTGAGAGTGAGATTGAGCCTGACAATGTGTGTTGGGAGTGCTGGGAGGCAAAGCCAGGGTAGATGGGCAGAGTGTGTTTGGCTGTGAAAGCGGTGTCAAGGGAAGGTGAGGACCAGCCACAGCTCTAAGCCCTTAGATGTAGCGTGTGTCAGAAATCGCTTGGGTATTTGCTCTTTGGGAAGTGGTCTGTGCCGGCAGTGATAGTGAGATTCAACCTGCGAATGTGTTTTGGGAGTGCTGGGAGGCAAAACCAGCGTAGATGGCCAGAGTGTGTTTGGCTGTGAAAGCGGTGTCAAGGGAAGGTGAGGACCAGCCACAGCTCTAAGCCCTTAGATGTAGCGTGTGTCAGAAATCGCTTGGGTGTTGGCATTTTGGGAGGTGGTCTGTGCCGGTAGTGAGAGTGTGTTGGGAGTGCTGGGAGGGAAGGCAAAGGCAGATGGGCAGAGTGTGTTTGGCTGTGAAAGCGGTGTCAAGGGAAGGTGAGGAGCAGCAACAGCTCTAAGGCCTTAGATGTAGCGTGTGTCAGAAATCGCTTGGGTATTTGCTCTTTGGGAAGTGGTCTGTGCCGGCAGTGATAGTGAGATTCAACCTGAGAATGTGTTTTGGGAGTGCTGGGAGGCAAAACCAGCGTAGATGGGCAGAGTGTGTTTGGCTGTGAAAGCGGTGTCAAGGGAAGGTGAGGACCAGCCACAGCTCTAAGCCCTTAGATGTAGCGTATGTCAGAAATCGGTTGGGTGTTTGCACTTTGGGAGGTGGTCTGCGCCAGGAGTGAGAGAGAGATTGAGCCTGAGAATGTGTGTTGGGAGTGCTGGGAGGCAAAGCCAGGGTAGATGGGCAGAGTGTGTTTGGCTGTGAAAGCGGTGTCAAGGGAAGGTGAGGACCAGCAACAGCTCTAAGCCCTTAGATGTAGCGTGTGTCAGAAATCGCTTGGGTATTTTCACTTTGGGAGGTGGTCTGCGCCAGGAGTGAGAGAGAGATTGAACTTGAGAATGTGCGTTGGGAGTGCTGGGAGGCAAGGGCAGCGCTGATGGCCAGAGTGTGTTTGGCTGTGAAAGCGGTGTCAAGGGAAGGTGAGGACAAGCAACAGCTCTAAGGCCTTAGATGTAGCGTGTGTCAGAAATCGCTTGGGTGTTGGCATTTTGGGAGGTGGTCTGTGCCGGGAGTGAGAGTGTGTTGGGAGTGCTGGGAGGGAAGGCAAAGGCAGATGGGCAGAGTGTGTTTGGCTGTGAAAGCGGTGTCAAGGGAAGGTGAGGAGCAGCAACAGCTCTAAGGCCTTAGATGTAGCGTGTGTCAGAAATCGCTTGGGTATTTGCTCTTTGGGAAGTGGTCTGTGCCGGCAGTGATAGTGAGATTCAACCTGAGAATGTGTTTTGGGAGTGCTGGGAGGCAAAACCAGCGTAGATGGGCAGAGTGTGTTTGGCTGTGAAAGCGGTGTCAAGGGAAGGTGAGGACCAGCCACAGCTCTAAGCCCTTAGATGTAGCGTATGTCAGAAATCGGTTGGGTGTTTGCACTTTGGGAGGTGGTCTGCGCCTGGAGTGAGAGAGAGATTGAGCCTGAGAATGTGTGTTGGGAGTGCTGGGAGGCAAAGCCAGGGTAGATGGGCAGAGTGTGTTTGGCTGTGAAAGCGGTGTCAAGGGAAGGTGAGGACCAGCAACAGCTCTAAACCCTCAGGCCTATCGTAGGGGAGAAATGGCTTGGACGTTTGCACTTTGGGAGGTGGTCTGTGCCGGGAGTGAGAGTGATAGTGAGCCTGAGAATGTGTGTTGGGAGTGCCTGGAGGCAAGGGCAGCGCAGATGGGCAGAGTGCGTTTGGCTGTGAAAGCGGTGTCAAGGGAAGGTGAGGACCAGCAACAGCTCTAAGGCCTTAGATGTAGCGTGTGTCAGAAATCGCTTGGGTATTTTCACTTTGGGACGTGGTCTGTGCCGGGAGTGAGAATGAGATTCAACCTGAGAATGTGTGTTGGGAGTGCTGGGAGGCAAAGCCAGGGTAGATGGGCAGAGTGCGTTTGGCTGTGAAAGCGGTGTCAAGGGAAGGTGAGGACCAGCAACAGCTCTAAGCCCTTAGATGTAGCGTGTGTCAGAAATCGCTTGGGTATTTGCTCTTTGGGAAGTGGTCTGTGCCGGCAGTGATAGTGAGATTCAACCTGAGAATGTGTTTTGGGAGTGCTGGGAGGCAAAACCAGCGTAGATGGCCAGAGTGTGTTTGGCTGTGAAAGCGGTGTCAAGGGAAGGTGAGGACCAGCCACAGCTCTAAGGCCTTAGATGTAGCGTATGTCAGAAATCGGTTGGGTGTTTGCACTTTGGGAGGTGGTCTGCGCCAGGAGTGAGAGAGAGATTGAACTTGAGAATGTGTGTTGGGAGTGCTGAGAGGCAAGGCAAAGGCAGATGGGCAGAGTGTGTTTGGCTGTGAAAGCGGTGTCAAGGGAAGGTGTGGACCAGCAACAGCTCTAAGCCCTTAGGCCTATCGTATGGAGAAATGCCTTGGGTATTTTCACTTCGGGAGGTGGTCTGTGCCGGGAGTGAGAGTGAGATTGAGCCTGACAATGTGTGTTGGGAGTGCTGGGAGGCAAAGCCAGCCTAGATGGGCAGAGTGTGTTTGGCTGTGAAAGCGGTGTCAAGGGAAGGTGAGGACCAGCCACAGCTCTAAGCCCTTAGATGTAGCGTGTGTCAGAAATCGCTTGGGTATTTGCTCTTTGGGAAGTGGTCTGTGCCGGTAGTGAGAGTGTGTTGGGAGTGCTGGGAGGGAAGGCAAAGGCAGATGGGCAGAGTGTGTTTGGCTGTGAAAGCGGTGTCAAGGGAAGGTGAGGAGCAGCAACAGCTCTAAGGCCTTAGATGTAGCGTGTGTCAGAAATCGCTTGGGTATTTGCTCTTTGGGAAGTGGTCTGTGCCGGCAGTGATAGTGAGATTCAACCTGAGAATGTGTTTTGGGAGTGCTGGGTGGCAAAACCAGCGTAGATGGGCAGAGTGTGTTTGGCTGTGAAAGCGGTGTCAAGGGAAGGTGAGGACCAGCCACAGCTCTAAGCCCTTAGATGTAGCGTATGTCAGAAATCGGTTGGGTGTTTGCACTTTGGGAGGTGGTCTGCGCCAGGAGTGAGAGAGAGATTGAGCCTGAGAATGTGTGTTGGGAGTGCTGGGAGGCAAAGCCAGGGTAGATGGGCAGAGTGTGTTTGGCTGTGAAAGCGGTGTCAAGGGAAGGTGAAGACCAGCAACAGCTCTAAGCCCTTAGATGTAGCGTGTGTCAGAAATCGCTTGGGTATTTTCACTTTGGGAGGTGGTCTGCGCCAGGAGTGAGAGAGAGATTGAACTTGAGAATGTGCGTTGGGAGTGCTGGGAGGCAAGGGCAGCGCTGATGGCCAGAGTGTGTTTGGCTGTGAAAGCGGTGTCAAGGGAAGGTGAGGACCAGCAACAGCTCTAAGCCCTTAGATGTAGCATGTGGCAGAAATCCCTTGGGTGTTTTGACTTTGGGAGGTGGTCTGTGCAGGGAGTGAGAGTGAGAGCGTGAGTGTGCTTGAGAACGTGTGTTGGGAGTGCTGGGAGGCAAGGGCAGCGCAGATGGGCAGAGTGTGTTTGGCTGTGAAAGCGGTGTCAAGGGAAGGTGAGGACAAGCAACAGCTCTAAGCCCTTAGATGTAGCGTTTGTCAGAAATCGCTTGGACGTTTGCACTTTGGGAGGTGGTCTGTGCCGGGAGTGAGAGTGTTTTGGGAGTGCTGGGACGCAAGGCAAAGGCAGATGGGCAGAGTGTGTTTGGCTGTGAAAGCGGTGTCAAGGGAAGGTGAGGACCAGCAACAGCTCTAAGGCCTTAGATGTAGCGTGTGTCAGAAATCGCTTGGGTATTTGCTCTTTGGGAAGTGGTCTGTGCCGGCAGTGATAGTGAGATTCATCCTGAGAATGTGTTTTGGGAGTGCTGGGAGGCAAAACCAGCGTAGATGGGCAGAGTGTGTTTGGCTGTGAAATCGGTGTCAAGGGAAGGTGAGGACCAGCCACAGCTCTAAGCCCTTAGATGTAGCGTATGTCAGAAATCGGTTGGGTGTTTGCACTTTGGGAGGTGGTCTGCGCCAGGAGTGAGAGAGAGATTGAACTTGAGAATGTGTGTTGGGAGTGCTGAGAGGCAAGGCAAAGGCAGATGGCCAGAGTGTGTTTGGCTGTGAAAGCGGTGTCAAGGGAAGGTGAGGACCAGCAACAGCTCTAAGCACTTAGGCCTATCGTGTGGGAGAAATGGCTTGGAGGTTTGCACTTTGGGAGGTGGTCTGTGCCGGGAGTGAGAATGAGAGTGAGCCTGAGAATGTGTGTTGGGAGTGCTGGGAGTTGAGGCAAAGGCAGATGGGCAGAGTGTGTTTGGCTGTGAAAGCGGTGTCAAGGGAAGGTGAGGACCAGCCACAGCTCTAAGCCCTTAGATGTAGCGTATGTCAGAAATCGGTTGGGTGTTTGCACTTTGGGAGGTGGTCTGCGCCAGGAGTGAGAGAGAGATTGAGCCTGAGAATGTGTGTTGGGAGTGCTGGGAGGCAAAACCAGGGTAGATGGCCAGAGTGTGTTTGTCTGTGAAAGCGGTGTCAAGGGAAGGTGAGGACCAGCAACAGCTCTAAGCCCTTAGGCCTATCTTATGGGAGAAATGCCTTGGGTATTTTCACTTTGGGAGGTGGTCTGTGCTGGGAGTGAGAGTGAGAGTGAGCCTGAGAATGTGTGTTGGGAGTGCTGGGAGGCAAAGCCAGGGTGGATGGGCAGAGTGTGCTTGGCTGTGAAAGCGGTATCAAGGGAAGGTGAGGACCAGCAACAGCTCTAAGCCCTTAGATGTAGCGTGTGTCAGAAATCGCTTGGATGTTTGCATTTTGGGAGGTGGTCTGTGCCGAGAGTGAGAGTGAGTTGTGAGTGCTGTGAGGCAAGGGCAGCGCAGATGGCCAGAGTGTGTTTGTCTGTGAAAGCAGTGTCAAGGGAAGGTGAGGACCAGCAACAGCTCTAAGCCCTTAGGCCTATCGTATGGGAGAAATGGCTTGGGTATTTTCACTTTGGGAGGTGGTCTGTGCCGGGAGTGAGAGTGAGAGTGAGCCTGAGAATGTGTGTTGGGAGTGCTGGGAGGCAAAGCCAGGGTAGATGGGCAGAGTGTGCTTGGCTGTGAAAGCGGTATCAAGGGAAGGTGAGGACCAGCCACAGCTCTAAGCCCTTAGATGTAGCGTATGTCAGAAATCGGTTGGGTGTTTGCACTTTGGGAGGTGGTCTGCGCCTGGAGTGAGAGAGAGATTGAGCCTGAGAATGTGTGTTGGGAGTGCTGGGAGGCAAAGCCAGGGTAGATGGCCAGAGTGTGTTTGGCTGTGAAAGCGGTGTCAAGGGAAGGTGAGGACCAGCAACAGCTCTAAACCCTCAGGCCTATCGTAGGGGAGAAATGGCTTGGACGTTTGCACTTTGGGAGGTGGTCTGTGCCGGGAGTGAGAGTGATAGTGAGCCTGAGAATGTGTGTTGGGAGTGCCTGGAGGCAAGGGCAGCGCAGATGGGCAGAGTGCGTTTGGCTGTGAAAGCGGTGTCAAGGGAAGGTGAGGACCAGCAACAGCTCTAAGCCCTTAGATGTAGCGTGTGTCAGAAATCGCTTGGGTATTTTCACTTTGGGACGTGGTCTGTGCCGGGAGTGAGAATGAGATTCAACCTGAGAATGTGTGTTGGGAGTGCTGGGAGGCAAAGCCAGGGTAGATGGGCAGAGTGCGTTTGGCTGTGAAAGCGGGTGTCAAGGGAAGGTGAGGACCAGCAACAGCTCTAAGCCCTTAGATGTAGCGTGTGTCAGAAATCGCTTGGGTATTTGCTCTTTGGGAAGTGGTCTGTGCCGGCAGTGATAGTGAGATTCAACCTGAGAATGTGTTTTGGGAGTGCTGGGAGGCAAAACCAGCGTAGATGGCCAGAGTGTGTTTGGCTGTGAAAGCGGTGTCAAGGGAAGGTTAGGACCAGCCACAGCTCTAAGGCCTTAGATGTAGCGTATGTCAGAAATCGGTTGGGTGTTTGCACTTTGGGAGGTGGTCTGCGCCAGGAGTGAGAGAGAGATTGAACTTGAGAATGTGTGTTGGGAGTGCTGAGAGGCAAGGCAAAGGCAGATGGGCAGAGTGTGTTTGGCTGTGAAAGCGGTGTCAAGGGAAGGTGTGGACCAGCAACAGCTCTAAGCCCTTAGGCCTATCGTATGGAGAAATGCCTTGGGTATTTTCACTTCGGGAGGTGGTCTGTGCCGGGAGTGAGAGTGAGATTGAGCCTGACAATGTGTGTTGGGAGTGCTGGGAGGCAAAGCCAGGGTAGATGGGCAGAGTGTGTTTGGCTGTGAAAGCGGTGTCAAGGGAAGGTGAGGACCAGCAACAGCTCTAAGGCCTTAGATGTAGCGTGTGTCAGAAATCGCTTGGGTATTTGCTCTTTGGGAAGTGGTCTGTGCCGGCAGTGATAGTGAGATTCAACCTGCGAATGTGTTTTGGGAGTGCTGGGAGGCAAAACCAGCGTAGATGGCCAGAGTGTGTTTGGCTGTGAAAGCGGTGTCAAGGGAAGGTGAGGACCAGCCACAGCTCTAAGCCCTTAGATGTAGCGTGTGTCAGAAATCGCTTGGGTGTTGGCATTTTGGGAGGTGGTCTGTGCCGGTAGTGAGAGTGTGTTGGGAGTGCTGGGACGCAAGGCAAAGGCAGATGGGCAGAGTGTGTTTGGCTGTGAAAGCGGTGTCAAGGGAAGGTGAGGAGCAGCAACAGCTCTAAGCCCTTAGATGTAGCGTGTGTCAGAAATCGCTTGGGTATTTTCACTTTGGGAGGTGGTCTGCGCCAGGAGTGAGAGAGAGATTGAACTTGAGAATGTGCGTTGGGAGTGCTGGGAGGCAAGGGCAGCGCTGATGGCCAGAGTGTGTTTGGCTGTGAAAGCGGTGTCAAGGGAAGGTGAGGACAAGCAACAGCTCTAAGGCCTTAGATGTAGCGTGTGTCAGAAATCGCTTGGGTGTTGGCATTTTGGGAGGTGGTCTGTGCCGGGAGTGAGAGTGTGTTGGGAGTGCTGGGAGGGAAGGCAAAGGCAGATGGGCAGAGTGTGTTTGGCTGTGAAAGCGGTGTCAAGGGAAGGTGAGGACCAGCCACAGCTCTAAGCCCTTAGATGTAGCGTGTGTCAGAAATCGCTTGGGTATTTGCTCTTTGGGAAGTGGTCTGTGCCGGCAGTGATAGTGAGATTCAACCTGAGAATGTGTTTTGGGAGTGCTGGGAGGCAAAACCAGCGTAGATGGGCAGAGTGTGTTTGGCTGTGAAAGCGGTGTCAAGGGAAGGTGAGGACCAGCCACAGCTCTAAGCCCTTAGATGTAGCGTATGTCAGAAATCGGTTGGGTGTTTGCACTTTGGGAGGTGGTCTGCGCCTGGAGTGAGAGAGAGATTGAGCCTGAGAATGTGTGTTGGGAGTGCTGGGAGGCAAAGCCAGGGTAGATGGCCAGAGTGTGTTTGGCTGTGAAAGCGGTGTCAAGGGAAGGTGAGGACCAGCAACAGCTCTAAACCCTCAGGCCTATCGTAGGGGAGAAATGGCTTGGACGTTTGCACTTTGGGAGGTGGTCTGTGCCGGGAGTGAGAGTGATAGTGAGCCTGAGAATGTGTGTTGGGAGTGCCTGGAGGCAAGGGCAGCGCAGATGGGCAGAGTGCGTTTGGCTGTGAAAGCGGTGTCAAGGGAAGGTGAGGACCAGCAACAGCTCTAAGCCCTTAGATGTAGCGTGTGTCAGAAATCGCTTGGGTATTTTCACTTTGGGACGTGGTCTGTGCCGGGAGTGAGAATGAGATTCAACCTGAGAATGTGTGTTGGGAGTGCTGGGAGGCAAAGCCAGGGTAGATGGGCAGAGTGCGTTTGGCTGTGAAAGCGGTGTCAAGGGAAGGTGAGGACCAGCAACAGCTCTAAGCCCTTAGATGTAGCGTGTGTCAGAAATCGCTTGGGTATTTGCTCTTTGGGAAGTGGTCTGTGCCGGCAGTGATAGTGAGATTCAACCTGAGAATGTGTTTTGGGAGTGCTGGGAGGCAAAACCAGCGTAGATGGCCAGAGTGTGTTTGGCTGTGAAAGCGGTGTCAAGGGAAGGTGAGGACCAGCCACAGCTCTAAGGCCTTAGATGTAGCGTATGTCAGAAATCGGTTGGGTGTTTGCACTTTGGGAGGTGGTCTGCGCCAGGAGTGAGAGAGAGATTGAACTTGAGAATGTGTGTTGGGAGTGCTGAGAGGCAAGGCAAAGGCAGATGGGCAGAGTGTGTTTGGCTGTGAAAGCGGTGTCAAGGGAAGGTGTGGACCAGCAACAGCTCTAAGCCCTTAGGCCTATCGTATGGAGAAATGCCTTGGGTATTTTCACTTCGGGAGGTGGTCTGTGCCGGGAGTGAGAGTGAGATTGAGCCTGACAATGTGTGTTGGGAGTGCTGGGAGGCAAAGCCAGCCTAGATGGGCAGAGTGTGTTTGGCTGTGAAAGCGGTGTCAAGGGAAGGTGAGGACCAGCCACAGCTCTAAGCCCTTAGATGTAGCGTGTGTCAGAAATCGCTTGGGTATTTGCTCTTTGGGAAGTGGTCTGTGCCGGTAGTGAGAGTGTGTTGGGAGTGCTGGGAGGGAAGGCAAAGGCAGATGGGCAGAGTGTGTTTGGCTGTGAAAGCGGTGTCAAGGGAAGGTGAGGAGCAGCAACAGCTCTAAGGCCTTAGATGTAGCGTGTGTCAGAAATCGCTTGGGTATTTGCTCTTTGGGAAGTGGTCTGTGCCGGCAGTGATAGTGAGATTCAACCTGAGAATGTGTTTTGGGAGTGCTGGGTGGCAAAACCAGCGTAGATGGGCAGAGTGTGTTTGGCTGTGAAAGCGGGTGTCAAGGGAAGGTGAGGACCAGCCACAGCTCTAAGCCCTTAGATGTAGCGTATGTCAGAAATCGGTTGGGTGTTTGCACTTTGGGAGGTGGTCTGCGCCAGGAGTGAGAGAGAGATTGAGCCTGAGAATGTGTGTTGGGAGTGCTGGGAGGCAAAGCCAGGGTAGATGGGCAGAGTGTGTTTGGCTGTGAAAGCGGTGTCAAGGGAAGGTGAAGACCAGCAACAGCTCTAAGCCCTTAGATGTAGCGTGTGTCAGAAATCGCTTGGGTATTTTCACTTTGGGAGGTGGTCTGCGCCAGGAGTGAGAGAGAGATTGAACTTGAGAATGTGCGTTGGGAGTGCTGGGAGGCAAGGGCAGCGATGATGGCCAGAGTGTGTTTGGCTGTGAAAGCGGTGTCAAGGGAAGGTGAGGACCAGCAACAGCTCTAAGCCCTTAGATGTAGCATGTGGCAGAAATCCCTTGGGTGTTTTGACTTTGGGAGGTGGTCTGTGCAGGGAGTGAGAGTGAGAGCGTGAGTGTGCTTGAGAACGTGTGTTGGGAGTGCTGGGAGGCAAGGGCAGCGCAGATGGCCAGAGTGTGTTTGGCTGTGAAAGCGGTGTCAAGGGAAGGTGAGGACAAGCAACAGCTCTAAGCCCTTAGATGTAGCGTTTGTCAGAAATCGCTTGGACGTTTGCACTTTGGGAGGTGGTCTGTGCCGGGAGTGAGAGTGTTTTGGGAGTGCTGGGACGCAAGGCAAAGGCAGATGGGCAGAGTGTGTTTGGCTGTGAAAGCGGTGTCAAGGGAAGGTGAGGACCAGCAACAGCTCTAAGGCCTTAGATGTAGCGTGTGTCAGAAATCGCTTGGGTATTTGCTCTTTGGGAAGTGGTCTGTGCCGGCAGTGATAGTGAGATTCATCCTGAGAATGTGTTTTGGGAGTGCTGGGAGGCAAAACCAGCGTAGATGGGCAGAGTGTGTTTGGCTGTGAAATCGGTGTCAAGGGAAGGTGAGGACCAGCCACAGCTCTAAGCCCTTAGATGTAGCGTATGTCAGAAATCGGTTGGGTGTTTGCACTTTGGGAGGTGGTCTGCGCCAGGAGTGAGAGAGAGATTGAACTTGAGAATGTGTGTTGGGAGTGCTGAGAGGCAAGGCAAAGGCAGATGGCCAGAGTGTGTTTGGCTGTGAAAGCGGTGTCAAGGGAAGGTGAGGACCAGCAACAGCTCTAAGCACTTAGGCCTATCGTGTGGGAGAAATGGCTTGGAGGTTTGCACTTTGGGAGGTGGTCTGTGCCGGGAGTGAGAATGAGATTGAGCCTGAGAATGTGTGTTGGGAGTGCTGGGAGTTGAGGCAAAGGCAGATGGGCAGAGTGTGTTTGGCTGTGAAAGCGGTGTCAAGGGAAGGTGAGGACCAGCCACAGCTCTAAGCCCTTAGATGTAGCGTATGTCAGAAATCGGTTGGGTGTTTGCACTTTGGGAGGTGGTCTGCGCCAGGAGTGAGAGAGAGATTGAGCCTGAGAATGTGTGTTGGGAGTGCTGGGAGGCAAAACCAGGGTAGATGGCCAGAGTGTGTTTGTCTGTGAAAGCGGTGTCAAGGGAAGGTGAGGACCAGCAACAGCTCTAAGGCCTTAGGCCTATCTTATGGGAGAAATGCCTTGGGTATTTTCACTTTGGGAGGTGGTCTGTGCTGGGAGTGAGAGTGAGAGTGAGCCTGAGAATGTGTGTTGGGAGTGCTGGGAGGCAAAGCCAGGGTGGATGGGCAGAGTGTGCTTGGCTGTGAAAGCGGTATCAAGGGAAGGTGAGGACCAGCAACAGCTCTAAGCCCTTAGATGTAGCGTGTGTCAGAAATCGCTTGGGTGTTTGCATTTTGGGAGGTGGTCTGTGCCGAGAGTGAGAGTGAGTTGTGAGTGCTGTGAGGCAAGGGCAGCGCAGATGGCCAGAGTGTGTTTGTCTGTGAAAGCAGTGTCAAGGGAAGGTGAGGACCAGCAACAGCTCTAAGCCCTTAGGCCTATCGTATGGGAGAAATGGCTTGGGTATTTTCACTTTGGGAGGTGGTCTGTGCCGGGAGTGAGAGTGAGAGTGAGCCTGAGAATGTGTGTTGGGAGTGCTGGGAGGCAAAGCCAGGGTAGATGGGCAGAGTGTGCTTGGCTGTGAAAGCGGTATCAAGGGAAGGTGAGGACCAGCCACAGCTCTAAGCCCTTAGATGTAGCGTATGTCAGAAATCGGTTGGGTGTTTGCACTTTGGGAGGTGGTCTGCGCCTGGAGTGAGAGAGAGATTGAGCCTGAGAATGTGTGTTGGGAGTGCTGGGAGGCAAAGCCAGGGTAGATGGCCAGAGTGTGTTTGGCTGTGAAAGCGGTGTCAAGGGAAGGTGAGGACCAGCAACAGCTCTAAACCCTCAGGCCTATCGTAGGGGAGAAATGGCTTGGACGTTTGCACTTTGGGAGGTGGTCTGTGCCGGGAGTGAGAGTGATAGTGAGCCTGAGAATGTGTGTTGGGAGTGCCTGGAGGCAAGGGCAGCGCAGATGGGCAGAGTGCGTTTGGCTGTGAAAGCGGTGTCAAGGGAAGGTGAGGACCAGCAACAGCTCTAAGGCCTTAGATGTAGCGTGTGTCAGAAATCGCTTGGGTATTTTCACTTTGGGACGTGGTCTGTGCCGGGAGTGAGAATGAGATTCAACCTGAGAATGTGTGTTGGGAGTGCTGGGAGGCAAAGCCAGGGTAGATGGGCAGAGTGCGTTTGGCTGTGAAAGCGGTGTCAAGGGAAGGTGAGGACCAGCAACAGCTCTAAGCCCTTAGATGTAGCGTGTGTCAGAAATCGCTTGGGTATTTGCTCTTTGGGAAGTGGTCTGTGCCGGCAGTGATAGTGAGATTCAACCTGAGAATGTGTTTTGGGAGTGCTGGGAGGCAAAACCAGCGTAGATGGCCAGAGTGTGTTTGGCTGTGAAAGCGGTGTCAAGGGAAGGTTAGGACCAGCCACAGCTCTAAGCCCTTAGATGTAGCGTATGTCAGAAATCGGTTGGGTGTTTGCACTTTGGGAGGTGGTCTGCGCCAGGAGTGAGAGAGAGATTGAACTTGAGAATGTGTGTTGGGAGTGCTGAGAGGCAAGGCAAAGGCAGATGGGCAGAGTGTGTTTGGCTGTGAAAGCGGTGTCAAGGGAAGGTGTGGACCAGCAACAGCTCTAAGCCCTTAGGCCTATCGTATGGAGAAATGCCTTGGGTATTTTCACTTCGGGAGGTGGTCTGTGCCGGGAGTGAGAGTGAGATTGAGCCTGACAATGTGTGTTGGGAGTGCTGGGAGGCAAAGCCAGGGTAGATGGGCAGAGTGTGTTTGGCTGTGAAAGCGGTGTCAAGGGAAGGTGAGGACCAGCCACAGCTCTAAGCCCTTAGATGTAGCGTGTGTCAGAAATCGCTTGGGTATTTGCTCTTTGGGAAGTGGTCTGTGCCGGCAGTGATAGTGAGATTCAACCTGCGAATGTGTTTTGGGAGTGCTGGGAGGCAAAACCAGCGTAGATGGCCAGAGTGTGTTTGGCTGTGAAAGCGGTGTCAAGGGAAGGTGAGGACCAGCCACAGCTCTAAGCCCTTAGATGTAGCGTGTGTCAGAAATCGCTTGGGTGTTGGCATTTTGGGAGGTGGTCTGTGCCGGTAGTGAGAGTGTGTTGGGAGTGCTGGGAGGGAAGGCAAAGGCAGATGGGCAGAGTGTGTTTGGCTGTGAAAGCGGTGTCAAGGGAAGGTGAGGAGCAGCAACAGCTCTAAGGCCTTAGATGTAGCGTGTGTCAGAAATCGCTTGGGTATTTGCTCTTTGGGAAGTGGTCTGTGCCGGCAGTGATAGTGAGATTCAACCTGCGAATGTGTTTTGGGAGTGCTGGGAGGCAAAACCAGCGTAGATGGGCAGAGTGTGTTTGGCTGTGAAAGCGGTGTCAAGGGAAGGTGAGGACCAGCCACAGCTCTAAGCCCTTAGATGTAGCGTATGTCAGAAATCGGTTGGGTGTTTGCACTTTGGGAGGTGGTCTGCGCCAGGAGTGAGAGAGAGATTGAGCCTGAGAATGTGTGTTGGGAGTGCTGGGAGGCAAAGCCAGGGTAGATGGCCAGAGTGTGTTTGGCTGTGAAAGCGGTGTCAAGGGAAGGTGAAGACCAGCAACAGCTCTAAGCCCTTAGATGTAGCGTGTGTCAGAAATCGCTTGGGTATTTTCACTTTGGGAGGTGGTCTGCGCCAGGAGTGAGAGAGAGATTGAACTTGAGAATGTGCGTTGGGAGTGCTGGGAGGCAAGGGCAGCGCTGATGGCCAGAGTGTGTTTGGCTGTGAAAGCGGTGTCAAGGGAAGGTGAGGACCAGCAACAGCTCTAAGCCCTTAGATGTAGCATGTGGCAGAAATCCCTTGGGTGTTTTGACTTTGGGAGGTGGTCTGTGCAGGGAGTGAGAGTGAGAGCGTGAGTGTGCTTGAGAACGTGTGTTGGGAGTGCTGGGAGGCAAGGGCAGCGCAGATGGGCAGAGTGTGTTTGGCTGTGAAAGCGGTGTCAAGGGAAGGTGAGGACAAGCAACAGCTCTAAGCCCTTAGATGTAGCGTTTGTCAGAAATCGCTTGGACGTTTGCACTTTGGGAGGTGGTCTGTGCCGGGAGTGAGAGTGTTTTGGGAGTGCTGGGACGCAAGGCAAAGGCAGATGGGCAGAGTGTGTTTGGCTGTGAAAGCGGTGTCAAGGGAAGGTGAGGACCAGCAACAGCTCTAAGGCCTTAGATGTAGCGTGTGTCAGAAATCGCTTGGGTATTTGCTCTTTGGGAAGTGGTCTGTGCCGGCAGTGATAGTGAGATTCATCCTGAGAATGTGTTTTGGGAGTGCTGGGAGGCAAAACCAGCGTAGATGGGCAGAGTGTGTTTGGCTGTGAAAGCGGTGTCAAGGGAAGGTGAGGACCAGCCACAGCTCTAAGCCCTTAGATGTAGCGTATGTCAGAAATCGGTTGGGTGTTTGCACTTTGGGAGGTGGTCTGCGCCAGGAGTGAGAGAGAGATTGAACTTGAGAATGTGTGTTGGGAGTGCTGAGAGGCAAGGCAAAGGCAGATGGGCAGAGTGTGTTTGGCTGTGAAAGCGGGTGTCAAGGGAAGGTGAGGACCAGCAACAGCTCTAAGCACTTAGGCCTATCGTGTGGGAGAAATGGCTTGGAGGTTTGCACTTTGGGAGGTGGTCTGTGCCGGGAGTGAGAATGAGAGTGAGCCTGAGAATGTGTGTTGGGAGTGCTGGGAGTTGAGGCAAAGGCAGATGGGCAGAGTGTGTTTGGCTGTGAAAGCGGTGTCAAGGGAAGGTGAGGACCAGCCACAGCTCTAAGCCCTTAGATGTAGCGTATGTCAGAAATCGGTTGGGTGTTTGCACTTTGGGAGGTGGTCTGCGCCAGGAGTGAGAGAGAGATTGAGCCTGAGAATGTGTGTTGGGAGTGCTGGGAGGCAAAACCAGGGTAGATGGCCAGAGTGTGTTTGGCTGTGAAAGCGGTGTCAAGGGAAGGTGAGGACCAGCAACAGCTCTAAGGCCTTAGGCCTATCTTATGGGAGAAATGCCTTGGGTATTTTCACTTTGGGAGGTGGTC
Source organism: Pelecanus crispus (assembly GCF_030463565.1). Classification (NCBI taxonomy): domain Eukaryota; kingdom Metazoa; phylum Chordata; class Aves; order Pelecaniformes; family Pelecanidae; genus Pelecanus; species Pelecanus crispus. The sequence continues at coordinate 513,287 of NW_027461483.1, read as the reverse complement.
TGTGCTGGGAGTGAGAGTGAGAGTGAGCCTGAGAATGTGTGTTGGGAGTGCTGGGAGGCAAAGCCAGGGTGGATGGGCAGAGTGTGCTTGGCTGTGAAAGCGGTATCAAGGGAAGGTGAGGACCAGCAACAGCTCTAAGCTCTTAGATGTAGCGTGTGTCAGAAATCGCTTGGGTGTTTGCATTTTGGGAGGTGGTCTGTGCCGATAGTGAGAGTGAGTTGTGAGTGCTGTGAGGCAAGGGCAGCGCAGATGGCCAGAGTGTGTTTGTCTGTGAAAGCAGTGTCAAGGGAAGGTGAGGACCAGCAACAGCTCTAAGCCCTTAGGCCTATCGTATGGGAGAAATGGCTTGGACGTTTGCACTTTGGGAGGTGGTGTGTGCCGGGAGTGAGAGTGATAGTGAGCCTGAGAATGTGTGTTGGGAGTGCTGGGAGGCAAGGGCAGCGCAGATGGGCAGAGTGCGTTTGGCTGTGAAAGCGGTGTCAAGGGAAGGTGAGGACCAGTCACAGCTCTAAGCCCGTAGATGTAGCGTGTGTCAGAAATGGCTTGGTTATTTTCACTTCGGGAGGTGGTCTGTGCTAGGAGTCAGTGTGAGAGCGTGAGCGTGCCTGAGAATGTGTGTTGGGAGTGCTGGGAGGCAAGGGCAGCGCAGATGGGCAGAGTGCGTTTGGCTGTGAAAGCGGTGTCAAGGGAAGGTGAGGACCAGCAACAGCTCTAAGCCCTTAGATGTAGCGTGTGTCAGAAATCGCTTGGGTGTTGGCATTTTGGGAGGTGGTCTGTGCCGGTAGTGAGAGTGTGTTGGGAGTGCTGGGAGGGAAGGCAAAGGCAGATGGCCAGAGTGTGTTTGGCTGTGAAAGCGGTGTCAAGGGAAGGTGAGGACCAGCAACAGCTCTAAGGCCTTAGATGTAGCGTGTGTCAGAAATCGCTTGGGTATTTGCTCTTTGGGAAGTGGTCTGTGCCGGCAGTGATAGTGAGATTCAACCTGAGAATGTGTTTTGGGAGTGCTGGGAGGCAAAACCAGCGTAGATGGCCAGAGTGTGTTTGGCTGTGAAAGCGGTGTCAAGGGAAGGTGAGGACCAGCCACAGCTCTAAGCCCTTAGATGTAGCGTATGTCAGAAATCGGTTGGGTGTTTGCACTTTGGGAGGTGGTCTGCGCCAGGAGTGAGAGAGAGATTGAACTTGAGAATGTGTGTTGGGAGTGCTGAGAGGCAAGGCAAAGGCAGATGGGCAGAGTGTGTTTGGCTGTGAAAGCGGTGTCAAGGGAAGGTGAGGACCAGCAACAGCTCTAAGCCCTTAGATGTAGCATGCGGCAGAAATCGCTTGGGTGTTTTGACTTTGGGAGGTGTTGTGTGCCGGGAGTGAGAGTGATTTGGTAGTGCTGGGATGCAAGGCAAAGGCAGATGGGCAGAGTGTGTTTGTCTGTGAAAGCGGTGTCAAGGGAAGGAGAGGACCAGCAACAGCTCTAAGGCCTTAGATGTAGCGTGTGTCAGAAATCGCTTGGGTATTTTCTCTTTGGGAAGTGGTCTGTGCCGGCAGTGATAGTGAGATTCAACCTGAGAATGTGTTTTGGGAGTGCTGGGAGGCAAAACCAGCGTAGATGGCCAGAGTGTGTTTGGCTGTGAAAGCGGTGTCAAGGGAAGGTGAGGACCAGCCACAGCTCTAAGCCCTTAGATGTAGCGTATGTCAGAAATCGGTTGGGTGTTTGCACTTTGGGAGGTGGTCTGCGCCAGGAGTGAGAGAGAGATTGAACTTGAGAATGTGTGTTGGGAGTGCTGAGAGGCAAGGCAAAGGCAGATGGGCAGAGTGTGTTTGGCTGTGAAAGCGGTGTCAAGGGAAGGTGAGGACCAGCAACATCTCTAAGCCCTTAGATGTAGCATGCGGCAGAAATCGCTTGGGTGTTTTGACTTTGGGAGGTGGTGTGTGCCGGGAGTGAGAGTGCTTTGGGAGTGCTGGGAGTTGAGGCAAAGGCAGATGGGCAGAGTGTGTTTGTCTGTGAAAGCGGTGTCAAGGGAAGGTGAGGACCAGCAACAGCTCTAAGCCCTTAGATGTAGCATGCGGCAGAAATCGCTTGGGTGTTGGCACTTTGGGAGGTGTTGTGTGCCGGGAGTGAGTGTGAGATTGAGCCTGACAATGTGTGTTGGGAGTGCTGGGAGGCAAAACCAGGGTAGATGGGCAGAGTGTGTTTGGCTGTGAAAGCGGTGTCAAGGGAAGGTGAACACCAGCAACAGCTCTAAGCCCGTAGATGTAGCGTGTGTCAGAAATCGCTTGGGTGTTGGCATTTTGGGAGGTGGTCTGTGCCGGTAGTGAGAGTGTGTTGGGAGTGCTGGGAGGGAAGGCAAAGGCAGATGGGCAGAGTGTGTTTGGCTGTGAAAGCGGTGTCAAGGGAAGGTGAGGACCAGCAACAGCTCTAAGGCCTTAGATATAGCGTGTGTCAGAAATCGCTTGGGTATTTGCTCTTTGGGAAGTGGTCTGTGCCGGCAGTGATAGTGAGATTCAACCTGAGAATGTGTTTTGGGAGTGCTGGGAGGCAAAACCAGCGTAGATGGCCAGAGTGTGTTTGGCTGTGAAAGCGGTGTCAAGGGAAGGTGAGGACCAGCAACAGCTCTAAGCCCTTAGATGTAGCGTATGTCAGAAATCGGTTGGGTGTTTGCACTTTGGGAGGTGGTCTGCGCCAGGAGTGAGAGAGAGATTGAGCCTGAGAATGTGTGTTGGGAGTGCTGGGAGGCAAAGCCAGGGTAGATGGCCAGAGTGTGTTTGGCTGTGAAAGCGGTGTCAAGGGAAGGTGAGGACCAGCAACAGCTCTAAACCCTCAGGCCTATCGTAGGGGAGAAATGGCTTGGACGTTTGCACTTTGGGAGGTGGTCTGTGCCGGGAGTGAGAGTGATAGTGGGCCTGAGAACGTGTGTTGGGAGTGCCTGGAGGCAAGGGCAGCGCAGATGGGCAGAGTGCGTTTGGCTGTGAAAGCGGTGTCAAGGGAAGGTGAGGACCAGCAACAGCTCTAAGCCCTTAGATGTAGCGTATGTCAGAAATCGGTTGGGTGTTTGCACTTTGGGAGGTGGTCTGCGCCAGGAGTGAGAGAAAGATTGAGCCTGAGAATGTGTGTTGGGAGTGCTGGGAGGCAAAACCAGCGTAGATGGCCAGAGTGTGTTTGGCTGTGAAAGCGGTGTCAAGGGAAGGTGAGGACCAGCAACAGCTCTAAGCCCTTAGGCCTATCTTATGGGAGAAATGCCTTGGGTATTTTCACTTTGGGAGGTGGTCTGTGCCGTGAGTGAGAGTGAGATTGAGCCTGACAATGTGTGTTGGGAGTGCTGGGAGGCAAAGCCAGGGTAGATGGGCAGAGTGTGTTTGGCTGTGAAAGCGGTGTCAAGGGAAGGTGAAGACCAGCAACAGCTCTAAGCCCTTAGATGTAGCGTGTGTCAGAAATCGCTTGGGTATTTGCTCTTTGGGAAGTGGTCTGTGCCGGCAGTGATAGTGAGATTCAACCTGAGAATGTGTTTTGGGAGTGCTGGGAGGCAAAACCAGCGTAGATGGCCAGAGTGTGTTTGGCTGTGAAAGCGGTGTCAAGGGAAGGTGAGGACCAGCCACAGCTCTAAGCCCTTAGATGTAGCGTATGTCAGAAATCGGTTGGGTGTTTGCACTTTGGGAGGTGGTCTGCGCCAGGAGTGAGAGAGAGATTGAACTTGAGAATGTGTGTTGGGAGTGCTGAGAGGCAAGGCAAAGGCAGATGGGCAGAGTGTGTTTGGCTGTGAAAGCGGTGTCAAGGGAAGGTGAGGACCAGCAACATCTCTAAGCCCTTAGATGTAGCATGCGGCAGAAATCGCTTGGGTGTTTTGACTTTGGGAGGTGTTGTGTGCCGGGAGTGAGAGTGATTTGGTAGTGCTGGGATGCAAGGCAAAGGCAGATGGCCAGAGTGTGTTTGGCTGTGAAAGCGGTGTCAAGGGAAGGTGAGGACCAGCCACAGCTCTAAGCCCTTAGATGTAGCATGCGGTAGAAATCGCTTGGGTGTTGGCACTTTGAGAGGTGGTCTGTGCCTGGAGTGAAAGTGCGCCTGAGAATGTGTTTTGGGAGTGCTGGGAGGCAAGGCAAAGGCAGATGGCCAGAGTGTGTTTGGCTGTGAAAGCGGTGTCAAGGGAAGGTGAGGACCAGCAACAGCTCTAAGCCCTTAGGCCTATCGTATGGAGAAATGCCTTGGGTATTTTCACTTCGGGAGGTGGTCTGTGCCGGGAGTGAGAGTGAGATTGAGCCTGACAATGTGTGTTGGGAGTGCTGGGAGGCAAAGCCAGGGTAGATGGGCAGAGTGTGTTTGGCTGTGAAAGCGGTGTCAAGGGAAGGTGAGGACCAGCCACAGCTCTAAGCCCTTAGATGTAGCGTGTGTCAGAAATCGCTTGGGTATTTGCTCTTTGGGAAGTGGTCTGTGCCGGCAGTGATAGTGAGATTCAACCTGCGAATGTGTTTTGGGAGTGCTGGGAGGCAAAACCAGCGTAGATGGCCAGAGTGTGTTTGGCTGTGAAAGCGGTGTCAAGGGAAGGTGAGGACCAGCCACAGCTCTAAGCCCTTAGATGTAGCGTGTGTCAGAAATCGCTTGGGTGTTGGCATTTTGGGAGGTGGTCTGTGCCGGTAGTGAGAGTGTGTTGGGAGTGCTGGGAGGGAAGGCAAAGGCAGATGGGCAGAGTGTGTTTGGCTGTGAAAGCGGTGTCAAGGGAAGGTGAGGAGCAGCAACAGCTCTAAGGCCTTAGATGTAGCGTGTGTCAGAAATCGCTTGGGTATTTGCTCTTTGGGAAGTGGTCTGTGCCGGCAGTGATAGTGAGATTCAACCTGCGAATGTGTTTTGGGAGTGCTGGGAGGCAAAACCAGCGTAGATGGGCAGAGTGTGTTTGGCTGTGAAAGCGGTGTCAAGGGAAGGTGAGGACCAGCCACAGCTCTAAGCCCTTAGATGTAGCGTATGTCAGAAATCGGTTGGGTGTTTGCACTTTGGGAGGTGGTCTGCGCCAGGAGTGAGAGAGAGATTGAGCCTGAGAATGTGTGTTGGGAGTGCTGGGAGGCAAAGCCAGGGTAGATGGCCAGAGTGTGTTTGGCTGTGAAAGCGGTGTCAAGGGAAGGTGAAGACCAGCAACAGCTCTAAGCCCTTAGATGTAGCGTGTGTCAGAAATCGCTTGGGTATTTTCACTTTGGGAGGTGGTCTGCGCCAGGAGTGAGAGAGAGATTGAACTTGAGAATGTGCGTTGGGAGTGCTGGGAGGCAAGGGCAGCGCTGATGGCCAGAGTGTGTTTGGCTGTGAAAGCGGTGTCAAGGGAAGGTGAGGACCAGCAACAGCTCTAAGCCCTTAGATGTAGCATGTGGCAGAAATCCCTTGGGTGTTTTGACTTTGGGAGGTGGTCTGTGCAGGGAGTGAGAGTGAGAGCGTGAGTGTGCTTGAGAACGTGTGTTGGGAGTGCTGGGAGGCAAGGGCAGCGCAGATGGGCAGAGTGTGTTTGGCTGTGAAAGCGGTGTCAAGGGAAGGTGAGGACAAGCAACAGCTCTAAGCCCTTAGATGTAGCGTTTGTCAGAAATCGCTTGGACGTTTGCACTTTGGGAGGTGGTCTGTGCCGGGAGTGAGAGTGTTTTGGGAGTGCTGGGACGCAAGGCAAAGGCAGATGGGCAGAGTGTGTTTGGCTGTGAAAGCGGTGTCAAGGGAAGGTGAGGACCAGCAACAGCTCTAAGGCCTTAGATGTAGCGTGTGTCAGAAATCGCTTGGGTATTTGCTCTTTGGGAAGTGGTCTGTGCCGGCAGTGATAGTGAGATTCATCCTGAGAATGTGTTTTGGGAGTGCTGGGAGGCAAAACCAGCGTAGATGGGCAGAGTGTGTTTGGCTGTGAAAGCGGTGTCAAGGGAAGGTGAGGACCAGCCACAGCTCTAAGCCCTTAGATGTAGCGTATGTCAGAAATCGGTTGGGTGTTTGCACTTTGGGAGGTGGTCTGCGCCAGGAGTGAGAGAGAGATTGAACTTGAGAATGTGTGTTGGGAGTGCTGAGAGGCAAGGCAAAGGCAGATGGCCAGAGTGTGTTTGGCTGTGAAAGCGGTGTCAAGGGAAGGTGAGGACCAGCAACAGCTCTAAGCACTTAGGCCTATCGTGTGGGAGAAATGGCTTGGAGGTTTGCACTTTGGGAGGTGGTCTGTGCCGGGAGTGAGAATGAGAGTGAGCCTGAGAATGTGTGTTGGGAGTGCTGGGAGTTGAGGCAAAGGCAGATGGGCAGAGTGTGTTTGGCTGTGAAAGCGGTGTCAAGGGAAGGTGAGGACCAGCCACAGCTCTAAGCCCTTAGATGTAGCGTATGTCAGAAATCGGTTGGGTGTTTGCACTTTGGGAGGTGGTCTGCGCCAGGAGTGAGAGAGAGATTGAGGCTGAGAATGTGTGTTGGGAGTGCTGGGAGGCAAAACCAGGGTAGATGGCCAGAGTGTGTTTGGCTGTGAAAGCGGTGTCAAGGGAAGGTGAGGACCAGCAACAGCTCTAAGCCCTTAGGCCTATCTTATGGGAGAAATGCCTTGGGTATTTTCACTTTGGGAGGTGGTCTGTGCTGGGAGTGAGAGTGAGAGTGAGCCTGAGAATGTGTGTTGGGAGTGCTGGGAGGCAAAGCCAGGGTGGATGGGCAGAGTGTGCTTGGCTGTGAAAGCGGTATCAAGGGAAGGTGAGGACCAGCAACAGCTCTAAGCTCTTAGATGTAGCGTGTGTCAGAAATCGCTTGGGTGTTTGCATTTTGGGAGGTGGTCTGTGCCGATAGTGAGAGTGAGTTGTGAGTGCTGTGAGGCAAGGGCAGCGCAGATGGCCAGAGTGTGTTTGTCTGTGAAAGCAGTGTCAAGGGAAGGTGAGGACCAGCAACAGCTCTAAGCCCTTAGGCCTATCGTATGGGAGAAATGGCTTGGACGTTTGCACTTTGGGAGGTGGTGTGTGCCGGGAGTGAGAGTGATAGTGAGCCTGAGAATGTGTGTTGGGAGTGCTGGGAGGCAAGGGCAGCGCAGATGGGCAGAGTGCGTTTGGCTGTGAAAGCGGTGTCAAGGGAAGGTGAGGACCAGTCACAGCTCTAAGCCCGTAGATGTAGCGTGTGTCAGAAATGGCTTGGTTATTTTCACTTCGGGAGGTGGTCTGTGCTAGGAGTGAGTGTGAGAGCGTGAGCGTGCCTGAGAATGTGTGTTGGGAGTGCTGGGAGGCAAGGGCAGCGCAGATGGGCAGAGTGCGTTTGGCTGTGAAAGCGGTGTCAAGGGAAGGTGAGGACCAGCAACAGCTCTAAGCCCTTAGATGTAGCGTGTGTCAGAAATCGCTTGGGTGTTGGCATTTTGGGAGGTGGTCTGTGCCGGTAGTGAGAGTGTGTTGGGAGTGCTGGGAGGGAAGGCAAAGGCAGATGGCCAGAGTGTGTTTGGCTGTGAAAGCGGTGTCAAGGGAAGGTGAGGAGCAGCAACAGCTCTAAGGCCTTAGATGTAGCGTGTGTCAGAAATCGCTTGGGTATTTGCTCTTTGGGAAGTGGTCTGTGCCGGCAGTGATAGTGAGATTCAACCTGAGAATGTGTTTTGGGAGTGCTGGGAGGCAAAACCAGCGTAGATGGCCAGAGTGTGTTTGGCTGTGAAAGCGGTGTCAAGGGAAGGTGAGGACCAGCCACAGCTCTAAGCCCTTAGATGTAGCGTATGTCAGAAATCGGTTGGGTGTTTGCACTTTGGGAGGTGGTCTGCGCCAGGAGTGAGAGAGAGATTGAACTTGAGAATGTGTGTTGGGAGTGCTGAGAGGCAAGGCAAAGGCAGATGGGCAGAGTGTGTTTGGCTGTGAAAGCGGTGTCAAGGGAAGGTGAGGACCAGCAACAGCTCTAAGCCCTTAGATGTAGCATGCGGCAGAAATCGCTTGGGTGTTTTGACTTTGGGAGGTGTTGTGTGCCGGGAGTGAGAGTGATTTGGTAGTGCTGGGATGCAAGGCAAAGGCAGATGGGCAGAGTGTGTTTGTCTGTGAAAGCGGTGTCAAGGGAAGGTGAGGACCAGCAACAGCTCTAAGGCCTTAGATGTAGCGTGTGTCAGAAATCGCTTGGGTATTTGCTCTTTGGGAAGTGGTCTGTGCCGGCAGTGATAGTGAGATTCATCCTGAGAATGTGTTTTGGGAGTGCTGGGAGGCAAAACCAGCGTAGATGGCCAGAGTGTGTTTGGCTGTGAAAGCGGTGTCAAGGGAAGGTGAGGACCAGCCACAGCTCTAAGCCCTTAGATGTAGCGTATGTCAGAAATCGGTTGGGTGTTTGCACTTTGGGAGGTGGTCTGCGCCAGGAGTGAGAGAGAGATTGAACTTGAGAATGTGTGTTGGGAGTGCTGAGAGGCAAGGCAAAGGCAGATGGGCAGAGTGTGTTTGGCTGTGAAAGCGGTGTCAAGGGAAGGTGAGGACCAGCAACATCTCTAAGCCCTTAGATGTAGCATGCGGCAGAAATCGCTTGGGTGTTTTGACTTTGGGAGGTGGTGTGTGCCGGGAGTGAGAGTGCTTTGGGAGTGCTGGGAGTTGAGGCAAAGGCAGATGGGCAGAGTGTGTTTGTCTGTGAAAGCGGTGTCAAGGGAAGGTGAGGACCAGCAACAGCTCTAAGCCCTTAGATGTAGCATGCGGCAGAAATCGCTTGGGTGTTGGCACTTTGGGAGGTGTTGTGTGCCGGGAGTGAGTGTGAGATTGAGCCTGACAATGTGTGTTGGGAGTGCTGGGAGGCAAAACCAGGGTAGATGGGCAGAGTGTGTTTGGCTGTGAAAGCGGTGTCAAGGGAAGGTGAACACCAGCAACAGCTCTAAGCCCGTAGATGTAGCGTGTGTCAGAAATCGCTTGGGTGTTGGCATTTTGGGAGGTGGTCTGTGCCGGTAGTGAGAGTGTGTTGGGAGTGCTGGGAGGGAAGGCAAAGGCAGATGGGCAGAGTGTGTTTGGCTGTGAAAGCGGTGTCAAGGGAAGGTGAGGAGCAGCCACAGCTCTAAGGCCTTAGATATAGCGTGTGTCAGAAATCGCTTGGGTATTTGCTCTTTGGGAAGTGGTCTGTGCCGGCAGTGATAGTGAGATTCAACCTGAGAATGTGTGTTGGGAGTGCTGGGAGGCAAAACCAGCGTAGATGGGCAGAGTGTGTTTGGCTGTGAAAGCGGTGTCAAGGGAAGGTGAGGACCAGCCACAGCTCTAAGCCCTTAGATGTAGCGTATGTCAGAAATCGGTTGGGTGTTTGCACTTTGGGAGGTGGTCTGCGCCAGGAGTGAGAGAGAGATTGAACTTGAGAATGTGTGTTGGGAGTGCTGAGAGGCAAGGCAAAGGCAGATGGCCAGAGTGTGTTTGGCTGTGAAAGCGGTGTCAAGGGAAGGTGAGGACCAGCAACAGCTCTAAGCACTTAGGCCTATCGTGTGGGAGAAATGGCTTGGAGGTTTGCACTTTGGGAGGTGGTCTGTGCCGGGAGTGAGAATGAGAGTGAGCCTGAGAATGTGTGTTGGGAGTGCTGGGAGTTGAGGCAAAGGCAGATGGGCAGAGTGTGTTTGGCTGTGAAAGCGTTGTCAAGGGAAGGTGAGGACCAGCCACAGCTCTAAGCCCTTAGATGTAGCGTATGTCAGAAATCGGTTGGGTGTTTGCACTTTGGGAGGTGGTCTGCGCCAGGAGTGAGAGAGAGATTGAGCCTGAGAATGTGTGTTGGGAGTGCTGGGAGGCAAAACCAGGGTAGATGGCCAGAGTGTGTTTGTCTGTGAAAGCGGTGTCAAGGGAAGGTGAGGACCAGCAACAGCTCTAAGGCCTTAGGCCTATCTTATGGGAGAAATGCCTTGGGTATTTTCACTTTGGGAGGTGGTCTGTGCTGGGAGTGAGAGTGAGAGTGAGCCTGAGAATGTGTGTTGGGAGTGCTGGGAGGCAAAGCCAGGGTGGATGGGCAGAGTGTGCTTGGCTGTGAAAGCGGTATCAAGGGAAGGTGAGGACCAGCAACAGCTCTAAGCTCTTAGATGTAGCGTGTGTCAGAAATCGCTTGGGTGTTTGCATTTCGGGAGGTGGTCTGTGCCGATAGTGAGAGTGAGTTGTGAGTGCTGTGAGGCAAGGGCAGCGCAGATGGCCAGAGTGTGTTTGTCTGTGAAAGCAGTGTCAAGGGAAGGTGAGGACCAGCAACAGCTCTAAGCCCTTAGGCCTATCGTATGGGAGAAATGGCTTGGACGTTTGCACTTTGGGAGGTGGTGTGTGCCGGGAGTGAGAGTGATAGTGAGCCTGAGAATGTGTGTTGGGAGTGCTGGGAGGCAAGGGCAGCGCAGATGGGCAGAGTGCGTTTGGCTGTGAAAGCGGTGTCAAGGGAAGGTGAGGACCAGTCACAGCTCTAAGCCCGTAGATGTAGCGTGTGTCAGAAATGGCTTGGTTATTTTCACTTCGGGAGGTGGTCTGTGCTAGGAGTCAGAGTGAGAGCGTGAGCGTGCCTGAGAATGTGTGTTGGGAGTGCTGGGAGGCAAGGGCAGCGCAGATGGGCAGAGTGCGTTTGGCTGTGAAAGCGGTGTCAAGGGAAGGTGAGGACCAGCAACAGCTCTAAGCCCTTAGATGTAGCGTGTGTCAGAAATCGCTTGGGTGTTGGCATTTTGGGAGGTGGTCTGTGCCGGTAGTGAGAGTGTGTTGGGAGTGCTGGGAGGGAAGGCAAAGGCAGATGGGCAGAGTGTGTTTGTCTGTGAAAGCGGTGTCAAGGGAAGGTGAGGAGCAGCAACAGCTCTAAGCCCTTAGATGTAGCATGCGGCAGAAATCGCTTGGGTGTTGGCACTTTGGGAGGTGTTGTGTGCCGGGAGTGAGTGTGAGATTGAGCCTGACAATGTGTGTTGGGAGTGCTGGGAGGCAAAGCCAGGGTAGATGGGCAGAGTGTGTTTGGCTGTGAAAGCGGTGTCAAGGGAAGGTGAAGACCAGCAACAGCTCTAAGCCCTTAGATGTAGCGTGTGTCAGAAATCGCTTGGGTGTTGGCATTTTGGGAGGTGGTCTGTGCCGGTAGTGAGAGTGTGTTGGGAGTGCTGGGAGGGAAGGCAAAGGCAGATGGGCAGAGTGTGTTTGGCTGTGAAAGCGGTGTCAAGGGAAGGTGAGGAGCAGCAACAGCTCTAAGGCCTTAGATGTAGCGTGTGTCAGAAATCGCTTGGGTATTTGCTCTTTGGGAAGTGGTCTGTGCCGGCAGTGATAGTGAGATTCAACCTGAGAATGTGTGTTGGGAGTGCTGGGAGGCAAAACCAGCGTAGATGGGCAGAGTGTGTTTGGCTGTGAAAGCGGTGTCAAGGGAAGGTGAGGACCAGCCACAGCTCTAAGCCCTTAGAAGTAGCGTATGTCAGAAATCGGTTGGGTGTTTGCACTTTGGGAGGTGGTCTGCGCCTGGAGTGAGAGAGAGATTGAGCCTGAGAATGTGTGTTGGGAGTGCTGGGAGGCAAAGCCAGGGTAGATGGGCAGAGTGTGTTTGGCTGTGAAAGCGGTGTCAAGGGAAGGTGAGGACCAGCAACAGCTCTAAACCCTCAGGCCTATCGTAGGGGAGAAATGGCTTGGACGTTTGCACTTTGGGAGGTGGTCTGTGCCGGGAGTGAGAGTGATAGTGAGCCTGAGAATGTGTGTTGGGAGTGCCTGGAGGCAAGGGCAGCGCAGATGGGCAGAGTGCGTTTGGCTGTGAAAGCGGTGTCAAGGGAAGGTGAGGACCAGCAACAGCTCTAAGGCCTTAGATGTAGCGTGTGTCAGAAATCGCTTGGGTATTTTCACTTTGGGACGTGGTCTGTGCCGGGAGTGAGAATGAGATTCAACCTGAGAATGTGTGTTGGGAGTGCTGGGAGGCAAAGCCAGGGTAGATGGGCAGAGTGCGTTTGGCTGTGAAAGCGGTGTCAAGGGAAGGTGAGGACCAGCAACAGCTCTAAGCCCTTAGATGTAGCGTGTGTCAGAAATCGCTTGGGTATTTGCTCTTTGGGAAGTGGTCTGTGCCGGCAGTGATAGTGAGATTCAACCTGAGAATGTGTTTTGGGAGTGCTGGGAGGCAAAACCAGCGTAGATGGGCAGAGTGTGTTTGGCTGTGAAAGCGGTGTCAAGGGAAGGTTAGGACCAGCCACAGCTCTAAGCCCTTAGATGTAGCGTATGTCAGAAATCGGTTGGGTGTTTGCACTTTGGGAGGTGGTCTGCGCCAGGAGTGAGAGAGAGATTGAACTTGAGAATGTGTGTTGGGAGTGCTGAGAGGCAAGGCAAAGGCAGATGGGCAGAGTGTGTTTGGCTGTGAAAGCGGTGTCAAGGGAAGGTGTGGACCAGCAACAGCTCTAAGCCCTTAGGCCTATCGTATGGAGAAATGCCTTGGGTATTTTCACTTCGGGAGGTGGTCTGTGCCGGGAGTGAGAGTGAGATTGAGCCTGACAATGTGTGTTGGGAGTGCTGGGAGGCAAAGCCAGGGTAGATGGGCAGAGTGTGTTTGGCTGTGAAAGCGGTGTCAAGGGAAGGTGAGGACCAGCCACAGCTCTAAGCCCTTAGATGTAGCGTGTGTCAGAAATCGCTTGGGTATTTGCTCTTTGGGAAGTGGTCTGTGCCGGCAGTGATAGTGAGATTCAACCTGCGAATGTGTTTTGGGAGTGCTGGGAGGCAAAACCAGCGTAGATGGCCAGAGTGTGTTTGGCTGTGAAAGCGGTGTCAAGGGAAGGTGAGGACCAGCCACAGCTCTAAGCCCTTAGATGTAGCGTGTGTCAGAAATCGCTTGGGTGTTGGCATTTTGGGAGGTGGTCTGTGCCGGTAGTGAGAGTGTGTTGGGAGTGCTGGGAGGGAAGGCAAAGGCAGATGGGCAGAGTGTGTTTGGCTGTGAAAGCGGTGTCAAGGGAAGGTGAGGAGCAGCAACAGCTCTAAGGCCTTAGATGTAGCGTGTGTCAGAAATCGCTTGGGTATTTGCTCTTTGGGAAGTGGTCTGTGCCGGCAGTGATAGTGAGATTCAACCTGCGAATGTGTTTTGGGAGTGCTGGGAGGCAAAACCAGCGTAGATGGCCAGAGTGTGTTTGGCTGTGAAAGCGGTGTCAAGGGAAGGTGAGGACCAGCCACAGCTCTAAGCCCTTAGATGTAGCGTATGTCAGAAATCGGTTGGGTGTTTGCACTTTGGGAGGTGGTCTGCGCCAGGAGTGAGAGAGAGATTGAGCCTGAGAATGTGTGTTGGGAGTGCTGGGAGGCAAAGCCAGGGTAGATGGCCAGAGTGTGTTTGGCTGTGAAAGCGGTGTCAAGGGAAGGTGAAGACCAGCAACAGCTCTAAGCCCTTAGATGTAGCGTGTGTCAGAAATCGCTTGGGTATTTTCACTTTGGGAGGTGGTCTGCGCCAGGAGTGAGAGAGAGATTGAACTTGAGAATGTGCGTTGGGAGTGCTGGGAGGCAAGGGCAGCGCTGATGGCCAGAGTGTGTTTGGCTGTGAAAGCGGTGTCAAGGGAAGGTGAGGACCAGCAACAGCTCTAAGCCCTTAGATGTAGCATGTGGCAGAAATCCCTTGGGTGTTTTGACTTTGGGAGGTGGTCTGTGCAGGGAGTGAGAGTGAGAGCGTGAGTGTGCTTGAGAACGTGTGTTGGGAGTGCTGGGAGGCAAGGGCAGCGCAGATGGGCAGAGTGTGTTTGGCTGTGAAAGCGGTGTCAAGGGAAGGTGAGGACAAGCAACAGCTCTAAGCCCTTAGATGTAGCGTTTGTCAGAAATCGCTTGGACGTTTGCACTTTGGGAGGTGGTCTGTGCCGGGAGTGAGAGTGTTTTGGGAGTGCTGGGACGCAAGGCAAAGGCAGATGGGCAGAGTGTGTTTGGCTGTGAAAGCGGTGTCAAGGGAAGGTGAGGACCAGCAACAGCTCTAAGGCCTTAGATGTAGCGTGTGTCAGAAATCGCTTGGGTATTTGCTCTTTGGGAAGTGGTCTGTGCCGGCAGTGATAGTGAGATTCATCCTGAGAATGTGTTTTGGGAGTGCTGGGAGGCAAAACCAGCGTAGATGGGCAGAGTGTGTTTGGCTGTGAAAGCGGTGTCAAGGGAAGGTGAGGACCAGCCACAGCTCTAAGCCCTTAGATGTAGCGTATGTCAGAAATCGGTTGGGTGTTTGCACTTTGGGAGGTGGTCTGCGCCAGGAGTGAGAGAGAGATTGAGCCTGAGAATGTGTGTTGGGAGTGCTGGGAGGCAAAACCAGGGTAGATGGCCAGAGTGTGTTTGGCTGTGAAAGCGGTGTCAAGGGAAGGTGAGGACCAGCAACAGCTCTAAGGCCTTAGGCCTATCTTATGGGAGAAATGCCTTGGGTATTTTCACTTTGGGAGGTGGTCTGTGCTGGGAGTGAGAGTGAGAGTGAGCCTGAGAATGTGTGTTGGGAGTGCTGGGAGGCAAAGCCAGGGTGGATGGGCAGAGTGTGCTTGGCTGTGAAAGCGGTATCAAGGGAAGGTGAGGACCAGCAACAGCTCTAAGCTCTTAGATGTAGCGTGTGTCAGAAATCGCTTGGGTGTTTGCATTTTGGGAGGTGGTCTGTGCCGATAGTGAGAGTGAGTTGTGAGTGCTGTGAGGCAAGGGCAGCGCAGATGGCCAGAGTGTGTTTGTCTGTGAAAGCAGTGTCAAGGGAAGGTGAGGACCAGCAACAGCTCTAAGCCCTTAGGCCTATCGTATGGGAGAAATGGCTTGGACGTTTGCACTTTGGGAGGTGGTGTGTGCCGGGAGTGAGAGTGATAGTGAGCCTGAGAATGTGTGTTGGGAGTGCTGGGAGGCAAGGGCAGCGCAGATGGGCAGAGTGCGTTTGGCTGTGAAAGCGGTGTCAAGGGAAGGTGAGGACCAGTCACAGCTCTAAGCCCGTAGATGTAGCGTGTGTCAGAAATGGCTTGGTTATTTTCACTTCGGGAGGTGGTCTGTGCTAGGAGTCAGTGTGAGAGCGTGAGCGTGCCTGAGAATGTGTGTTGGGAGTGCTGGGAGGCAAGGGCAGCGCAGATGGGCAGAGTGCGTTTGGCTGTGAAAGCGGTGTCAAGGGAAGGTGAGGACAAGCAACAGCTCTAAGCCCTTAGATGTAGCGTGTGTCAGAAATCGCTTGGGTGTTGGCATTTTGGGAGGTGGTCTGTGCCGGTAGTGAGAGTGTGTTGGGAGTGCTGGGAGGGAAGGCAAAGGCAGATGGCCAGAGTGTGTTTGGCTGTGAAAGCGGTGTCAAGGGAAGGTGAGGACCAGCAACAGCTCTAAGGCCTTAGATGTAGCGTGTGTCAGAAATCGCTTGGGTATTTGCTCTTTGGGAAGTGGTCTGTGCCGGCAGTGATAGTGAGATTCAACCTGAGAATGTGTTTTGGGAGTGCTGGGAGGCAAAACCAGCGTAGATGGGCAGAGTGTGTTTGGCTGTGAAAGCGGTGTCAAGGGAAGGTGAGGACCAGCCACAGCTCTAAGCCCTTAGATGTAGCGTATGTCAGAAATCGGTTGGGTGTTTGCACTTTGGGAGGTGGTCTGCGCCAGGAGTGAGAGAGAGATTGAACTTGAGAATGTGTGTTGGGAGTGCTGAGAGGCAAGGCAAAGGCAGATGGGCAGAGTGTGTTTGGCTGTGAAAGCGGTGTCAAGGGAAGGTGAGGACCAGCAACAGCTCTAAGCCCTTAGATGTAGCATGCGGCAGAAATCGCTTGGGTGTTTTGACTTTGGGAGGTGTTGTGTGCCGGGAGTGAGAGTGATTTGGTAGTGCTGGGATGCAAGGCAAAGGCAGATGGGCAGAGTGTGTTTGTCTGTGAAAGCGGTGTCAAGGGAAGGTGAGGACCAGCAACAGCTCTAAGGCCTTAGATGTAGCGTGTGTCAGAAATCGCTTGGGTATTTTCTCTTTGGGAAGTGGTCTGTGCCGGCAGTGATAGTGAGATTCAACCTGAGAATGTGTTTTGGGAGTGCTGGGAGGCAAAACCAGCGTAGATGGCCAGAGTGTGTTTGGCTGTGAAAGCGGTGTCAAGGGAAGGTGAGGACCAGCCACAGCTCTAAGCCCTTAGATGTAGCGTATGTCAGAAATCGGTTGGGTGTTTGCACTTTGGGAGGTGGTCTGCGCCAGGAGTGAGAGAGAGATTGAACTTGAGAATGTGTGTTGGGAGTGCTGAGAGGCAAGGCAAAGGCAGATGGGCAGAGTGTGTTTGGCTGTGAAAGCGGTGTCAAGGGAAGGCGAGGACCAGCAACATCTCTAAGCCCTTAGATGTAGCATGCGGCAGAAATCGCTTGGGTGTTTTGACTTTGGGAGGTGGTGTGTGCCGGGAGTGAGAGTGCTTTGGGAGTGCTGGGAGTTGAGGCAAAGGCAGATGGGCAGAGTGTGTTTGTCTGTGAAAGCGGTGTCAAGGGAAGGTGAGGACCAGCAACAGCTCTAAGCCCTTAGATGTAGCATGCGGCAGAAATCGCTTGGGTGTTGGCACTTTGGGAGGTGTTGTGTGCCGGGAGTGAGTGTGAGATTGAGCCTGACAATGTGTGTTGGGAGTGCTGGGAGGCAAAACCAGGGTAGATGGGCAGAGTGTGTTTGGCTGTGAAAGCGGTGTCAAGGGAAGGTGAACACCAGCAACAGCTCTAAGCCCGTAGATGTAGCGTGTGTCAGAAATCGCTTGGGTGTTGGCATTTTGGGAGGTGGTCTGTGCCGGTAGTGAGAGTGTGTTGGGAGTGCTGGGAGGGAAGGCAAAGGCAGATGGGCAGAGTGTGTTTGGCTGTGAAAGCGGTGTCAAGGGAAGGTGAGGACCAGCAACAGCTCTAAGGCCTTAGATATAGCGTGTGTCAGAAATCGCTTGGGTATTTGCTCTTTGGGAAGTGGTCTGTGCCGGCAGTGATAGTGAGATTCAACCTGAGAATGTGTTTTGGGAGTGCTGGGAGGCAAAACCAGCGTAGATGGCCAGAGTGTGTTTGGCTGTGAAAGCGGTGTCAAGGGAAGGTGAGGACCAGCAACAGCTCTAAGCCCTTAGATGTAGCGTATGTCAGAAATCGGTTGGGTGTTTGCACTTTGGGAGGTGGTCTGCGCCAGGAGTGAGAGAGAGATTGAGCCTGAGAATGTGTGTTGGGAGTGCTGGGAGGCAAAGCCAGGGTAGATGGCCAGAGTGTGTTTGGCTGTGAAAGCGGTGTCAAGGGAAGGTGAGGACCAGCAACAGCTCTAAACCCTCAGGCCTATCGTAGGGGAGAAATGGCTTGGACGTTTGCACTTTGGGAGGTGGTCTGTGCCGGGAGTGAGAGTGATAGTGGGCCTGAGAACGTGTGTTCGGAGTGCCTGGAGGCAAGGGCAGCGCAGATGGGCAGAGTGCGTTTGGCTGTGAAAGCGGTGTCAAGGGAAGGTGAGGACCAGCAACAGCTCTAAGCCCTTAGATGTAGCGTATGTCAGAAATCGGTTGGGTGTTTGCACTTTGGGAGGTGGTCTGCGCCAGGAGTGAGAGAGAGATTGAGCCTGAGAATGTGTGTTGGGAGTGCTGGGAGGCAAAACCAGCGTAGATGGCCAGAGTGTGTTTGGCTGTGAAAGCGGTGTCAAGGGAAGGTGAGGACCAGCAACAGCTCTAAGCCCTTAGGCCTATCTTATGGGAGAAATGCCTTGGGTATTTTCACTTTGGGAGGTGGTCTGTGCTGGGAGTGAGAGTGAGAGTGAGCCTGAGAATGTGTGTTGGGAGTGCTGGGAGGCAAAGCCAGGGTGGATGGGCAGAGTGTGCTTGGCTGTGAAAGCGGTATCAAGGGAAGGTGAGGACCAGCAACAGCTCTAAGCTCTTAGATGTAGCGTGTGTCAGAAATCGCTTGGGTGTTTGCATTTTGGGAGGTGGTCTGTGCCGATAGTGAGAGTGAGTTGTGAGTGCTGTGAGGCAAGGGCAGCGCAGATGGCCAGAGTGTGTTTGTCTGTGAAAGCAGTGTCAAGGGAAGGTGAGGACCAGCAACAGCTCTAAGCCCTTAGGCCTATCGTATGGGAGAAATGGCTTGGACGTTTGCACTTTGGGAGGTGGTGTGTGCCGGGAGTGAGAGTGATAGTGAGCCTGAGAATGTGTGTTGGGAGTGCTGGGAGGCAAGGGCAGCGCAGATGGGCAGAGTGCGTTTGGCTGTGAAAGCGGTGTCAAGGGAAGGTGAGGACCAGTCACAGCTCTAAGCCCGTAGATGTAGCGTGTGTCAGAAATGGCTTGGTTATTTTCACTTCGGGAGGTGGTCTGTGCTAGGAGTCAGTGTGAGAGCGTGAGCGTGCCTGAGAATGTGTGTTGGGAGTGCTGGGAGGCAAGGGCAGCGCAGATGGGCAGAGTGCGTTTGGCTGTGAAAGCGGTGTCAAGGGAAGGTGAGGACAAGCAACAGCTCTAAGCCCTTAGATGTAGCGTGTGTCAGAAATCGCTTGGGTGTTGGCATTTTGGGAGGTGGTCTGTGCCGGTAGTGAGAGTGTGTTGGGAGTGCTGGGAGGGAAGGCAAAGGCAGATGGCCAGAGTGTGTTTGGCTGTGAAAGCGGTGTCAAGGGAAGGTGAGGACCAGCAACAGCTCTAAGGCCTTAGATGTAGCGTGTGTCAGAAATCGCTTGGGTATTTGCTCTTTGGGAAGTGGTCTGTGCCGGCAGTGATAGTGAGATTCAACCTGAGAATGTGTTTTGGGAGTGCTGGGAGGCAAAACCAGCGTAGATGGGCAGAGTGTGTTTGGCTGTGAAAGCGGTGTCAAGGGAAGGTGAGGACCAGCCACAGCTCTAAGCCCTTAGATGTAGCGTATGTCAGAAATCGGTTGGGTGTTTGCACTTTGGGAGGTGGTCTGCGCCAGGAGTGAGAGAGAGATTGAACTTGAGAATGTGTGTTGGGAGTGCTGAGAGGCAAGGCAAAGGCAGATGGGCAGAGTGTGTTTGGCTGTGAAAGCGGTGTCAAGGGAAGGTGAGGACCAGCAACAGCTCTAAGCCCTTAGATGTAGCATGCGGCAGAAATCGCTTGGGTGTTTTGACTTTGGGAGGTGTTGTGTGCCGGGAGTGAGAGTGATTTGGTAGTGCTGGGATGCAAGGCAAAGGCAGATGGGCAGAGTGTGTTTGTCTGTGAAAGCGGTGTCAAGGGAAGGTGAGGACCAGCAACAGCTCTAAGGCCTTAGATGTAGCGTGTGTCAGAAATCGCTTGGGTATTTTCTCTTTGGGAAGTGGTCTGTGCCGGCAGTGATAGTGAGATTCAACCTGAGAATGTGTTTTGGGAGTGCTGGGAGGCAAAACCAGCGTAGATGGCCAGAGTGTGTTTGGCTGTGAAAGCGGTGTCAAGGGAAGGTGAGGACCAGCCACAGCTCTAAGCCCTTAGATGTAGCGTATGTCAGAAATCGGTTGGGTGTTTGCACTTTGGGAGGTGGTCTGCGCCAGGAGTGAGAGAGAGATTGAACTTGAGAATGTGTGTTGGGAGTGCTGAGAGGCAAGGCAAAGGCAGATGGGCAGAGTGTGTTTGGCTGTGAAAGCGGTGTCAAGGGAAGGTGAGGACCAGCAACATCTCTAAGCCCTTAGATGTAGCATGCGGCAGAAATCGCTTGGGTGTTTTGACTTTGGGAGGTGGTGTGTGCCGGGAGTGAGAGTGCTTTGGGAGTGCTGGGAGTTGAGGCAAAGGCAGATGGGCAGAGTGTGTTTGTCTGTGAAAGCGGTGTCAAGGGAAGGTGAGGACCAGCAACAGCTCTAAGCCCTTAGATGTAGCATGCGGCAGAAATCGCTTGGGTGTTGGCACTTTGGGAGGTGTTGTGTGCCGGGAGTGAGTGTGAGATTGAGCCTGACAATGTGTGTTGGGAGTGCTGGGAGGCAAAACCAGGGTAGATGGGCAGAGTGTGTTTGGCTGTGAAAGCGGTGTCAAGGGAAGGTGAACACCAGCAACAGCTCTAAGCCCGTAGATGTAGCGTGTGTCAGAAATCGCTTGGGTGTTGGCATTTTGGGAGGTGGTCTGTGCCGGTAGTGAGAGTGTGTTGGGAGTGCTGGGAGGGAAGGCAAAGGCAGATGGGCAGAGTGTGTTTGGCTGTGAAAGCGGTGTCAAGGGAAGGTGAGGACCAGCAACAGCTCTAAGGCCTTAGATATAGCGTGTGTCAGAAATCGCTTGGGTATTTGCTCTTTGGGAAGTGGTCTGTGCCGGCAGTGATAGTGAGATTCAACCTGAGAATGTGTTTTGGGAGTGCTGGGAGGCAAAACCAGCGTAGATGGCCAGAGTGTGTTTGGCTGTGAAAGCGGTGTCAAGGGAAGGTGAGGACCAGCAACAGCTCTAAGCCCTTAGATGTAGCGTATGTCAGAAATCGGTTGGGTGTTTGCACTTTGGGAGGTGGTCTGCGCCAGGAGTGAGAGAGAGATTGAGCCTGAGAATGTGTGTTGGGAGTGCTGGGAGGCAAAGCCAGGGTAGATGGCCAGAGTGTGTTTGGCTGTGAAAGCGGTGTCAAGGGAAGGTGAGGACCAGCAACAGCTCTAAACCCTCAGGCCTATCGTAGGGGAGAAATGGCTTGGACGTTTGCACTTTGGGAGGTGGTCTGTGCCGGGAGTGAGAGTGATAGTGGGCCTGAGAACGTGTGTTCGGAGTGCCTGGAGGCAAGGGCAGCGCAGATGGGCAGAGTGCGTTTGGCTGTGAAAGCGGTGTCAAGGGAAGGTGAGGACCAGCAACAGCTCTAAGCCCTTAGATGTAGCGTATGTCAGAAATCGGTTGGGTGTTTGCACTTTGGGAGGTGGTCTGCGCCAGGAGTGAGAGAGAGATTGAGCCTGAGAATGTGTGTTGGGAGTGCTGGGAGGCAAAACCAGCGTAGATGGCCAGAGTGTGTTTGGCTGTGAAAGCGGTGTCAAGGGAAGGTGAGGACCAGCAACAGCTCTAAGCCCTTAGGCCTATCTTATGGGAGAAATGCCTTGGGTATTTTCACTTTGGGAGGTGGTCTGTGCCGTGAGTGAGAGTGAGATTGAGCCTGACAATGTGTGTTGGGAGTGCTGGGAGGCAAAGCCAGGGTAGATGGGCAGAGTGTGTTTGGCTGTGAAAGCGGTGTCAAGGGAAGGTGAAGACCAGCAACAGCTCTAAGCCCTTAGATGTAGCGTGTGTCAGAAATCGCTTGGGTATTTGCTCTTTGGGAAGTGGTCTGTGCCGGCAGTGATAGTGAGATTCAACCTGAGAATGTGTTTTGGGAGTGCTGGGAGGCAAAACCAGCGTAGATGGCCAGAGTGTGTTTGGCTGTGAAAGCGGTGTCAAGGGAAGGTGAGGACCAGCCACAGCTCTAAGCCCTTAGATGTAGCGTATGTCAGAAATCGGTTGGGTGTTTGCACTTTGGGAGGTGGTCTGCGCCAGGAGTGAGAGAGAGATTGAACTTGAGAATGTGTGTTGGGAGTGCTGAGAGGCAAGGCAAAGGCAGATGGGCAGAGTGTGTTTGGCTGTGAAAGCGGTGTCAAGGGAAGGTGAGGACCAGCAACATCTCTAAGCCCTTAGATGTAGCATGCGGCAGAAATCGCTTGGGTGTTTTGACTTTGGGAGGTGTTGTGTGCCGGGAGTGAGAGTGATTTGGTAGTGCTGGGATGCAAGGCAAAGGCAGATGGCCAGAGTGTGTTTGGCTGTGAAAGCGGTGTCAAGGGAAGGTGAGGACCAGCCACAGCTCTAAGCCCTTAGATGTAGCATGCGGTAGAAATCGCTTGGGTGTTGGCACTTTGAGAGGTGGTCTGTGCCTGGAGTGAAAGTGCGCCTGAGAATGTGTTTTGGGAGTGCTGGGAGGCAAGGCAAAGGCAGATGGCCAGAGTGTGTTTGGCTGTGAAAGCGGTGTCAAGGGAAGGTGAGGACCAGCAACAGCTCTAAGCCCTTAGGCCTATCGTATGGAGAAATGCCTTGGGTATTTTCACTTCGGGAGGTGGTCTGTGCCGGGAGTGAGAGTGAGATTGAGCCTGACAATGTGTGTTGGGAGTGCTGGGAGGCAAAGCCAGGGTAGATGGGCAGAGTGTGTTTGGCTGTGAAAGCGGTGTCAAGGGAAGGTGAGGACCAGCCACAGCTCTAAGCCCTTAGATGTAGCGTGTGTCAGAAATCGCTTGGGTATTTGCTCTTTGGGAAGTGGTCTGTGCCGGCAGTGATAGTGAGATTCAACCTGCGAATGTGTTTTGGGAGTGCTGGGAGGCAAAACCAGCGTAGATGGCCAGAGTGTGTTTGGCTGTGAAAGCGGTGTCAAGGGAAGGTGAGGACCAGCCACAGCTCTAAGCCCTTAGATGTAGCGTGTGTCAGAAATCGCTTGGGTGTTGGCATTTTGGGAGGTGGTCTGTGCCGGTAGTGAGAGTGTGTTGGGAGTGCTGGGAGGGAAGGCAAAGGCAGATGGGCAGAGTGTGTTTGGCTGTGAAAGCGGTGTCAAGGGAAGGTGAGGAGCAGCAACAGCTCTAAGGCCTTAGATGTAGCGTGTGTCAGAAATCGCTTGGGTATTTGCTCTTTGGGAAGTGGTCTGTGCCGGCAGTGATAGTGAGATTCAACCTGCGAATGTGTTTTGGGAGTGCTGGGAGGCAAAACCAGCGTAGATGGGCAGAGTGTGTTTGGCTGTGAAAGCGGTGTCAAGGGAAGGTGAGGACCAGCCACAGCTCTAAGCCCTTAGATGTAGCGTATGTCAGAAATCGGTTGGGTGTTTGCACTTTGGGAGGTGGTCTGCGCCAGGAGTGAGAGAGAGATTGAGCCTGAGAATGTGTGTTGGGAGTGCTGGGAGGCAAAGCCAGGGTAGATGGCCAGAGTGTGTTTGGCTGTGAAAGCGGTGTCAAGGGAAGGTGAAGACCAGCAACAGCTCTAAGCCCTTAGATGTAGCGTGTGTCAGAAATCGCTTGGGTATTTTCACTTTGGGAGGTGGTCTGCGCCAGGAGTGAGAGAGAGATTGAACTTGAGAATGTGCGTTGGGAGTGCTGGGAGGCAAGGGCAGCGCTGATGGCCAGAGTGTGTTTGGCTGTGAAAGCGGTGTCAAGGGAAGGTGAGGACCAGCAACAGCTCTAAGCCCTTAGATGTAGCATGTGGCAGAAATCCCTTGGGTGTTTTGACTTTGGGAGGTGGTCTGTGCAGGGAGTGAGAGTGAGAGCGTGAGTGTGCTTGAGAACGTGTGTTGGGAGTGCTGGGAGGCAAGGGCAGCGCAGATGGGCAGAGTGTGTTTGGCTGTGAAAGCGGTGTCAAGGGAAGGTGAGGACAAGCAACAGCTCTAAGCCCTTAGATGTAGCGTTTGTCAGAAATCGCTTGGACGTTTGCACTTTGGGAGGTGGTCTGTGCCGGGAGTGAGAGTGTTTTGGGAGTGCTGGGACGCAAGGCAAAGGCAGATGGGCAGAGTGTGTTTGGCTGTGAAAGCGGTGTCAAGGGAAGGTGAGGACCAGCAACAGCTCTAAGGCCTTAGATGTAGCGTGTGTCAGAAATCGCTTGGGTATTTGCTCTTTGGGAAGTGGTCTGTGCCGGCAGTGATAGTGAGATTCATCCTGAGAATGTGTTTTGGGAGTGCTGGGAGGCAAAACCAGCGTAGATGGGCAGAGTGTGTTTGGCTGTGAAAGCGGTGTCAAGGGAAGGTGAGGACCAGCCACAGCTCTAAGCCCTTAGATGTAGCGTATGTCAGAAATCGGTTGGGTGTTTGCACTTTGGGAGGTGGTCTGCGCCAGGAGTGAGAGAGAGATTGAACTTGAGAATGTGTGTTGGGAGTGCTGAGAGGCAAGGCAAAGGCAGATGGCCAGAGTGTGTTTGGCTGTGAAAGCGGTGTCAAGGGAAGGTGAGGACCAGCAACAGCTCTAAGCACTTAGGCCTATCGTGTGGGAGAAATGGCTTGGAGGTTTGCACTTTGGGAGGTGGTCTGTGCCGGGAGTGAGAATGAGAGTGAGCCTGAGAATGTGTGTTGGGAGTGCTGGGAGTTGAGGCAAAGGCAGATGGGCAGAGTGTGTTTGGCTGTGAAAGCGGTGTCAAGGGAAGGTGAGGACCAGCCACAGCTCTAAGCCCTTAGATGTAGCGTATGTCAGAAATCGGTTGGGTGTTTGCACTTTGGGAGGTGGTCTGCGCCAGGAGTGAGAGAGAGATTGAGGCTGAGAATGTGTGTTGGGAGTGCTGGGAGGCAAAACCAGGGTGGATGGCCAGAGTGTGTTTGGCTGTGAAAGCGGTGTCAAGGGAAGGTGAGGACCAGCAACAGCTCTAAGGCCTTAGGCCTATCTTATGGGAGAAATGCCTTGGGTATTTTCACTTTGGGAGGTGGTCTGTGCTGGGAGTGAGAGTGAGAGTGAGCCTGAGAATGTGTGTTGGGAGTGCTGGGAGGCAAAGCCAGGGTGGATGGGCAGAGTGTGCTTGGCTGTGAAAGCGGTATCAAGGGAAGGTGAGGACCAGCAACAGCTCTAAGCTCTTAGATGTAGCGTGTGTCAGAAATCGCTTGGGTGTTTGCATTTTGGGAGGTGGTCTGTGCCGATAGTGAGAGTGAGTTGTGAGTGCTGTGAGGCAAGGGCAGCGCAGATGGCCAGAGTGTGTTTGTCTGTGAAAGCAGTGTCAAGGGAAGGTGAGGACCAGCAACAGCTCTAAGCCCTTAGGCCTATCGTATGGGAGAAATGGCTTGGACGTTTGCACTTTGGGAGGTGGTGTGTGCCGGGAGTGAGAGTGATAGTGAGCCTGAGAATGTGTGTTGGGAGTGCTGGGAGGCAAGGGCAGCGCAGATGGGCAGAGTGCGTTTGGCTGTGAAAGCGGTGTCAAGGGAAGGTGAGGACCAGTCACAGCTCTAAGCCCGTAGATGTAGCGTGTGTCAGAAATGGCTTGGTTATTTTCACTTCGGGAGGTGGTCTGTGCTAGGAGTGAGTGTGAGAGCGTGAGCGTGCCTGAGAATGTGTGTTGGGAGTGCTGGGAGGCAAGGGCAGCGCAGATGGGCAGAGTGCGTTTGGCTGTGAAAGCGGTGTCAAGGGAAGGTGAGGACCAGCAACAGCTCTAAGCCCTTAGATGTAGCGTGTGTCAGAAATCGCTTGGGTGTTGGCATTTTGGGAGGTGGTCTGTGCCGGTAGTGAGAGTGTGTTGGGAGTGCTGGGAGGGAAGGCAAAGGCAGATGGGCAGAGTGTGTTTGGCTGTGAAAGCGGTGTCAAGGGAAGGTGAGGAGCAGCAACAGCTCTAAGCCCTTAGATGTAGCATGCGGCAGAAATCGCTTGGGTGTTGGCACTTTGGGAGGTGTTGTGTGCCGGGAGTGAGTGTGAGATTGAGCCTGACAATGTGTGTTGGGAGTGCTGGGAGGCAAAGCCAGGGTAGATGGGCAGAGTGTGTTTGGCTGTGAAAGCGGTGTCAAGGGAAGGTGAAGACCAGCAACAGCTCTAAGCCCTTAGATGTAGCGTGTGTCAGAAATCGCTTGGGTGTTGGCATTTTGGGAGGTGGTCTGTGCCGGTAGTGAGAGTGTGTTGGGAGTGCTGGGAGGGAAGGCAAAGGCAGATGGGCAGAGTGTGTTTGGCTGTGAAAGCGGTGTCAAGGGAAGGTGAGGAGCAGCAACAGCTCTAAGGCCTTAGATGTAGCGTGTGTCAGAAATCGCTTGGGTATTTGCTCTTTGGGAAGTGGTCTGTGCCGGCAGTGATAGTGAGATTCAACCTGAGAATGTGTGTTGGGAGTGCTGGGAGGCAAAACCAGCGTAGATGGGCAGAGTGTGTTTGGCTGTGAAAGCGGTGTCAAGGGAAGGTGAGGACCAGCCACAGCTCTAAGCCCTTAGAAGTAGCGTATGTCAGAAATCGGTTGGGTGTTTGCACTTTGGGAGGTGGTCTGCGCCTGGAGTGAGAGAGAGATTGAGCCTGAGAATGTGTGTTGGGAGTGCTGGGAGGCAAAGCCAGGGTAGATGGGCAGAGTGTGTTTGGCTGTGAAAGCGGTGTCAAGGGAAGGTGAGGACCAGCAACAGCTCTAAACCCTCAGGCCTATCGTAGGGGAGAAATGGCTTGGACGTTTGCACTTTGGGAGGTGGTCTGTGCCGGGAGTGAGAGTGATAGTGAGCCTGAGAATGTGTGTTGGGAGTGCCTGGAGGCAAGGGCAGCGCAGATGGGCAGAGTGCGTTTGGCTGTGAAAGCGGTGTCAAGGGAAGGTGAGGACCAGCAACAGCTCTAAGGCCTTAGATGTAGCGTGTGTCAGAAATCGCTTGGGTATTTTCACTTTGGGACGTGGTCTGTGCCGGGAGTGAGAATGAGATTCAACCTGAGAATGTGTGTTGGGAGTGCTGGGAGGCAAAGCCAGGGTAGATGGGCAGAGTGCGTTTGGCTGTGAAAGCGGTGTCAAGGGAAGGTGAGGACCAGCAACAGCTCTAAGCCCTTAGATGTAGCGTGTGTCAGAAATCGCTTGGGTATTTGCTCTTTGGGAAGTGGTCTGTGCCGGCAGTGATAGTGAGATTCAACCTGAGAATGTGTTTTGGGAGTGCTGGGAGGCAAAACCAGCGTAGATGGGCAGAGTGTGTTTGGCTGTGAAAGCGGTGTCAAGGGAAGGTTAGGACCAGCCACAGCTCTAAGGCCTTAGATGTAGCGTATGTCAGAAATCGGTTGGGTGTTTGCACTTTGGGAGGTGGTCTGCGCCAGGAGTGAGAGAGAGATTGAACTTGAGAATGTGTGTTGGGAGTGCTGAGAGGCAAGGCAAAGGCAGATGGGCAGAGTGTGTTTGGCTGTGAAAGCGGTGTCAAGGGAAGGTGTGGACCAGCAACAGCTCTAAGCCCTTAGGCCTATCGTATGGAGAAATGCCTTGGGTATTTTCACTTCGGGAGGTGGTCTGTGCCGGGAGTGAGAGTGAGATTGAGCCTGACAATGTGTGTTGGGAGTGCTGGGAGGCAAAGCCAGGGTAGATGGGCAGAGTGTGTTTGGCTGTGAAAGCGGTGTCAAGGGAAGGTGAGGACCAGCCACAGCTCTAAGCCCTTAGATGTAGCGTGTGTCAGAAATCGCTTGGGTATTTGCTCTTTGGGAAGTGGTCTGTGCCGGCAGTGATAGTGAGATTCAACCTGCGAATGTGTTTTGGGAGTGCTGGGAGGCAAAACCAGCGTAGATGGCCAGAGTGTGTTTGGCTGTGAAAGCGGTGTCAAGGGAAGGTGAGGACCAGCCACAGCTCTAAGCCCTTAGATGTAGCGTGTGTCAGAAATCGCTTGGGTATTGGCATTTTGGGAGGTGGTCTGTGCCGGTAGTGAGAGTGTGTTGGGAGTGCTGGGAGGGAAGGCAAAGGCAGATGGGCAGAGTGTGTTTGTCTGTGAAAGCGGTGTCAAGGGAAGGTGAGGACCAGCAACAGCTCTAAGGCCTTAGATGTAGCGTGTGTCAGAAATCGCTTGGGTATTTGCTCTTTGGGAAGTGGTCTGTGCCGGCAGTGATAGTGAGATTCAACCTGAGAATGTGTTTTGGGAGTGCTGGGTGGCAAAACCAGCGTAGATGGGCAGAGTGCGTTTGGCTGTGAAAGCGGTGTCAAGGGAAGGTGAGGACCAGCAACAGCTCTAAGCCCTTAGATGTAGCGTGTGTCAGAAATCGCTTGGGTATTTGCTCTTTGGGAAGTGGTCTGTGCCGGCAGTGATAGTGAGATTCAACCTGAGAATGTGTTTTGGGAGTGCTGGGAGGCAAAACCAGCGTAGATGGGCAGAGTGTGTTTGGCTGTGAAAGCGGTGTCAAGGGAAGGTTAGGACCAGCCACAGCTCTAAGCCCTTAGATGTAGCGTATGTCAGAAATCGGTTGGGTGTTT
Source organism: Pelecanus crispus (assembly GCF_030463565.1). Classification (NCBI taxonomy): domain Eukaryota; kingdom Metazoa; phylum Chordata; class Aves; order Pelecaniformes; family Pelecanidae; genus Pelecanus; species Pelecanus crispus. Next base: position 485,796 of record NW_027461483.1, on the reverse strand, counting down.
GCACTTTGGGAGGTGGTCTGCGCCAGGAGTGAGAGAGAGATTGAACTTGAGAATGTGTGTTGGGAGTGCTGAGAGGCAAGGCAAAGGCAGATGGGCAGAGTGTGTTTGGCTGTGAAAGCGGTGTCAAGGGAAGGTGTGGACCAGCAACAGCTCTAAGCCCTTAGGCCTATCGTATGGAGAAATGCCTTGGGTATTTTCACTTCGGGAGGTGGTCTGTGCCGGGAGTGAGAGTGAGATTGAGCCTGACAATGTGTGTTGGGAGTGCTGGGAGGCAAAGCCAGGGTAGATGGGCAGAGTGTGTTTGGCTGTGAAAGCGGTGTCAAGGGAAGGTGAGGACCAGCCACAGCTCTAAGCCCTTAGATGTAGCGTGTGTCAGAAATCGCTTGGGTATTTGCTCTTTGGGAAGTGGTCTGTGCCGGCAGTGATAGTGAGATTCAACCTGAGAATGTGTTTTGGGAGTGCTGGGAGGCAAAACAAGCGTAGATGGCCAGAGTGTGTTTGGCTGTGAAAGCGGTGTCAAGGGAAGGTGAGGACCAGCCACAGCTCTAAGCCCTTAGATGTAGCGTGTGTCAGAAATCGCTTGGGTATTGGCATTTTGGGAGGTGGTCTGTGCCGGTAGTGAGAGTGTGTTGGGAGTGCTGGGAGGGAAGGCAAAGGCAGATGGGCAGAGTGTGTTTGTCTGTGAAAGCGGTGTCAAGGGAAGGTGAGGACCAGCAACAGCTCTAAGGCCTTAGATGTAGCGTGTGTCAGAAATCGCTTGGGTATTTGCTCTTTGGGAAGTGGTCTGTGCCGGCAGTGATAGTGAGATTCAACCTGAGAATGTGTTTTGGGAGTGCTGGGTGGCAAAACCAGCGTAGATGGGCAGAGTGTGTTTGGCTGTGAAAGCGGTGTCAAGGGAAGGTGAGGACCAGCCACAGCTCTAAGCCCTTAGATGTAGCGTATGTCAGAAATCGGTTGGGTGTTTGCACTTTGGGAGGTGGTCTGCGCCAGGAGTGAGAGAGAGATTGAGCCTGAGAATGTGTGTTGGGAGTGCTGGGAGGCAAAGCCAGGGTAGATGGGCAGAGTGTGTTTGGCTGTGAAAGCGGTGTCAAGGGAAGGTGAAGACCAGCAACAGCTCTAAGCCCTTAGATGTAGCGTGTGTCAGAAATCGCTTGGGTATTTTCACTTTGGGAGGTGGTCTGCGCCAGGAGTGAGAGAGAGATTGAACTTGAGAATGTGCGTTGGGAGTGCTGGGAGGCAAGGGCAGCGCAGATGGCCAGAGTGTGTTTGGCTGTGAAAGCGGTGTCAAGGGAAGGTGAGGACAAGCAACAGCTCTAAGCCCTTAGATGTAGCGTTTGTCAGAAATCGCTTGGACGTTTGCACTTTGGGAGGTGGTCTGTGCCGGGAGTGAGAGTGTTTTGGGAGTGCTGGGACGCAAGGCAAAGGCAGATGGGCAGAGTGTGTTTGGCTGTGAAAGCGGTGTCAAGGGAAGGTGAGGACCAGCAACAGCTCTAAGGCCTTAGATGTAGCGTGTGTCAGAAATCGCTTGGGTATTTGCTCTTTGGGAAGTGGTCTGTGCCGGCAGTGATAGTGAGATTCATCCTGAGAATGTGTTTTGGGAGTGCTGGGAGGCAAAACCAGCGTAGATGGGCAGAGTGTGTTTGGCTGTGAAAGCGGTGTCAAGGGAAGGTGAGGACCAGCCACAGCTCTAAGCCCTTAGATGTAGCGTATGTCAGAAATCGGTTGGGTGTTTGCACTTTGGGAGGTGGTCTGCGCCAGGAGTGAGAGAGAGATTGAACTTGAGAATGTGTGTTGGGAGTGCTGAGAGGCAAGGCAAAGGCAGATGGCCAGAGTGTGTTTGGCTGTGAAAGCGGTGTCAAGGGAAGGTGAGGACCAGCAACAGCTCTAAGCACTTAGGCCTATCGTGTGGGAGAAATGGCTTGGAGGTTTGCACTTTGGGAGGTGGTCTGTGCCGGGAGTGAGAATGAGAGTGAGCCTGAGAATGTGTGTTGGGAGTGCTGGGAGTTGAGGCAAAGGCAGATGGGCAGAGTGTGTTTGGCTGTGAAAGCGGTGTCAAGGGAAGGTGAGGACCAGCCACAGCTCTAAGCCCTTAGATGTAGCGTATGTCAGAAATCGGTTGGGTGTTTGCACTTTGGGAGGTGGTCTGCGCCAGGAGTGAGAGAGAGATTGAGCCTGAGAATGTGTGTTGGGAGTGCTGGGAGGCAAAACCAGGGTAGATGGCCAGAGTGTGTTTGTCTGTGAAAGCGGTGTCAAGGGAAGGTGAGGACCAGCAACAGCTCTAAGGCCTTAGGCCTATCTTATGGGAGAAATGCCTTGGGTATTTTCACTTTGGGAGGTGGTCTGTGCTGGGAGTGAGAGTGAGAGTGAGCCTGAGAATGTGTGTTGGGAGTGCTGGGAGGCAAGGGCAGCGCAGATGGGCAGAGTGCGTTTGGCTGTGAAAGCGGTGTCAAGGGAAGGTGAGGACCAGTCACAGCTCTAAGCCCGTAGATGTAGCGTGTGTCAGAAATGGCTTGGTTATTTTCACTTCGGGAGGTGGTCTGTGCTAGGAGTCAGAGTGAGAGCGTGAGCGTGCCTGAGAATGTGTGTTGGGAGTGCTGGGAGGCAAGGGCAGCGCAGATGGGCAGAGTGCGTTTGGCTGTGAAAGCGGTGTCAAGGGAAGGTGAGGACCAGCAACAGCTCTAAGCCCTTAGATGTAGCGTGTGTCAGAAATCGCTTGGGTGTTGGCATTTTGGGAGGTGGTCTGTGCCGGTAGTGAGAGTGTGTTGGGAGTGCTGGGAGGGAAGGCAAAGGCAGATGGCCAGAGTGTGTTTGGCTGTGAAAGCGGTGTCAAGGGAAGGTGAGGAGCAGCAACAGCTCTAAGCCCTTAGATGTAGCATGCGGCAGAAATCGCTTGGGTGTTGGCACTTTGGGAGGTGTTGTGTGCCGGGAGTGAGTGTGAGATTGAGCCTGACAATGTGTGTTGGGAGTGCTGGGAGGCAAAGCCAGGGTAGATGGGCAGAGTGTGTTTGGCTGTGAAAGCGGTGTCAAGGGAAGGTGAAGACCAGCAACAGCTCTAAGGCCTTAGATGTAGCGTGTGTCAGAAATCGCTTGGGTGTTGGCATTTTGGGAGGTGGTCTGTGCCTGGAGTGAGAGTGTGTTGGGAGTGCTGGGAGGGAAGGCAAAGGCAGATGGGCAGAGTGTGTTTGGCTGTGAAAGCGGTGTCAAGGGAAGGTGAGGAGCAGCAACAGCTCTAAGGCCTTAGATGTAGCGTGTGTCAGAAATCGCTTGGGTATTTGCTCTTTGGGAAGTGGTCTGTGCCGGCAGTGATAGTGAGATTCAACCTGAGAATGTGTTTTGGGAGTGCTGGGAGGCAAAACCAGCGTAGATGGGCAGAGTGTGTTTGGCTGTGAAAGCGGTGTCAAGGGAAGGTGAGGACCAGCCACAGCTCTAAGCCCTTAGATGTAGCGTATGTCAGAAATCGGTTGGGTGTTTGCACTTTGGGAGGTGGTCTGCGCCTGGAGTGAGAGAGAGATTGAGCCTGAGAATGTGTGTTGGGAGTGCTGGGAGGCAAAGCCAGGGTAGATGGCCAGAGTGTGTTTGGCTGTGAAAGCGGTGTCAAGGGAAGGTGAGGACCAGCAACAGCTCTAAACCCTCAGGCCTATCGTAGGGGAGAAATGGCTTGGACGTTTGCACTTTGGGAGGTGGTCTGTGCCGGGAGTGAGAGTGATAGTGAGCCTGAGAATGTGTGTTGGGAGTGCCTGGAGGCAAGGGCAGCGCAGATGGGCAGAGTGCGTTTGGCTGTGAAAGCGGTGTCAAGGGAAGGTGAGGACCAGCAACAGCTCTAAGCCCTTAGATGTAGCGTGTGTCAGAAATCGCTTGGGTATTTTCACTTTGGGACGTGGTCTGTGCCGGGAGTGAGAATGAGATTCAACCTGAGAATGTGTGTTGGGAGTGCTGGGAGGCAAAGCCAGGGTAGATGGGCAGAGTGCGTTTGGCTGTGAAAGCGGTGTCAAGGGAAGGTGAGGACCAGCAACAGCTCTAAGCCCTTAGATGTAGCGTGTGTCAGAAATCGCTTGGGTATTTGCTCTTTGGGAAGTGGTCTGTGCCGGCAGTGATAGTGAGATTCAACCTGAGAATGTGTTTTGGGAGTGCTGGGAGGCAAAACCAGCGTAGATGGCCAGAGTGTGTTTGGCTGTGAAAGCGGTGTCAAGGGAAGGTTAGGACCAGCCACAGCTCTAAGGCCTTAGATGTAGCGTATGTCAGAAATCGGTTGGGTGTTTGCACTTTGGGAGGTGGTCTGCGCCAGGAGTGAGAGAGAGATTGAACTTGAGAATGTGTGTTGGGAGTGCTGAGAGGCAAGGCAAAGGCAGATGGCCAGAGTGTGTTTGGCTGTGAAAGCGGTGTCAAGGGAAGGTGTGGACCAGCAACAGCTCTAAGCCCTTAGGCCTATCGTATGGAGAAATGCCTTGGGTATTTTCACTTCGGGAGGTGGTCTGTGCCGGGAGTGAGAGTGAGATTGAGCCTGACAATGTGTGTTGGGAGTGCTGGGTGGCAAAGCCAGGGTAGATGGGCAGAGTGTGTTTGGCTGTGAAAGCGGTGTCAAGGGAAGGTGAGGACCAGCCACAGCTCTAAGCCCTTAGATGTAGCGTGTGTCAGAAATCGCTTGGGTATTTGCTCTTTGGGAAGTGGTCTGTGCCGGCAGTGATAGTGAGATTCAACCTGCGAATGTGTTTTGGGAGTGCTGGGAGGCAAAACCAGCGTAGATGGGCAGAGTGTGTTTGGCTGTGAAAGCGGTGTCAAGGGAAGGTGAGGACCAGCCACAGCTCTAAGCCCTTAGATGTAGCGTGTGTCAGAAATCGCTTGGGTGTTGGCATTTTGGGAGGTGGTCTGTGCCGGTAGTGAGAGTGTGTTGGGAGTGCTGGTAGGGAAGGCAAAGGCAGATGGGCAGAGTGTGTTTGTCTGTGAAAGCGGTGTCAAGGGAAGGTGAGGAGCAGCAACAGCTCTAAGGCCTTAGATGTAGCGTGTGTCAGAAATCGCTTGGGTATTTGCTCTTTGGGAAGTGGTCTGTGCCGGCAGTGATAGTGAGATTCATCCTGAGAATGTGTTTTGGGAGTGCTGGGAGGCAAAACCAGCGTAGATGGGCAGAGTGTGTTTGGCTGTGAAAGCGGTGTCAAGGGAAGGTGAGGACCAGCCACAGCTCTAAGCCCTTAGATGTAGCGTATGTCAGAAATCGGTTGGGTGTTTGCACTTTGGGAGGTGGTCTGCGCCAGGAGTGAGAGAGAGATTGAGCCTGAGAATGTGTGTTGGGAGTGCTGGGAGGCAAAACCAGGGTAGATGGCCAGAGTGTGTTTGTCTGTGAAAGCGGTGTCAAGGGAAGGTGAGGACCAGCAACAGCTCTAAGGCCTTAGGCCTATCTTATGGGAGAAATGCCTTGGGTATTTTCACTTTGGGAGGTGGTCTGTGCTGGGAGTGAGAGTGAGAGTGAGCCTGAGAATGTGTGTTGGGAGTGCTGGGAGGCAAGGGCAGCGCAGATGGGCAGAGTGCGTTTGGCTGTGAAAGCGGTGTCAAGGGAAGGTGAGGACCAGTCACAGCTCTAAGCCCGTAGATGTAGCGTGTGTCAGAAATGGCTTGGTTATTTTCACTTCGGGAGGTGGTCTGTGCTAGGAGTCAGAGTGAGAGCGTGAGCGTGCCTGAGAATGTGTGTTGGGAGTGCTGGGAGGCAAGGGCAGCGCAGATGGGCAGAGTGCGTTTGGCTGTGAAAGCGGTGTCAAGGGAAGGTGAGGACCAGCAACAGCTCTAAGCCCTTAGATGTAGCGTGTGTCAGAAATCGCTTGGGTGTTGGCATTTTGGGAGGTGGTCTGTGCCGGTAGTGAGAGTGTGTTGGGAGTGCTGGGAGGGAAGGCAAAGGCAGATGGCCAGAGTGTGTTTGGCTGTGAAAGCGGTGTCAAGGGAAGGTGAGGAGCAGCAACAGCTCTAAGCCCTTAGATGTAGCATGCGGCAGAAATCGCTTGGGTGTTGGCACTTTGGGAGGTGTTGTGTGCCGGGAGTGAGTGTGAGATTGAGCCTGACAATGTGTGTTGGGAGTGCTGGGAGGCAAAGCCAGGGTAGATGGGCAGAGTGTGTTTGGCTGTGAAAGCGGTGTCAAGGGAAGGTGAAGACCAGCAACAGCTCTAAGGCCTTAGATGTAGCGTGTGTCAGAAATCGCTTGGGTGTTGGCATTTTGGGAGGTGGTCTGTGCCGGGAGTGAGAGTGTGTTGGGAGTGCTGGGAGGGAAGGCAAAGGCAGATGGGCAGAGTGTGTTTGGCTGTGAAAGCGGTGTCAAGGGAAGGTGAGGAGCAGCAACAGCTCTAAGGCCTTAGATGTAGCGTGTGTCAGAAATCGCTTGGGTATTTGCTCTTTGGGAAGTGGTCTGTGCCGGCAGTGATAGTGAGATTCAACCTGCGAATGTGTTTTGGGAGTGCTGGGAGGCAAAACCAGCGTAGATGGCCAGAGTGTGTTTGGCTGTGAAAGCGGTGTCAAGGGAAGGTGAGGACCAGCCACAGCTCTAAGCCCTTAGATGTAGCGTATGTCAGAAATCGGTTGGGTGTTTGCACTTTGGGAGGTGGTCTGCGCCTGGAGTGAGAGAGAGATTGAGCCTGAGAATGTGTGTTGGGAGTGCTGGGAGGCAAAGCCAGGGTAGATGGCCAGAGTGTGTTTGGCTGTGAAAGCGGTGTCAAGGGAAGGTGAGGACCAGCAACAGCTCTAAACCCTCAGGCCTATCGTAGGGGAGAAATGGCTTGGACGTTTGCACTTTGGGAGGTGGTCTGTGCCGGGAGTGAGAGTGATAGTGAGCCTGAGAATGTGTGTTGGGAGTGCCTGGAGGCAAGGGCAGCGCAGATGGGCAGAGTGCGTTTGGCTGTGAAAGCGGTGTCAAGGGAAGGTGAGGACCAGCAACAGCTCTAAGCCCTTAGATGTAGCGTGTGTCAGAAATCGCTTGGGTATTTTCACTTTGGGACGTGGTCTGTGCCGGGAGTGAGAATGAGATTCAACCTGAGAATGTGTGTTGGGAGTGCTGGGAGGCAAAGCCAGGGTAGATGGGCAGAGTGCGTTTGGCTGTGAAAGCGGTGTCAAGGGAAGGTGAGGACCAGCAACAGCTCTAAGCCCTTAGATGTAGCGTGTGTCAGAAATCGCTTGGGTATTTGCTCTTTGGGAAGTGGTCTGTGCCGGCAGTGATAGTGAGATTCAACCTGAGAATGTGTTTTGGGAGTGCTGGGAGGCAAAACCAGCGTAGATGGCCAGAGTGTGTTTGGCTGTGAAAGCGGTGTCAAGGGAAGGTTAGGACCAGCCACAGCTCTAAGGCCTTAGATGTAGCGTATGTCAGAAATCGGTTGGGTGTTTGCACTTTGGGAGGTGGTCTGCGCCAGGAGTGAGAGAGAGATTGAACTTGAGAATGTGTGTTGGGAGTGCTGAGAGGCAAGGCAAAGGCAGATGGCCAGAGTGTGTTTGGCTGTGAAAGCGGTGTCAAGGGAAGGTGTGGACCAGCAACAGCTCTAAGCCCTTAGGCCTATCGTATGGAGAAATGCCTTGGGTATTTTCACTTCGGGAGGTGGTCTGTGCCGGGAGTGAGAGTGAGATTGAGCCTGACAATGTGTGTTGGGAGTGCTGGGAGGCAAAGCCAGGGTAGATGGGCAGAGTGTGTTTGGCTGTGAAAGCGGTGTCAAGGGAAGGTGAGGACCAGCCACAGCTCTAAGCCCTTAGATGTAGCGTGTGTCAGAAATCGCTTGGGTATTTGCTCTTTGGGAAGTGGTCTGTGCCGGCAGTGATAGTGAGATTCAACCTGAGAATGTGTTTTGGGAGTGCTGGGAGGCAAAACAAGCGTAGATGGCCAGAGTGTGTTTGGCTGTGAAAGCGGTGTCAAGGGAAGGTGAGGACCAGCCACAGCTCTAAGCCCTTAGATGTAGCGTGTGTCAGAAATCGCTTGGGTGTTGGCATTTTGGGAGGTGGTCTGTGCCGGTAGTGAGAGTGTGTTGGGAGTGCTGGGAGGGAAGGCAAAGGCAGATGGGCAGAGTGTGTTTGTCTGTGAAAGCGGTGTCAAGGGAAGGTGAGGACCAGCAACAGCTCTAAGGCCTTAGATGTAGCGTGTGTCAGAAATCGCTTGGGTATTTGCTCTTTGGGAAGTGGTCTGTGCCGGCAGTGATAGTGAGATTCAACCTGAGAATGTGTTTTGGGAGTGCTGGGTGGCAAAACCAGCGTAGATGGGCAGAGTGTGTTTGGCTGTGAAAGCGGTGTCAAGGGAAGGTGAGGACCAGCCACAGCTCTAAGCCCTTAGATGTAGCGTATGTCAGAAATCGGTTGGGTGTTTGCACTTTGGGAGGTGGTCTGCGCCAGGAGTGAGAGAGAGATTGAGCCTGAGAATGTGTGTTGGGAGTGCTGGGAGGCAAAGCCAGGGTAGATGGGCAGAGTGTGTTTGGCTGTGAAAGCAGTGTCAAGGGAAGGTGAAGACCAGCAACAGCTCTAAGCCCTTAGATGTAGCGTGTGTCAGAAATCGCTTGGGTATTTTCACTTTGGGAGGTGGTCTGCGCCAGGAGTGAGAGAGAGATTGAACTTGAGAATGTGCGTTGGGAGTGCTGGGAGGCAAGGGCAGCGCTGATGGCCAGAGTGTGTTTGGCTGTGAAAGCGGTGTCAAGGGAAGGTGAGGACCAGCAACAGCTCTAAGCCCTTAGATGTAGCATGTGGCAGAAATCCCTTGGGTGTTTTGACTTTGGGAGGTGGTCTGTGCAGGGAGTGAGAGTGAGAGCGTGAGTGTGCTTGAGAACGTGTGTTGGGAGTGCTGGGAGGCAAGGGCAGCGCAGATGGGCAGAGTGTGTTTGGCTGTGAAAGCGGTGTCAAGGGAAGGTGAGGACAAGCAACAGCTCTAAGCCCTTAGATGTAGCGTTTGTCAGAAATCGCTTGGACGTTTGCACTTTGGGAGGTGGTCTGTGCCGGGAGTGAGAGTGTTTTGGGAGTGCTGGGACGCAAGGCAAAGGCAGATGGGCAGAGTGTGTTTGGCTGTGAAAGCGGTGTCAAGGGAAGGTGAGGACCAGCAACAGCTCTAAGGCCTTAGATGTAGCGTGTGTCAGAAATCGCTTGGGTATTTGCTCTTTGGGAAGTGGTCTGTGCCGGCAGTGATAGTGAGATTCATCCTGAGAATGTGTTTTGGGAGTGCTGGGAGGCAAAACCAGCGTAGATGGGCAGAGTGTGTTTGGCTGTGAAAGCGGTGTCAAGGGAAGGTGAGGACCAGCCACAGCTCTAAGCCCTTAGATGTAGCGTATGTCAGAAATCGGTTGGGTGTTTGCACTTTGGGAGGTGGTCTGCGCCAGGAGTGAGAGAGAGATTGAACTTGAGAATGTGTGTTGGGAGTGCTGAGAGGCAAGGCAAAGGCAGATGGCCAGAGTGTGTTTGGCTGTGAAAGCGGTGTCAAGGGAAGGTGAGGACCAGCAACAGCTCTAAGCACTTAGGCCTATCGTGTGGGAGAAATGGCTTGGAGGTTTGCACTTTGGGAGGTGGTCTGTGCCGGGAGTGAGAATGAGAGTGAGCCTGAGAATGTGTGTTGGGAGTGCTGGGAGTTGAGGCAAAGGCAGATGGGCAGAGTGTGTTTGGCTGTGAAAGCGGTGTCAAGGGAAGGTGAGGACCAGCCACAGCTCTAAGCCCTTAGATGTAGCGTATGTCAGAAATCGGTTGGGTGTTTGCACTTTGGGAGGTGGTCTGCGCCAGGAGTGAGAGAGAGATTGAGCCTGAGAATGTGTGTTGGGAGTGCTGGGAGGCAAAACCAGGGTAGATGGCCAGAGTGTGTTTGTCTGTGAAAGCGGTGTCAAGGGAAGGTGAGGACCAGCAACAGCTCTAAGGCCTTAGGCCTATCTTATGGGAGAAATGCCTTGGGTATTTTCACTTTGGGAGGTGGTCTGTGCTGGGAGTGAGAGTGAGAGTGAGCCTGAGAATGTGTGTTGGGAGTGCTGGGAGGCAAGGGCAGCGCAGATGGGCAGAGTGCGTTTGGCTGTGAAAGCGGTGTCAAGGGAAGGTGAGGACCAGTCACAGCTCTAAGCCTGTAGATGTAGCGTGTGTCAGAAATGGCTTGGTTATTTTCACTTCGGGAGGTGGTCTGTGCTAGGAGTCAGAGTGAGAGCGTGAGCGTGCCTGAGAATGTGTGTTGGGAGTGCTGGGAGGCAAGGGCAGCGCAGATGGGCAGAGTGCGTTTGGCTGTGAAAGCGGTGTCAAGGGAAGGTGAGGACCAGCAACAGCTCTAAGCCCTTAGATGTAGCGTGTGTCAGAAATCGCTTGGGTGTTGGCATTTTGGGAGGTGGTCTGTGCCGGTAGTGAGAGTGTGTTGGGAGTGCTGGGAGGGAAGGCAAAGGCAGATGGCCAGAGTGTGTTTGGCTGTGAAAGCGGTGTCAAGGGAAGGTGAGGAGCAGCAACAGCTCTAAGCCCTTAGATGTAGCATGCGGCAGAAATCGCTTGGGTGTTGGCACTTTGGGAGGTGTTGTGTGCCGGGAGTGAGTGTGAGATTGAGCCTGACAATGTGTGTTGGGAGTGCTGGGAGGCAAAGCCAGGGTAGATGGGCAGAGTGTGTTTGGCTGTGAAAGCGGTGTCAAGGGAAGGTGAAGACCAGCAACAGCTCTAAGGCCTTAGATGTAGCGTGTGTCAGAAATCGCTTGGGTGTTGGCATTTTGGGAGGTGGTCTGTGCCGGGAGTGAGAGTGTGTTGGGAGTGCTGGGAGGGAAGGCAAAGGCAGATGGGCAGAGTGTGTTTGGCTGTGAAAGCGGTGTCAAGGGAAGGTGAGGAGCAGCAACAGCTCTAAGGCCTTAGATGTAGCGTGTGTCAGAAATCGCTTGTGTATTTGCTCTTTGGGAAGTGGTCTGTGCCGGCAGTGATAGTGAGATTCAACCTGCGAATGTGTTTTGGGAGTGCTGGGAGGCAAAACCAGCGTAGATGGGCAGAGTGTGTTTGGCTGTGAAAGCGGTGTCAAGGGAAGGTGAGGACCAGCCACAGCTCTAAGCCCTTAGATGTAGCGTATGTCAGAAATCGGTTGGGTGTTTGCACTTTGGGAGGTGGTCTGCGCCTGGAGTGAGAGAGAGATTGAGCCTGAGAATGTGTGTTGGGAGTGCTGGGAGGCAAAGCCAGGGTAGATGGCCAGAGTGTGTTTGGCTGTGAAAGCGGTGTCAAGGGAAGGTGAGGACCAGCAACAGCTCTAAACCCTCAGGCCTATCGTAGGGGAGAAATGGCTTGGACGTTTGCACTTTGGGAGGTGGTCTGTGCCGGGAGTGAGAGTGATAGTGAGCCTGAGAATGTGTGTTGGGAGTGCCTGGAGGCAAGGGCAGCGCAGATGGGCAGAGTGCGTTTGGCTGTGAAAGCGGTGTCAAGGGAAGGTGAGGACCAGCAACAGCTCTAAGCCCTTAGATGTAGCGTGTGTCAGAAATCGCTTGGGTATTTTCACTTTGGGACGTGGTCTGTGCCGGGAGTGAGAATGAGATTCAACCTGAGAATGTGTGTTGGGAGTGCTGGGAGGCAAAGCCAGGGTAGATGGGCAGAGTGCGTTTGGCTGTGAAAGCGGTGTCAAGGGAAGGTGAGGACCAGCCACAGCTCTAAGCCCTTAGATGTAGCGTGTGTCAGAAATCGCTTGGGTATTTGCTCTTTGGGAAGTGGTCTGTGCCGGCAGTGATAGTGAGATTCAACCTGCGAATGTGTTTTGGGAGTGCTGGGAGGCAAAACCAGCGTAGATGGCCAGAGTGTGTTTGGCTGTGAAAGCGGTGTCAAGGGAAGGTGAGGACCAGCCACAGCTCTAAGCCCTTAGATGTAGCGTGTGTCAGAAATCGCTTGGGTGTTGGCATTTTGGGAGGTGGTCTGTGCCGGTAGTGAGAGTGTGTTGGGAGTGCTGGGAGGGAAGGCAAAGGCAGATGGGCAGAGTGTGTTTGGCTGTGAAAGCGGTGTCAAGGGAAGGTGAGGAGCAGCAACAGCTCTAAGGCCTTAGATGTAGCGTGTGTCAGAAATCGCTTGGGTATTTGCTCTTTGGGAAGTGGTCTGTGCCGGCAGTGATAGTGAGATTCATCCTGAGAATGTGTTTTGGGAGTGCTGGGAGGCAAAACCAGCGTAGATGGGCAGAGTGTGTTTGGCTGTGAAAGCGGTGTCAAGGGAAGGTGAGGACCAGCCACAGCTCTAAGCCCTTAGATGTAGCGTATGTCAGAAATCGGTTGGGTGTTTGCACTTTGGGAGGTGGTCTGCGCCAGGAGTGAGAGAGAGATTGAGCCTGAGAATGTGTGTTGGGAGTGCTGGGAGGCCAAGCCAGGGTAGATGGGCAGAGTGTGTTTGGCTGTGAAAGCGGTGTCAAGGGAAGGTGAAGACCAGCAACAGCTCTAAGCCCTTAGATGTAGCGTGTGTCAGAAATCGCTTGGGTATTTTCACTTTGGGAGGTGGTCTGCGCCAGGAGTGAGAGAGAGATTGAACTTGAGAATGTGCGTTGGGAGTGCTGGGAGGCAAGGGCAGCGCTGATGGCCAGAGTGTGTTTGGCTGTGAAAGCGGTGTCAAGGGAAGGTGAGGACCAGCAACAGCTCTAAGCCCTTAGATGTAGCATGTGGCAGAAATCCCTTGGGTGTTTTGACTTTGGGAGGTGGTCTGTGCAGGGAGTGAGAGTGAGAGCGTGAGTGTGCTTGAGAACGTGTGTTGGTAGTGCTGGGAGGCAAGGGCAGCGCAGATGGGCAGAGTGTGTTTGGCTGTGAAAGCGGTGTCAAGGGAAGGTGAGGACAAGCAACAGCTCTAAGCCCTTAGATGTAGCGTTTGTCAGAAATCGCTTGGACGTTTGCACTTTGGGAGGTGGTCTGTGCCGGGAGTGAGAGTGTTTTGGGAGTGCTGGGAGGGAAGGCAAAGGCAGATGGGCAGAGTGTGTTTGGCTGTGAAAGCGGTGTCAAGGGAAGGTGAGGACCAGCAACAGCTCTAAGGCCTTAGATGTAGCGTGTGTCAGAAATCGCTTGGGTATTTGCTCTTTGGGAAGTGGTCTGTGCCGGCAGTGATAGTGAGATTCATCCTGAGAATGTGTTTTGGGAGTGCTGGGAGGCAAAACCAGCGTAGATGGGCAGAGTGTGTTTGGCTGTGAAAGCGGTGTCAAGGGAAGGTGAGGACCAGCCACAGCTCTAAGCCCTTAGATGTAGCGTATGTCAGAAATCGGTTGGGTGTTTGCACTTTGGGAGGTGGTCTGCGCCAGGAGTGAGAGAGAGATTGAACTTGAGAATGTGTGTTGGGAGTGCTGAGAGGCAAGGCAAAGGCAGATGGGCAGAGTGTGTTTGGCTGTGAAAGCGGTGTCAAGGGAAGGTGAGGACCAGCAACAGCTCTAAGCACTTAGGCCTATCGTGTGGGAGAAATGGCTTGGAGGTTTGCACTTTGGGAGGTGGTCTGTGCCGGGAGTGAGAATGAGAGTGAGCCTGAGAATGTGTGTTGGGAGTGCTGGGAGTTGAGGCAAAGGCAGATGGGCAGAGTGTGTTTGGCTGTGAAAGCGGTGTCAAGGGAAGGTGAGGACCAGCCACAGCTCTAAGCCCTTAGATGTAGCGTATGTCAGAAATCGGTTGGGTGTTTGCACTTTGGGAGGTGGTCTGCGCCTGGAGTGAGAGAGAGATTGAGCCTGAGAATGTGTGTTGGGAGTGCTGGGAGGCAAAGCCAGGGTAGATGGCCAGAGTGTGTTTGGCTGTGAAAGCGGTGTCAAGGGAAGGTGAGGACCAGCAACAGCTCTAAACCCTCAGGCCTATCGTAGGGGAGAAATGGCTTGGACGTTTGCACTTTGGGAGGTGGTCTGTGCCGGGAGTGAGAGTGATAGTGAGCCTGAGAATGTGTGTTGGGAGTGCCTGGAGGCAAGGGCAGCGCAGATGGGCAGAGTGCGTTTGGCTGTGAAAGCGGTGTCAAGGGAAGGTGAGGACCAGCAACAGCTCTAAGGCCTTAGATGTAGCGTGTGTCAGAAATCGCTTGGGTATTTTCACTTTGGGACGTGGTCTGTGCCGGGAGTGAGAATGAGATTCAACCTGAGAATGTGTGTTGGGAGTGCTGGGAGGCAAAGCCAGGGTAGATGGGCAGAGTGCGTTTGGCTGTGAAAGCGGTGTCAAGGGAAGGTGAGGACCAGCAACAGCTCTAAGCCCTTAGATGTAGCGTGTGTCAGAAATCGCTTGGGTATTTGCTCTTTGGGAAGTGGTCTGTGCCGGCAGTGATAGTGAGATTCAACCTGAGAATGTGTTTTGGGAGTGCTGGGAGGCAAAACCAGCGTAGATGGGCAGAGTGTGTTTGGCTGTGAAAGCGGTGTCAAGGGAAGGTGAGGACCAGCCACAGCTCTAAGCCCTTAGATGTAGCGTATGTCAGAAATCGGTTGGGTGTTTGCACTTTGGGAGGTGGTCTGCGCCAGGAGTGAGAGAGAGATTGAACTTGAGAATGTGTGTTGGGAGTGCTGAGAGGCAAGGCAAAGGCAGATGGGCAGAGTGTGTTTGGCTGTGAAAGCGGTGTCAAGGGAAGGTGTGGACCAGCAACAGCTCTAAGCCCTTAGGCCTATCGTATGGAGAAATGCCTTGGGTATTTTCACTTCGGGAGGTGGTCTGTGCCGGGAGTGAGAGTGAGATTGAGCCTGACAATGTGTGTTGGGAGTGCTGGGAGGCAAAGCCAGGGTAGATGGGCAGAGTGTGTTTGGCTGTGAAAGCGGTGTCAAGGGAAGGTGAGGACCAGCCACAGCTCTAAGCCCTTAGATGTAGCATGTGTCAGAAATCGCTTGGGTATTTGCTCTTTGGGAAGTGGTCTGTGCCGGCAGTGATAGTGAGATTCAACCTGCGAATGTGTTTTGGGAGTGCTGGGAGGCAAAACCAGCGTAGATGGCCAGAGTGTGTTTGGCTGTGAAAGCGGTGTCAAGGGAAGGTGAGGACCAGCCACAGCTCTAAGCCCTTAGATGTAGCGTGTGTCAGAAATCGCTTGGGTGTTGGCATTTTGGGAGGTGGTCTGTGCCGGTAGTGAGAGTGTGTTGGGAGTGCTGGGAGGGAAGGCAAAGGCAGATGGGCAGAGTGTGTTTGGCTGTGAAAGCGGTGTCAAGGGAAGGTGAGGAGCAGCAACAGCTCTAAGGCCTTAGATGTAGCGTGTGTCAGAAATCGCTTGGGTATTTGCTCTTTGGGAAGTGGTCTGTGCCGGCAGTGATAGTGAGATTCATCCTGAGAATGTGTTTTGGGAGTGCTGGGAGGCAAAACCAGCGTAGATGGGCAGAGTGTGTTTGGCTGTGAAAGCGGTGTCAAGGGAAGGTGAGGACCAGCCACAGCTCTAAGCCCTTAGATGTAGCGTATGTCAGAAATCGGTTGGGTGTTTGCACTTTGGGAGGTGGTCTGCGCCAGGAGTGAGAGAGAGATTGAGCCTGAGAATGTGTGTTGGGAGTGCTGGGAGGCAAAGCCAGGGTAGATGGGCAGAGTGTGTTTGGCTGTGAAAGCGGTGTCAAGGGAAGGTGAAGACCAGCAACAGCTCTAAGCCCTTAGATGTAGCATGTGGCAGAAATCCCTTGGGTGTTTTGACTTTGGGAGGTGGTCTGTGCAGGGAGTGAGAGTGAGAGCGTGAGTGTGCTTGAGAACGTGTGTTGGGAGTGCTGGGAGGCAAGGGCAGCGCAGATGGGCAGAGTGTGTTTGGCTGTGAAAGCGGTGTCAAGGGAAGGTGAGGACAAGCAACAGCTCTAAGCCCTTAGATGTAGCGTTTGTCAGAAATCGCTTGGACGTTTGCACTTTGGGAGGTGGTCTGTGCCGGGAGTGAGAGTGTTTTGGGAGTGCTGGGACGCAAGGCAAAGGCAGATGGGCAGAGTGTGTTTGGCTGTGAAAGCGGTGTCAAGGGAAGGTGAGGACCAGCAACAGCTCTAAGGCCTTAGATGTAGCGTGTGTCAGAAATCGCTTGGGTATTTGCTCTTTGGGAAGTGGTCTGTGCCGGCAGTGATAGTGAGATTCATCCTGAGAATGTGTTTTGGGAGTGCTGGGAGGCAAAACCAGCGTAGATGGGCAGAGTGTGTTTGGCTGTGAAAGCGGTGTCAAGGGAAGGTGAGGACCAGCCACAGCTCTAAGCCCTTAGATGTAGCGTATGTCAGAAATCGGTTGGGTGTTTGCACTTTGGGAGGTGGTCTGCGCCAGGAGTGAGAGAGAGATTGAACTTGAGAATGTGTGTTGGGAGTGCTGAGAGGCAAGGCAAAGGCAGATGGCCAGAGTGTGTTTGGCTGTGAAAGCGGTGTCAAGGGAAGGTGAGGACCAGCAACAGCTCTAAGCACTTAGGCCTATCGTGTGGGAGAAATGGCTTGGAGGTTTGCACTTTGGGAGGTGGTCTGTGCCGGGAGTGAGAATGAGAGTGAGCCTGAGAATGTGTGTTGGGAGTGCTGGGAGTTGAGGCAAAGGCAGATGGGCAGAGTGTGTTTGGCTGTGAAAGCGGTGTCAAGGGAAGGTGAGGACCAGCCACAGCTCTAAGCCCTTAGATGTAGCGTATGTCAGAAATCGGTTGGGTGTTTGCACTTTGGGAGGTGGTCTGCGCCAGGAGTGAGAGAGAGATTGAGCCTGAGAATGTGTGTTGGGAGTGCTGGGAGGCAAAACCAGGGTAGATGGCCAGAGTGTGTTTGTCTGTGAAAGCGGTGTCAAGGGAAGGTGAGGACCAGCAACAGCTCTAAGGCCTTAGGCCTATCTTATGGGAGAAATGCCTTGGGTATTTTCACTTTGGGAGGTGGTCTGTGCTGGGAGTGAGAGTGAGAGTGAGCCTGAGAATGTGTGTTGGGAGTGCTGGGAGGCAAAGCCAGGGTGGATGGGCAGAGTGTGCTTGGCTGTGAAAGCGGTATCAAGGGAAGGTGAGGACCAGCAACAGCTCTAAGCCCTTAGATGTAGCGTGTGTCAGAAATCGCTTGGGTGTTTGCATTTTGGGAGGTGGTCTGTGCCGATAGTGAGAGTGAGTTGTGAGTGCTGTGAGGCAAGGGCAGCGCAGATGGCCAGAGTGTGTTTGTCTGTGAAAGCGGTGTCAAGGGAAGGTGAGGACCAGCAACAGCTCTAAGCCCTTAGGCCTATCGTATGGGAGAAATGGCTTGGGTATTTTCACTTTGGGAGGTGGTCTGTGCTGGGAGTGAGAGTGAGAGTGAGCCTGAGAATGTGTGTTGGGAGTGCTGGGAGGCAAAGCCAGGGTAGATGGGCAGAGTGTGCTTGGCTGTGAAAGCGGTATCAAGGGAAGGTGAGGACCAGCAACAGCTCTAAGCTCTTAGATGTAGCGTGTGTCAGAAATCGCTTGGGTGTTTGCATTTTGGGAGGTGGTCTGTGCCGATAGTGAGAGTGAGTTGTGAGTGCTGTGAGGCAAGGGCAGCGCAGATGGCCAGAGTGTGTTTGTCTGTGAAAGCAGTGTCAAGGGAAGGTGAGGACCAGCAACAGCTCTAAGCCCTTAGGCCTATCGTATGGGAGAAATGGCTTGGACGTTTGCACTTTGGGAGGTGGTGTGTGCCGGGAGTGAGAGTGATAGTGAGCCTGAGAATGTGTGTTGGGAGTGCTGGGAGGCAAGGGCAGCGCAGATGGGCAGAGTGCGTTTGGCTGTGAAAGCGGTGTCAAGGGAAGGTGAGGACCAGTCACAGCTCTAAGCCCGTAGATGTAGCGTGTGTCAGAAATGGCTTGGTTATTTTCACTTCGGGAGGTGGTCTGTGCTAGGAGTCAGAGTGAGAGCTTGAGCGTGCCTGAGAATGTGTGTTGGGAGTGCTGGGAGGCAAGGGCAGCGCAGATGGGCAGAGTGCGTTTGGCTGTGAAAGCGGTGTCAAGGGAAGGTGAGGACCAGCAACAGCTCTAAGCCCTTAGAGGTAGCGTGTGTCAGAAATCGCTTGGGTGTTGGCATTTTGGGAGGTGGTCTGTGCCGGTAGTGAGAGTGTGTTGGGAGTGCTGGGAGGGAAGGCAAAGGCAGATGGGCAGAGTGTGTTTGGCTGTGAAAGCGGTGTCAAGGGAAGGTGAGGAGCAGCAACAGCTCTAAGCCCTTAGATGTAGCATGCGGCAGAAATCGCTTGGGTGTTGGCACTTTGGGAGGTGTTGTGTGCCGGGAGTGAGTGTGAGATTGAGCCTGAGAATGTGTGTTGGGAGTGCTGGGAGGCAAAGCCAGGGTAGATGGGCAGAGTGCGTTTGGCTGTGAAAGCGGTGTCAAGGGAAGGTGAAGACCAGCAACAGCTCTAAGGCCTTAGATGTAGCGTGTGTCAGAAATCGCTTGGGTGTTGGCATTTTGGGAGGTGGTCTGTGCCGGTAGTGAGAGTGTGTTGGGAGTGCTGGGAGGGAAGGCAAAGGCAGATGGGCAGAGTGTGTTTGGCTGTGAAAGCGGTGTCAAGGGAAGGTGAGGAGCAGCAACAGCTCTAAGGCCTTAGATGTAGCGTGTGTCAGAAATCGCTTGTGTATTTGCTCTTTGGGAAGTGGTCTGTGCCGGCAGTGATAGTGAGATTCAACCTGAGAATGTGTGTTGGGAGTGCTGGGAGGCAAAACCAGCGTAGATGGCCAGAGTGTGTTTGGCTGTGAAAGCGGTGTCAAGGGAAGGTGAGGACCAGCAACAGCTCTAAGCCCTTAGATGTAGCGTATGTCAGAAATCGGTTGGGTGTTTGCACTTTGGGAGGTGGTCTGCGCCAGGAGTGAGAGAGAGATTGAGCCTGAGAATGTGTGTTGGGAGTGCTGGGAGGCAAAGCCAGGGTAGATGGGCAGAGTGTGTTTGGCTGTGAAAGCGGTGTCAAGGGAAGGTGAGGACCAGCAACAGCTCTAAACCCTCAGGCCTATCGTAGGGGAGAAATGGCTTGGACGTTTGCACTTTGGGAGGTGGTCTGTGCCGGGAGTGAGAGTGATAGTGGGCCTGAGAACGTGTGTTCGGAGTGCCTGGAGGCAAGGGCAGCGCAGATGGGCAGAGTGCGTTTGGCTGTGAAAGCGGTGTCAAGGGAAGGTGAGGACCAGCAACAGCTCTAAGCCCTTAGATGTAGCGTATGTCAGAAATCGGTTGGGTGTTTGCACTTTGGGAGGTGGTCTGCGCCAGGAGTGAGAGAGAGATTGAGCCTGAGAATGTGTTTTGGGAGTGCTGGGAGGCAAAACCAGCGTAGATGGCCAGAGTGTGTTTGGCTGTGAAAGCGGTGTCAAGGGAAGGTGAGGACCAGCAACAGCTCTAAGCCCTTAGGCCTATCTTATGGGAGAAATGCCTTGGGTATTTTCACTTTGGGAGGTGGACTGTGCCGGGAGTGAGAGTGAGATTGAGCCTGACAATGTGTGTTGGGAGTGCTGGGAGGCAAAGCCAGGGTAGATGGGCAGAGTGTGTTTGGCTGTGAAAGCGGTGTCAAGGGAAGGTGAGGACCAGCAACAGCTCTAAACCCTCAGGCCTATCGTAGGGGAGAAATGGCTTGGACGTTTGCACTTTGGGAGGTGGTCTGTGCCGGGAGTGAGAGTGATAGTGAGCCTGAGAATGTGTGTTGGGAGTGCCTGGAGGCAAGGGCAGCGCAGATGGGCAGAGTGCGTTTGGCTGTGAAAGCGGTGTCAAGGGAAGGTGAGGACCAGCAACAGCTCTAAGGCCTTAGATGTAGCGTGTGTCAGAAATCGCTTGGGTATTTTCACTTTGGGACGTGGTCTGTGCCGGGAGTGAGAATGAGATTCAACCTGAGAATGTGTGTTGGGAGTGCTGGGAGGCAAAGCCAGGGTAGATGGGCAGAGTGCGTTTGGCTGTGAAAGCGGTGTCAAGGGAAGGTGAGGACCAGCAACAGCTCTAAGCCCTTAGATGTAGCGTGTGTCAGAAATCGCTTGGGTATTTGCTCTTTGGGAAGTGGTCTGTGCCGGCAGTGATAGTGAGATTCAACCTGAGAATGTGTTTTGGGAGTGCTGGGAGGCAAAACCAGCGTAGATGGGCAGAGTGTGTTTGGCTGTGAAAGCGGTGTCAAGGGAAGGTGAGGACCAGCCACAGCTCTAAGGCCTTAGATGTAGCGTATGTCAGAAATCGGTTGGGTGTTTGCACTTTGGGAGGTGGTCTGCGCCAGGAGTGAGAGAGAGATTGAACTTGAGAATGTGTGTTGGGAGTGCTGAGAGGCAAGGCAAAGGCAGATGGGCAGAGTGTGTTTGGCTGTGAAAGCGGTGTCAAGGGAAGGTGTGGACCAGCAACAGCTCTAAGCCCTTAGGCCTATCGTATGGAGAAATGCCTTGGGTATTTTCACTTCGGGAGGTGGTCTGTGCCGGGAGTGAGAGTGAGATTGAGCCTGACAATGTGTGTTGGGAGTGCTGGGAGGCAAAGCCAGGGTAGATGGGCAGAGTGTGTTTGGCTGTGAAAGCGGTGTCAAGGGAAGGTGAGGACCAGCCACAGCTCTAAGCCCTTAGATGTAGCGTGTGTCAGAAATCGCTTGGGTATTTGCTCTTTGGGAAGTGGTCTGTGCCGGCAGTGATAGTGAGATTCAACCTGCGAATGTGTTTTGGGAGTGCTGGGAGGCAAAACCAGCGTAGATGGCCAGAGTGTGTTTGGCTGTGAAAGCGGTGTCAAGGGAAGGTGAGGACCAGCCACAGCTCTAAGCCCTTAGATGTAGCGTATGTCAGAAATCGGTTGGGTGTTTGCACTTTGGGAGGTGGTCTGCGCCAGGAGTGAGAGAGAGATTGAGCCTGAGAATGTGTGTTGGGAGTGCTGGGAGGCAAAACCAGGGTAGATGGCCAGAGTGTGTTTGTCTGTGAAAGCGGTGTCAAGGGAAGGTGAGGACCAGCAACAGCTCTAAGGCCTTAGGCCTATCTTATGGGAGAAATGCCTTGGGTATTTTCACTTTGGGAGGTGGTCTGTGCTGGGAGTGAGAGTGAGAGTGAGCCTGAGAATGTGTGTTGGGAGTGCTGGGAGGCAAAGCCAGGGTGGATGGGCAGAGTGTGCTTGGCTGTGAAAGCGGTATCAAGGGAAGGTGAGGACCAGCAACAGCTCTAAGCCCTTAGATGTAGCGTGTGTCAGAAATCGCTTGGGTGTTTGCATTTTGGGAGGTGGTCTGTGCCGATAGTGAGAGTGAGTTGTGAGTGCTGTGAGGCAAGGGCAGCGCAGATGGCCAGAGTGTGTTTGTCTGTGAAAGCAGTGTCAAGGGAAGGTGAGGACCAGCAACAGCTCTAAGCCCTTAGGCCTATCGTATGGGAGAAATGGCTTGGGTATTTTCACTTTGGGAGGTGGTCTGTGCTGGGAGTGAGAGTGAGAGTGAGCCTGAGAATGTGTGTTGGGAGTGCTGGGAGGCAAAGCCAGGGTAGATGGGCAGAGTGTGCTTGGCTGTGAAAGCGGTATCAAGGGAAGGTGAGGACCAGCAACAGCTCTAAGCTCTTAGATGTAGCGTGTGTCAGAAATCGCTTGGGTGTTTGCATTTTGGGAGGTGGTCTGTGCCGATAGTGAGAGTGAGTTGTGAGTGCTGTGAGGCAAGGGCAGCGCAGATGGCCAGAGTGTGTTTGTCTGTGAAAGCAGTGTCAAGGGAAGGTGAGGACCAGCAACAGCTCTAAGCCCTTAGGCCTATCGTATGGGAGAAATGGCTTGGACGTTTGCACTTTGGGAGGTGGTGTGTGCCGGGAGTGAGAGTGATAGTGAGCCTGAGAATGTGTGTTGGGAGTGCTGGGAGGCAAGGGCAGCGCAGATGGGCAGAGTGCGTTTGGCTGTGAAAGCGGTGTCAAGGGAAGGTGAGGACCAGTCACAGCTCTAAGCCCGTAGATGTAGCGTGTGTCAGAAATGGCTTGGTTATTTTCACTTCGGGAGGTGGTCTGTGCTAGGAGTCAGAGTGAGAGCGTGAGCGTGCCTGAGAATGTGTGTTGGGAGTGCTGGGAGGCAAGGGCAGCGCAGATGGGCAGAGTGCGTTTGGCTGTGAAAGCGGTGTCAAGGGAAGGTGAGGACCAGCAACAGCTCTAAGCCCTTAGATGTAGCGTGTGTCAGAAATCGCTTGGGTGTTGGCATTTTGGGAGGTGGTCTGTGCCGGTAGTGAGAGTGTGTTGGGAGTGCTGGGAGGGAAGGCAAAGGCAGATGGGCAGAGTGTGTTTGGCTGTGAAAGCGGTGTCAAGGGAAGGTGAGGACCAGCCACAGCTCTAAGCCCTTAGATGTAGCGTATGTCAGAAATCGGTTGGGTGTTTGCACTTTGGGAGGTGGTCTGCGCCAGGAGTGAGAGAGAGATTGAACTTGAGAATGTGTGTTGGGAGTGCTGAGAGGCAAGGCAAAGGCAGATGGCCAGAGTGTGTTTGGCTGTGAAAGCGGTGTCAAGGGAAGGTGAGGACCAGCAACAGCTCTAAGCACTTAGGCCTATCGTGTGGGAGAAATGGCTTGGAGGTTTGCACTTTGGGAGGTGGTCTGTGCCGGGAGTGAGAATGAGAGTGAGCCTGAGAATGTGTGTTGGGAGTGCTGGGAGTTGAGGCAAAGGCAGATGGGCAGAGTGTGTTTGGCTGTGAAAGCGGTGTCAAGGGAAGGTGAGGACCAGCCACAGCTCTAAGCCCTTAGATGTAGCGTATGTCAGAAATCGGTTGGGTGTTTGCACTTTGGGAGGTGGTCTGCGCCAGGAGTGAGAGAGAGATTGAGCCTGAGAATGTGTGTTGGGAGTGCTGGGAGGCAAAACCAGGGTAGATGGCCAGAGTGTGTTTGTCTGTGAAAGCGGTGTCAAGGGAAGGTGAGGACCAGCAACAGCTCTAAGGCCTTAGGCCTATCTTATGGGAGAAATGCCTTGGGTATTTTCACTTTGGGAGGTGGTCTGTGCTGGGAGTGAGAGTGAGAGTGAGCCTGAGAATGTGTGTTGGGAGTGCTGGGAGGCAAGGGCAGCGCAGATGGGCAGAGTGCGTTTGGCTGTGAAAGCGGTGTCAAGGGAAGGTGAGGACCAGTCACAGCTCTAAGCCTGTAGATGTAGCGTGTGTCAGAAATGGCTTGGTTATTTTCACTTCGGGAGGTGGTCTGTGCTAGGAGTCAGAGTGAGAGCGTGAGCGTGCCTGAGAATGTGTGTTGGGAGTGCTGGGAGGCAAGGGCAGCGCAGATGGGCAGAGTGCGTTTGGCTGTGAAAGCGGTGTCAAGGGAAGGTGAGGACCAGCAACAGCTCTAAGCCCTTAGATGTAGCGTGTGTCAGAAATCGCTTGGGTGTTGGCATTTTGGGAGGTGGTCTGTGCCGGTAGTGAGAGTGTGTTGGGAGTGCTGGGAGGGAAGGCAAAGGCAGATGGCCAGAGTGTGTTTGGCTGTGAAAGCGGTGTCAAGGGAAGGTGAGGAGCAGCAACAGCTCTAAGCCCTTAGATGTAGCATGCGGCAGAAATCGCTTGGGTGTTGGCACTTTGGGAGGTGTTGTGTGCCGGGAGTGAGTGTGAGATTGAGCCTGACAATGTGTGTTGGGAGTGCTGGGAGGCAAAGCCAGGGTAGATGGGCAGAGTGTGTTTGGCTGTGAAAGCGGTGTCAAGGGAAGGTGAAGACCAGCAACAGCTCTAAGGCCTTAGATGTAGCGTGTGTCAGAAATCGCTTGGGTGTTGGCATTTTGGGAGGTGGTCTGTGCCGGGAGTGAGAGTGTGTTGGGAGTGCTGGGAGGGAAGGCAAAGGCAGATGGGCAGAGTGTGTTTGGCTGTGAAAGCGGTGTCAAGGGAAGGTGAGGAGCAGCAACAGCTCTAAGGCCTTAGATGTAGCGTGTGTCAGAAATCGCTTGTGTATTTGCTCTTTGGGAAGTGGTCTGTGCCGGCAGTGATAGTGAGATTCAACCTGAGAATGTGTTTTGGGAGTGCTGGGAGGCAAAACCAGCGTAGATGGGCAGAGTGTGTTTGGCTGTGAAAGCGGTGTCAAGGGAAGGTGAGGACCAGCCACAGCTCTAAGCCCTTAGATGTAGCGTATGTCAGAAATCGGTTGGGTGTTTGCACTTTGGGAGGTGGTCTGCGCCTGGAGTGAGAGAGAGATTGAGCCTGAGAATGTGTGTTGGGAGTGCTGGGAGGCAAAGCCAGGGTAGATGGCCAGAGTGTGTTTGGCTGTGAAAGCGGTGTCAAGGGAAGGTGAGGACCAGCAACAGCTCTAAACCCTCAGGCCTATCGTAGGGGAGAAATGGCTTGGACGTTTGCACTTTGGGAGGTGGTCTGTGCCGGGAGTGAGAGTGATAGTGAGCCTGAGAATGTGTGTTGGGAGTGCCTGGAGGCAAGGGCAGCGCAGATGGGCAGAGTGCGTTTGGCTGTGAAAGCGGTGTCAAGGGAAGGTGAGGACCAGCAACAGCTCTAAGCCCTTAGATGTAGCGTGTGTCAGAAATCGCTTGGGTATTTTCACTTTGGGACGTGGTCTGTGCCGGGAGTGAGAATGAGATTCAACCTGAGAATGTGTGTTGGGAGTGCTGGGAGGCAAAGCCAGGGTAGATGGGCAGAGTGCGTTTGGCTGTGAAAGCGGTGTCAAGGGAAGGTGAGGACCAGCCACAGCTCTAAGCCCTTAGATGTAGCGTGTGTCAGAAATCGCTTGGGTATTTGCTCTTTGGGAAGTGGTCTGTGCCGGCAGTGATAGTGAGATTCAACCTGCGAATGTGTTTTGGGAGTGCTGGGAGGCAAAACCAGCGTAGATGGCCAGAGTGTGTTTGGCTGTGAAAGCGGTGTCAAGGGAAGGTGAGGACCAGCCACAGCTCTAAGCCCTTAGATGTAGCGTGTGTCAGAAATCGCTTGGGTGTTGGCATTTTGGGAGGTGGTCTGTGCCGGTAGTGAGAGTGTGTTGGGAGTGCTGGGAGGGAAGGCAAAGGCAGATGGGCAGAGTGTGTTTGGCTGTGAAAGCGGTGTCAAGGGAAGGTGAGGAGCAGCAACAGCTCTAAGGCCTTAGATGTAGCGTGTGTCAGAAATCGCTTGGGTATTTGCTCTTTGGGAAGTGGTCTGTGCCGGCAGTGATAGTGAGATTCATCCTGAGAATGTGTTTTGGGAGTGCTGGGAGGCAAAACCAGCGTAGATGGGCAGAGTGTGTTTGGCTGTGAAAGCGGTGTCAAGGGAAGGTGAGGACCAGCCACAGCTCTAAGCCCTTAGATGTAGCGTATGTCAGAAATCGGTTGGGTGTTTGCACTTTGGGAGGTGGTCTGCGCCAGGAGTGAGAGAGAGATTGAGCCTGAGAATGTGTGTTGGGAGTGCTGGGAGGCCAAGCCAGGGTAGATGGGCAGAGTGTGTTTGGCTGTGAAAGCGGTGTCAAGGGAAGGTGAAGACCAGCAACAGCTCTAAGCCCTTAGATGTAGCGTGTGTCAGAAATCGCTTGGGTATTTTCACTTTGGGAGGTGGTCTGCGCCAGGAGTGAGAGAGAGATTGAACTTGAGAATGTGCGTTGGGAGTGCTGGGAGGCAAGGGCAGCGCTGATGGCCAGAGTGTGTTTGGCTGTGAAAGCGGTGTCAAGGGAAGGTGAGGACCAGCAACAGCTCTAAGCCCTTAGATGTAGCATGTGGCAGAAATCCCTTGGGTGTTTTGACTTTGGGAGGTGGTCTGTGCAGGGAGTGAGAGTGAGAGCGTGAGTGTGCTTGAGAACGTGTGTTGGTAGTGCTGGGAGGCAAGGGCAGCGCAGATGGGCAGAGTGTGTTTGGCTGTGAAAGCGGTGTCAAGGGAAGGTGAGGACAAGCAACAGCTCTAAGCCCTTAGATGTAGCGTTTGTCAGAAATCGCTTGGACGTTTGCACTTTGGGAGGTGGTCTGTGCCGGGAGTGAGAGTGTTTTGGGAGTGCTGGGAGGGAAGGCAAAGGCAGATGGGCAGAGTGTGTTTGGCTGTGAAAGCGGTGTCAAGGGAAGGTGAGGACCAGCAACAGCTCTAAGGCCTTAGATGTAGCGTGTGTCAGAAATCGCTTGGGTATTTGCTCTTTGGGAAGTGGTCTGTGCCGGCAGTGATAGTGAGATTCATCCTGAGAATGTGTTTTGGGAGTGCTGGGAGGCAAAACCAGCGTAGATGGGCAGAGTGTGTTTGGCTGTGAAAGCGGTGTCAAGGGAAGGTGAGGACCAGCCACAGCTCTAAGCCCTTAGATGTAGCGTATGTCAGAAATCGGTTGGGTGTTTGCACTTTGGGAGGTGGTCTGCGCCAGGAGTGAGAGAGAGATTGAACTTGAGAATGTGTGTTGGGAGTGCTGAGAGGCAAGGCAAAGGCAGATGGGCAGAGTGTGTTTGGCTGTGAAAGCGGTGTCAAGGGAAGGTGAGGACCAGCAACAGCTCTAAGCACTTAGGCCTATCGTGTGGGAGAAATGGCTTGGAGGTTTGCACTTTGGGAGGTGGTCTGTGCCGGGAGTGAGAATGAGAGTGAGCCTGAGAATGTGTGTTGGGAGTGCTGGGAGTTGAGGCAAAGGCAGATGGGCAGAGTGTGTTTGGCTGTGAAAGCGGTGTCAAGGGAAGGTGAGGACCAGCCACAGCTCTAAGCCCTTAGATGTAGCGTATGTCAGAAATCGGTTGGGTGTTTGCACTTTGGGAGGTGGTCTGCGCCTGGAGTGAGAGAGAGATTGAGCCTGAGAATGTGTGTTGGGAGTGCTGGGAGGCAAAGCCAGGGTAGATGGCCAGAGTGTGTTTGGCTGTGAAAGCGGTGTCAAGGGAAGGTGAGGACCAGCAACAGCTCTAAACCCTCAGGCCTATCGTAGGGGAGAAATGGCTTGGACGTTTGCACTTTGGGAGGTGGTCTGTGCCGGGAGTGAGAGTGATAGTGAGCCTGAGAATGTGTGTTGGGAGTGCCTGGAGGCAAGGGCAGCGCAGATGGGCAGAGTGCGTTTGGCTGTGAAAGCGGTGTCAAGGGAAGGTGAGGACCAGCAACAGCTCTAAGGCCTTAGATGTAGCGTGTGTCAGAAATCGCTTGGGTATTTTCACTTTGGGACGTGGTCTGTGCCGGGAGTGAGAATGAGATTCAACCTGAGAATGTGTGTTGGGAGTGCTGGGAGGCAAAGCCAGGGTAGATGGGCAGAGTGCGTTTGGCTGTGAAAGCGGTGTCAAGGGAAGGTGAGGACCAGCAACAGCTCTAAGCCCTTAGATGTAGCGTGTGTCAGAAATCGCTTGGGTATTTGCTCTTTGGGAAGTGGTCTGTGCCGGCAGTGATAGTGAGATTCAACCTGAGAATGTGTTTTGGGAGTGCTGGGAGGCAAAACCAGCGTAGATGGGCAGAGTGTGTTTGGCTGTGAAAGCGGTGTCAAGGGAAGGTGAGGACCAGCCACAGCTCTAAGCCCTTAGATGTAGCGTATGTCAGAAATCGGTTGGGTGTTTGCACTTTGGGAGGTGGTCTGCGCCAGGAGTGAGAGAGAGATTGAACTTGAGAATGTGTGTTGGGAGTGCTGAGAGGCAAGGCAAAGGCAGATGGGCAGAGTGTGTTTGGCTGTGAAAGCGGTGTCAAGGGAAGGTGTGGACCAGCAACAGCTCTAAGCCCTTAGGCCTATCGTATGGAGAAATGCCTTGGGTATTTTCACTTCGGGAGGTGGTCTGTGCCGGGAGTGAGAGTGAGATTGAGCCTGACAATGTGTGTTGGGAGTGCTGGGAGGCAAAGCCAGGGTAGATGGGCAGAGTGTGTTTGGCTGTGAAAGCGGTGTCAAGGGAAGGTGAGGACCAGCCACAGCTCTAAGCCCTTAGATGTAGCATGTGTCAGAAATCGCTTGGGTATTTGCTCTTTGGGAAGTGGTCTGTGCCGGCAGTGATAGTAGATTCAACCTGCGAATGTGTTTTGGGAGTGCTGGGAGGCAAAACCAGCGTAGATGGCCAGAGTGTGTTTGGCTGTGAAAGCGGTGTCAAGGGAAGGTGAGGACCAGCCACAGCTCTAAGCCCTTAGATGTAGCGTGTGTCAGAAATCGCTTGGGTGTTGGCATTTTGGGAGGTGGTCTGTGCCGGTAGTGAGAGTGTGTTGGGAGTGCTGGGAGGGAAGGCAAAGGCAGATGGGCAGAGTGTGTTTGGCTGTGAAAGCGGTGTCAAGGGAAGGTGAGGAGCAGCAACAGCTCTAAGGCCTTAGATGTAGCGTGTGTCAGAAATCGCTTGGGTATTTGCTCTTTGGGAAGTGGTCTGTGCCGGCAGTGATAGTGAGATTCATCCTGAGAATGTGTTTTGGGAGTGCTGGGAGGCAAAACCAGCGTAGATGGGCAGAGTGTGTTTGGCTGTGAAAGCGGTGTCAAGGGAAGGTGAGGACCAGCCACAGCTCTAAGCCCTTAGATGTAGCGTATGTCAGAAATCGGTTGGGTGTTTGCACTTTGGGAGGTGGTCTGCGCCAGGAGTGAGAGAGAGATTGAGCCTGAGAATGTGTGTTGGGAGTGCTGGGAGGCAAAGCCAGGGTAGATGGGCAGAGTGTGTTTGGCTGTGAAAGCGGTGTCAAGGGAAGGTGAAGACCAGCAACAGCTCTAAGCCCTTAGATGTAGCATGTGGCAGAAATCCCTTGGGTGTTTTGACTTTGGGAGGTGGTCTGTGCAGGGAGTGAGAGTGAGAGCGTGAGTGTGCTTGAGAACGTGTGTTGGGAGTGCTGGGAGGCAAGGGCAGCGCAGATGGGCAGAGTGTGTTTGGCTGTGAAAGCGGTGTCAAGGGAAGGTGAGGACAAGCAACAGCTCTAAGCCCTTAGATGTAGCGTTTGTCAGAAATCGCTTGGACGTTTGCACTTTGGGAGGTGGTCTGTGCCGGGAGTGAGAGTGTTTTGGGAGTGCTGGGACGCAAGGCAAAGGCAGATGGGCAGAGTGTGTTTGGCTGTGAAAGCGGTGTCAAGGGAAGGTGAGGACCAGCAACAGCTCTAAGGCCTTAGATGTAGCGTGTGTCAGAAATCGCTTGGGTATTTGCTCTTTGGGAAGTGGTCTGTGCCGGCAGTGATAGTGAGATTCATCCTGAGAATGTGTTTTGGGAGTGCTGGGAGGCAAAACCAGCGTAGATGGGCAGAGTGTGTTTGGCTGTGAAAGCGGTGTCAAGGGAAGGTGAGGACCAGCCACAGCTCTAAGCCCTTAGATGTAGCGTATGTCAGAAATCGGTTGGGTGTTTGCACTTTGGGAGGTGGTCTGCGCCAGGAGTGAGAGAGAGATTGAACTTGAGAATGTGTGTTGGGAGTGCTGAGAGGCAAGGCAAAGGCAGATGGCCAGAGTGTGTTTGGCTGTGAAAGCGGTGTCAAGGGAAGGTGAGGACCAGCAACAGCTCTAAGCACTTAGGCCTATCGTGTGGGAGAAATGGCTTGGAGGTTTGCACTTTGGGAGGTGGTCTGTGCCGGGAGTGAGAATGAGAGTGAGCCTGAGAATGTGTGTTGGGAGTGCTGGGAGTTGAGGCAAAGGCAGATGGGCAGAGTGTGTTTGGCTGTGAAAGCGGTGTCAAGGGAAGGTGAGGACCAGCCACAGCTCTAAGCCCTTAGATGTAGCGTATGTCAGAAATCGGTTGGGTGTTTGCACTTTGGGAGGTGGTCTGCGCCAGGAGTGAGAGAGAGATTGAGCCTGAGAATGTGTGTTGGGAGTGCTGGGAGGCAAAACCAGGGTAGATGGCCAGAGTGTGTTTGTCTGTGAAAGCGGGTGTCAAGGGAAGGTGAGGACCAGCAACAGCTCTAAGGCCTTAGGCCTATCTTATGGGAGAAATGCCTTGGGTATTTTCACTTTGGGAGGTGGTCTGTGCTGGGAGTGAGAGTGAGAGTGAGCCTGAGAATGTGTGTTGGGAGTGCTGGGAGGCAAAGCCAGGGTGGATGGGCAGAGTGTGCTTGGCTGTGAAAGCGGTATCAAGGGAAGGTGAGGACCAGCAACAGCTCTAAGCCCTTAGATGTAGCGTGTGTCAGAAATCGCTTGGGTGTTGGCATTTTGGGAGGTGGTCTGTGCCGATAGTGAGAGTGAGTTGTGAGTGCTGTGAGGCAAGGGCAGCGCAGATGGCCAGAGTGTGTTTGTCTGTGAAAGCGGTGTCAAGGGAAGGTGAGGACCAGCAACAGCTCTAAGCCCTTAGGCCTATCGTATGGGAGAAATGGCTTGGGTATTTTCACTTTGGGAGGTGGTCTGTGCTGGGAGTGAGAGTGAGAGTGAGCCTGAGAATGTGTGTTGGGAGTGCTGGGAGGCAAAGCCAGGGTAGATGGGCAGAGTGTGCTTGGCTGTGAAAGCGGTATCAAGGGAAGGTGAGGACCAGCAACAGCTCTAAGCTCTTAGATGTAGCGTGTGTCAGAAATCGCTTGGGTGTTTGCATTTTGGGAGGTGGTCTGTGCCGATAGTGAGAGTGAGTTGTGAGTGCTGTGAGGCAAGGGCAGCGCAGATGGCCAGAGTGTGTTTGTCTGTGAAAGCAGTGTCAAGGGAAGGTGAGGACCAGCAACAGCTCTAAGCCCTTAGGCCTATCGTATGGGAGAAATGGCTTGGACGTTTGCACTTTGGGAGGTGGTGTGTGCCGGGAGTGAGAGTGATAGTGAGCCTGAGAATGTGTGTTGGGAGTGCTGGGAGGCAAGGGCAGCGCAGATGGGCAGAGTGCGTTTGGCTGTGAAAGCGGTGTCAAGGGAAGGTGAGGACCAGTCACAGCTCTAAGCCCGTAGATGTAGCGTGTGTCAGAAATGGCTTGGTTATTTTCACTTCGGGAGGTGGTCTGTGCTAGGAGTCAGAGTGAGAGCTTGAGCGTGCCTGAGAATGTGTGTTGGGAGTGCTGGGAGGCAAGGGCAGCGCAGATGGGCAGAGTGCGTTTGGCTGTGAAAGCGGTGTCAAGGGAAGGTGAGGACCAGCAACAGCTCTAAGCCCTTAGAGGTAGCGTGTGTCAGAAATCGCTTGGGTGTTGGCATTTTGGGAGGTGGTCTGTGCCGGTAGTGAGAGTGTGTTGGGAGTGCTGGGAGGGAAGGCAAAGGCAGATGGGCAGAGTGTGTTTGGCTGTGAAAGCGGTGTCAAGGGAAGGTGAGGAGCAGCAACAGCTCTAAGCCCTTAGATGTAGCATGCGGCAGAAATCGCTTGGGTGTTGGCACTTTGGGAGGTGTTGTGTGCCGGGAGTGAGTGTGAGATTGAGCCTGAGAATGTGTGTTGGGAGTGCTGGGAGGCAAAGCCAGGGTAGATGGGCAGAGTGCGTTTGGCTGTGAAAGCGGTGTCAAGGGAAGGTGAAGACCAGCAACAGCTCTAAGGCCTTAGATGTAGCGTGTGTCAGAAATCGCTTGGGTGTTGGCATTTTGGGAGGTGGTCTGTGCCGGTAGTGAGAGTGTGTTGGGAGTGCTGGGAGGGAAGGCAAAGGCAGATGGGCAGAGTGTGTTTGGCTGTGAAAGCGGTGTCAAGGGAAGGTGAGGAGCAGCAACAGCTCTAAGGCCTTAGATGTAGCGTGTGTCAGAAATCGCTTGGGTATTTGCTCTTTGGGAAGTGGTCTGTGCCGGCAGTGATAGTGAGATTCAACCTGAGAATGTGTGTTGGGAGTGCTGGGAGGCAAAACCAGCGTAGATGGCCAGAGTGTGTTTGGCTGTGAAAGCGGTGTCAAGGGAAGGTGAGGACCAGCAACAGCTCTAAGCCCTTAGATGTAGCGTATGTCAGAAATCGGTTGGGTGTTTGCACTTTGGGAGGTGGTCTGCGCCAGGAGTGAGAGAGAGATTGAGCCTGAGAATGTGTGTTGGGAGTGCTGGGAGGCAAAGCCAGGGTAGATGGGCAGAGTGTGTTTGGCTGTGAAAGCGGTGTCAAGGGAAGGTGAGGACCAGCAACAGCTCTAAACCCTCAGGCCTATCGTAGGGGAGAAATGGCTTGGACGTTTGCACTTTGGGAGGTGGTCTGTGCCGGGAGTGAGAGTGATAGTGGGCCTGAGAACGTGTGTTCGGAGTGCCTGGAGGCAAGGGCAGCGCAGATGGGCAGAGTGCGTTTGGCTGTGAAAGCGGTGTCAAGGGAAGGTGAGGACCAGCAACAGCTCTAAGCCCTTAGATGTAGCGTATGTCAGAAATCGGTTGGGTGTTTGCACTTTGGGAGGTGGTCTGCGCCAGGAGTGAGAGAGAGATTGAGCCTGAGAATGTGTTTTGGGAGTGCTGGGAGGCAAAACCAGCGTAGATGGCCAGAGTGTGTTTGGCTGTGAAAGCGGTGTCAAGGGAAGGTGAGGACCAGCAACAGCTCTAAGCCCTTAGGCCTATCTTATGGGAGAAATGCCTTGGGTATTTTCACTTTGGGAGGTGGACTGTGCCGGGAGTGAGAGTGAGATTGAGCCTGACAATGTGTGTTGGGAGTGCTGGGAGGCAAAGCCAGGGTAGATGGGCAGAGTGTGTTTGGCTGTGAAAGCGGTGTCAAGGGAAGGTGAGGACCAGCAACAGCTCTAAACCCTCAGGCCTATCGTAGGGGAGAAATGGCTTGGACGTTTGCACTTTGGGAGGTGGTCTGTGCCGGGAGTGAGAGTGATAGTGAGCCTGAGAATGTGTGTTGGGAGTGCCTGGAGGCAAGGGCAGCGCAGATGGGCAGAGTGCGTTTGGCTGTGAAAGCGGTGTCAAGGGAAGGTGAGGACCAGCAACAGCTCTAAGGCCTTAGATGTAGCGTGTGTCAGAAATCGCTTGGGTATTTTCACTTTGGGACGTGGTCTGTGCCGGGAGTGAGAATGAGATTCAACCTGAGAATGTGTGTTGGGAGTGCTGGGAGGCAAAGCCAGGGTAGATGGGCAGAGTGCGTTTGGCTGTGAAAGCGGTGTCAAGGGAAGGTGAGGACCAGCAACAGCTCTAAGCCCTTAGATGTAGCGTGTGTCAGAAATCGCTTGGGTATTTGCTCTTTGGGAAGTGGTCTGTGCCGGCAGTGATAGTGAGATTCAACCTGAGAATGTGTTTTGGGAGTGCTGGGAGGCAAAACCAGCGTAGATGGGCAGAGTGTGTTTGGCTGTGAAAGCGGTGTCAAGGGAAGGTGAGGACCAGCCACAGCTCTAAGGCCTTAGATGTAGCGTATGTCAGAAATCGGTTGGGTGTTTGCACTTTGGGAGGTGGTCTGCGCCAGGAGTGAGAGAGAGATTGAACTTGAGAATGTGTGTTGGGAGTGCTGAGAGGCAAGGCAAAGGCAGATGGGCAGAGTGTGTTTGGCTGTGAAAGCGGTGTCAAGGGAAGGTGTGGACCAGCAACAGCTCTAAGCCCTTAGGCCTATCGTATGGAGAAATGCCTTGGGTATTTTCACTTCGGGAGGTGGTCTGTGCCGGGAGTGAGAGTGAGATTGAGCCTGACAATGTGTGTTGGGAGTGCTGGGAGGCAAAGCCAGGGTAGATGGGCAGAGTGTGTTTGGCTGTGAAAGCGGTGTCAAGGGAAGGTGAGGACCAGCCACAGCTCTAAGCCCTTAGATGTAGCGTGTGTCAGAAATCGCTTGGGTATTTGCTCTTTGGGAAGTGGTCTGTGCCGGCAGTGATAGTGAGATTCAACCTGCGAATGTGTTTTGGGAGTGCTGGGAGGCAAAACCAGCGTAGATGGCCAGAGTGTGTTTGGCTGTGAAAGCGGTGTCAAGGGAAGGTGAGGACCAGCCACAGCTCTAAGCCCTTAGATGTAGCGTATGTCAGAAATCGGTTGGGTGTTTGCACTTTGGGAGGTGGTCTGCGCCAGGAGTGAGAGAGAGATTGAGCCTGAGAATGTGTGTTGGGAGTGCTGGGAGGCAAAACCAGGGTAGATGGCCAGAGTGTGTTTGTCTGTGAAAGCGGTGTCAAGGGAAGGTGAGGACCAGCAACAGCTCTAAGGCCTTAGGCCTATCTTATGGGAGAAATGCCTTGGGTATTTTCACTTTGGGAGGTGGTCTGTGCTGGGAGTGAGAGTGAGAGTGAGCCTGAGAATGTGTGTTGGGAGTGCTGGGAGGCAAAGCCAGGGTGGATGGGCAGAGTGTGCTTGGCTGTGAAAGCGGTATCAAGGGAAGGTGAGGACCAGCAACAGCTCTAAGCCCTTAGATGTAGCGTGTGTCAGAAATCGCTTGGGTGTTTGCATTTTGGGAGGTGGTCTGTGCCGATAGTGAGAGTGAGTTGTGAGTGCTGTGAGGCAAGGGCAGCGCAGATGGCCAGAGTGTGTTTGTCTGTGAAAGCAGTGTCAAGGGAAGGTGAGGACCAGCAACAGCTCTAAGCCCTTAGGCCTATCGTATGGGAGAAATGGCTTGGGTATTTTCACTTTGGGAGGTGGTCTGTGCTGGGAGTGAGAGTGAGAGTGAGCCTGAGAATGTGTGTTGGGAGTGCTGGGAGGCAAAGCCAGGGTAGATGGGCAGAGTGTGCTTGGCTGTGAAAGCGGTATCAAGGGAAGGTGAGGACCAGCAACAGCTCTAAGCTCTTAGATGTAGCGTGTGTCAGAAATCGCTTGGGTGTTTGCATTTTGGGAGGTGGTCTGTGCCGATAGTGAGAGTGAGTTGTGAGTGCTGTGAGGCAAGGGCAGCGCAGATGGCCAGAGTGTGTTTGTCTGTGAAAGCAGTGTCAAGGGAAGGTGAGGACCAGCAACAGCTCTAAGCCCTTAGGCCTATCGTATGGGAGAAATGGCTTGGACGTTTGCACTTTGGGAGGTGGTGTGTGCCGGGAGTGAGAGTGATAGTGAGCCTGAGAATGTGTGTTGGGAGTGCTGGGAGGCAAGGGCAGCGCAGATGGGCAGAGTGCGTTTGGCTGTGAAAGCGGTGTCAAGGGAAGGTGAGGACCAGTCACAGCTCTAAGCCCGTAGATGTAGCGTGTGTCAGAAATGGCTTGGTTATTTTCACTTCGGGAGGTGGTCTGTGCTAGGAGTCAGAGTGAGAGCGTGAGCGTGCCTGAGAATGTGTGTTGGGAGTGCTGGGAGGCAAGGGCAGCGCAGATGGGCAGAGTGCGTTTGGCTGTGAAAGCGGTGTCAAGGGAAGGTGAGGACCAGCAACAGCTCTAAGCCCTTAGATGTAGCGTGTGTCAGAAATCGCTTGGGTGTTGGCATTTTGGGAGGTGGTCTGTGCCGGTAGTGAGAGTGTGTTGGGAGTGCTGGGAGGGAAGGCAAAGGCAGATGGGCAGAGTGTGTTTGGCTGTGAAAGCGGTGTCAAGGGAAGGTGAGGAGCAGCAACAGCTCTAAGCCCTTAGATGTAGCATGCGGCAGAAATCGCTTGGGTGTTGGCACTTTGGGAGGTGTTGTGTGCCGGGAGTGAGTGTGAGATTGAGCCTGAGAATGTGTGTTGGGAGTGCTGGGAGGCAAAGCCAGGGTAGATGGGCAGAGTGTGTTTGGCTGTGAAAGCGGTGTCAAGGGAAGGTGAAGACCAGCAACAGCTCTAAGGCCTTAGATGTAGCGTGTGTCAGAAATCGCTTGGGTGTTGGCATTTTGGGAGGTGGTCTGTGCCGGTAGTGAGAGTGTGTTGGGAGTGCTGGGAGGGAAGGCAAAGGCAGATGGGCAGAGTGTGTTTGGCTGTGAAAGCGGTGTCAAGGGAAGGTGAGGAGCAGCAACAGCTCTAAGGCCTTAGATGTAGCATGTGTCAGAAATCGCTTGGGTATTTGCTCTTTGGGAAGTGGTCTGTGCCGGCAGTGATAGTGAGATTCAACCTGAGAATGTGTGTTGGGAGTGCTGGGAGGCAAAACCAGCGTAGATGGCCAGAGTGTGTTTGGCTGTGAAAGCGGTGTCAAGGGAAGGTGAGGACCAGCAACAGCTCTAAGCCCTTAGATGTAGCGTATGTCAGAAATCGGTTGGGTGTTTGCACTTTGGGAGGTGGTCTGCGCCAGGAGTGAGAGAGAGATTGAGCCTGAGAATGTGTGTTGGGAGTGCTGGGAGGCAAAGCCAGGGTAGATGGCCAGAGTGTGTTTGGCTGTGAAAGCGGTGTCAAGGGAAGGTGAGGACCAGCAACAGCTCTAAACCCTCAGGCCTATCGTAGGGGAGAAATGGCTTGGACGTTTGCACTTTGGGAGGTGGTCTGTGCCGGGAGTGAGAGTGATAGTGGGCCTGAGAACGTGTGTTCGGAGTGCCTGGAGGCAAGGGCAGCGCAGATGGGCAGAGTGCGTTTGGCTGTGAAAGCGGTGTCAAGGGAAGGTGAGGACCAGCAACAGCTCTAAGCCCTTAGATGTAGCGTATGTCAGAAATCGGTTGGGTGTTTGCACTTTGGGAGGTGGTCTGCGCCAGGAGTGAGAGAGAGATTGAGCCTGAGAATGTGTGTTGGGAGTGCTGGGAGGCAAAACCAGCGTAGATGGCCAGAGTGTGTTTGGCTGTGAAAGCGGTGTCAAGGGAAGGTGAGGACCAGCAACAGCTCTAAGCCCTTAGGCCTATCTTATGGGAGAAATGCCTTGGGTATTTTCACTTTGGGAGGTGGACTGTGCCGGGAGTGAGAGTGAGATTGAGCCTGACAATGTGTGTTGGGAGTGCTGGGAGGCAAAGCCAGGGTAGATGGGCAGAGTGTGTTTGGCTGTGAAAGCGGTGTCAAGGGAAGGTGAAGACCAGCAACAGCTCTAAGCCCTTAGATGTAGCGTGTGTCAGAAATCGCTTGGGTATTTGCTCTTTGGGAAGTGGTCTGTGCCGGCAGTGATAGTGAGATTCAACCTGAGAATGTGTTTTGGGAGTGCTGGGAGGCAAAACCAGCGTAGATGGGCAGAGTGTGTTTGGCTGTGAAAGCGGTGTCAAGGGAAGGTGAGGACCAGCCACAGCTCTAAGCCCTTAGATGTAGCGTATGTCAGAAATCGGTTGGGTGTTTGCACTTTGGGAGGTGGTCTGCGCCAGGAGTGAGAGAGAGATTGAACTTGAGAATGTGTGTTGGGAGTGCTGAGAGGCAAGGCAAAGGCAGATGGGCAGAGTGTGTTTGGCTGTGAAAGCGGTGTCAAGGGAAGGTGAGGACCAGCAACAGCTCTAAGCACTTAGGCCTATCGTGTGGGAGAAATGGCTTGGAGGTTTGCACTTTGGGAGGTGGTCTGTGCCGGGAGTGAGAATGAGAGTGAGCCTGAGAATGTGTGTTGGGAGTGCTGGGAGTTGAGGCAAAGGCAGATGGGCAGAGTGTGTTTGGCTGTGAAAGCGGTGTCAAGGGAAGGTGAGGACCAGCAACAGCTCTAAGGCCTTAGATGTAGCGTGTGTCAGAAATCGCTTGGGTATTTGCTCTTTGGGAAGTGGTCTGTGCCGGCAGTGATAGTGAGATTCAACCTGAGAATGTGTTTTGGGAGTGCTGGGAGGCAAAACCAGCGTAGATGGGCAGAGTGTTTTTGGCTGTGAAAGCGGTGTCAAGGGAAGGTTAGGACCAGCCACAGCTCTAAGGCCTTAGATGTAGCGTATGTCAGAAATCGGTTGGGTGTTTGCACTTTGGGAGGTGGTCTGCGCCAGGAGTGAGAGAGAGATTGAACTTGAGAATGTGTGTTGGGAGTGCTGAGAGGCAAGGCAAAGGCAGATGGGCAGAGTGTGTTTGGCTGTGAGAGCGGTGTCAAGGGAAGGTGTGGACCAGCAACAGCTCTAAGCCCTTAGATGTAGCATGCGGCAGAAAATGCTTGGGTATTTGCACTTTGGGAGGTGTTGTGTGCCGGGAGTGAGAGTGAGATTGAGCCTGAGAATGTGTGTTGGGAGTGCTGGGATGCAAAACCAGCGTAGATGGCCAGAGTGTGTTTGGCTGTGAAAGCGGTGTCAAGGGAAGGTGAGGACCAGCAACAGCTCTAAGGCCTTAGGCCTATCTTATGGGAGAAATGCCTTGGGTATTTTCACTTTGGGAGGTGGTCTGTGCTGGGAGTGAGAGTGAGAGTGAGCCTGAGAATGTGTGTTGGGAGTGCTGGGACGCAAAGCCAGGGTAGATGGGCAGAGTGTGCTTGGCTGTGAAAGCGGTATCAAGGGAAGGTGAGGACCAGCAACAGCTCTAAGCTCTTAGATGTAGCGTGTGTCAGAAATCGCTTGGGTGTTTGCATTTTGGGAGGTGGTCTGTGCCGATAGTGAGAGTGAGTTGTGAGTGCTGTGAGGCAAGGGCAGCGCAGATGGCCAGAGTGTGTTTGTCTGTGAAAGCAGTGTCAAGGGAAGGTGAGGACCAGCAACAGCTCTAAGCCCTTAGGCCTATCGTATGGGAGAAATGGCTTGGACGTTTGCACTTTGGGAGGTGGTGTGTGCCGGGAGTGAGAGTGATAGTGAGCCTGAGAATGTGTGTTGGGAGTGCTGGGAGGCAAGGGCAGCGCAGATGGGCAGAGTGCGTTTGGCTGTGAAAGCGGTGTCAAGGGAAGGTGAGGACCAGTCACAGCTCTAAGCCCGTAGATGTAGCGTGTGTCAGAAATGGCTTGGTTATTTTCACTTCGGGAGGTGGTCTGTGCTAGGAGTCAGAGTGAGAGCGTGAGCGTGCCTGAGAATGTGTGTTGGGAGTGCTGGTAGGCAAGGGCAGCGCAGATGGGCAGAGTGCGTTTGGCTGTGAAAGCGGTGTCACGGGAAGGTGAGGACCAGCAACAGCTCTAAGCCCTTAGATGTAGCGTGTGTCAGAAATCGCTTGGGTGTTGGCATTTTGGGAGGTGGTCTGTGCCGGTAGTGAGAGTGTGTTGGGAGTGCTGGGAGGGAAGGCAAAGGCAGATGGCCAGAGTGTGTTTGGCTGTGAAAGCGG
Source organism: Pelecanus crispus (assembly GCF_030463565.1). Lineage (NCBI taxonomy): Eukaryota > Metazoa > Chordata > Aves > Pelecaniformes > Pelecanidae > Pelecanus > Pelecanus crispus. The sequence continues at coordinate 447,549 of NW_027461483.1, read as the reverse complement.
TGTCAAGGGAAGGTGAGGAGCAGAAACAGCTCTAAGCCCTTAGATGTAGCATGCGGCAGAAATCGCTTGGGTGTTGGCACTTTGGGAGGTGTTGTGTGCCGGGAGTGAGTGTGAGATTGAGCCTGACAATGTGTGTTGGGAGTGCTGGGAGGCAAAGCCAGGGTAGATGGCCAGAGTGTGTTTGGCTGTGAAAGCGGTGTCACGGGAAGGTGAAGACCAGCAACAGCTCTAAGGCCTTAGATGTAGCGTGTGTCAGAAATCGCTTGGGTGTTGGCATTTTGGGAGGTGGTCTGTGCCGGTAGTGAGAGTGTGTTGGGAGTGCTGGGAGGGAAGGCAAAGGCAGATGGGCAGAGTGTGTTTGGCTGTGAAAGCGGTGTCAAGGGAAGGTGAGGACCAGCCACAGCTCTAAGCCCTTAGATGTAGCGTGTGTCAGAAATCGCTTGGGTATTTGCTCTTTGGGAAGTGGTCTGTGCCGGCAGTGATAGTGAGATTCAACCTGAGAATGTGTTTTGGGAGTGCTGGGAGGCAAAACCAGCGTAGATGGCCAGAGTGTGTTTGGCTGTGAAAGCGGTGTCAAGGGAAGGTGAGGACCAGCCACAGCTCTAAGCCCTTAGATGTAGCGTATGTCAGAAATCGGTTGGGTGTTTGCACTTTGGGAGGTGGTCTGCGCCAGGAGTGAGAGAGAGATTGAGCCTGAGAATGTGTGTTGGGAGTGCTGGGAGGCAAAGCCAGGGTAGATGGCCAGAGTGTGTTTGGCTGTGAAAGCGGTGTCAAGGGAAGGTGAGGACCAGCAACAGCTCTAAACCCTCAGGCCTATCGTAGGGGAGAAATGGCTTGGACGTTTGCACTTTGGGAGGTGGTCTGTGCCGGGAGTGAGAGTGATAGTGAGCCTGAGAATGTGTGTTGGGAGTGCCTGGAGGCAAGGGCAGCGCAGATGGGCAGAGTGCGTTTGGCTGTGAAAGCGGTGTCAAGGGAAGGTGAGGACCAGCAACAGCTCTAAGGCCTTAGATGTAGCGTGTGTCAGAAATCGCTTGGGTATTTTCACTTTGGGACGTGGTCTGTGCCGGGAGTGAGAATGAGATTCAACCTGAGAATGTGTGTTGGGAGTGCTGGGAGGCAAAGCCAGGCTAGATGGGCAGAGTGCGTTTGGCTGTGAAAGCGGTGTCAAGGGAAGGTGAGGACCAGCAACAGCTCTAAGCCCTTAGATGTAGCGTGTGTCAGAAATCGCTTGGGTATTTTCACTTCGGGAGGTGGTCTGTGCCGGCAGTGATAGTGAGATTCAACCTGAGAATGTGTTTTGGGAGTGCTGGGAGGCAAAACAAGCGTAGATGGCCAGAGTGTGTTTGGCTGTGAAAGCGGTGTCAAGGGAAGGTGAGGACCAGCCACAGCTCTAAGGCCTTAGATGTAGCGTGTGTCAGAAATCGCTTGGGTGTTGGCATTTTGGGAGGTGGTCTGTGCCGGTAGTGAGAGTGTGTTGGGAGTGCTGGGAGGGAAGGGAAAGGCACATGGCCAGAGTGTGTTTGTCTGTGAAAGCGGTGTCAAGGGAAGGTGAGGACCAGCAACAGCTCTAAGCCCTTAGATGTAGCGTGTGTCAGAAATCGCTTGGGTATTTTCACTTTGGGAGGTGGTCTGCGCCAGGAGTGAGAGAGAGATTGAACTTGAGAATGTGCGTTGGGAGTGCTGGGAGGCAAGGGCAGCGCTGATGGCCAGAGTGTGTTTGGCTGTGAAAGCGGTGTCAAGGGAAGGTGAGGACCAGCAACAGCTCTAAGCCCTTAGAGGTAGCATGTGGCAGAAATCCCTTGGGTGTTTTGACTTTGGGAGGTGGTCTGTGCAGGGAGTGAGAGTGAGAGCGTGAGTGTGCTTGAGAACGTGTGTTGGGAGTGCTGGGAGGCAAGGGCAGCGCAGATGGCCAGAGTGTGTTTGGCTGTGAAAGCGGTGTCAAGGGAAGGTGAGGACAAGCAACAGCTCTAAGCCCTTAGATGTAGCGTTTGTCAGAAATCGCTTGGACGTTTGCACTTTGGGAGGTGGTCTGTGCCGGGAGTGAGAGTGTTTTGGGAGTGCTGGGACGCAAGGCAAAGGCACATGGGCAGAGTGTGTTTGGCTGTGAAAGCGGTGTCAAGGGAAGGTGAGGACCAGCAACAGCTCTAAGGCCTTAGATGTAGCGTGTGTCAGAAATCGCTTGGGTATTTGCTCTTTGGGAAGTGGTCTGTGCCGGCAGTGATAGTGAGATTCATCCTGAGAATGTGTTTTGGGAGTGCTGGGAGGCAAAACCAGCGTAGATGGGCAGAGTGTGTTTGGCTGTGAAAGCGGTGTCAAGGGAAGGTGAGGACCAGCCACAGCTCTAAGCCCTTAGATGTAGCGTATGTCAGAAATCGGTTGGGTGTTTGCACTTTGGGAGGTGGTCTGCGCCAGGAGTGAGAGAGAGATTGAACTTGAGAATGTGTGTTGGGAGTGCTGAGAGGCAAGGCAAAGGCAGATGGCCAGAGTGTGTTTGGCTGTGAAAGCGGTGTCAAGGGAAGGTGAGGACCAGCAACAGCTCTAAGCACTTAGGCCTATCGTGTGGGAGAAATGGCTTGGAGGTTTGCACTTTGGGAGGTGGTCTGTGCCGGGAGTGAGAATGAGAGTGAGCCTGAGAATGTGTGTTGGGAGTGCTGGGAGTTGAGGAAAAGGCAGATGGGCAGAGTGTGTTTGGCTGTGAAAGCGGTGTCAAGGGAAGGTGAGGACCAGCAACAGCTCTAAGCACTTAGATGTAGCATGCGGCAGAAAATGCTTGGGTGTTTTCACTTTGGGAGGTGTTGTGTGCCGGGAGTGAGAGTGAGATTGAGCCTGAGAATGTGTGTTGGGAGTGCTGGGATGCAAAACCAGGGTAGATGGCCAGAGTGTGTTTGTCTGTGAAAGCGGTGTCAAGGGAAGGTGAGGACCAGCAACAGCTCTAAGGCCTTAGGCCTATCTTATGGGAGAAATGCCTTGGGTATTTTCACTTTGGGAGGTGGTCTGTGCTGGGAGTGAGAGTGAGAGTGAGCCTGAGAATGTGTGTTGGGAGTGCTGGGAGGCAAAGCCAGGTTAGATGGGCAGAGTGTGCTTGGCTGTGAAAGCGGTATCAAGGGAAGGTGAGGACCAGCAACAGCTCTAAGCTCTTAGATGTAGCGTGTGTCAGAAATCGCTTGGGTGTTTGCATTTTGGGAGGTGGTCTGTGCCGATAGTGAGAGTGAGTTGTGAGTGCTGTGAGGCAAGGGCAGCGCAGATGGCCAGAGTGTGTTTGGCTGTGAAAGCGGTGTCAAGGGAAGGTGAGGACCAGCAACAGCTCTAAGCCCTTAGGCCTATCGTATGGGAGAAATGGCTTGGACGTTTGCACTTTGGGAGGTGGTGTGTGCCGGGAGTGAGAGTGATAGTGAGCCTGAGAATGTGTGTTGGGAGTGCTGGGAGGCAAGGGCAGCGCAGATGGGCAGAGTGCGTTTGGCTGTGAAAGCGGTGTCAAGGGAAGGTGAGGACCAGTCACAGCTCTAAGCCCGTAGATGTAGCGTGTGTCAGAAATGGCTTGGTTATTTTCACTTCGGGAGGTGCTCTGTGCTAGGAGTCAGAGTGAGAGCGTGAGCGTGCCTGAGAATGTGTGTTGGGAGTGCTGGGAGGCAAGGGCAGCGCAGATGGGCAGAGTGCGTTTTTCTGTGAAAGCGGTGTCAAGGGAAGGTGAGGACCAGCAACAGCTCTAAGCCCTTAGATGTAGCGTGTGTCAGAAATCGCTTGGGTGTTGGCATTTTGGGAGGTGGTCTGTGCCGGTAGTGAGAGTGTGTTGGGAGTGCTGGGAGGGAAGGCAAAGGCAGATGGCCAGAGTGTGTTTGGCTGTGAAAGCGGTGTGAAGGGAAGGTGAGGAGCAGCAACAGCTCTAAGCCCTTAGATGTAGCATGCGGCAGAAATCGCTTGGGTGTTGGCACTTTGGGAGGTGTTGTGTGCCGGGAGTGAGTGTGAGATTGAGCCTGACAATGTGTGTTGGGAGTGCTGGGAGGCAAAGCCAGGGTAGATGGGCAGAGTGTGTTTGGCTGTGAAAGCGGTGTCAAGGGAAGGTGAAGACCAGCAACAGCTCTAAGCCCTTAGATGTAGCGTGTGTCAGAAATCGCTTGGGTGTTGGCATTTTGGGAGGTGGTCTGTGCCGGGAGTGAGAGTGTGTTGGGAGTGCTGGGAGGGAAGGCAAAGGCAGATGGGCAGAGTGTGTTTGGCTGTGAAAGCGGTGTCAAGGGAAGGTGAGGAGCAGCAACAGCTCTAAGGCCTTAGATGTAGCGTGTGTCAGAAATCGCTTGGGTATTTGCTCTTTGGGAAGTGGTCTGTGCCGGCAGTGATAGTGAGATTCAACCTGAGAATGTGTTTTGGGAGTGCTGGGAGGCAAAACCAGCGTAGATGGGCAGAGTGTGTTTGGCTGTGAAAGCGGTGTCAAGGGAAGGTGAGGACCAGCCACAGCTCTAAGCCCTTAGATGTAGCGTATGTCAGAAATCGGTTGGGTGTTTGCACTTTGGGAGGTGGTCTGCGCCTGGAGTGAGAGAGAGATTGAGCCTGAGAATGTGTGTTGGGAGTGCTGGGAGGCAAAGCCAGGGTAGATGGCCAGAGTGTGTTTGGCTGTGAAAGCGGTGTCAAGGGAAGGTGAGGACCAGCAACAGCTCTAAACCCTCAGGCCTATCGTAGGGGAGAAATGGCTTGGACGTTTGCACTTTGGGAGGTGGTCTGTGCCGGGAGTGAGAGTGATAGTGAGCCTGAGAATGTGTGTTGGGAGTGCCTGGAGGCAAGGGCAGCGCAGATGGGCAGAGTGCGTTTGGCTGTGAAAGCGGTGTCAAGGGAAGGTGAGGACCAGCAACAGCTCTAAGCCCTTAGATGTAGCGTGTGTCAGAAATCGCTTGGGTATTTTCACTTTGGGACGTGGTCTGTGCCGGGAGTGAGAATGAGATTCAACCTGAGAATGTGTGTTGGGAGTGCTGGGAGGCAAAGCCAGGGTAGATGGGCAGAGTGCGTTTGGCTGTGAAAGCGGTGTCAAGGGAAGGTGAGGACCAGCAACAGCTCTAAGCCCTTAGATGTAGCGTGTGTCAGAAATCGCTTGGGTATTTGCTCTTTGGGAAGTGGTCTGTGCCGGCAGTGATAGTGAGATTCAACCTGAGAATGTGTTTTGGGAGTGCTGGGAGGCAAAACCAGCGTAGATGGGCAGAGTGTGTTTGGCTGTGAAAGCGGTGTCAAGGGAAGGTTAGGACCAGCCACAGCTCTAAGGCCTTAGATGTAGCGTATGTCAGAAATCGGTTGGGTGTTTGCACTTTGGGAGGTGGTCTGCGCCAGGAGTGAGAGAGAGATTGAACTTGAGAATGTGTGTTGGGAGTGCTGAGAGGCAAGGCAAAGGCAGATGGGCAGAGTGTGTTTGGCTGTGAAAGCGGTGTCAAGGGAAGGTGTGGACCAGCAACAGCTCTAAGCCCTTAGGCCTATCGTATGGAGAAATGCCTTGGGTATTTTCACTTCGGGAGGTGGTCTGTGCCGGGAGTGAGAGTGAGATTGAGCCTGACAATGTGTGTTGGGAGTGCTGGGAGGCAAAGCCAGGGTAGATGGGCAGAGTGTGTTTGGCTGTGAAAGCGGTGTCAAGGGAAGGTGAGGACCAGCCACAGCTCTAAGCCCTTAGATGTAGCGTGTGTCAGAAATCGCTTCGGTATTTGCTCTTTGGGAAGTGGTCTGTGCCGGCAGTGATAGTGAGATTCAACCTGCGAATGTGTTTTGGGAGTGCTGGGAGGCAAAACCAGCGTAGATGGCCAGAGTGTGTTTGGCTGTGAAAGCGGTGTCAAGGGAAGGTGAGGACCAGCCACAGCTCTAAGCCCTTAGATGTAGCGTGTGTCAGAAATCGCTTGGGTGTTGGCATTTTGGGAGGTGGTCTGTGCCGGTAGTGAGAGTGTGTTGGGAGTGCTGGGAGGGAAGGCAAAGGCAGATGGGCAGAGTGTGTTTGGCTGTGAAAGCGGTGTCAAGGGAAGGTGAGGACCAGCAACAGCTCTAAGGCCTTAGATGTAGCGTGTGTCAGAAATCGCTTGGGTATTTGCTCTTTGGGAAGTGGTCTGTGCCGGCAGTGATAGTGAGATTCAACCTGCGAATGTGTTTTGGGAGTGCTGGGAGGCAAAACCAGCGTAGATGGCCAGAGTGTGTTTGGCTGTGAAAGCGGTGTCAAGGGAAGGTGAGGACCAGCCACAGCTCTAAGCCCTTAGATGTAGCGTATGTCAGAAATCGGTTGGGTGTTTGCACTTTGGGAGGTGGTCTGCGCCTGGAGTGAGAGAGAGATTCAACCTGAGAATGTGTGTTGGGAGTGCTGGGAGGCAAAGCCAGGGTAGATGGGGAGAGTGTGTTTGGCTGTGAAAGCGGTGTCAAGGGAAGGTGAAGACCAGCAACAGCTCTAAGCCCTTAGATGTAGCGTGTGTCAGAAATCGCTTGGGTGTTGGCATTTTGGGAGGTGGTCTGTGCCGGTAGTGAGAGTGTGTTGGGAGTGCTGGGAGGGAAGGGAAAGGCACATGGCCAGAGTGTGCTTGTCTGTGAAAGCGGTGTCAAGGGAAGGTGAGGACCAGCAACAGCTCTAAGCCCTTAGATGTAGCGTGTGTCAGAAATCGCTTGGGTATTTTCACTTTGGGAGGTGGTCTGCGCCAGGAGTGAGAAAGAGATTGAACTTGAGAATGTGCGTTGGGAGTGCTGGGAGGCAAGGGCAGCGCTGATGGCCAGAGTGTGTTTGGCTGTGAAAGCGGTGTCAAGGGAAGGTGAGGACCAGCAACAGCTCTAAGCCCTTAGATGTAGCATGTGGCAGAAATCCCTTGGGTGTTTTGACTTTGGGAGGTGGTCTGTGCAGGGAGTGAGAGTGAGAGCGTGAGTGTGCTTGAGAACGTGTGTTGGGAGTGCTGGGAGGCAAGGGCAGCGCAGATGGGCAGAGTGTGTTTGGCTGTGAAAGCGGTGTCAAGGGAAGGTGAGGACAAGCAACAGCTCTAAGCCCTTAGATGTAGCGTTTGTCAGAAATCGCTTGGAGGTTTGCACTTTGGGAGGTGGTCTGTGCCGGGAGTGAGAGTGTTTTGGGAGTGCTGGGACGCAAGGCAAAGGCAGATGGGCAGAGTGTGTTTGGCTGTGAAAGCGGTGTCAAGGGAAGGTGAGGAGCAGCAACAGCTCTAAGGCCTTAGATGTAGCGTGTGTCAGAAATCGCTTGGGTATTTGCTCTTTGGGAAGTGGTCTGTGCCGGCAGTGATAGTGAGATTCATCCTGAGAATGTGTTTTGGGAGTGCTGGGAGGCAAAACCAGCGTAGATGGGCAGAGTGTGTTTGGCTGTGAAAGCGGTGTCAAGGGAAGGTGAGGACCAGCCACAGCTCTAAGCCCTTAGATGTAGCGTATGTCAGAAATCGGTTGGGTGTTTGCACTTTGGGAGGTGGTCTGCGCCAGGAGTGAGAGAGAGATTGAACTTGAGAATGTGTGTTGGGAGTGCTGAGAGGCAAGGCAAAGGCAGATGGCCAGAGTGTGTTTGGCTGTGAAAGCGGTGTCAAGGGAAGGTGAGGACCAGCAACAGCTCTAAGCACTTAGGCCTATCGTGTGGGAGAAATGGCTTGGAGGTTTGCACTTTGGGAGGTGGTCTGTGCCGGGAGTGAGAATGAGAGTGAGCCTGAGAATGTGTGTTGGGAGTGCTGGGAGTTGAGGCAAAGGCAGATGGGCAGAGTGTGTTTTTCTGTGAAAGCGGTGTCAAGGGAAGGTGAGGACCAGCCACAGCTCTAAGCCCTTAGATGTAGCGTATGTCAGAAATCGGTTGGGTGTTTGCACTTTGGGAGGTGGTCTGCGCCTGGAGTGAGAGAGAGATTGAGCCTGAGAATGTGTGTTGGGAGTGCTGGGAGGCAAAGCCAGGGTAGATGGCCAGAGTGTGTTTGGCTGTGAAAGCGGTGTCAAGGGAAGGTGAGGACCAGCAACAGCTCTAAACCCTCAGGCCTATCGTAGGGGAGAAATGGCTTGGACGTTTGCACTTTGGGAGGTGGTCTGTGCCGGGAGTGAGAGTGATAGTGAGCCTGAGAATGTGTGTTGGGAGTGCCTGGAGGCAAGGGCAGCGCAGATGGGCAGAGTGCGTTTGGCTGTGAAAGCAGTGTCAAGGGAAGGTGAGGACCAGCCACAGCTCTAAGCCCTTAGATGTAGCGTGTGTCAGAAATCGCTTGGGTATTTTCACTTTGGGAAGTGGTCTGTGCCGGCAGTGATAGTGAGATTCAACCTGAGAATGTGTTTTGGGAGTGCTGGGAGGCAAAACCAGGGTAGATGGGCAGAGTGTGTTGGGCTGTGAAAGCGGTGTCAAGGGAAGGTTAGGACCAGCCACAGCTCTAAGCCCTTAGATGTAGCGTATGTCAGAAATCGGTTGGGTGTTTGCACTTTGGGAGGTGGTCTGCGCCAGGAGTGAGAGAGAGATTGAACTTGAGAATGTGTGTTGGGAGTGCTGAGAGGCAAGGCAAAGGCAGATGGGCAGAGTGTGTTTGGCTGTGAAAGCGGTGTCAAGGGAAGGTGTGGACCAGCAACAGCTCTAAGCCCTTAGGCCTATCGTATGGAGAAATGCCTTGGGTATTTTCACTTCGGGAGGTGGTCTGTGCCGGGAGTGAGAGTGAGATTGAGCCTGACAATGTGTGTTGGGAGTGCTGGGAGGCAAAGCCAGGGTAGATGGGCAGAGTGTGTTTTGCTGTGAAAGCGGTGTCAAGGGAAGGTGAGGACCAGCCACAGCTCTAAGCCCTTAGATGTAGCGTGTGTCAGAAATCGCTTGGGTATTTGCTCTTTGGGAAGTGGTCTGTGCCGGCAGTGATAGTGAGATTCAACCTGCGAATGTGTTTTGGGAGTGCTGGGAGGCAAAACAAGCGTAGATGGCCAGAGTGTGTTTGGCTGTGAAAGCGGTGTCAAGGGAAGGTGAGGACCAGCCACAGCTCTAAGCCCTTAGATGTAGCGTGTGTCAGAAATCGCTTGGGTGTTGGCATTTTGGGAGGTGGTCTGTGCCGGTAGTGAGAGTGTGTTGGGAGTGCTGGGAGGGAAGGCAAAGGCAGATGGGCAGAGTGTGTTTGTCTGTGAAAGCGGTGTCAAGGGAAGGTGAGGACCAGCAACAGCTCTAAGGCCTTAGATGTAGCGTGTGTCAGAAATCGCTTGGGTATTTGCTCTTTGGGAAGTGGTCTGTGCCGGCAGTGATAGTGAGATTCAACCTGAGAATGTGTTTTGGGAGTGCTGGGTGGCAAAACCAGCGTAGATGGGCAGAGTGTGTTTGGCTGTGAAAGCGGTGTCAAGGGAAGGTGAGGACCAGCCACAGCTCTAAGCCCTTAGATGTAGCGTATGTCAGAAATCGGTTGGGTGTTTGCACTTTGGGAGGTGGTCTGCGCCAGGAGTGAGAGAGAGATTGAGCCTGAGAATGTGTGTTGGGAGTGCTGGGAGGCAAAGCCAGGGTAGATGGGCAGAGTGTGTTTGGCTGTGAAAGCGGTGTCAAGGGAAGGTGAAGACCAGCAACAGCTCTAAGCCCTTAGATGTAGCGTGTGTCAGAAATCGCTTGGGTATTTTCACTTTGGGAGGTGGTCTGCGCCAGGAGTGAGAGAGAGATTGAACTTGAGAATGTGCGTTGGGAGTGCTGGGAGGCAAGGGCAGCGCTGATGGCCAGAGTGTGTTTGGCTGTGAAAGCGGTGTCAAGGGAAGGTGAGGACCAGCAACAGCTCTAAGCCCTTAGATGTAGCATGTGGCAGAAATCCCTTGGGTGTTTTGACTTTGGGAGGTGGTCTGTGCAGGGAGTGAGAGTGAGAGCGTGAGTGTGCTTGAGAACGTGTGTTGGGAGTGCTGGGAGGCAAGGGCAGCGCAGATGGGCAGAGTGTGTTTGGCTGTGAAAGCGGTGTCAAGGGAAGGTGAGGACAAGCAACAGCTCTAAGCCCTTAGATGTAGCGTTTGTCAGAAATCGCTTGGAGGTTTGCACTTTGGGAGGTGGTCTGTGCCGGGAGTGAGAGTGTTTTGGGAGTGCTGGGACGCAAGGCAAAGGCAGATGGGCAGAGTGTGTTTGGCTGTGAAAGCGGTGTCAAGGGAAGGTGAGGACCAGCAACAGCTCTAAGGCCTTAGATGTAGCGTGTGTCAGAAATCGCTTGGGTATTTGCTCTTTGGGAAGTGGTCTGTGCCGGCAGTGATAGTGAGATTCATCCTGAGAATGTGTTTTGGGAGTGCTGGGAGGCAAAACCAGCGTAGATGGCCAGAGTGTGTTTGGCTGTGAAAGCGGTGTCAAGGGAAGGTGAGGACCAGCCACAGCTCTAAGCCCTTAGATGTAGCGTATGTCAGAAATCGGTTGGGTGTTTGCACTTTGGGAGGTGGTCTGCGCCAGGAGTGAGAGAGAGATTGAACTTGAGAATGTGTGTTGGGAGTGCTGAGAGGCAAGGCAAAGGCAGATGGCCAGAGTGTGTTTGGCTGTGAAAGCGGTGTCAAGGGAAGGTGAGGACCAGCAACAGCTCTAAGCACTTAGGCCTATCGTGTGGGAGAAATGGCTTGGAGGTTTGCACTTTGGGAGGTGGTCTGTGCCGGGAGTGAGAATGAGAGTGAGCCTGAGAATGTGTGTTGGGAGTGCTGGGAGTTGAGGCAAAGGCAGATGGGCAGAGTGTGTTTGGCTGTGAAAGCGGTGTCAAGGGAAGGTGAGGACCAGCCACAGCTCTAAGCCCTTAGATGTAGCGTATGTCAGAAATCGGTTGGGTGTTTGCACTTTGGGAGGTGGTCTGCGCCAGGAGTGAGAGAGAGATTGAGCCTGAGAATGTGTGTTGGGAGTGCTGGGAGGCAAAGCCAGGGTAGATGGCCAGAGTGTGTTTGTCTGTGAAAGCGGTGTCAAGGGAAGGTGAGGACCAGCAACAGCTCTAAGGCCTTAGGCCTATCTTATGGGAGAAATGCCTTGGGTATTTTCACTTTGGGAGGTGGTCTGTGCTGGGAGTGAGAGTGAGAGTGAGCCTGAGAATGTGTGTTGGGAGTGCTGGGAGGCAAAGCCAGGGTGGATGGGCAGAGTGTGCTTGGCTGTGAAAGCGGTATCAAGGGAAGGTGAGGACCAGCAACAGCTCTAAGCTCTTAGATGTAGCGTGTGTCAGAAATCGCTTGGGTGTTTGCATTTTGGGAGGTGGTCTGTGCCGATAGTGAGAGTGAGTTGTGAGTGCTGTGAGGCAAGGGCAACGCAGATGGCCAGAGTGTGTTTGTCTGTGAAAGCAGTGTCAAGGGAAGGTGAGGACCAGCAACAGCTCTAAGCCCTTAGGCCTATCGTATGGGAGAAATGGCTTGGGTATTTTCACTTTGGGAGGTGGTCTGTGCTGGGAGTGAGAGTGAGAGTGAGCCTGAGAATGTGTGTTGGGAGTGCTGGGAGGCAAAGCCAGGGTAGATGGGCAGAGTGTGCTTGGCTGTGAAAGCGGTATCAAGGGAAGGTGAGGACCAGCAACAGCTCTAAGCTCTTAGATGTAGCGTGTGTCAGAAATCGCTTGGGTGTTTGCATTTTGGGAGGTGGTCTGTGCCGATAGTGAGAGTGAGTTGTGAGTGCTGTGAGGCAAGGGCAGCGCAGATGGCCAGAGTGTGTTTGTCTGTGAAAGCAGTGTCAAGGGAAGGTGAGGACCAGCAACAGCTCTAAGCCCTTAGGCCTATCGTATGGGAGAAATGGCTTGGACGTTTGCACTTTGGGAGGTGGTGTGTGCCGGGAGTGAGAGTGATAGTGAGCCTGAGAATGTGTGTTGGGAGTGCTGGGAGGCAAGGGCAGCGCAGATGGGCAGAGTGCGTTTGGCTGTGAAAGCGGTGTCAAGGGAAGGTGAGGACCAGTCACAGCTCTAAGCCCGTAGATGTAGCGTGTGTCAGAAATGGCTTGGTTATTTTCACTTCGGGAGGTGCTCTGTGCTAGGAGTCAGAGTGAGAGCGTGAGCGTGCCTGAGAATGTGTGTTGGGAGTGCTGGGAGGCAAGGGCAGCGCAGATGGGCAGAGTGCGTTTGGCTGTGAAAGCGGTGTCAAGGGAAGGTGAGGACCAGCAACAGCTCTAAGCCCTTAGATGTAGCGTGTGTCAGAAATCGCTTGGGTGTTGGCATTTTGGGAGGTGGTCTGTGCCGGTAGTGAGAGTGTGTTGGGAGTGCTGGGAGGCAAGGCAAAGGCAGATGGGCAGAGTGTGTTTGTCTGTGAAAGCGGTGTCAAGGGAAGGTGAGGAGCAGCAACAGCTCTAAGCCCTTAGATGTAGCATGCGGCAGAAATCGCTTGGGTGTTGGCACTTTGGGAGGTGTTGTGTGCCGGGAGTGAGTGTGAGATTGAGCCTGAGAATGTGTGTTGGGAGTGCTGGGAGGCAAAGCCAGGGTAGATGGGCAGAGTGTGTTTGGCTGTGAAAGCGGTGTCAAGGGAAGGTGAAGACCAGCAACAGCTCTAAGGCCTTAGATGTAGCGTGTGTCAGAAATCGCTTGGGTGTTGGCATTTTGGGAGGTGGTCTGTGCCGGTAGTGAGAGTGTGTTGGGAGTGCTGGGAGGGAAGGCAAAGGCAGATGGGCAGAGTGTGTTTGGCTGTGAAAGCGGTGTCAAGGGAAGGTGAGGAGCAGCAACAGCTCTAAGGCCTTAGATGTAGCGTGTGTCAGAAATCGCTTGGGTATTTGCTCTTTGGGAAGTGGTCTGTGCCGGCAGTGATAGTGAGATTCAACCTGAGAATGTGTTTTGGGAGTGCTGGGAGGCAAAACCAGCGTAGATGGGCAGAGTGTGTTTGGCTGTGAAAGCGGTGTCAAGGGAAGGTGAGGACCAGCCACAGCTCTAAGCCCTTAGATGTAGCGTATGTCAGAAATCGGTTGGGTGTTTGCACTTTGGGAGGTGGTCTGCGCCTGGAGTGAGAGAGAGATTGAGCCTGAGAATGTGTGTTGGGAGTGCTGGGAGGCAAAGCCAGGGTAGATGGCCAGAGTGTGTTTGGCTGTGAAAGCGGTGTCAAGGGAAGGTGAGGACCAGCAACAGCTCTAAACCCTCAGGCCTATCGTAGGGGAGAAATGGCTTGGACGTTTGCACTTTGGGAGGTGGTCTGTGCCGGGAGTGAGAGTGATAGTGAGCCTGAGAATGTGTGTTGGGAGTGCCTGGAGGCAAGGGCAGCGCAGATGGGCAGAGTGCGTTTGGCTGTGAAAGCAGTGTCAAGGGAAGGTGAGGACCAGCAACAGCTCTAAGGCCTTAGATGTAGCGTGTGTCAGAAATCGCTTGGGTATTTTCACTTTGGGACGTGGTCTGTGCCGGGAGTGAGAATGAGATTCAACCTGAGAATGTGTGTTGGGAGTGCTGGGAGGCAAAGCCAGGGTAGATGGGCAGAGTGCGTTTGGCTGTGAAAGCGGTGTCAAGGGAAGGTGAGGACCAGCAACAGCTCTAAGCCCTTAGATGTAGCGTGTGTCAGAAATCGCTTGGGTATTTGCTCTTTGGGAAGTGGTCTGTGCCGGCAGTGATAGTGAGATTCAACCTGAGAATGTGTTTTGGGAGTGCTGGGAGGCAAAACCAGCGTAGATGGCCAGAGTGTGTTGGGCTGTGAAAGCGGTGTCAAGGGAAGGTTAGGACCAGCCACAGCTCTAAGCCCTTAGATGTAGCGTATGTCAGAAATCGGTTGGGTGTTTGCACTTTGGGAGGTGGTCTGCGCCAGGAGTGAGAGAGAGATTGAACTTGAGAATGTGTGTTGGGAGTGCTGAGAGGCAAGGCAAAGGCAGATGGGCAGAGTGTGTTTGGCTGTGAAAGCGGTGTCAAGGGAAGGTGTGGACCAGCAACAGCTCTAAGCCCTTAGGCCTATCGTATGGAGAAATGCCTTGGGTATTTTCACTTCGGGAGGTGGTCTGTGCCGGGAGTGAGAGTGAGATTGAGCCTGACAATGTGTGTTGGGAGTGCTGGGAGGCAAAGCCAGGGTAGATGGGCAGAGTGTGTTTGGCTGTGAAAGCGGTGTCAAGGGAAGGTGAGGACCAGCCACAGCTCTAAGCCCTTAGATGTAGCGTGTGTCAGAAATCGCTTCGGTATTTGCTCTTTGGGAAGTGGTCTGTGCCGGCAGTGATAGTGAGATTCAACCTCCGAATGTGTTTTGGGAGTGCTGGGAGGCAAAACCAGCGTAGATGGGCAGAGTGTGTTTGGCTGTGAAAGCGGTGTCAAGGGAAGGTGAGGACCAGCCACAGCTCTAAGCCCTTAGATGTAGCGTGTGTCAGAAATCGCTTGGGTGTTGGCATTTTGGGAGGTGGTCTGTGCCGGTAGTGAGAGTGTGTTGGGAGTGCTGGGAGGGAAGGCAAAGGCAGATGGGCAGAGTGTGTTTGGCTGTGAAAGCGGTGTCAAGGGAAGGTGAGGACCAGCAACAGCTCTAAGGCCTTAGATGTAGCGTGTGTCAGAAATCGCTTGGGTATTTGCTCTTTGGGAAGTGGTCTGTGCCGGCAGTGATAGTGAGATTCAACCTGCGAATGTGTTTTGGGAGTGCTGGGAGGCAAAACCAGCGTAGATGGCCAGAGTGTGTTTGGCTGTGAAAGCGGTGTCAAGGGAAGGTGAGGACCAGCCACAGCTCTAAGCCCTTAGATGTAGCGTATGTCAGAAATCGGTTGGGTGTTTGCACTTTGGGAGGTGGTCTGCGCCTGGAGTGAGAGAGAGATTCAACCTGAGAATGTGTGTTGGGAGTGCTGGGAGGCAAAGCCAGGGTAGATGGGGAGAGTGTGTTTGGCTGTGAAAGCGGTGTCAAGGGAAGGTGAAGACCAGCAACAGCTCTAAGCCCTTAGATGTAGCGTGTGTCAGAAATCGCTTGGGTGTTGGCATTTTGGGAGGTGGTCTGTGCCGGTAGTGAGAGTGTGTTGGGAGTGCTGGGAGGGAAGGGAAAGGCACATGGCCAGAGTGTGCTTGTCTGTGAAAGCGGTGTCAAGGGAAGGTGAGGACCAGCAACAGCTCTAAGCCCTTAGATGTAGCGTGTGTCAGAAATCGCTTGGGTATTTTCACTTTGGGAGGTGGTCTGCGCCAGGAGTGAGAAAGAGATTGAACTTGAGAATGTGCGTTGGGAGTGCTGGGAGGCAAGGGCAGCGCTGATGGCCAGAGTGTGTTTGGCTGTGAAAGCGGTGTCAAGGGAAGGTGAGGACCAGCAACAGCTCTAAGCCCTTAGATGTAGCATGTGGCAGAAATCCCTTGGGTGTTTTGACTTTGGGAGGTGGTCTGTGCAGGGAGTGAGAGTGAGAGCGTGAGTGTGCTTGAGAACGTGTGTTGGGAGTGCTGGGAGGCAAGGGCAGCGCAGATGGGCAGAGTGTGTTTGGCTGTGAAAGCGGTGTCAAGGGAAGGTGAGGACAAGCAACAGCTCTAAGCCCTTAGATGTAGCGTTTGTCAGAAATCGCTTGGACGTTTGCACTTTGGGAGGTGGTCTGTGCCGGGAGTGAGAGTGTTTTGGGAGTGCTGGGACGCAAGGCAAAGGCAGATGGGCAGAGTGTGTTTGGCTGTGAAAGCGGTGTCAAGGGAAGGTGAGGACCAGCAACAGCTCTAAGGCCTTAGATGTAGCGTGTGTCAGAAATCGCTTGGGTATTTGCTCTTTGGGAAGTGGTCTGTGCCGGCAGTGATAGTGAGATTCATCCTGAGAATGTGTTTTGGGAGTGCTGGGAGGCAAAACCAGCGTAGATGGCCAGAGTGTGTTTGGCTGTGAAAGCGGTGTCAAGGGAAGGTGAGGACCAGCCACAGCTCTAAGCCCTTAGATGTAGCGTATGTCAGAAATCGGTTGGGTGTTTGCACTTTGGGAGGTGGTCTGCGCCAGGAGTGAGAGAGAGATTGAACTTGAGAATGTGTGTTGGGAGTGCTGAGAGGCAAGGCAAAGGCAGATGGCCAGAGTGTGTTTGGCTGTGAAAGCGGTGTCAAGGGAAGGTGAGGACCAGCAACAGCTCTAAGCACTTAGGCCTATCGTGTGGGAGAAATGGCTTGGAGGTTTGCACTTTGGGAGGTGGTCTGTGCCGGGAGTGAGAATGAGAGTGAGCCTGAGAATGTGTGTTGGGAGTGCTGGGAGTTGAGGCAAAGGCAGATGGGCAGAGTGTGTTTGGCTGTGAAAGCGGTGTCAAGGGAAGGTGAGGACCAGCCACAGCTCTAAGCCCTTAGATGTAGCGTATGTCAGAAATCGGTTGGGTGTTTGCACTTTGGGAGGTGGTCTGCGCCAGGAGTGAGAGAGAGATTGAGCCTGAGAATGTGTGTTGGGAGTGCTGGGAGGCAAAACCAGGGTAGATGGCCAGAGTGTGTTTGTCTGTGAAAGCGGTGTCAAGGGAAGGTGAGGACCAGCAACAGCTCTAAGGCCTTAGGCCTATCTTATGGGAGAAATGGCTTGGACGTTTGCACTTTGGGAGGTGGTCTGTGCCGGGAGTGAGAGTGATAGTGAGCCTGAGAATGTGTGTTGGGAGTGCCTGGAGGCAAGGGCAGCGCAGATGGGCAGAGTGCGTTTGGCTGTGAAAGCAGTGTCAAGGGAAGGTGAGGACCAGCAACAGCTCTAAGGCCTTAGATGTAGCGTGTGTCAGAAATCGCTTGGGTATTTTCACTTTGGGACGTGGTCTGTGCCGGGAGTGAGAATGAGATTCAACCTGAGAATGTGTGTTGGGAGTGCTGGGAGGCAAAGCCAGGGTAGATGGGCAGAGTGCGTTTGGCTGTGAAAGCGGTGTCAAGGGAAGGTGAGGACCAGCAACAGCTCTAAGCCCTTAGATGTAGCGTGTGTCAGAAATCGCTTGGGTATTTGCTCTTTGGGAAGTGGTCTGTGCCGGCAGTGATAGTGAGATTCAACCTGAGAATGTGTTTTGGGAGTGCTGGGAGGCAAAACCAGCGTAGATGGCCAGAGTGTGTTGGGCTGTGAAAGCGGTGTCAAGGGAAGGTTAGGACCAGCCACAGCTCTAAGGCCTTAGATGTAGCGTATGTCAGAAATCGGTTGGGTGTTTGCACTTTGGGAGGTGGTCTGCGCCAGGAGTGAGAGAGAGATTGAACTTGAGAATGTGTGTTGGGAGTGCTGAGAGGCAAGGCAAAGGCAGATGGGCAGAGTGTGTTTGGCTGTGAAAGCGGTGTCAAGGGAAGGTGTGGACCAGCAACAGCTCTAAGCCCTTAGGCCTATCGTATGGAGAAATGCCTTGGGTATTTTCACTTCGGGAGGTGGTCTGTGCCGGGAGTGAGAGTGAGATTGAGCCTGACAATGTGTGTTGGGAGTGCTGGGAGGCAAAGCCAGGGTAGATGGGCAGAGTGTGTTTTGCTGTGAAAGCGGTGTCAAGGGAAGGTGAGGACCAGCCACAGCTCTAAGCCCTTAGATGTAGCGTGTGTCAGAAATCGCTTGGGTATTTGCTCTTTGGGAAGTGGTCTGTGCCGGCAGTGATAGTGAGATTCAACCTGCGAATGTGTTTTGGGAGTGCTGGGAGGCAAAACAAGCGTAGATGGCCAGAGTGTGTTTGGCTGTGAAAGCGGTGTCAAGGGAAGGTGAGGACCAGCCACAGCTCTAAGCCCTTAGATGTAGCGTGTGTCAGAAATCGCTTGGGTGTTGGCATTTTGGGAGGTGGTCTGTGCCGGTAGTGAGAGTGTGTTGGGAGTGCTGGGAGGGAAGGCAAAGGCAGATGGGCAGAGTGTGTTTGGCTGTGAAAGCGGTGTCAAGGGAAGGTGAGGACCAGCAACAGCTCTAAGGCCTTAGATGTAGCGTGTGTCAGAAATCGCTTGGGTATTTGCTCTTTGGGAAGTGGTCTGTGCCGGCAGTGATAGTGAGATTCAACCTGAGAATGTGTTTTGGGAGTGCTGGGTGGCAAAACCAGCGTAGATGGGCAGAGTGTGTTTGGCTGTGAAAGCGGTGTCAAGGGAAGGTGAGGACCAGCCACAGCTCTAAGCCCTTAGATGTAGCGTATGTCAGAAATCGGTTGGGTGTTTGCACTTTGGGAGGTGGTCTGCGCCAGGAGTGAGAGAGAGATTGAACTTGAGAATGTGCGTTGGGAGTGCTGGGAGGCAAGGGCAGCGCTGATGGCCAGAGTGTGTTTGGCTGTGAAAGCGGTGTCAAGGGAAGGTGAGGACCAGCAACAGCTCTAAGCCCTTAGATGTAGCATGTGGCAGAAATCCCTTGGGTGTTTTGACTTTGGGAGGTGGTCTGTGCAGGGAGTGAGAGTGAGAGCGTGAGTGTGCTTGAGAACGTGTGTTGGGAGTGCTGGGAGGCAAGGGCAGCGCAGATGGGCAGAGTGTGTTTGGCTGTGAAAGCGGTGTCAAGGGAAGGTGAGGACAAGCAACAGCTCTAAGCCCTTAGATGTAGCGTTTGTCAGAAATCGCTTGGAGGTTTGCACTTTGGGAGGTGGTCTGTGCCGGGAGTGAGAGTGTTTTGGGAGTGCTGGGACGCAAGGCAAAGGCAGATGGGCAGAGTGTGTTTGGCTGTGAAAGCGGTGTCAAGGGAAGGTGAGGACCAGCAACAGCTCTAAGGCCTTAGATGTAGCGTGTGTCAGAAATCGCTTGGGTATTTGCTCTTTGGGAAGTGGTCTGTGCCGGCAGTGATAGTGAGATTCATCCTGAGAATGTGTTTTGGGAGTGCTGGGAGGCAAAACCAGCGTAGATGGGCAGAGTGTGTTTGGCTGTGAAAGCGGTGTCAAGGGAAGGTGAGGACCAGCCACAGCTCTAAGCCCTTAGATGTAGCGTATGTCAGAAATCGGTTGGGTGTTTGCACTTTGGGAGGTGGTCTGCGCCAGGAGTGAGAGAGAGATTGAACTTGAGAATGTGTGTTGGGAGTGCTGAGAGGCAAGGCAAAGGCAGATGGCCAGAGTGTGTTTGGCTGTGAAAGCGGTGTCAAGGGAAGGTGAGGACCAGCAACAGCTCTAAGCACTTAGGCCTATCGTGTGGGAGAAATGGCTTGGAGGTTTGCACTTTGGGAGGTGGTCTGTGCCGGGAGTGAGAATGAGAGTGAGCCTGAGAATGTGTGTTGGGAGTGCTGGGAGTTGAGGCAAAGGCAGATGGGCAGAGTGTGTTTGGCTGTGAAAGCGGTGTCAAGGGAAGGTGAGGACCAGCCACAGCTCTAAGCCCTTAGATGTAGCGTATGTCAGAAATCGGTTGGGTGTTTGCACTTTGGGAGGTGGTCTGCGCCAGGAGTGAGAGAGAGATTGAGCCTGAGAATGTGTGTTGGGAGTGCTGGGAGGCAAAACCAGGGTAGATGGCCAGAGTGTGTTTGTCTGTGAAAGCGGTGTCAAGGGAAGGTGAGGACCAGCAACAGCTCTAAGGCCTTAGGCCTATCTTATGGGAGAAATGCCTTGGGTATTTTCACTTTGGGAGGTGGTCTGTGCTGGGAGTGAGAGTGAGAGTGAGCCTGAGAATGTGTGTTGGGAGTGCTGGGAGGCAAAGCCAGGGTGGATGGGCAGAGTGTGCTTGGCTGTGAAAGCGGTATCAAGGGAAGGTGAGGACCAGCAACAGCTCTAAGCTCTTAGATGTAGCGTGTGTCAGAAATCGCTTGGGTGTTTGCATTTTGGGAGGTGGTCTGTGCCGATAGTGAGAGTGAGTTGTGAGTGCTGTGAGGCAAGGGCAACGCAGATGGCCAGAGTGTGTTTGTCTGTGAAAGCAGTGTCAAGGGAAGGTGAGGACCAGCAACAGCTCTAAGCCCTTAGGCCTATCGTATGGGAGAAATGGCTTGGGTATTTTCACTTTGGGAGGTGGTCTGTGCTGGGAGTGAGAGTGAGAGTGAGCCTGAGAATGTGTGTTGGGAGTGCTGGGAGGCAAAGCCAGGGTAGATGGGCAGAGTGTGCTTGGCTGTGAAAGCGGTATCAAGGGAAGGTGAGGACCAGCAACAGCTCTAAGCTCTTAGATGTAGCGTGTGTCAGAAATCGCTTGGGTGTTTGCATTTTGGGAGGTGGTCTGTGCCGATAGTGAGAGTGAGTTGTGAGTGCTGTGAGGCAAGGGCAGCGCAGATGGCCAGAGTGTGTTTGTCTGTGAAAGCAGTGTCAAGGGAAGGTGAGGACCAGCAACAGCTCTAAGCCCTTAGGCCTATCGTATGGGAGAAATGGCTTGGACGTTTGCACTTTGGGAGGTGGTGTGTGCCGGGAGTGAGAGTGATAGTGAGCCTGAGAATGTGTGTTGGGAGTGCTGGGAGGCAAGGGCAGCGCAGATGGGCAGAGTGCGTTTGGCTGTGAAAGCGGTGTCAAGGGAAGGTGAGGACCAGTCACAGCTCTAAGCCCGTAGATGTAGCGTGTGTCAGAAATGGCTTGGTTATTTTCACTTCGGTAGGTGGTCTGTGCTAGGAGTCAGAGTGAGAGCGTGAGCGTGCCTGAGAATGTGTGTTGGGAGTGCTGGGAGGCAAGGGCAGCGCAGATGGGCAGAGTGCGTTTGGCTGTGAAAGCGGTGTCAAGGGAAGGTGAGGACCAGCAACAGCTCTAAGCCCTTAGATGTAGCGTGTGTCAGAAATCGCTTGGGTGTTGGCATTTTGGGAGGTGGTCTGTGCCGGTAGTGAGAGTGTGTTGGGAGTGCTGGGAGGCAAGGCAAAGGCAGATGGGCAGAGTGTGTTTGTCTGTGAAAGCGGTGTCAAGGGAAGGTGAGGAGCAGCAACAGCTCTAAGCCCTTAGATGGAGCATGCGGCAGAAATCGCTTGGGTGTTGGCACTTTGGGAGGTGTTGTGTGCCGGGAGTGAGTGTGAGATTGAGCCTGAGAATGTGTGTTGGGAGTGCTGGGAGGCAAAGCCAGGGTAGATGGGCAGAGTGTGTTTGGCTGTGAAAGCGGTGTCAAGGGAAGGTGAAGACCAGCAACAGCTCTAAGGCCTTAGATGTAGCGTGTGTCAGAAATCGCTTGGGTGTTGGCATTTTGGGAGGTGGTCTGTGCCGGTAGTGAGAGTGTGTTGGGAGTGCTGGGAGGGAAGGCAAAGGCAGATGGGCAGAGTGTGTTTGGCTGTGAAAGCGGTGTCAAGGGAAGGTGAGGAGCAGCAACAGCTCTAAGGCCTTAGATGTAGCGTGTGTCAGAAATCGCTTGGGTATTTGCTCTTTGGGAAGTGGTCTGTGCCGGCAGTGATAGTGAGATTCAACCTGAGAATGTGTTTTGGGAGTGCTGGGAGGCAAAACCAGCGTAGATGGCCAGAGTGTGTTTGGCTGTGAAAGCGGTGTCAAGGGAAGGTGAGGACCAGCCACAGCTCTAAGCCCTTAGATGTAGCGTATGTCAGAAATCGGTTGGGTGTTTGCACTTTGGGAGGTGGTCTGCGCCAGGAGTGAGAGAGAGATTGAGCCTGAGAATGTGTGTTGGGAGTGCTGGGAGGCAAAGCCAGGGTAGATGGCCAGAGTGTGTTTGGCTGTGAAAGCGGTGTCAAGGGAAGGTGAGGACCAGCAACAGCTCTAAACCCTCAGGCCTATCGTAGGGGAGAAATGGCTTGGACGTTTGCACTTTGGGAGGTGGTCTGTGCCGGGAGTGAGAGTGATAGTGAGCCTGAGAATGTGTGTTGGGAGTGCCTGGAGGCAAGGGCAGCGCAGATGGGCAGAGTGCGTTTGGCTGTGAAAGCAGTGTCAAGGGAAGGTGAGGACCAGCAACAGCTCTAAGGCCTTAGATGTAGCGTGTGTCAGAAATCGCTTGGGTATTTTCACTTTGGGACGTGGTCTGTGCCGGGAGTGAGAATGAGATTCAACCTGAGAATGTGTGTTGGGAGTGCTGGGAGGCAAAGCCAGGGTAGATGGGCAGAGTGCGTTTGGCTGTGAAAGCGGTGTCAAGGGAAGGTGAGGACCAGCAACAGCTCTAAGCCCTTAGATGTAGCGTGTGTCAGAAATCGCTTGGGTATTTGCTCTTTGGGAAGTGGTCTGTGCCGGCAGTGATAGTGAGATTCAACCTGAGAATGTGTTTTGGGAGTGCTGGGAGGCAAAACCAGCGTAGATGGGCAGAGTGTGTTTGGCTGTGAAAGCGGTGTCAAGGGAAGGTTAGGACCAGCCACAGCTCTAAGGCCTTAGATGTAGCGTATGTCAGAAATCGGTTGGGTGTTTGCACTTTGGGAGGTGGTCTGCGCCAGGAGTGAGAGAGAGATTGAACTTGAGAATGTGTGTTGGGAGTGCTGAGAGGCAAGGCAAAGGCAGATGGGCAGAGTGTGTTTGGCTGTGAAAGCGGTGTCAAGGGAAGGTGTGGACCAGCAACAGCTCTAAGCCCTTAGGCCTATCGTATGGAGAAATGCCTTGGGTATTTTCACTTCGGGAGGTGGTCTGTGCCGGGAGTGAGAGTGAGATTGAGCCTGACAATGTGTGTTGGGAGTGCTGGGAGGCAAAGCCAGGGTAGATGGGCAGAGTGTGTTTTGCTGTGAAAGCGGTGTCAAGGGAAGGTGAGGACCAGCCACAGCTCTAAGCCCTTAGATGTAGCGTGTGTCAGAAATCGCTTGGGTATTTGCTCTTTGGGAAGTGGTCTGTGCCGGCAGTGATAGTGAGATTCAACCTGCGAATGTGTTTTGGGAGTGCTGGGAGGCAAAACCAGCGTAGATGGCCAGAGTGTGTTTGGCTGTGAAAGCGGTGTCAAGGGAAGGTGAGGACCAGCCACAGCTCTAAGCCCTTAGATGTAGCGTGTGTCAGAAATCGCTTGGGTGTTGGCATTTTGGGAGGTGGTCTGTGCCGGTAGTGAGAGTGTGTTGGGAGTGCTGGGAGGGAAGGCAAAGGCAGATGGGCAGAGTGTGTTTGTCTGTGAAAGCGGTGTCAAGGGAAGGTGAGGACCAGCAACAGCTCTAAGGCCTTAGATGTAGCGTGTGTCAGAAATCGCTTGGGTATTTGCTCTTTGGGAAGTGGTCTGTGCCGGCAGTGATAGTGAGATTCAACCTGAGAATGTGTTTTGGGAGTGCTGGGTGGCAAAACCAGCGTAGATGGGCAGAGTGTGTTTGGCTGTGAAAGCGGTGTCAAGGGAAGGTGAGGACCAGCCACAGCTCTAAGCCCTTAGATGTAGCGTATGTCAGAAATCGGTTGGGTGTTTGCACTTTGGGAGGTGGTCTGCGCCAGGAGTGAGAGAGAGATTGAGCCTGAGAATGTGTGTTGGGAGTGCTGGGAGGCAAAGCCAGGGTAGATGGGCAGAGTGTGTTTGGCTGTGAAAGCGGTGTCAAGGGAAGGTGAAGACCAGCAACAGCTCTAAGCCCTTAGATGTAGCATGTGGCAGAAATCCCTTGGGTGTTTTGACTTTGGGAGGTGGTCTGTGCAGGGAGTGAGAGTGAGAGCGTGAGTGTGCTTGAGAACGTGTGTTGGGAGTGCTGGGAGGCAAGGGCAGCGCAGATGGGCAGAGTGTGTTTGGCTGTGAAAGCGGTGTCAAGGGAAGGTGAGGACAAGCAACAGCTCTAAGCCCTTAGATGTAGCGTTTGTCAGAAATCGCTTGGAGGTTTGCACTTTGGGAGGTGGTCTGTGCCGGGAGTGAGAGTGTTTTGGGAGTGCTGGGACGCAAGGCAAAGGCAGATGGGCAGAGTGTGTTTGGCTGTGAAAGCGGTGTCAAGGGAAGGTGAGGACCAGCAACAGCTCTAAGGCCTTAGATGTAGCGTGTGTCAGAAATCGCTTGGGTATTTGCTCTTTGGGAAGTGGTCTGTGCCGGCAGTGATAGTGAGATTCATCCTGAGAATGTGTTTTGGGAGTGCTGGGAGGCAAAACCAGCGTAGATGGGCAGAGTGTGTTTGGCTGTGAAAGCGGTGTCAAGGGAAGGTGAGGACCAGCCACAGCTCTAAGCCCTTAGATGTAGCGTATGTCAGAAATCGGTTGGGTGTTTGCACTTTGGGAGGTGGTCTGCGCCAGGAGTGAGAGAGAGATTGAACTTGAGAATGTGTGTTGGGAGTGCTGAGAGGCAAGGCAAAGGCAGATGGCCAGAGTGTGTTTGGCTGTGAAAGCGGTGTCAAGGGAAGGTGAGGACCAGCAACAGCTCTAAGCACTTAGGCCTATCGTGTGGGAGAAATGGCTTGGAGGTTTGCACTTTGGGAGGTGGTCTGTGCCGGGAGTGAGAATGAGAGTGAGCCTGAGAATGTGTGTTGGGAGTGCTGGGAGTTGAGGCAAAGGCAGATGGGCAGAGTGTGTTTGGCTGTGAAAGCGGTGTCAAGGGAAGGTGAGGACCAGCCACAGCTCTAAGCCCTTAGATGTAGCGTATGTCAGAAATCGGTTGGGTGTTTGCACTTTGGGAGGTGGTCTGCGCCAGGAGTGAGAGAGAGATTGAGCCTGAGAATGTGTGTTGGGAGTGCTGGGAGGCAAAACCAGGGTAGATGGCCAGAGTGTGTTTGTCTGTGAAAGCGGTGTCAAGGGAAGGTGAGGACCAGCAACAGCTCTAAGGCCTTAGGCCTATCTTATGGGAGAAATGCCTTGGGTATTTTCACTTTGGGAGGTGGTCTGTGCTGGGAGTGAGAGTGAGAGTGAGCCTGAGAATGTGTGTTGGGAGTGCTGGGAGGCAAAGCCAGGGTGGATGGGCAGAGTGTGCTTGGCTGTGAAAGCGGTATCAAGGGAAGGTGAGGACCAGCAACAGCTCTAAGCTCTTAGATGTAGCGTGTGTCAGAAATCGCTTGGGTGTTTGCATTTTGGGAGGTGGTCTGTGCCGATAGTGAGAGTGAGTTGTGAGTGCTGTGAGGCAAGGGCAACGCAGATGGCCAGAGTGTGTTTGTCTGTGAAAGCAGTGTCAAGGGAAGGTGAGGACCAGCAACAGCTCTAAGCCCTTAGGCCTATCGTATGGGAGAAATGGCTTGGGTATTTTCACTTTGGGAGGTGGTCTGTGCTGGGAGTGAGAGTGAGAGTGAGCCTGAGAATGTGTGTTGGGAGTGCTGGGAGGCAAAGCCAGGGTAGATGGGCAGAGTGTGCTTGGCTGTGAAAGCGGTATCAAGGGAAGGTGAGGACCAGCAACAGCTCTAAGCTCTTAGATGTAGCGTGTGTCAGAAATCGCTTGGGTGTTTGCATTTTGGGAGGTGGTCTGTGCCGATAGTGAGAGTGAGTTGTGAGTGCTGTGAGGCAAGGGCAGCGCAGATGGCCAGAGTGTGTTTGTCTGTGAAAGCAGTGTCAAGGGAAGGTGAGGACCAGCAACAGCTCTAAGCCCTTAGGCCTATCGTATGGGAGAAATGGCTTGGACGTTTGCACTTTGGGAGGTGGTGTGTGCCGGGAGTGAGAGTGATAGTGAGCCTGAGAATGTGTGTTGGGAGTGCTGGGAGGCAAGGGCAGCGCAGATGGGCAGAGTGCGTTTGGCTGTGAAAGCGGTGTCAAGGGAAGGTGAGGACCAGTCACAGCTCTAAGCCCGTAGATGTAGCGTGTGTCAGAAATGGCTTGGTTATTTTCACTTCGGTAGGTGGTCTGTGCTAGGAGTCAGAGTGAGAGCGTGAGCGTGCCTGAGAATGTGTGTTGGGAGTGCTGGGAGGCAAGGGCAGCGCAGATGGGCAGAGTGCGTTTGGCTGTGAAAGCGGTGTCAAGGGAAGGTGAGGACCA
This sequence comes from Pelecanus crispus, assembly GCF_030463565.1. Taxonomy (NCBI): domain Eukaryota; kingdom Metazoa; phylum Chordata; class Aves; order Pelecaniformes; family Pelecanidae; genus Pelecanus; species Pelecanus crispus. Next base: position 422,225 of record NW_027461483.1, on the reverse strand, counting down.
GCAACAGCTCTAAGCCCTTAGATGTAGCGTGTGTCAGAAATCGCTTGGGTGTTGGCATTTTGGGAGGTGGTCTGTGCCGGTAGTGAGAGTGTGTTGGGAGTGCTGGGAGGCAAGGCAAAGGCAGATGGGCAGAGTGTGTTTGTCTGTGAAAGCGGTGTCAAGGGAAGGTGAGGAGCAGCAACAGCTCTAAGCCCTTAGATGGAGCATGCGGCAGAAATCGCTTGGGTGTTGGCACTTTGGGAGGTGTTGTGTGCCGGGAGTGAGTGTGAGATTGAGCCTGAGAATGTGTGTTGGGAGTGCTGGGAGGCAAAGCCAGGGTAGATGGGCAGAGTGTGTTTGGCTGTGAAAGCGGTGTCAAGGGAAGGTGAAGACCAGCAACAGCTCTAAGGCCTTAGATGTAGCGTGTGTCAGAAATCGCTTGGGTGTTGGCATTTTGGGAGGTGGTCTGTGCCGGTAGTGAGAGTGTGTTGGGAGTGCTGGGAGGGAAGGCAAAGGCAGATGGGCAGAGTGTGTTTGGCTGTGAAAGCGGTGTCAAGGGAAGGTGAGGAGCAGCAACAGCTCTAAGGCCTTAGATGTAGCGTGTGTCAGAAATCGCTTGGGTATTTGCTCTTTGGGAAGTGGTCTGTGCCGGCAGTGATAGTGAGATTCAACCTGAGAATGTGTTTTGGGAGTGCTGGGAGGCAAAACCAGCGTAGATGGCCAGAGTGTGTTTGGCTGTGAAAGCGGTGTCAAGGGAAGGTGAGGACCAGCCACAGCTCTAAGCCCTTAGATGTAGCGTATGTCAGAAATCGGTTGGGTGTTTGCACTTTGGGAGGTGGTCTGCGCCAGGAGTGAGAGAGAGATTGAGCCTGAGAATGTGTGTTGGGAGTGCTGGGAGGCAAAGCCAGGGTAGATGGCCAGAGTGTGTTTGGCTGTGAAAGCGGTGTCAAGGGAAGGTGAGGACCAGCAACAGCTCTAAACCCTCAGGCCTATCGTAGGGGAGAAATGGCTTGGACGTTTGCACTTTGGGAGGTGGTCTGTGCCGGGAGTGAGAGTGATAGTGAGCCTGAGAATGTGTGTTGGGAGTGCTGGGAGGCAAAACCAGGGTAGATGGGCAGAGTGTGTTTGTCTGTGAAAGCGGTGTCAAGGGAAGGTGAGGACCAGCAACAGCTCTAAGGCCTTAGGCCTATCTTATGGGAGAAATGCCTTGGGTATTTTCACTTTGGGAGGTGGTCTGTGCTGGGAGTGAGAGTGAGAGTGAGCCTGAGAATGTGTGTTGGGAGTGCTGGGAGGCAAAGCCAGGGTGGATGGGCAGAGTGTGCTTGGCTGTGAAAGCGGTATCAAGGGAAGGTGAGGACCAGCAACAGCTCTAAGCTCTTAGATGTAGCGTGTGTCAGAAATCGCTTGGGTGTTTGCATTTTGGGAGGTGGTCTGTGCCGATAGTGAGAGTGAGTTGTGAGTGCTGTGAGGCAAGGGCAACGCAGATGGCCAGAGTGTGTTTGTCTGTGAAAGCAGTGTCAAGGGAAGGTGAGGACCAGCAACAGCTCTAAGCCCTTAGGCCTATCGTATGGGAGAAATGGCTTGGGTATTTTCACTTTGGGAGGTGGTCTGTGCTGGGAGTGAGAGTGAGAGTGAGCCTGAGAATGTGTGTTGGGAGTGCTGGGAGGCAAAGCCAGGGTAGATGGGCAGAGTGTGCTTGGCTGTGAAAGCGGTATCAAGGGAAGGTGAGGACCAGCAACAGCTCTAAGCTCTTAGATGTAGCGTGTGTCAGAAATCGCTTGGGTGTTTGCATTTTGGGAGGTGGTCTGTGCCGATAGTGAGAGTGAGTTGTGAGTGCTGTGAGGCAAGGGCAGCGCAGATGGCCAGAGTGTGTTTGTCTGTGAAAGCAGTGTCAAGGGAAGGTGAGGACCAGCAACAGCTCTAAGCCCTTAGGCCTATCGTATGGGAGAAATGGCTTGGACGTTTGCACTTTGGGAGGTGGTGTGTGCCGGGAGTGAGAGTGATAGTGAGCCTGAGAATGTGTGTTGGGAGTGCTGGGAGGCAAGGGCAGCGCAGATGGGCAGAGTGCGTTTGGCTGTGAAAGCGGTGTCAAGGGAAGGTGAGGACAAGCAACAGCTCTAAGCCCTTAGATGTAGCGTTTGTCAGAAATCGCTTGGAGGTTTGCACTTTGGGAGGTGGTCTGTGCCGGGAGTGAGAGTGTTTTGGGAGTGCTGGGACGCAAGGCAAAGGCAGATGGGCAGAGTGTGTTTGGCTGTGAAAGCGGTGTCAAGGGAAGGTGAGGACCAGCAACAGCTCTAAGGCCTTAGATGTAGCGTGTGTCAGAAATCGCTTGGGTATTTGCTCTTTGGGAAGTGGTCTGTGCCGGCAGTGATAGTGAGATTCATCCTGAGAATGTGTTTTGGGAGTGCTGGGAGGCAAAACCAGCGTAGATGGGCAGAGTGTGTTTGGCTGTGAAAGCGGTGTCAAGGGAAGGTGAGGACCAGCCACAGCTCTAAGCCCTTAGATGTAGCGTATGTCAGAAATCGGTTGGGTGTTTGCACTTTGGGAGGTGGTCTGCGCCAGGAGTGAGAGAGAGATTGAACTTGAGAATGTGTGTTGGGAGTGCTGAGAGGCAAGGCAAAGGCAGATGGCCAGAGTGTGTTTGGCTGTGAAAGCGGTGTCAAGGGAAGGTGAGGACCAGCAACAGCTCTAAGCACTTAGGCCTATCGTGTGGGAGAAATGGCTTGGAGGTTTGCACTTTGGGAGGTGGTCTGTGCCGGGAGTGAGAATGAGAGTGAGCCTGAGAATGTGTGTTGGGAGTGCTGGGAGTTGAGGCAAAGGCAGATGGGCAGAGTGTGTTTGGCTGTGAAAGCGGTGTCAAGGGAAGGTGAGGACCAGCCACAGCTCTAAGCCCTTAGATGTAGCGTATGTCAGAAATCGGTTGGGTGTTTGCACTTTGGGAGGTGGTCTGCGCCAGGAGTGAGAGAGAGATTGAGCCTGAGAATGTGTGTTGGGAGTGCTGGGAGGCAAAACCAGGGTAGATGGCCAGAGTGTGTTTGTCTGTGAAAGCGGTGTCAAGGGAAGGTGAGGACCAGCAACAGCTCTAAGGCCTTAGGCCTATCTTATGGGAGAAATGCCTTGGGTATTTTCACTTTGGGAGGTGGTCTGTGCTGGGAGTGAGAGTGAGAGTGAGCCTGAGAATGTGTGTTGGGAGTGCTGGGAGGCAAAGCCAGGGTGGATGGGCAGAGTGTGCTTGGCTGTGAAAGCGGTATCAAGGGAAGGTGAGGACCAGCAACAGCTCTAAGCTCTTAGATGTAGCGTGTGTCAGAAATCGCTTGGGTGTTTGCATTTTGGGAGGTGGTCTGTGCCGATAGTGAGAGTGAGTTGTGAGTGCTGTGAGGCAAGGGCAACGCAGATGGCCAGAGTGTGTTTGTCTGTGAAAGCAGTGTCAAGGGAAGGTGAGGACCAGCAACAGCTCTAAGCCCTTAGGCCTATCGTATGGGAGAAATGGCTTGGGTATTTTCACTTTGGGAGGTGGTCTGTGCTGGGAGTGAGAGTGAGAGTGAGCCTGAGAATGTGTGTTGGGAGTGCTGGGAGGCAAGGGCAGCGCAGATGGGCAGAGTGCGTTTGGCTGTGAAAGCGGTGTCAAGGGAAGGTGAGGACCAGTCACAGCTCTAAGCCCGTAGATGTAGCGTGTGTCAGAAATGGCTTGGTTATTTTCACTTCGGGAGGTGCTCTGTGCTAGGAGTCAGAGTGAGAGCGTGAGCGTGCCTGAGAATGTGTGTTGGGAGTGCTGGGAGGCAAGGGCAGCGCAGATGGGCAGAGTGCGTTTTTCTGTGAAAGCGGTGTCAAGGGAAGGTGAGGACCAGCAACAGCTCTAAGCCCTTAGATGTAGCGTGTGTCAGAAATCGCTTGGGTGTTGGCATTTTGGGAGGTGGTCTGTGCCGGTAGTGAGAGTGTGTTGGGAGTGCTGGGAGGGAAGGCAAAGGCAGATGGCCAGAGTGTGTTTGGCTGTGAAAGCGGTGTGAAGGGAAGGTGAGGAGCAGCAACAGCTCTAAGCCCTTAGATGTAGCATGCGGCAGAAATCGCTTGGGTGTTGGCACTTTGGGAGGTGTTGTGTGCCGGGAGTGAGTGTGAGATTGAGCCTGACAATGTGTGTTGGGAGTGCTGGGAGGCAAAGCCAGGGTAGATGGGCAGAGTGTGTTTGGCTGTGAAAGCGGTGTCAAGGGAAGGTGAAGACCAGCAACAGCTCTAAGCCCTTAGATGTAGCGTGTGTCAGAAATCGCTTGGGTGTTGGCATTTTGGGAGGTGGTCTGTGCCGGGAGTGAGAGTGTGTTGGGAGTGCTGGGAGGGAAGGCAAAGGCAGATGGGCAGAGTGTGTTTGGCTGTGAAAGCGGTGTCAAGGGAAGGTGAGGAGCAGCAACAGCTCTAAGGCCTTAGATGTAGCGTGTGTCAGAAATCGCTTGGGTATTTGCTCTTTGGGAAGTGGTCTGTGCCGGCAGTGATAGTGAGATTCAACCTGAGAATGTGTTTTGGGAGTGCTGGGAGGCAAAACCAGCGTAGATGGGCAGAGTGTGTTTGGCTGTGAAAGCGGTGTCAAGGGAAGGTGAGGACCAGCCACAGCTCTAAGCCCTTAGATGTAGCGTATGTCAGAAATCGGTTGGGTGTTTGCACTTTGGGAGGTGGTCTGCGCCTGGAGTGAGAGAGAGATTGAGCCTGAGAATGTGTGTTGGGAGTGCTGGGAGGCAAAGCCAGGGTAGATGGCCAGAGTGTGTTTGGCTGTGAAAGCGGTGTCAAGGGAAGGTGAGGACCAGCAACAGCTCTAAACCCTCAGGCCTATCGTAGGGGAGAAATGGCTTGGACGTTTGCACTTTGGGAGGTGGTCTGTGCCGGGAGTGAGAGTGATAGTGAGCCTGAGAATGTGTGTTGGGAGTGCCTGGAGGCAAGGGCAGCGCAGATGGGCAGAGTGCGTTTGGCTGTGAAAGCGGTGTCAAGGGAAGGTGAGGACCAGCAACAGCTCTAAGCCCTTAGATGTAGCGTGTGTCAGAAATCGCTTGGGTATTTTCACTTTGGGACGTGGTCTGTGCCGGGAGTGAGAATGAGATTCAACCTGAGAATGTGTGTTGGGAGTGCTGGGAGGCAAAGCCAGGGTAGATGGGCAGAGTGCGTTTGGCTGTGAAAGCGGTGTCAAGGGAAGGTGAGGACCAGCAACAGCTCTAAGCCCTTAGATGTAGCGTGTGTCAGAAATCGCTTGGGTATTTGCTCTTTGGGAAGTGGTCTGTGCCGGCAGTGATAGTGAGATTCAACCTGAGAATGTGTTTTGGGAGTGCTGGGAGGCAAAACCAGCGTAGATGGCCAGAGTGTGTTTGGCTGTGAAAGCGGTGTCAAGGGAAGGTTAGGACCAGCCACAGCTCTAAGGCCTTAGATGTAGCGTATGTCAGAAATCGGTTGGGTGTTTGCACTTTGGGAGGTGGTCTGCGCCAGGAGTGAGAGAGAGATTGAACTTGAGAATGTGTGTTGGGAGTGCTGAGAGGCAAGGCAAAGGCAGATGGCCAGAGTGTGTTTGGCTGTGAAAGCGGTGTCAAGGGAAGGTGTGGACCAGCAACAGCTCTAAGCCCTTAGGCCTATCGTATGGAGAAATGCCTTGGGTATTTTCACTTCGGGAGGTGTCTGTGCCGGGAGTGAGAGTGAGATTGAGCCTGACAATGTGTGTTGGGAGTGCTGGGAGGCAAAGCCAGGGTAGATGGGCAGAGTGTGTTTGGCTGTGAAAGCGGTGTCAAGGGAAGGTGAGGACCAGCCACAGCTCTAAGCCCTTAGATGTAGCGTGTGTCAGAAATCGCTTGGGTATTTGCTCTTTGGGAAGTGGTCTGTGCCGGCAGTGATAGTGAGATTCAACCTGAGAATGTGTTTTGGGAGTGCTGGGAGGCAAAACCAGCGTAGATGGGCAGAGTGTGTTTGGCTGTGAAAGCGGTGTCAAGGGAAGGTGAGGACCAGCCACAGCTCTAAGCCCTTAGATGTAGCGTGTGTCAGAAATCGCTTGGGTGTTGGCATTTTGGGAGGTGGTCTGTGCCGGTAGTGAGAGTGTGTTGGGAGTGCTGGGAGGGAAGGCAAAGGCAGATGGGCAGAGTGTGTTTGGCTGTGAAAGCGGTGTCAAGGGAAGGTGAGGACCAGCAACAGCTCTAAGGCCTTAGATGTAGCGTGTGTCAGAAATCGCTTGGGTATTTGCTCTTTGGGAAGTGGTCTGTGCCGGCAGTGATAGTGAGATTCAACCTGCGAATGTGTTTTGGGAGTGCTGGGAGGCAAAACCAGCGTAGATGGCCAGAGTGTGTTTGGCTGTGAAAGCGGTGTCAAGGGAAGGTGAGGACCAGCCACAGCTCTAAGCCCTTAGATGTAGCGTATGTCAGAAATCGGTTGGGTGTTTGCACTTTGGGAGGTGGTCTGCGCCTGGAGTGAGAGAGAGATTCAACCTGAGAATGTGTGTTGGGAGTGCTGGGAGGCAAAGCCAGGGTAGATGGGGAGAGTGTGTTTGGCTGTGAAAGCGGTGTCAAGGGAAGGTGAAGACCAGCAACAGCTCTAAGCCCTTAGATGTAGCGTGTGTCAGAAATCGCTTGGGTATTTTCACTTTGGGAGGTGGTCTGCGCCAGGAGTGAGAGAGAGATTGAACTTGAGAATGTGCGTTGGGAGTGCTGGGAGGCAAGGGCAGCGCTGATGGCCAGAGTGTGTTTGGCTGTGAAAGCGGTGTCAAGGGAAGGTGAGGACCAGCAACAGCTCTAAGCCCTTAGATGTAGCATGTGGCAGAAATCCCTTGGGTGTTTTGACTTTGGGAGGTGGTCTGTGCAGGGAGTGAGAGTGAGAGCGTGAGTGTGCTTGAGAACGTGTGTTGGGAGTGCTGGGAGGCAAGGGCAGCGCAGATGGGCAGAGTGTGTTTGGCTGTGAAAGCGGTGTCAAGGGAAGGTGAGGACAAGCAACAGCTCTAAGGCCTTAGATGTAGCGTGTGTCAGAAATCGCTTGGGTATTTGCTCTTTGGGAAGTGGTCTGTGCCGGCAGTGATAGTGAGATTCATCCTGAGAATGTGTTTTGGGAGTGCTGGGAGGCAAAACCAGCGTAGATGGGCAGAGTGTGTTTGGCTGTGAAAGCGGTGTCAAGGGAAGGTGAGGACCAGCCACAGCTCTAAGCCCTTAGATGTAGCGTATGTCAGAAATCGGTTGGGTGTTTGCACTTTGGGAGGTGGTCTGCGCCAGGAGTGAGAGAGAGATTGAACTTGAGAATGTGTGTTGGGAGTGCTGAGAGGCAAGGCAAAGGCAGATGGCCAGAGTGTGTTTGGCTGTGAAAGCGGTGTCAAGGGAAGGTGAGGACCAGCAACAGCTCTAAGCACTTAGGCCTATCGTGTGGGAGAAATGGCTTGGAGGTTTGCACTTTGGGAGGTGGTCTGTGCCGGGAGTGAGAATGAGAGTGAGCCTGAGAATGTGTGTTGGGAGTGCTGGGAGTTGAGGCAAAGGCAGATGGGCAGAGTGTGTTTGGCTGTGAAAGCGGTGTCAAGGGAAGGTGAGGACCAGCCACAGCTCTAAGCCCTTAGATGTAGCGTATGTCAGAAATCGGTTGGGTGTTTGCACTTTGGGAGGTGGTCTGCGCCAGGAGTGAGAGAGAGATTGAGCCTGAGAATGTGTGTTGGGAGTGCTGGGAGGCAAAACCAGGGTAGATGGCCAGAGTGTGTTTGTCTGTGAAAGCGGTGTCAAGGGAAGGTGAGGACCAGCAACAGCTCTAAGGCCTTAGGCCTATCTTATGGGAGAAATGCCTTGGGTATTTTCACTTTGGGAGGTGGTCTGTGCTGGGAGTGAGAGTGAGAGTGAGCCTGAGAATGTGTGTTGGGAGTGCTGGGAGGCAAAGCCAGGGTGGATGGGCAGAGTGTGCTTGGCTGTGAAAGCGGTATCAAGGGAAGGTGAGGACCAGCAACAGCTCTAAGCTCTTAGATGTAGCGTGTGTCAGAAATCGCTTGGGTGTTTGCATTTTGGGAGGTGGTCTGTGCCGATAGTGAGAGTGAGTTGTGAGTGCTGTGAGGCAAGGGCAACGCAGATGGCCAGAGTGTGTTTGTCTGTGAAAGCAGTGTCAAGGGAAGGTGAGGACCAGCAACAGCTCTAAGCCCTTAGGCCTATCGTATGGGAGAAATGGCTTGGGTATTTTCACTTTGGGAGGTGGTCTGTGCTGGGAGTGAGAGTGAGAGTGAGCCTGAGAATGTGTGTTGGGAGTGCTGGGAGGCAAAGCCAGGGTAGATGGGCAGAGTGTGCTTGGCTGTGAAAGCGGTATCAAGGGAAGGTGAGGACCAGCAACAGCTCTAAGCTCTTAGATGTAGCGTGTGTCAGAAATCGCTTGGGTGTTTGCATTTTGGGAGGTGGTCTGTGCCGATAGTGAGAGTGAGTTGTGAGTGCTGTGAGGCAAGGGCAGCGCAGATGGCCAGAGTGTGTTTGTCTGTGAAAGCAGTGTCAAGGGAAGGTGAGGACCAGCAACAGCTCTAAGCCCTTAGGCCTATCGTATGGGAGAAATGGCTTGGACGTTTGCACTTTGGGAGGTGGTGTGTGCCGGGAGTGAGAGTGATAGTGAGCCTGAGAATGTGTGTTGGGAGTGCTGGGAGGCAAGGGCAGCGCAGATGGGCAGAGTGCGTTTGGCTGTGAAAGCGGTGTCAAGGGAAGGTGAGGACCAGTCACAGCTCTAAGCCCGTAGATGTAGCGTGTGTCAGAAATGGCTTGGTTATTTTCACTTCGGGAGGTGCTCTGTGCTAGGAGTCAGAGTGAGAGCGTGAGCGTGCCTGAGAATGTGTGTTGGGAGTGCTGGGAGGCAAGGGCAGCGCAGATGGGCAGAGTGCGTTTGGCTGTGAAAGCGGTGTCAAGGGAAGGTGAGGACCAGCAACAGCTCTAAGGCCTTAGATGTAGCGTGTGTCAGAAATCGCTTGGGTGTTGGCATTTTGGGAGGTGGTCTGTGCCGGTAGTGAGAGTGTGTTGGGAGTGCTGGGAGGCAAGGCAAAGGCAGATGGGCAGAGTGTGTTTGTCTGTGAAAGCGGTGTCAAGGGAAGGTGAGGAGCAGCAACAGCTCTAAGCCCTTAGATGTAGCATGCGGCAGAAATCGCTTGGGTGTTGGCACTTTGGGAGGTGTTGTGTGCCGGGAGTGAGTGTGAGATTGAGCCTGAGAATGTGTGTTGGGAGTGCTGGGAGGCAAAGCCAGGGTAGATGGGCAGAGTGTGTTTGGCTGTGAAAGCGGTGTCAAGGGAAGGTGAAGACCAGCAACAGCTCTAAGGCCTTAGATGTAGCGTGTGTCAGAAATCGCTTGGGTGTTGGCATTTTGGGAGGTGGTCTGTGCCGGTAGTGAGAGTGTGTTGGGAGTGCTGGGAGGGAAGGCAAAGGCAGATGGGCAGAGTGTGTTTGGCTGTGAAAGCGGTGTCAAGGGAAGGTGAGGAGCAGCAACAGCTCTAAGGCCTTAGATGTAGCGTGTGTCAGAAATCGCTTGGGTATTTGCTCTTTGGGAAGTGGTCTGTGCCGGCAGTGATAGTGAGATTCAACCTGAGAATGTGTTTTGGGAGTGCTGGGAGGCAAAACCAGCGTAGATGGGCAGAGTGTGTTTGGCTGTGAAAGCGGTGTCAAGGGAAGGTGAGGACCAGCCACAGCTCTAAGCCCTTAGATGTAGCGTATGTCAGAAATCGGTTGGGTGTTTGCACTTTGGGAGGTGGTCTGCGCCTGGAGTGAGAGAGAGATTGAGCCTGAGAATGTGTGTTGGGAGTGCTGGGAGGCAAAGCCAGGGTAGATGGCCAGAGTGTGTTTGGCTGTGAAAGCGGTGTCAAGGGAAGGTGAGGACCAGCAACAGCTCTAAACCCTCAGGCCTATCGTAGGGGAGAAATGGCTTGGACGTTTGCACTTTGGGAGGTGGTCTGTGCCGGGAGTGAGAGTGATAGTGAGCCTGAGAATGTGTGTTGGGAGTGCCTGGAGGCAAGGGCAGCGCAGATGGGCAGAGTGCGTTTGGCTGTGAAAGCAGTGTCAAGGGAAGGTGAGGACCAGCAACAGCTCTAAGGCCTTAGATGTAGCGTGTGTCAGAAATCGCTTGGGTATTTTCACTTTGGGACGTGGTCTGTGCCGGGAGTGAGAATGAGATTCAACCTGAGAATGTGTGTTGGGAGTGCTGGGAGGCAAAGCCAGGGTAGATGGGCAGAGTGCGTTTGGCTGTGAAAGCGGTGTCAAGGGAAGGTGAGGACCAGCAACAGCTCTAAGCCCTTAGATGTAGCGTGTGTCAGAAATCGCTTGGGTATTTGCTCTTTGGGAAGTGGTCTGTGCCGGCAGTGATAGTGAGATTCAACCTGCGAATGTGTTTTGGGAGTGCTGGGAGGCAAAACCAGCGTAGATGGCCAGAGTGTGTTGGGCTGTGAAAGCGGTGTCAAGGGAAGGTTAGGACCAGCCACAGCTCTAAGGCCTTAGATGTAGCGTATGTCAGAAATCGGTTGGGTGTTTGCACTTTGGGAGGTGGTCTGCGCCAGGAGTGAGAGAGAGATTGAACTTGAGAATGTGTGTTGGGAGTGCTGAGAGGCAAGGCAAAGGCAGATGGGCAGAGTGTGTTTGGCTGTGAAAGCGGTGTCAAGGGAAGGTGTGGACCAGCAACAGCTCTAAGCCCTTAGGCCTATCGTATGGAGAAATGCCTTGGGTATTTTCACTTCGGGAGGTGGTCTGTGCCGGGAGTGAGAGTGAGATTGAGCCTGACAATGTGTGTTGGGAGTGCTGGGAGGCAAAGCCAGGGTAGATGGGCAGAGTGTGTTTTGCTGTGAAAGCGGTGTCAAGGGAAGGTGAGGACCAGCCACAGCTCTAAGCCCTTAGATGTAGCGTGTGTCAGAAATCGCTTGGGTATTTGCTCTTTGGGAAGTGGTCTGTGCCGGCAGTGATAGTGAGATTCAACCTGCGAATGTGTTTTGGGAGTGCTGGGAGGCAAAACAAGCGTAGATGGCCAGAGTGTGTTTGGCTGTGAAAGCGGTGTCAAGGGAAGGTGAGGACCAGCCACAGCTCTAAGCCCTTAGATGTAGCGTGTGTCAGAAATCGCTTGGGTGTTGGCATTTTGGGAGGTGGTCTGTGCCGGTAGTGAGAGTGTGTTGGGAGTGCTGGGAGGGAAGGCAAAGGCAGATGGGCAGAGTGTGTTTGTCTGTGAAAGCGGTGTCAAGGGAAGGTGAGGACCAGCAACAGCTCTAAGGCCTTAGATGTAGCGTGTGTCAGAAATCGCTTGGGTATTTGCTCTTTGGGAAGTGGTCTGTGCCGGCAGTGATAGTGAGATTCAACCTGAGAATGTGTTTTGGGAGTGCTGGGTGGCAAAACCAGCGTAGATGGGCAGAGTGTGTTTGGCTGTGAAAGCGGTGTCAAGGGAAGGTGAGGACCAGCCACAGCTCTAAGCCCTTAGATGTAGCGTATGTCAGAAATCGGTTGGGTGTTTGCACTTTGGGAGGTGGTCTGCGCCAGGAGTGAGAGAGAGATTGAGCCTGAGAATGTGTGTTGGGAGTGCTGGGAGGCAAAGCCAGGGTAGATGGGCAGAGTGTGTTTGGCTGTGAAAGCGGTGTCAAGGGAAGGTGAAGACCAGCAACAGCTCTAAGCCCTTAGATGTAGCGTGTGTCAGAAATCGCTTGGGTATTTTCACTTTGGGAGGTGGTCTGCGCCAGGAGTGAGAGAGAGATTGAACTTGAGAATGTGCGTTGGGAGTGCTGGGAGGCAAGGGCAGCGCTGATGGCCAGAGTGTGTTTGGCTGTGAAAGCGGTGTCAAGGGAAGGTGAGGACCAGCAACAGCTCTAAGCCCTTAGATGTAGCATGTGGCAGAAATCCCTTGGGTGTTTTGACTTTGGGAGGTGGTCTGTGCAGGGAGTGAGAGTGAGAGCGTGAGTGTGCTTGAGAACGTGTGTTGGGAGTGCTGGGAGGCAAGGGCAGCGCAGATGGGCAGAGTGTGTTTGGCTGTGAAAGCGGTGTCAAGGGAAGGTGAGGACAAGCAACAGCTCTAAGCCCTTAGATGTAGCGTTTGTCAGAAATCGCTTGGAGGTTTGCACTTTGGGAGGTGGTCTGTGCCGGGAGTGAGAGTGTTTTGGGAGTGCTGGGACGCAAGGCAAAGGCAGATGGGCAGAGTGTGTTTGGCTGTGAAAGCGGTGTCAAGGGAAGGTGAGGACCAGCAACAGCTCTAAGGCCTTAGATGTAGCGTGTGTCAGAAATCGCTTGGGTATTTGCTCTTTGGGAAGTGGTCTGTGCCGGCAGTGATAGTGAGATTCATCCTGAGAATGTGTTTTGGGAGTGCTGGGAGGCAAAACCAGCGTAGATGGGCAGAGTGTGTTTGGCTGTGAAAGCGGTGTCAAGGGAAGGTGAGGACCAGCCACAGCTCTAAGCCCTTAGATGTAGCGTATGTCAGAAATCGGTTGGGTGTTTGCACTTTGGGAGGTGGTCTGCGCCAGGAGTGAGAGAGAGATTGAACTTGAGAATGTGTGTTGGGAGTGCTGAGAGGCAAGGCAAAGGCAGATGGCCAGAGTGTGTTTGGCTGTGAAAGCGGTGTCAAGGGAAGGTGAGGACCAGCAACAGCTCTAAGCACTTAGGCCTATCGTGTGGGAGAAATGGCTTGGAGGTTTGCACTTTGGGAGGTGGTCTGTGCCGGGAGTGAGAATGAGAGTGAGCCTGAGAATGTGTGTTGGGAGTGCTGGGAGTTGAGGCAAAGGCAGATGGGCAGAGTGTGTTTGGCTGTGAAAGCGGTGTCAAGGGAAGGTGAGGACCAGCAACAGCTCTAAGCACTTAGATGTAGCATGCGGCAGAAAATGCTTGGGTGTTTTCACTTTGGGAGGTGTTGTGTGCCGGGAGTGAGAGTGAGATTGAGCCTGAGAATGTGTGTTGGGAGTGCTGGGATGCAAAACCAGGGTAGATGGCCAGAGTGTGTTTGGCTGTGAAAGCGGTGTCAAGGGAAGGTGAGGACCAGCAACAGCTCTAAGGCCTTAGGCCTATCTTATGGGAGAAATGCCTTGGGTATTTTCACTTTGGGAGGTGGTCTGTGCTGGGAGTGAGAGTGAGAGTGAGCCTGAGAATGTGTGTTGGGAGTGCTGGGAGGCAAAGCCAGGTTAGATGGGCAGAGTGTGCTTGGCTGTGAAAGCGGTATCAAGGGAAGGTGAGGACCAGCAACAGCTCTAAGCCCTTAGATGTAGCGTGTGTCAGAAATCGCTTGGGTGTTTGCATTTTGGGAGGTGGTCTGTGCCGATAGTGAGAGTGAGTTGTGAGTGCTGTGAGGCAAGGGCAGCGCAGATGGCCAGAGTGTGTTTGTCTGTGAAAGCGGTGTCAAGGGAAGGTGAGGACCAGCAACAGCTCTAAGCCCTTAGGCCTATCGTATGGGAGAAATGGCTTGGACGTTTGCACTTTGGGAGGTGGTGTGTGCCGGGAGTGAGAGTGATAGTGAGCCTGAGAATGTGTGTTGGGAGTGCTGGGAGGCAAGGGCAGCGCAGATGGGCAGAGTGCGTTTGGCTGTGAAAGCGGTGTCAAGGGAAGGTGAGGACCAGTCACAGCTCTAAGCCCGTAGATGTAGCGTGTGTCAGAAATGGCTTGGTTATTTTCACTTCGGGAGGTGCTCTGTGCTAGGAGTCAGAGTGAGAGCGTGAGCGTGCCTGAGAATGTGTGTTGGGAGTGCTGGGAGGCAAGGGCAGCGCAGATGGGCAGAGTGCGTTTTTCTGTGAAAGCGGTGTCAAGGGAAGGTGAGGACCAGCAACAGCTCTAAGCCCTTAGATGTAGCGTGTGTCAGAAATCGCTTGGGTGTTGGCATTTTGGGAGGTGGTCTGTGCCGGTAGTGAGAGTGTGTTGGGAGTGCTGGGAGGGAAGGCAAAGGCAGATGGCCAGAGTGTGTTTGGCTGTGAAAGCGGTGTGAAGGGAAGGTGAGGAGCAGCAACAGCTCTAAGCCCTTAGATGTAGCATGCGGCAGAAATCGCTTGGGTGTTGGCACTTTGGGAGGTGTTGTGTGCCGGGAGTGAGTGTGAGATTGAGCCTGACAATGTGTGTTGGGAGTGCTGGGAGGCAAAGCCAGGGTAGATGGGCAGAGTGTGTTTGGCTGTGAAAGCGGTGTCAAGGGAAGGTGAAGACCAGCAACAGCTCTAAGCCCTTAGATGTAGCGTGTGTCAGAAATCGCTTGGGTGTTGGCATTTTGGGAGGTGGTCTGTGCCGGGAGTGAGAGTGTGTTGGGAGTGCTGGGAGGGAAGGCAAAGGCAGATGGGCAGAGTGTGTTTGGCTGTGAAAGCGGTGTCAAGGGAAGGTGAGGAGCAGCAACAGCTCTAAGGCCTTAGATGTAGCGTGTGTCAGAAATCGCTTGGGTATTTGCTCTTTGGGAAGTGGTCTGTGCCGGCAGTGATAGTGAGATTCATCCTGAGAATGTGTTTTGGGAGTGCTGGGAGGCAAAACCAGCGTAGATGGGCAGAGTGTGTTTGGCTGTGAAAGCGGTGTCAAGGGAAGGTGAGGACCAGCCACAGCTCTAAGCCCTTAGATGTAGCGTATGTCAGAAATCGGTTGGGTGTTTGCACTTTGGGAGGTGGTCTGCGCCAGGAGTGAGAGAGAGATTGAACTTGAGAATGTGTGTTGGGAGTGCTGAGAGGCAAGGCAAAGGCAGATGGCCAGAGTGTGTTTGGCTGTGAAAGCGGTGTCAAGGGAAGGTGAGGACCAGCAACAGCTCTAAGCACTTAGGCCTATCGTGTGGGAGAAATGGCTTGGAGGTTTGCACTTTGGGAGGTGGTCTGTGCCGGGAGTGAGAATGAGAGTGAGCCTGAGAATGTGTGTTGGGAGTGCTGGGAGTTGAGGCAAAGGCAGATGGGCAGAGTGTGTTTGGCTGTGAAAGCGGTGTCAAGGGAAGGTGAGGACCAGCCACAGCTCTAAGCCCTTAGATGTAGCGTATGTCAGAAATCGGTTGGGTGTTTGCACTTTGGGAGGTGGTCTGCGCCAGGAGTGAGAGAGAGATTGAGCCTGAGAATGTGTGTTGGGAGTGCTGGGAGGCAAAACCAGGGTAGATGGCCAGAGTGTGTTTGTCTGTGAAAGCGGTGTCAAGGGAAGGTGAGGACCAGCAACAGCTCTAAGGCCTTAGGCCTATCTTATGGGAGAAATGCCTTGGGTATTTTCACTTTGGGAGGTGGTCTGTGCTGGGAGTGAGAGTGAGAGTGAGCCTGAGAATGTGTGTTGGGAGTGCTGGGAGGCAAAGCCAGGGTGGATGGGCAGAGTGTGCTTGGCTGTGAAAGCGGTATCAAGGGAAGGTGAGGACCAGCAACAGCTCTAAGCTCTTAGATGTAGCGTGTGTCAGAAATCGCTTGGGTGTTTGCATTTTGGGAGGTGGTCTGTGCCGATAGTGAGAGTGAGTTGTGAGTGCTGTGAGGCAAGGGCAACGCAGATGGCCAGAGTGTGTTTGTCTGTGAAAGCAGTGTCAAGGGAAGGTGAGGACCAGCAACAGCTCTAAGCCCTTAGGCCTATCGTATGGGAGAAATGGCTTGGGTATTTTCACTTTGGGAGGTGGTCTGTGCTGGGAGTGAGAGTGAGAGTGAGCCTGAGAATGTGTGTTGGGAGTGCTGGGAGGCAAAGCCAGGGTAGATGGGCAGAGTGTGCTTGGCTGTGAAAGCGGTATCAAGGGAAGGTGAGGACCAGCAACAGCTCTAAGCTCTTAGATGTAGCGTGTGTCAGAAATCGCTTGGGTGTTTGCATTTTGGGAGGTGGTCTGTGCCGATAGTGAGAGTGAGTTGTGAGTGCTGTGAGGCAAGGGCAGCGCAGATGGCCAGAGTGTGTTTGTCTGTGAAAGCAGTGTCAAGGGAAGGTGAGGACCAGCAACAGCTCTAAGCCCTTAGGCCTATCGTATGGGAGAAATGGCTTGGACGTTTGCACTTTGGGAGGTGGTGTGTGCCGGGAGTGAGAGTGATAGTGAGCCTGAGAATGTGTGTTGGGAGTGCTGGGAGGCAAGGGCAGCGCAGATGGGCAGAGTGCGTTTGGCTGTGAAAGCGGTGTCAAGGGAAGGTGAGGACCAGTCACAGCTCTAAGCCCGTAGATGTAGCGTGTGTCAGAAATGGCTTGGTTATTTTCACTTCGGGAGGTGGTCTCTGCTAGGAGTCAGAGTGAGAGCGTGAGCGTGCCTGAGAATGTGTGTTGGGAGTGCTGGGAGGCAAGGGCAGCGCAGATGGGCAGAGTGCGTTTGGCTGTGAAAGCGGTGTCAAGGGAAGGTGAGGACCAGCAACAGCTCTAAGGCCTTAGATGTAGCGTGTGTCAGAAATCGCTTGGGTGTTGGCATTTTGGGAGGTGGTCTGTGCCGGTAGTGAGAGTGTGTTGGGAGTGCTGGGAGGGAAGGCAAAGGCAGATGGGCAGAGTGTGTTTGTCTGTGAAAGCGGTGTCAAGGGAAGGTGAGGAGCAGCAACAGCTCTAAGCCCTTAGATGTAGCATGCGGCAGAAATCGCTTGGGTGTTGGCACTTTGGGAGGTGTTGTGTGCCGGGAGTGAGTGTGAGATTGAGCCTGAGAATGTGTGTTGGGAGTGCTGGGAGGCAAAGCCAGGGTAGATGGGCAGAGTGTGTTTGGCTGTGAAAGCGGTGTCAAGGGAAGGTGAAGACCAGCAACAGCTCTAAGGCCTTAGATGTAGCGTGTGTCAGAAATCGCTTGGGTGTTGGCATTTTGGGAGGTGGTCTGTGCCGGTAGTGAGAGTGTGTTGGGAGTGCTGGGAGGGAAGGCAAAGGCAGATGGGCAGAGTGTGTTTGGCTGTGAAAGCGGTGTCAAGGGAAGGTGAGGAGCAGCAACAGCTCTA
Source organism: Pelecanus crispus (assembly GCF_030463565.1). Lineage (NCBI taxonomy): Eukaryota > Metazoa > Chordata > Aves > Pelecaniformes > Pelecanidae > Pelecanus > Pelecanus crispus. Next base: position 405,481 of record NW_027461483.1, on the reverse strand, counting down.
AGGCCTTAGATGTAGCATGTGTCAGAAATCGCTTGGGTATTTGCTCTTTGGGAAGTGGTCTGTGCCGGCAGTGATAGTGAGATTCAACCTGAGAATGTGTTTTGGGAGTGCTGGGAGGCAAAACCAGCGTAGATGGGCAGAGTGTGTTTGGCTGTGAAAGCGGTGTCAAGGGAAGGTGAGGACCAGCCACAGCTCTAAGCCCTTAGATGTAGCGTATGTCAGAAATCGGTTGGGTGTTTGCACTTTGGGAGGTGGTCTGCGCCTGGAGTGAGAGAGAGATTGAGCCTGAGAATGTGTGTTGGGAGTGCTGGGAGGCAAAGCCAGGGTAGATGGCCAGAGTGTGTTTGGCTGTGAAAGCGGTGTCAAGGGAAGGTGAGGACCAGCAACAGCTCTAAACCCTCAGGCCTATCGTAGGGGAGAAATGGCTTGGACGTTTGCACTTTGGGAGGTGGTCTGTGCCGGGAGTGAGAGTGATAGTGAGCCTGAGAATGTGTGTTGGGAGTGCCTGGAGGCAAGGGCAGCGCAGATGGGCAGAGTGCGTTTGGCTGTGAAAGCGGTGTCAAGGGAAGGTGAGGACCAGCAACAGCTCTAAGGCCTTAGATGTAGCGTGTGTCAGAAATCGCTTGGGTATTTTCACTTTGGGACGTGGTCTGTGCCGGGAGTGAGAATGAGATTCAACCTGAGAATGTGTGTTGGGAGTGCTGGGAGGCAAAGCCAGGGTAGATGGGCAGAGTGCGTTTGGCTGTGAAAGCGGTGTCAAGGGAAGGTGAGGACCAGCAACAGCTCTAAGCCCTTAGATGTAGCGTGTGTCAGAAATCGCTTGGGTATTTGCTCTTTGGGAAGTGGTCTGTGCCGGCAGTGATAGTGAGATTCAACCTGAGAATGTGTTTTGGGAGTGCTGGGAGGCAAAACCAGCGTAGATGGGCAGAGTGTGTTTGGCTGTGAAAGCGGGTGTCAAGGGAAGGTTAGGACCAGCCACAGCTCTAAGGCCTTAGATGTAGCGTATGTCAGAAATCGGTTGGGTGTTTGCACTTTGGGAGGTGGTCTGCGCCAGGAGTGAGAGAGAGATTGAACTTGAGAATGTGTGTTGGGAGTGCTGAGAGGCAAGGCAAAGGCAGATGGGCAGAGTGTGTTTGGCTGTGAAAGCGGTGTCAAGGGAAGGTGTGGACCAGCAACAGCTCTAAGCCCTTAGGCCTATCGTATGGAGAAATGCCTTGGGTATTTTCACTTCGGGAGGTGGTCTGTGCCGGGAGTGAGAGTGAGATTGAGCCTGACAATGTGTGTTGGGAGTGCTGGGAGGCAAAGCCAGGGTAGATGGGCAGAGTGTGTTTGGCTGTGAAAGCGGTGTCAAGGGAAGGTGAGGACCAGCCACAGCTCTAAGCCCTTAGATGTAGCGTGTGTCAGAAATCGCTTGGGTATTTGCTCTTTGGGAAGTGGTCTGTGCCGGCAGTGATAGTGAGATTCAACCTGCGAATGTGTTTTGGGAGTGCTGGGAGGCAAAACCAGCGTAGATGGCCAGAGTGTGTTTGGCTGTGAAAGCGGTGTCAAGGGAAGGTGAGGACCAGCCACAGCTCTAAGCCCTTAGATGTAGCGTGTGTCAGAAATCGCTTGGGTGTTGGCATTTTGGGAGGTGGTCTGTGCCGGTAGTGAGAGTGTGTTGGGAGTGCTGGGAGGGAAGGCAAAGGCAGATGGGCAGAGTGTGTTTGGCTGTGAAAGCGGTGTCAAGGGAAGGTGAGGAGCAGCAACAGCTCTAAGGCCTTAGATGTAGCGTGTGTCAGAAATCGCTTGGGTATTTGCTCTTTGGGAAGTGGTCTGTGCCGGCAGTGATAGTGAGATTCATCCTGAGAATGTGTTTTGGGAGTGCTGGGAGGCAAAACCAGCGTAGATGGGCAGAGTGTGTTTGGCTGTGAAAGCGGTGTCAAGGGAAGGTGAGGACCAGCCACAGCTCTAAGCCCTTAGATGTAGCGTATGTCAGAAATCGGTTGGGTGTTTGCACTTTGGGAGGTGGTCTGCGCCAGGAGTGAGAGAGAGATTGAGCCTGAGAATGTGTGTTGGGAGTGCTGGGAGGCAAAGCCAGGGTAGATGGCCTGAGTGTGTTTGTCTGTGAAAGCGGTGTCAAGGGAAGGTGAGGACCAGCAACAGCTCTAAGCCCTTAGATGTAGCGTGTGTCAGAAATCGCTTGGGTATTTTCACTTTGGGAGGTGGTCTGCGCCAGGAGTGAGAGAGAGATTGAACTTGAGAATGTGCGTTGGGAGTGCTGGGAGGCAAGGGCAGCGCTGATGGCCAGAGTGTGTTTGGCTGTGAAAGCGGTGTCAAGGGAAGGTGAGGACCAGCAACAGCTCTAAGCCCTTAGATGTAGCATGTGGCAGAAATCCCTTGGGTGTTTTGACTTTGGGAGGTGGTCTGTGCAGGGAGTGAGAGTGAGAGCGTGAGTGTGCTTGAGAACGTGTGTTGGGAGTGCTGGGAGGCAAGGGCAGCGCAGATGGGCAGAGTGTGTTTGGCTGTGAAAGCGGTGTCAAGGGAAGGTGAGGACAAGCAACAGCTCTAAGCCCTTAGATGTAGCGTTTGTCAGAAATCGCTTGGACGTTTGCACTTTGGGAGGTGGTCTGTGCCGGGAGTGAGAGTGTTTTGGGAGTGCTGGGACGCAAGGCAAAGGCAGATGGGCAGAGTGTGTTTGGCTGTGAAAGCGGTGTCAAGGGAAGGTGAGGACCAGCAACAGCTCTAAGGCCTTAGATGTAGCGTGTGTCAGAAATCGCTTGGGTATTTGCTCTTTGGGAAGTGGTCTGTGCCGGCAGTGATAGTGAGATTCATCCTGAGAATGTGTTTTGGGAGTGCTGGGAGGCAAAACCAGCGTAGATGGGCAGAGTGTGTTTGGCTGTGAAAGCGGTGTCAAGGGAAGGTGAGGACCAGCCACAGCTCTAAGCCCTTAGATGTAGCGTATGTCAGAAATCGGTTGGGTGTTTGCACTTTGGGAGGTGGTCTGCGCCAGGAGTGAGAGAGAGATTGAACTTGAGAATGTGTGTTGGGAGTGCTGAGAGGCAAGGCAAAGGCAGATGGCCAGAGTGTGTTTGGCTGTGAAAGCGGTGTCAAGGGAAGGTGAGGACCAGCAACAGCTCTAAGCACTTAGGCCTATCGTGTGGGAGAAATGGCTTGGAGGTTTGCACTTTGGGAGGTGGTCTGTGCCGGGAGTGAGAATGAGAGTGAGCCTGAGAATGTGTGTTGGGAGTGCTGGGAGTTGAGGCAAAGGCAGATGGGCAGAGTGTGTTTGGCTGTGAAAGCGGTGTCAAGGGAAGGTGAGGACCAGCCACAGCTCTAAGCCCTTAGATGTAGCGTATGTCAGAAATCGGTTGGGTGTTTGCACTTTGGGAGGTGGTCTGCGCCTGGAGTGAGAGAGAGATTGAGCCTGAGAATGTGTGTTGGGAGTGCTGGGAGGCAAAGCCAGGGTAGATGGCCAGAGTGTGTTTGGCTGTGAAAGCGGTGTCAAGGGAAGGTGAGGACCAGCAACAGCTCTAAACCCTCAGGCCTATCGTAGGGGAGAAATGGCTTGGACGTTTGCACTTTGGGAGGTGGTCTGTGCCGGGAGTGAGAGTGATAGTGAGCCTGAGAATGTGTGTTGGGAGTGCCTGGAGGCAAGGGCAGCGCAGATGGGCAGAGTGCGTTTGGCTGTGAAAGCGGTGTCAAGGGAAGGTGAGGACCAGCAACAGCTCTAAGGCCTTAGATGTAGCGTGTGTCAGAAATCGCTTGGGTATTTTCACTTTGGGACGTGGTCTGTGCCGGGAGTGAGAATGAGATTCAACCTGAGAATGTGTGTTGGGAGTGCTGGGAGGCAAAGCCAGGGTAGATGGGCAGAGTGCGTTTGGCTGTGAAAGCGGTGTCAAGGGAAGGTGAGGACCAGCAACAGCTCTAAGCCCTTAGATGTAGCGTGTGTCAGAAATCGCTTGGGTATTTGCTCTTTGGGAAGTGGTCTGTGCCGGCAGTGATAGTGAGATTCAACCTGAGAATGTGTTTTGGGAGTGCTGGGAGGCAAAACCAGCGTAGATGGGCAGAGTGTGTTTGGCTGTGAAAGCGGTGTCAAGGGAAGGTTAGGACCAGCCACAGCTCTAAGCCCTTAGATGTAGCGTATGTCAGAAATCGGTTGGGTGTTTGCACTTTGGGAGGTGGTCTGCGCCAGGAGTGAGAGAGAGATTGAACTTGAGAATGTGTGTTGGGAGTGCTGAGAGGCAAGGCAAAGGCAGATGGGCAGAGTGTGTTTGGCTGTGAAAGCGGTGTCAAGGGAAGGTGTGGACCAGCAACAGCTCTAAGCCCTTAGGCCTATCGTATGGAGAAATGCCTTGGGTATTTTCACTTCGGGAGGTGGTCTGTGCCGGGAGTGAGAGTGAGATTGAGCCTGACAATGTGTGTTGGGAGTGCTGGGAGGCAAAGCCAGGGTAGATGGGCAGAGTGTGTTTGGCTGTGAAAGCGGTGTCAAGGGAAGGTGAGGACCAGCCACAGCTCTAAGCCCTTAGATGTAGCGTGTGTCAGAAATCGCTTGGGTATTTGCTCTTTGGGAAGTGGTCTGTGCCGGCAGTGATAGTGAGATTCAACCTGAGAATGTGTGTTGGGAGTGCTGGGAGGCAAAACCAGCGTAGATGGGCAGAGTGTGTTTGGCTGTGAAAGCGGTGTCAAGGGAAGGTGAGGACCAGCCACAGCTCTAAGCCCTTAGATGTAGCGTATGTCAGAAATCGGTTGGGTGTTTGCACTTTGGGAGGTGGTCTGCGCCTGGAGTGAGAGAGAGATTGAGCCTGAGAATGTGTGTTGGGAGTGCTGGTAGGCAAAGCCAGGGTAGATGGCCAGAGTGTGTTTGGCTGTGAAAGCGGTGTCAAGGGAAGGTGAGGACCAGCAACAGCTCTAAACCCTCAGGCCTATCGTAGGGGAGAAATGGCTTGGACGTTTGCACTTTGGGAGGTGGTCTGTGCCGGGAGTGAGAGTGATAGTGAGCCTGAGAATGTGTGTTGGGAGTGCCTGGAGGCAAGGGCAGCGCAGATGGGCAGAGTGCGTTTGGCTGTGAAAGCGGTGTCAAGGGAAGGTGAGGACCAGCAACAGCTCTAAGGCCTTAGATGTAGCGTGTGTCAGAAATCGCTTGGGTATTTTCACTTTGGGACGTGGTCTGTGCCGGGAGTGAGAATGAGATTCAACCTGAGAATGTGTGTTGGGAGTGCTGGGAGGCAAAGCCAGGGTAGATCGGCAGAGTGCGTTTGGCTGTGAAAGCGGTGTCAAGGGAAGGTGAGGACCAGCAACAGCTCTAAGCCCTTAGATGTAGCGTGTGTCAGAAATCGCTTGGGTATTTGCTCTTTGGGAAGTGGTCTGTGCCGGCAGTGATAGTGAGATTCAACCTGAGAATGTGTTTTGGGAGTGCTGGGAGGCAAAACCAGCGTAGATGGCCAGAGTGTGTTTGGCTGTGAAAGCGGTGTCAAGGGAAGGTTAGGACCAGCCACAGCTCTAAGGCCTTAGATGTAGCGTATGTCAGAAATCGGTTGGGTGTTTGCACTTTGGGAGGTGGTCTGCGCCAGGAGTGAGAGAGAGATTGAACTTGAGAATGTGTGTTGGGAGTGCTGAGAGGCAAGGCAAAGGCAGATGGGCAGAGTGTGTTTGGCTGTGAAAGCGGTGTCAAGGGAAGGTGTGGACCAGCAACAGCTCTAAGCCCTTAGGCCTATCGTATGGAGAAATGCCTTGGGTATTTTCACTTCGGGAGGTGGTCTGTGCCGGGAGTGAGAGTGAGATTGAGCCTGACAATGTGTGTTGGGAGTGCTGGGAGGCAAAGCCAGGGTAGATGGGCAGAGTGTGTTTGGCTGTGAAAGCGGTGTCAAGGGAAGGTGAAGACCAGCAACAGCTCTAAGCCCTTAGATGTAGCGTGTGTCAGAAATCGCTTGGGTGTTGGCATTTTGGGAGGTGGTCTGTGCCGGTAGTGAGAGTGTGTTGGGAGTGCTGGGAGGGAAGGCAAAGGCAGATGGGCAGAGTGTGTTTGGCTGTGAAAGCGGTGTCAAGGGAAGGTGAGGACCAGCCACAGCTCTAAGCCCTTAGATGTAGCGTGTGTCAGAAATCGCTTGGGTATTTGCTCTTTGGGAAGTGGTCTGTGCCGGCAGTGATAGTGAGATTCAACCTGAGAATGTGTTTTGGGAGTGCTGGGAGGCAAAACCAGCGTAGATGGGCAGAGTGTGTTTGGCTGTGAAAGCGGTGTCAAGGGAAGGTGAGGACCAGCCACAGCTCTAAGCCCTTAGATGTAGCGTATGTCAGAAATCGGTTGGGTGTTTGCACTTTGGGAGGTGGTCTGCGCCTGGAGTGAGAGAGAGATTGAGCCTGAGAATGTGTGTTGGGAGTGCTGGGAGGCAAAGCCAGGGTAGATGGCCAGAGTGTGTTTGGCTGTGAAAGCGGTGTCAAGGGAAGGTGAGGACCAGCAACAGCTCTAAACCCTCAGGCCTATCGTAGGGGAGAAATGGCTTGGACGTTTGCACTTTGGGAGGTGGTCTGTGCCGGGAGTGAGAGTGATAGTGAGCCTGAGAATGTGTGTTGGGAGTGCCTGGAGGCAAGGGCAGCGCAGATGGGCAGAGTGCGTTTGGCTGTGAAAGCGGTGTCAAGGGAAGGTGAGGACCAGCAACAGCTCTAAGGCCTTAGATGTAGCGTGTGTCAGAAATCGCTTGGGTATTTTCACTTTGGGACGTGGTCTGTGCCGGGAGTGAGAATGAGATTCAACCTGAGAATGTGTGTTGGGAGTGCTGGGAGGCAAAGCCAGGGTAGATGGGCAGAGTGCGTTTGGCTGTGAAAGCGGTGTCAAGGGAAGGTGAGGACCAGCAACAGCTCTAAGCCCTTAGATGTAGCGTGTGTCAGAAATCGCTTGGGTATTTGCTCTTTGGGAAGTGGTCTGTGCCGGCAGTGATAGTGAGATTCAACCTGAGAATGTGTTTTGGGAGTGCTGGGAGGCAAAACCAGCGTAGATGGGCAGAGTGTGTTTGGCTGTGAAAGCGGTGTCAAGGGAAGGTTAGGACCAGCCACAGCTCTAAGCCCTTAGATGTAGCGTATGTCAGAAATCGGTTGGGTGTTTGCACTTTGGGAGGTGGTCTGCGCCAGGAGTGAGAGAGAGATTGAACTTGAGAATGTGTGTTGGGAGTGCTGAGAGGCAAGGCAAAGGCAGATGGGCAGAGTGTGTTTGGCTGTGAAAGCGGTGTCAAGGGAAGGTGTGGACCAGCAACAGCTCTAAGCCCTTAGGCCTATCGTATGGAGAAATGCCTTGGGTATTTTCACTTCGGGAGGTGGTCTGTGCCGGGAGTGAGAGTGAGATTGAGCCTGACAATGTGTGTTGGGAGTGCTGGGAGGCAAAGCCAGGGTAGATGGGCAGAGTGTGTTTGGCTGTGAAAGCGGTGTCAAGGGAAGGTGAGGACCAGCCACAGCTCTAAGCCCTTAGATGTAGCGTGTGTCAGAAATCGCTTGGGTATTTGCTCTTTGGGAAGTGGTCTGTGCCGGCAGTGATAGTGAGATTCAACCTGAGAATGTGTGTTGGGAGTGCTGGGAGGCAAAACCAGCGTAGATGGGCAGAGTGTGTTTGGCTGTGAAAGCGGTGTCAAGGGAAGGTGAGGACCAGCCACAGCTCTAAGCCCTTAGATGTAGCGTATGTCAGAAATCGGTTGGGTGTTTGCACTTTGGGAGGTGGTCTGCGCCTGGAGTGAGAGAGAGATTGAGCCTGAGAATGTGTGTTGGGAGTGCTGGTAGGCAAAGCCAGGGTAGATGGCCAGAGTGTGTTTGGCTGTGAAAGCGGTGTCAAGGGAAGGTGAGGACCAGCAACAGCTCTAAACCCTCAGGCCTATCGTAGGGGAGAAATGGCTTGGACGTTTGCACTTTGGGAGGTGGTCTGTGCCGGGAGTGAGAGTGATAGTGAGCCTGAGAATGTGTGTTGGGAGTGCCTGGAGGCAAGGGCAGCGCAGATGGGCAGAGTGCGTTTGGCTGTGAAAGCGGTGTCAAGGGAAGGTGAGGACCAGCAACAGCTCTAAGGCCTTAGATGTAGCGTGTGTCAGAAATCGCTTGGGTATTTTCACTTTGGGACGTGGTCTGTGCCGGGAGTGAGAATGAGATTCAACCTGAGAATGTGTGTTGGGAGTGCTGGGAGGCAAAGCCAGGGTAGATCGGCAGAGTGCGTTTGGCTGTGAAAGCGGTGTCAAGGGAAGGTGAGGACCAGCAACAGCTCTAAGCCCTTAGATGTAGCGTGTGTCAGAAATCGCTTGGGTATTTGCTCTTTGGGAAGTGGTCTGTGCCGGCAGTGATAGTGAGATTCAACCTGAGAATGTGTTTTGGGAGTGCTGGGAGGCAAAACCAGCGTAGATGGCCAGAGTGTGTTTGGCTGTGAAAGCGGTGTCAAGGGAAGGTTAGGACCAGCCACAGCTCTAAGGCCTTAGATGTAGCGTATGTCAGAAATCGGTTGGGTGTTTGCACTTTGGGAGGTGGTCTGCGCCAGGAGTGAGAGAGAGATTGAACTTGAGAATGTGTGTTGGGAGTGCTGAGAGGCAAGGCAAAGGCAGATGGGCAGAGTGTGTTTGGCTGTGAAAGCGGTGTCAAGGGAAGGTGTGGACCAGCAACAGCTCTAAGCCCTTAGGCCTATCGTATGGAGAAATGCCTTGGGTATTTTCACTTCGGGAGGTGGTCTGTGCCGGGAGTGAGAGTGAGATTGAGCCTGACAATGTGTGTTGGGAGTGCTGGGAGGCAAAGCCAGGGTAGATGGGCAGAGTGTGTTTGGCTGTGAAAGCGGTGTCAAGGGAAGGTGAAGACCAGCAACAGCTCTAAGCCCTTAGATGTAGCGTGTGTCAGAAATCGCTTGGGTGTTGGCATTTTGGGAGGTGGTCTGTGCCGGTAGTGAGAGTGTGTTGGGAGTGCTGGGAGGGAAGGCAAAGGCAGATGGGCAGAGTGTGTTTGGCTGTGAAAGCGGTGTCAAGGGAAGGTGAGGACCAGCCACAGCTCTAAGCCCTTAGATGTAGCGTGTGTCAGAAATCGCTTGGGTATTTGCTCTTTGGGAAGTGGTCTGTGCCGGCAGTGATAGTGAGATTCAACCTGAGAATGTGTTTTGGGAGTGCTGGGAGGCAAAACCAGCGTAGATGGGCAGAGTGTGTTTGGCTGTGAAAGCGGTGTCAAGGGAAGGTGAGGACCAGCCACAGCTCTAAGCCCTTAGATGTAGCGTATGTCAGAAATCGGTTGGGTGTTTGCACTTTGGGAGGTGGTCTGCGCCTGGAGTGAGAGAGAGATTGAGCCTGAGAATGTGTGTTGGGAGTGCTGGGAGGCAAAGCCAGGGTAGATGGCCAGAGTGTGTTTGGCTGTGAAAGCGGTGTCAAGGGAAGGTGAGGACCAGCAACAGCTCTAAACCCTCAGGCCTATCGTAGGGGAGAAATGGCTTGGACGTTTGCACTTTGGGAGGTGGTCTGTGCCGGGAGTGAGAGTGATAGTGAGCCTGAGAATGTGTGTTGGGAGTGCCTGGAGGCAAGGGCAGCGCAGATGGGCAGAGTGCGTTTGGCTGTGAAAGCGGTGTCAAGGGAAGGTGAGGACCAGCAACAGCTCTAAGGCCTTAGATGTAGCGTGTGTCAGAAATCGCTTGGGTATTTTCACTTTGGGACGTGGTCTGTGCCGGGAGTGAGAATGAGATTCAACCTGAGAATGTGTGTTGGGAGTGCTGGGAGGCAAAGCCAGGGTAGATGGGCAGAGTGCGTTTGGCTGTGAAAGCGGTGTCAAGGGAAGGTGAGGACCAGCAACAGCTCTAAGCCCTTAGATGTAGCGTGTGTCAGAAATCGCTTGGGTATTTGCTCTTTGGGAAGTGGTCTGTGCCGGCAGTGATAGTGAGATTCAACCTGAGAATGTGTTTTGGGAGTGCTGGGAGGCAAAACCAGCGTAGATGGGCAGAGTGTGTTTGGCTGTGAAAGCGGTGTCAAGGGAAGGTTAGGACCAGCCACAGCTCTAAGGCCTTAGATGTAGCGTATGTCAGAAATCGGTTGGGTGTTTGCACTTTGGGAGGTGGTCTGCGCCAGGAGTGAGAGAGAGATTGAACTTGAGAATGTGTGTTGGGAGTGCTGAGAGGCAAGGCAAAGGCAGATGGGCAGAGTGTGTTTGGCTGTGAAAGCGGTGTCAAGGGAAGGTGTGGACCAGCAACAGCTCTAAGCCCTTAGGCCTATCGTATGGAGAAATGCCTTGGGTATTTTCACTTCGGGAGGTGGTCTGTGCCGGGAGTGAGAGTGAGATTGAGCCTGACAATGTGTGTTGGGAGTGCTGGGAGGCAAAGCCAGGGTAGATGGGCAGAGTGTGTTTGGCTGTGAAAGCGGTGTCAAGGGAAGGTGAGGACCAGCCACAGCTCTAAGCCCTTAGATGTAGCGTGTGTCAGAAATCGCTTGGGTATTTGCTCTTTGGGAAGTGGTCTGTGCCGGCAGTGATAGTGAGATTCAACCTGCGAATGTGTTTTGGGAGTGCTGGGAGGCAAAACCAGCGTAGATGGCCAGAGTGTGTTTGGCTGTGAAAGCGGTGTCAAGGGAAGGTGAGGACCAGCCACAGCTCTAAGCCCTTAGATGTAGCGTGTGTCAGAAATCGCTTGGGTGTTGGCATTTTGGGAGGTGGTCTGTGCCGGTAGTGAGAGTGTGTTGGGAGTGCTGGGAGGGAAGGCAAAGGCAGATGGGCAGAGTGTGTTTGGCTGTGAAAGCGGTGTCAAGGGAAGGTGAGGACCAGCAACAGCTCTAAGGCCTTAGATGTAGCGTGTGTCAGAAATCGCTTGGGTATTTGCTCTTTGGGAAGTGGTCTGTGCCGGCAGTGATAGTGAGATTCATCCTGAGAATGTGTTTTGGGAGTGCTGGGAGGCAAAACCAGCGTAGATGGGCAGAGTGTGTTTGGCTGTGAAAGCGGTGTCAAGGGAAGGTGAGGACCAGCCACAGCTCTAAGCCCTTAGATGTAGCGTATGTCAGAAATCGGTTGGGTGTTTGCACTTTGGGAGGTGGTCTGCGCCAGGAGTGAGAGAGAGATTGAGCCTGAGAATGTGTGTTGGGAGTGCTGGGAGGCAAAGCCAGGGTAGATGGCCTGAGTGTGTTTGTCTGTGAAAGCGGTGTCAAGGGAAGGTGAGGACCAGCAACAGCTCTAAGCCCTTAGATGTAGCGTGTGTCAGAAATCGCTTGGGTATTTTCACTTTGGGAGGTGGTCTGCGCCAGGAGTGAGAGAGAGATTGAACTTGAGAATGTGCGTTGGGAGTGCTGGGAGGCAAGGGCAGCGCTGATGGCCAGAGTGTGTTTGGCTGTGAAAGCGGTGTCAAGGGAAGGTGAGGACCAGCAACAGCTCTAAGCCCTTAGATGTAGCATGTGGCAGAAATCCCTTGGGTGTTTTGACTTTGGGAGGTGGTCTGTGCAGGGAGTGAGAGTTAGAGCGTGAGTGTGCTTGAGAACGTGTGTTGGGAGTGCTGGGAGGCAAGGGCAGCGCAGATGGGCAGAGTGTGTTTGGCTGTGAAAGCGGTGTCAAGGGAAGGTGAGGACAAGCAACAGCTCTAAGCCCTTAGATGTAGCGTTTGTCAGAAATCGCTTGGACGTTTGCACTTTGGGAGGTGGTCTGTGCCGGGAGTGAGAGTGTTTTGGGAGTGCTGGGACGCAAGGCAAAGGCAGATGGGCAGAGTGTGTTTGGCTGTGAAAGCGGTGTCAAGGGAAGGTGAGGACCAGCAACAGCTCTAAGGCCTTAGATGTAGCGTGTGTCAGAAATCGCTTGGGTATTTGCTCTTTGGGAAGTGGTCTGTGCCGGCAGTGATAGTGAGATTCATCCTGAGAATGTGTTTTGGGAGTGCTGGGAGGCAAAACCAGCGTAGATGGGCAGAGTGTGTTTGGCTGTGAAAGCGGTGTCAAGGGAAGGTGAGGACCAGCCACAGCTCTAAGCCCTTAGATGTAGCGTATGTCAGAAATCGGTTGGGTGTTTGCACTTTGGGAGGTGGTCTGCGCCAGGAGTGAGAGAGAGATTGAACTTGAGAATGTGTGTTGGGAGTGCTGAGAGGCAAGGCAAAGGCAGATGGCCAGAGTGTGTTTGGCTGTGAAAGCGGTGTCAAGGGAAGGTGAGGACCAGCAACAGCTCTAAGCACTTAGGCCTATCGTGTGGGAGAAATGGCTTGGAGGTTTGCACTTTGGGAGGTGGTCTGTGCCGGGAGTGAGAATGAGAGTGAGCCTGAGAATGTGTGTTGGGAGTGCTGGGAGTTGAGGCAAAGGCAGATGGGCAGAGTGTGTTTGGCTGTGAAAGCGGTGTCAAGGGAAGGTGAGGACCAGCCACAGCTCTAAGCCCTTAGATGTAGCGTATGTCAGAAATCGGTTGGGTGTTTGCACTTTGGGAGGTGGTCTGCGCCTGGAGTGAGAGAGAGATTGAGCCTGAGAATGTGTGTTGGGAGTGCTGGGAGGCAAAGCCAGGGTAGATGGCCAGAGTGTGTTTGGCTGTGAAAGCGGTGTCAAGGGAAGGTGAGGACCAGCAACAGCTCTAAACCCTCAGGCCTATCGTAGGGGAGAAATGGCTTGGACGTTTGCACTTTGGGAGGTGGTCTGTGCCGGGAGTGAGAGTGATAGTGAGCCTGAGAATGTGTGTTGGGAGTGCCTGGAGGCAAGGGCAGCGCAGATGGGCAGAGTGCGTTTGGCTGTGAAAGCGGTGTCAAGGGAAGGTGAGGACCAGCAACAGCTCTAAGGCCTTAGATGTAGCGTGTGTCAGAAATCGCTTGGGTATTTTCACTTTGGGACGTGGTCTGTGCCGGGAGTGAGAATGAGATTCAACCTGAGAATGTGTGTTGGGAGTGCTGGGAGGCAAAGCCAGGGTAGATGGGCAGAGTGCGTTTGGCTGTGAAAGCGGTGTCAAGGGAAGGTGAGGACCAGCAACAGCTCTAAGCCCTTAGATGTAGCGTGTGTCAGAAATCGCTTGGGTATTTGCTCTTTGGGAAGTGGTCTGTGCCGGCAGTGATAGTGAGATTCAACCTGAGAATGTGTTTTGGGAGTGCTGGGAGGCAAAACCAGCGTAGATGGGCAGAGTGTGTTTGGCTGTGAAAGCGGTGTCAAGGGAAGGTTAGGACCAGCCACAGCTCTAAGCCCTTAGATGTAGCGTATGTCAGAAATCGGTTGGGTGTTTGCACTTTGGGAGGTGGTCTGCGCCAGGAGTGAGAGAGAGATTGAACTTGAGAATGTGTGTTGGGAGTGCTGAGAGGCAAGGCAAAGGCAGATGGGCAGAGTGTGTTTGGCTGTGAAAGCGGTGTCAAGGGAAGGTGTGGACCAGCAACAGCTCTAAGCCCTTAGGCCTATCGTATGGAGAAATGCCTTGGGTATTTTCACTTCGGGAGGTGGTCTGTGCCGGGAGTGAGAGTGAGATTGAGCCTGACAATGTGTGTTGGGAGTGCTGGGAGGCAAAGCCAGGGTAGATGGGCAGAGTGTGTTTGGCTGTGAAAGCGGTGTCAAGGGAAGGTGAGGACCAGCCACAGCTCTAAGCCCTTAGATGTAGCGTGTGTCAGAAATCGCTTGGGTATTTGCTCTTTGGGAAGTGGTCTGTGCCGGCAGTGATAGTGAGATTCAACCTGAGAATGTGTGTTGGGAGTGCTGGGAGGCAAAACCAGCGTAGATGGGCAGAGTGTGTTTGGCTGTGAAAGCGGTGTCAAGGGAAGGTGAGGACCAGCCACAGCTCTAAGCCCTTAGATGTAGCGTATGTCAGAAATCGGTTGGGTGTTTGCACTTTGGGAGGTGGTCTGCGCCTGGAGTGAGAGAGAGATTGAGCCTGAGAATGTGTGTTGGGAGTGCTGGTAGGCAAAGCCAGGGTAGATGGCCAGAGTGTGTTTGGCTGTGAAAGCGGTGTCAAGGGAAGGTGAGGACCAGCAACAGCTCTAAACCCTCAGGCCTATCGTAGGGGAGAAATGGCTTGGACGTTTGCACTTTGGGAGGTGGTCTGTGCCGGGAGTGAGAGTGATAGTGAGCCTGAGAATGTGTGTTGGGAGTGCCTGGAGGCAAGGGCAGCGCAGATGGGCAGAGTGCGTTTGGCTGTGAAAGCGGTGTCAAGGGAAGGTGAGGACCAGCAACAGCTCTAAGGCCTTAGATGTAGCGTGTGTCAGAAATCGCTTGGGTATTTTCACTTTGGGACGTGGTCTGTGCCGGGAGTGAGAATGAGATTCAACCTGAGAATGTGTGTTGGGAGTGCTGGGAGGCAAAGCCAGGGTAGATCGGCAGAGTGCGTTTGGCTGTGAAAGCGGTGTCAAGGGAAGGTGAGGACCAGCAACAGCTCTAAGCCCTTAGATGTAGCGTGTGTCAGAAATCGCTTGGGTATTTGCTCTTTGGGAAGTGGTCTGTGCCGGCAGTGATAGTGAGATTCAACCTGAGAATGTGTTTTGGGAGTGCTGGGAGGCAAAACCAGCGTAGATGGCCAGAGTGTGTTTGGCTGTGAAAGCGGTGTCAAGGGAAGGTTAGGACCAGCCACAGCTCTAAGGCCTTAGATGTAGCGTATGTCAGAAATCGGTTGGGTGTTTGCACTTTGGGAGGTGGTCTGCGCCAGGAGTGAGAGAGAGATTGAACTTGAGAATGTGTGTTGGGAGTGCTGAGAGGCAAGGCAAAGGCAGATGGGCAGAGTGTGTTTGGCTGTGAAAGCGGTGTCAAGGGAAGGTGTGGACCAGCAACAGCTCTAAGCCCTTAGGCCTATCGTATGGAGAAATGCCTTGGGTATTTTCACTTCGGGAGGTGGTCTGTGCCGGGAGTGAGAGTGAGATTGAGCCTGACAATGTGTGTTGGGAGTGCTGGGAGGCAAAGCCAGGGTAGATGGGCAGAGTGTGTTTGGCTGTGAAAGCGGTGTCAAGGGAAGGTGAAGACCAGCAACAGCTCTAAGCCCTTAGATGTAGCGTGTGTCAGAAATCGCTTGGGTGTTGGCATTTTGGGAGGTGGTCTGTGCCGGTAGTGAGAGTGTGTTGGGAGTGCTGGGAGGGAAGGCAAAGGCAGATGGGCAGAGTGTGTTTGGCTGTGAAAGCGGTGTCAAGGGAAGGTGAGGACCAGCCACAGCTCTAAGCCCTTAGATGTAGCGTGTGTCAGAAATCGCTTGGGTATTTGCTCTTTGGGAAGTGGTCTGTGCCGGCAGTGATAGTGAGATTCAACCTGAGAATGTGTTTTGGGAGTGCTGGGAGGCAAAACCAGCGTAGATGGGCAGAGTGTGTTTGGCTGTGAAAGCGGTGTCAAGGGAAGGTGAGGACCAGCCACAGCTCTAAGCCCTTAGATGTAGCGTATGTCAGAAATCGGTTGGGTGTTTGCACTTTGGGAGGTGGTCTGCGCCTGGAGTGAGAGAGAGATTGAGCCTGAGAATGTGTGTTGGGAGTGCTGGGAGGCAAAGCCAGGGTAGATGGCCAGAGTGTGTTTGGCTGTGAAAGCGGTGTCAAGGGAAGGTGAGGACCAGCAACAGCTCTAAACCCTCAGGCCTATCGTAGGGGAGAAATGGCTTGGACGTTTGCACTTTGGGAGGTGGTCTGTGCCGGGAGTGAGAGTGATAGTGAGCCTGAGAATGTGTGTTGGGAGTGCCTGGAGGCAAGGGCAGCGCAGATGGGCAGAGTGCGTTTGGCTGTGAAAGCGGTGTCAAGGGAAGGTGAGGACCAGCAACAGCTCTAAGCCCTTAGATGTAGCGTGTGTCAGAAATCGCTTGGGTATTTTCACTTTGGGACGTGGTCTGTGCCGGGAGTGAGAATGAGATTCAACCTGAGAATGTGTGTTGGGAGTGCTGGGAGGCAAAGCCAGGCTAGATGGGCAGAGTGCGTTTGGCTGTGAAAGCGGTGTCAAGGGAAGGTGAGGACCAGCAACAGCTCTAAGGCCTTAGATGTAGCGTGTGTCAGAAATCGCTTGGGTATTTTCACTTCGGGAGGTGGTCTGTGCCGGCAGTGATAGTGAGATTCAACCTGAGAATGTGTTTTGGGAGTGCTGGGAGGCAAAACAAGCGTAGATGGCCAGAGTGTGTTTGGCTGTGAAAGCGGTGTCAAGGGAAGGTGAGGACCAGCCACAGCTCTAAGGCCTTAGATGTAGCGTGTGTCAGAAATCGCTTGGGTGTTGGCATTTTGGGAGGTGGTCTGTGCCGGTAGTGAGAGTGTGTTGGGAGTGCTGGGAGGGAAGGGAAAGGCACATGGCCTGAGTGTGTTTGTCTGTGAAAGCGGTGTCAAGGGAAGGTGAGGACCAGCAACAGCTCTAAGCCCTTAGATGTAGCGTGTGTCAGAAATCGCTTGGGTATTTTCACTTTGGGAGGTGGTCTGCGCCAGGAGTGAGAGAGAGATTGAACTTGAGAATGTGCGTTGGGAGTGCTGGGAGGCAAGGGCAGCGCTGATGGCCAGAGTGTGTTTGGCTGTGAAAGCGGTGTCAAGGGAAGGTGAGGACCAGCAACAGCTCTAAGCCCTTAGATGTAGCATGTGGCAGAAATCCCTTGGGTGTTTTGACTTTGGGAGGTGGTCTGTGCAGGGAGTGAGAGTGAGAGCGTGAGTGTGCTTGAGAACGTGTGTTGGGAGTGCTGGGAGGCAAGGGCAGCGCAGATGGGCAGAGTGTGTTTGGCTGTGAAAGCGGTGTCAAGGGAAGGTGAGGACAAGCAACAGCTCTAAGCCCTTAGATGTAGCGTTTGTCAGAAATCGCTTGGACGTTTGCACTTTGGGAGGTGGTCTGTGCCGGGAGTGAGAGTGTTTTGGGAGTGCTGGGACGCAAGGCAAAGGCAGATGGGCAGAGTGTGTTTGGCTGTGAAAGCGGTGTCAAGGGAAGGTGAGGACCAGCAACAGCTCTAAGGCCTTAGATGTAGCGTGTGTCAGAAATCGCTTGGGTATTTGCTCTTTGGGAAGTGGTCTGTGCCGGCAGTGATAGTGAGATTCATCCTGAGAATGTGTTTTGGGAGTGCTGGGAGGCAAAACCAGCGTAGATGGTCAGAGTGTGTTTGGCTGTGAAAGCGGTGTCAAGGGAAGGTGAGGACCAGCCACAGCTCTAAGCCCTTAGATGTAGCGTATGTCAGAAATCGGTTGGGTGTTTGCACTTTGGGAGGTGGTCTGCGCCAGGAGTGAGAGAGAGATTGAACTTGAGAATGTGTGTTGGGAGTGCTGAGAGGCAAGGCAAAGGCAGATGGGCAGAGTGTGTTTGGCTGTGAAAGCGGTGTCAAGGGAAGGTGAGGACCAGCAACAGCTCTAAGCACTTAGGCCTATCGTGTGGGAGAAATGGCTTGGAGGTTTGCACTTTGGGAGGTGGTCTGTGCCGGGAGTGAGAATGAGAGTGAGCCTGAGAATGTGTGTTGGGAGTGCTGGGAGTTGAGGCAAAGGCAGATGGGCAGAGTGTGTTTGGCTGTGAAAGCGGTGTCAAGGGAAGGTGAGGACCAGCCACAGCTCTAAGCCCTTAGATGTAGCGTATGTCAGAAATCGGTTGGGTGTTTGCACTTTGGGAGGTGGTCTGCGCCTGGAGTGAGAGAGAGATTGAGCCTGAGAATGTGTGTTGGGAGTGCTGGGAGGCAAAGCCAGGGTAGATGGCCAGAGTGTGTTTGGCTGTGAAAGCGGTGTCAAGGGAAGGTGAGGACCAGCAACAGCTCTAAACCCTCAGGCCTATCGTAGGGGAGAAATGGCTTGGACGTTTGCACTTTGGGAGGTGGTCTGTGCCGGGAGTGAGAGTGATAGTGAGCCTGAGAATGTGTGTTGGGAGTGCCTGGAGGCAAGGGCAGCGCAGATGGGCAGAGTGCGTTTGGCTGTGAAAGCGGTGTCAAGGGAAGGTGAGGACCAGCAACAGCTCTAAGGCCTTAGATGTAGCGTGTGTCAGAAATCGCTTGGGTATTTTCACTTTGGGACGTGGTCTGTGCCGGGAGTGAGAATGAGATTCAACCTGAGAATGTGTGTTGGGAGTGCTGGGAGGCAAAGCCAGGGTAGATGGGCAGAGTGCGTTTGGCTGTGAAAGCGGTGTCAAGGGAAGGTGAGGACCAGCAACAGCTCTAAGCCCTTAGATGTAGCGTGTGTCAGAAATCGCTTGGGTATTTGCTCTTTGGGAAGTGGTCTGTGCCGGCAGTGATAGTGAGATTCAACCTGAGAATGTGTTTTGGGAGTGCTGGGAGGCAAAACCAGCGTAGATGGCCAGAGTGTGTTTGGCTGTGAAAGCGGTGTCAAGGGAAGGTTAGGACCAGCCACAGCTCTAAGGCCTTAGATGTAGCGTATGTCAGAAATCGGTTGGGTGTTTGCACTTTGGGAGGTGGTCTGCGCCAGGAGTGAGAGAGAGATTGAACTTGAGAATGTGTGTTGGGAGTGCTGAGAGGCAAGGCAAAGGCAGATGGGCAGAGTGTGTTTGGCTGTGAAAGCGGTGTCAAGGGAAGGTGTGGACCAGCAACAGCTCTAAGCCCTTAGGCCTATCGTATGGAGAAATGCCTTGGGTATTTTCACTTCGGGAGGTGGTCTGTGCCGGGAGTGAGAGTGAGATTGAGCCTGACAATGTGTGTTGGGAGTGCTGGGAGGCAAAGCCAGGGTAGATGGGCAGAGTGTGTTTGGCTGTGAAAGCGGTGTCAAGGGAAGGTGAAGACCAGCAACAGCTCTAAGCCCTTAGATGTAGCGTGTGTCAGAAATCGCTTGGGTGTTGGCATTTTGGGAGGTGGTCTGTGCCGGTAGTGAGAGTGTGTTGGGAGTGCTGGGAGGGAAGGCAAAGGCAGATGGGCAGAGTGTGTTTGGCTGTGAAAGCGGTGTCAAGGGAAGGTGAGGACCAGCCACAGCTCTAAGCCCTTAGATGTAGCGTGTGTCAGAAATCGCTTGGGTATTTGCTCTTTGGGAAGTGGTCTGTGCCGGCAGTGATAGTGAGATTCAACCTGAGAATGTGTTTTGGGAGTGCTGGGAGGCAAAACCAGCGTAGATGGGCAGAGTGTGTTTGGCTGTGAAAGCGGTGTCAAGGGAAGGTGAGGACCAGCCACAGCTCTAAGCCCTTAGATGTAGCGTATGTCAGAAATCGGTTGGGTGTTTGCACTTTGGGAGGTGGTCTGCGCCAGGAGTGAGAGAGAGATTGAGCCTGAGAATGTGTGTTGGGAGTGCTGGGAGGCAAAGCCAGGGTAGATGGGCAGAGTGTGTTTGTCTGTGAAAGCGGTGTCAAGGGAAGGTGAGGACCAGCAACAGCTCTAAACCCTCAGGCCTATCGTAGGGGAGAAATGGCTTGGACGTTTGCACTTTGGGAGGTGGTCTGTGCCGGGAGTGAGAGTGATAGTGAGCCTGAGAATGTGTGTTGGGAGTGCCTGGAGGCAAGGGCAGCGCAGATGGGCAGAGTGCGTTTGGCTGTGAAAGCGGTGTCAAGGGAAGGTGAGGACCAGCAACAGCTCTAAGCCCTTAGATGTAGCGTGTGTCAGAAATCGCTTGGGTATTTTCACTTTGGGACGTGGTCTGTGCCGGGAGTGAGAATGAGATTCAACCTGAGAATGTGTGTTGGGAGTGCTGGGAGGCAAAGCCAGGCTAGATGGGCAGAGTGCGTTTGGCTGTGAAAGCGGTGTCAAGGGAAGGTGAGGACCAGCAACAGCTCTAAGGCCTTAGATGTAGCGTGTGTCAGAAATCGCTTGGGTATTTTCACTTCGGGAGGTGGTCTGTGCCGGCAGTGATAGTGAGATTCAACCTGAGAATGTGTTTTGGGAGTGCTGGGAGGCAAAACAAGCGTAGATGGCCAGAGTGTGTTTGGCTGTGAAAGCGGTGTCAAGGGAAGGTGAGGACCAGCCACAGCTCTAAGGCCTTAGATGTAGCGTGTGTCAGAAATCGCTTGGGTGTTGGCATTTTGGGAGGTGGTCTGTGCCGGTAGTGAGAGTGTGTTGGGAGTGCTGGGAGGGAAGGGAAAGGCACATGGCCTGAGTGTGTTTGTCTGTGAAAGCGGTGTCAAGGGAAGGTGAGGACCAGCAACAGCTCTAAGCCCTTAGATGTAGCGTGTGTCAGAAATCGCTTGGGTATTTTCACTTTGGGAGGTGGTCTGCGCCAGGAGTGAGAGAGAGATTGAACTTGAGAATGTGCGTTGGGAGTGCTGGGAGGCAAGGGCAGCGCTGATGGCCAGAGTGTGTTTGGCTGTGAAAGCGGTGTCAAGGGAAGGTGAGGACCAGCAACAGCTCTAAGCCCTTAGATGTAGCATGTGGCAGAAATCCCTTGGGTGTTTTGACTTTGGGAGGTGGTCTGTGCAGGGAGTGAGAGTGAGAGCGTGAGTGTGCTTGAGAACGTGTGTTGGGAGTGCTGGGAGGCAAGGGCAGCGCAGATGGGCAGAGTGTGTTTGGCTGTGAAAGCGGTGTCAAGGGAAGGTGAGGACAAGCAACAGCTCTAAGCCCTTAGATGTAGCGTTTGTCAGAAATCGCTTGGACGTTTGCACTTTGGGAGGTGGTCTGTGCCGGGAGTGAGAGTGTTTTGGGAGTGCTGGGACGCAAGGCAAAGGCAGATGGGCAGAGTGTGTTTGGCTGTGAAAGCGGTGTCAAGGGAAGGTGAGGACCAGCAACAGCTCTAAGGCCTTAGATGTAGCGTGTGTCAGAAATCGCTTGGGTATTTGCTCTTTGGGAAGTGGTCTGTGCCGGCAGTGATAGTGAGATTCATCCTGAGAATGTGTTTTGGGAGTGCTGGGAGGCAAAACCAGCGTAGATGGTCAGAGTGTGTTTGGCTGTGAAAGCGGTGTCAAGGGAAGGTGAGGACCAGCCACAGCTCTAAGCCCTTAGATGTAGCGTATGTCAGAAATCGGTTGGGTGTTTGCACTTTGGGAGGTGGTCTGCGCCAGGAGTGAGAGAGAGATTGAACTTGAGAATGTGTGTTGGGAGTGCTGAGAGGCAAGGCAAAGGCAGATGGCCAGAGTGTGTTTGGCTGTGAAAGCGGTGTCAAGGGAAGGTGAGGACCAGCAACAGCTCTAAGCACTTAGGCCTATCGTGTGGGAGAAATGGCTTGGAGGTTTGCACTTTGGGAGGTGGTCTGTGCCGGGAGTGAGAATGAGAGTGAGCCTGAGAATGTGTGTTGGGAGTGCTGGGAGTTGAGGCAAAGGCAGATGGGCAGAGTGTGTTTGGCTGTGAAAGCGGTGTCAAGGGAAGGTGAGGACCAGCCACAGCTCTAAGCCCTTAGATGTAGCGTATGTCAGAAATCGGTTGGGTGTTTGCACTTTGGGAGGTGGTCTGCGCCTGGAGTGAGAGAGAGATTGAGCCTGAGAATGTGTGTTGGGAGTGCTGGGAGGCAAAGCCAGGGTAGATGGCCAGAGTGTGTTTGGCTGTGAAAGCGGTGTCAAGGGAAGGTGAGGACCAGCAACAGCTCTAAACCCTCAGGCCTATCGTAGGGGAGAAATGGCTTGGACGTTTGCACTTTGGGAGGTGGTCTGTGCCGGGAGTGAGAGTGATAGTGAGCCTGAGAATGTGTGTTGGGAGTGCCTGGAGGCAAGGGCAGCGCAGATGGGCAGAGTGCGTTTGGCTGTGAAAGCGGTGTCAAGGGAAGGTGAGGACCAGCAACAGCTCTAAGGCCTTAGATGTAGCGTGTGTCAGAAATCGCTTGGGTATTTTCACTTTGGGACGTGGTCTGTGCCGGGAGTGAGAATGAGATTCAACCTGAGAATGTGTGTTGGGAGTGCTGGGAGGCAAAGCCAGGGTAGATGGGCAGAGTGCGTTTGGCTGTGAAAGCGGTGTCAAGGGAAGGTGAGGACCAGCAACAGCTCTAAGCCCTTAGATGTAGCGTGTGTCAGAAATCGCTTGGGTATTTGCTCTTTGGGAAGTGGTCTGTGCCGGCAGTGATAGTGAGATTCAACCTGAGAATGTGTTTTGGGAGTGCTGGGAGGCAAAACCAGCGTAGATGGGCAGAGTGTGTTTGGCTGTGAAAGCGGTGTCAAGGGAAGGTTAGGACCAGCCACAGCTCTAAGGCCTTAGATGTAGCGTATGTCAGAAATCGGTTGGGTGTTTGCACTTTGGGAGGTGGTCTGCGCCAGGAGTGAGAGAGAGATTGAACTTGAGAATGTGTGTTGGGAGTGCTGAGAGGCAAGGCAAAGGCAGATGGGCAGAGTGTGTTTGGCTGTGAAAGCGGTGTCAAGGGAAGGTGTGGACCAGCAACAGCTCTAAGCCCTTAGGCCTATCGTATGGAGAAATGCCTTGGGTATTTTCACTTCGGGAGGTGGTCTGTGCCGGGAGTGAGAGTGAGATTGAGCCTGACAATGTGTGTTGGGAGTGCTGGGAGGCAAAGCCAGGGTAGATGGGCAGAGTGTGTTTGGCTGTGAAAGCGGTGTCAAGGGAAGGTGAGGACCAGCCACAGCTCTAAGCCCTTAGATGTAGCGTGTGTCAGAAATCGCTTGGGTATTTGCTCTTTGGGAAGTGGTCTGTGCCGGCAGTGATAGTGAGATTCAACCTGAGAATGTGTTTTGGGAGTGCTGGGAGGCAAAACCAGCGTAGATGGGCAGAGTGTGTTTGGCTGTGAAAGCGGGTGTCAAGGGAAGGTGAGGACCAGCCACAGCTCTAAGCCCTTAGATGTAGCGTATGTCAGAAATCGGTTGGGTGTTTGCACTTTGGGAGGTGGTCTGCGCCAGGAGTGAGAGAGAGATTGAGCCTGAGAATGTGTGTTGGGAGTGCTGGGAGGCAAAGCCAGGGTAGATGGGCAGAGTGTGTTTGTCTGTGAAAGCGGTGTCAAGGGAAGGTGAGGACCAGCAACAGCTCTAAACCCTCAGGCCTATCGTAGGGGAGAAATGGCTTGGACGTTTGCACTTTGGGAGGTGGTCTGTGCCGGGAGTGAGAGTGATAGTGAGCCTGAGAATGTGTGTTGGGAGTGCCTGGAGGCAAGGGCAGCGCAGATGGGCAGAGTGCGTTTGGCTGTGAAAGCGGTGTCAAGGGAAGGTGAGGACCAGCAACAGCTCTAAGCCCTTAGATGTAGCGTGTGTCAGAAATCGCTTGGGTATTTTCACTTTGGGACGTGGTCTGTGCCGGGAGTGAGAATGAGATTCAACCTGAGAATGTGTGTTGGGAGTGCTGGGAGGCAAAGCCAGGCTAGATGGGCAGAGTGCGTTTGGCTGTGAAAGCGGTGTCAAGGGAAGGTGAGGACCAGCAACAGCTCTAAGGCCTTAGATGTAGCGTGTGTCAGAAATCGCTTGGGTATTTTCACTTCGGGAGGTGGTCTGTGCCGGCAGTGATAGTGAGATTCAACCTGAGAATGTGTTTTGGGAGTGCTGGGAGGCAAAACAAGCGTAGATGGCCAGAGTGTGTTTGGCTGTGAAAGCGGTGTCAAGGGAAGGTGAGGACCAGCCACAGCTCTAAGGCCTTAGATGTAGCGTGTGTCAGAAATCGCTTGGGTGTTGGCATTTTGGGAGGTGGTCTGTGCCGGTAGTGAGAGTGTGTTGGGAGTGCTGGGAGGGAAGGGAAAGGCACATGGCCTGAGTGTGTTTGTCTGTGAAAGCGGTGTCAAGGGAAGGTGAGGACCAGCAACAGCTCTAAGCCCTTAGATGTAGCGTGTGTCAGAAATCGCTTGGGTATTTTCACTTTGGGAGGTGGTCTGCGCCAGGAGTGAGAGAGAGATTGAACTTGAGAATGTGCGTTGGGAGTGCTGGGAGGCAAGGGCAGCGCTGATGGCCAGAGTGTGTTTGGCTGTGAAAGCGGTGTCAAGGGAAGGTGAGGACCAGCAACAGCTCTAAGCCCTTAGATGTAGCATGTGGCAGAAATCCCTTGGGTGTTTTGACTTTGGGAGGTGGTCTGTGCAGGGAGTGAGAGTGAGAGCGTGAGTGTGCTTGAGAACGTGTGTTGGGAGTGCTGGGAGGCAAGGGCAGCGCAGATGGGCAGAGTGTGTTTGGCTGTGAAAGCGGTGTCAAGGGAAGGTGAGGACAAGCAACAGCTCTAAGCCCTTAGATGTAGCGTTTGTCAGAAATCGCTTGGACGTTTGCACTTTGGGAGGTGGTCTGTGCCGGGAGTGAGAGTGTTTTGGGAGTGCTGGGACGCAAGGCAAAGGCAGATGGGCAGAGTGTGTTTGGCTGTGAAAGCGGTGTCAAGGGAAGGTGAGGACCAGCAACAGCTCTAAGGCCTTAGATGTAGCGTGTGTCAGAAATCGCTTGGGTATTTGCTCTTTGGGAAGTGGTCTGTGCCGGCAGTGATAGTGAGATTCATCCTGAGAATGTGTTTTGGGAGTGCTGGGAGGCAAAACCAGCGTAGATGGGCAGAGTGTGTTTGGCTGTGAAAGCGGTGTCAAGGGAAGGTGAGGACCAGCCACAGCTCTAAGCCCTTAGATGTAGCGTATGTCAGAAATCGGTTGGGTGTTTGCACTTTGGGAGGTGGTCTGCGCCAGGAGTGAGAGAGAGATTGAACTTGAGAATGTGTGTTGGGAGTGCTGAGAGGCAAGGCAAAGGCAGATGGCCAGAGTGTGTTTGGCTGTGAAAGCGGTGTCAAGGGAAGGTGAGGACCAGCAACAGCTCTAAGCACTTAGGCCTATCGTGTGGGAGAAATGGCTTGGAGGTTTGCACTTTGGGAGGTGGTCTGTGCCGGGAGTGAGAATGAGAGTGAGCCTGAGAATGTGTGTTGGGAGTGCTGGGAGTTGAGGCAAAGGCAGATGGGCAGAGTGTGTTTGGCTGTGAAAGCGGTGTCAAGGGAAGGTGAGGACCAGCCACAGCTCTAAGCCCTTAGATGTAGCGTATGTCAGAAATCGGTTGGGTGTTTGCACTTTGGGAGGTGGTCTGCGCCTGGAGTGAGAGAGAGATTGAGCCTGAGAATGTGTGTTGGGAGTGCTGGGAGGCAAAGCCAGGGTAGATGGCCAGAGTGTGTTTGGCTGTGAAAGCGGTGTCAAGGGAAGGTGAGGACCAGCAACAGCTCTAAACCCTCAGGCCTATCGTAGGGGAGAAATGGCTTGGACGTTTGCACTTTGGGAGGTGGTCTGTGCCGGGAGTGAGAGTGATAGTGAGCCTGAGAATGTGTGTTGGGAGTGCCTGGAGGCAAGGGCAGCGCAGATGGGCAGAGTGCGTTTGGCTGTGAAAGCGGTGTCAAGGGAAGGTGAGGACCAGCAACAGCTCTAAGGCCTTAGATGTAGCGTGTGTCAGAAATCGCTTGGGTATTTTCACTTTGGGACGTGGTCTGTGCCGGGAGTGAGAATGAGATTCAACCTGAGAATGTGTGTTGGGAGTGCTGGGAGGCAAAGCCAGGGTAGATGGGCAGAGTGCGTTTGGCTGTGAAAGCGGTGTCAAGGGAAGGTGAGGACCAGCAACAGCTCTAAGCCCTTAGATGTAGCGTGTGTCAGAAATCGCTTGGGTATTTGCTCTTTGGGAAGTGGTCTGTGCCGGCAGTGATAGTGAGATTCAACCTGAGAATGTGTTTTGGGAGTGCTGGGAGGCAAAACCAGCGTAGATGGGCAGAGTGTGTTTGGCTGTGAAAGCGGTGTCAAGGGAAGGTTAGGACCAGCCACAGCTCTAAGGCCTTAGATGTAGCGTATGTCAGAAATCGGTTGGGTGTTTGCACTTTGGGAGGTGGTCTGCGCCAGGAGTGAGAGAGAGATTGAACTTGAGAATGTGTGTTGGGAGTGCTGAGAGGCAAGGCAAAGGCAGATGGGCAGAGTGTGTTTGGCTGTGAAAGCGGTGTCAAGGGAAGGTGTGGACCAGCAACAGCTCTAAGCCCTTAGGCCTATCGTATGGAGAAATGCCTTGGGTATTTTCACTTCGGGAGGTGGTCTGTGCCGGGAGTGAGAGTGAGATTGAGCCTGACAATGTGTGTTGGGAGTGCTGGGAGGCAAAGCCAGGGTAGATGGGCAGAGTGTGTTTGGCTGTGAAAGCGGTGTCAAGGGAAGGTGAGGACCAGCCACAGCTCTAAGCCCTTAGATGTAGCGTGTGTCAGAAATCGCTTGGGTATTTGCTCTTTGGGAAGTGGTCTGTGCCGGCAGTGATAGTGAGATTCAACCTGAGAATGTGTGTTGGGAGTGCTGGGAGGCAAAACCAGCGTAGATGGGCAGAGTGTGTTTGGCTGTGAAAGCGGTGTCAAGGGAAGGTGAGGACCAGCCACAGCTCTAAGCCCTTAGATGTAGCGTATGTCAGAAATCGGTTGGGTGTTTGCACTTTGGGAGGTGGTCTGCGCCTGGAGTGAGAGAGAGATTGAGCCTGAGAATGTGTGTTGGGAGTGCTGGTAGGCAAAGCCAGGGTAGATGGCCAGAGTGTGTTTGGCTGTGAAAGCGGTGTCAAGGGAAGGTGAGGACCAGCAACAAATCTAAACCCTCAGGCCTATCGTAGGGGAGAAATGGCTTGGACGTTTGCACTTTGGGAGGTGGTCTGTGCCGGGAGTGAGAGTGATAGTGAGCCTGAGAATGTGTGTTGGGAGTGCCTGGAGGCAAGGGCAGCGCAGATGGGCAGAGTGCGTTTGGCTGTGAAAGCGGTGTCAAGGGAAGGTGAGGACCAGCAACAGCTCTAAGGCCTTAGATGTAGCGTGTGTCAGAAATCGCTTGGGTATTTTCACTTTGGGACGTGGTCTGTGCCGGGAGTGAGAATGAGATTCAACCTGAGAATGTGTGTTGGGAGTGCTGGGAGGCAAAGCCAGGGTAGATGGGCAGAGTGCGTTTGGCTGTGAAAGCGGTGTCAAGGGAAGGTGAGGACCAGCCACAGCTCTAAGCCCTTAGATGTAGCGTGTGTCAGAAATCGCTTGGGTATTTGCTCTTTGGGAAGTGGTCTGTGCCGGCAGTGATAGTGAGATTCAACCTGAGAATGTGTTTTGGGAGTGCTGGGAGGCAAAACCAGCGTAGATGGGCAGAGTGTGTTTGGCTGTGAAAGCGGTGTCAAGGGAAGGTTAGGACCAGCCACAGCTCTAAGGCCTTAGATGTAGCGTATGTCAGAAATCGGTTGGGTGTTTGCACTTTGGGAGGTGGTCTGCGCCAGGAGTGAGAGAGAGATTGAACTTGAGAATGTGTGTTGGGAGTGCTGAGAGGCAAGGCAAAGGCAGATGGGCAGAGTGTGTTTGGCTGTGAAAGCGGTGTCAAGGGAAGGTGTGGACCAGCAACAGCTCTAAGCCCTTAGGCCTATCGTATGGAGAAATGCCTTGGGTATTTTCACTTCGGGAGGTGGTCTGTGCCGGGAGTGAGAGTGAGATTGAGCCTGACAATGTGTGTTGGGAGTGCTGGGAGGCAAAGCCAGGGTAGATGGCCAGAGTGTGTTTGGCTGTGAAAGCGGTGTCAAGGGAAGGTGAGGAGCAGCAACAGCTCTAAGCCCTTAGATGTAGCATGCGGCAGAAATCGCTTGGGTGTTGGCACTTTGGGAGGTGTTGTGTGCCGGGAGTGAGTGTGAGATTGAGCCTGACAATGTGTGTTGGGAGTGCTGGGAGGCAAAGCCAGGGTAGATGGGCAGAGTGTGTTTGGCTGTGAAAGCGGTGTCAAGGGAAGGTGAAGACCAGCAACAGCTCTAAGCCCTTAGATGTAGCGTGTGTCAGAAATCGCTTGGGTGTTGGCATTTTGGGAGGTGGTCTGTGCCGGTAGTGAGAGTGTGTTGGGAGTGCTGGGAGGGAAGGCAAAGGCAGATGGGCAGAGTGTGTTTGGCTGTGAAAGCGGGTGTCAAGGGAAGGTGAGGACCAGCCACAGCTCTAAGCCCTTAGATGTAGCGTGTGTCAGAAATCGCTTGGGTATTTGCTCTTTGGGAAGTGGTCTGTGCCGGCAGTGATAGTGAGATTCAACCTGAGAATGTGTTTTGGGAGTGCTGGGAGGCAAAACCAGCGTAGATGGCCAGAGTGTGTTTGGCTGTGAAAGCGGTGTCAAGGGAAGGTGAGGACCAGCCACAGCTCTAAGCCCTTAGATGTAGCGTATGTCAGAAATCGGTTGGGTGTTTGCACTTTGGGAGGTGGTCTGCGCCAGGAGTGAGAGAGAGATTGAGCCTGAGAATGTGTGTTGGGAGTGCTGGGAGGCAAAGCCAGGGTAGATGGGCAGAGTGTGTTTGTCTGTGAAAGCGGTGTCAAGGGAAGGTGAGGACCAGCAACAGCTCTAAACCCTCAGGCCTATCGTAGGGGAGAAATGGCTTGGACGTTTGCACTTTGGGAGGTGGTCTGTGCCGGGAGTGAGAGTGATAGTGAGCCTGAGAATGTGTGTTGGGAGTGCCTGGAGGCAAGGGCAGCGCAGATGGGCAGAGTGCGTTTGGCTGTGAAAGCGGTGTCAAGGGAAGGTGAGGACCAGCAACAGCTCTAAGCCCTTAGATGTAGCGTGTGTCAGAAATCGCTTGGGTATTTTCACTTTGGGACGTGGTCTGTGCCGGGAGTGAGAATGAGATTCAACCTGAGAATGTGTGTTGGGAGTGCTGGGAGGCAAAGCCAGGCTAGATGGGCAGAGTGCGTTTGGCTGTGAAAGCGGTGTCAAGGGAAGGTGAGGACCAGCAACAGCTCTAAGCCCTTAGATGTAGCGTGTGTCAGAAATCGCTTGGGTATTTTCACTTCGGGAGGTGGTCTGTGCCGGCAGTGATAGTGAGATTCAACCTGAGAATGTGTTTTGGGAGTGCTGGGAGGCAAAACAAGCGTAGATGGCCAGAGTGTGTTTGGCTGTGAAAGCGGTGTCAAGGGAAGGTGAGGACCAGCCACAGCTCTAAGGCCTTAGATGTAGCGTGTGTCAGAAATCGCTTGGGTGTTGGCATTTTGGGAGGTGGTCTGTGCCGGTAGTGAGAGTGTGTTGGGAGTGCTGGGAGGGAAGGGAAAGGCACATGGCCAGAGTGTGTTTGTCTGTGAAAGCGGTGTCAAGGGAAGGTGAGGACCAGCAACAGCTCTAAGCCCTTAGATGTAGCGTGTG
This sequence comes from Pelecanus crispus, assembly GCF_030463565.1. Taxonomy (NCBI): domain Eukaryota; kingdom Metazoa; phylum Chordata; class Aves; order Pelecaniformes; family Pelecanidae; genus Pelecanus; species Pelecanus crispus. The sequence goes on along the minus strand of NW_027461483.1, from coordinate 376,800 downwards.
TCAGAAATCGCTTGGGTATTTTCACTTTGGGAGGTGGTCTGCGCCAGGAGTGAGAGAGAGATTGAACTTGAGAATGTGCGTTGGGAGTGCTGGGAGGCAAGGGCAGCGCTGATGGCCAGAGTGTGTTTGGCTGTGAAAGCGGTGTCAAGGGAAGGTGAGGACCAGCAACAGCTCTAAGCCCTTAGATGTAGCATGTGGCAGAAATCCCTTGGGTGTTTTGACTTTGGGAGGTGGTCTGTGCAGGGAGTGAGAGTGAGAGCGTGAGTGTGCTTGAGAACGTGTGTTGGGAGTGCTGGGAGGCAAGGGCAGCGCAGATGGCCAGAGTGTGTTTGGCTGTGAAAGCGGTGTCAAGGGAAGGTGAGGACAAGCAACAGCTCTAAGCCCTTAGATGTAGCGTTTGTCAGAAATCGCTTGGACGTTTGCACTTTGGGAGGTGGTCTGTGCCGGGAGTGAGAGTGTTTTGGGAGTGCTGGGACGCAAGGCAAAGGCAGATGGGCAGAGTGTGTTTGGCTGTGAAAGCGGTGTCAAGGGAAGGTGAGGACCAGCAACAGCTCTAAGGCCTTAGATGTAGCGTGTGTCAGAAATCGCTTGGGTATTTGCTCTTTGGGAAGTGGTCTGTGCCGGCAGTGATAGTGAGATTCATCCTGAGAATGTGTTTTGGGAGTGCTGGGAGGCAAAACCAGCGTAGATGGTCAGAGTGTGTTTGGCTGTGAAAGCGGTGTCAAGGGAAGGTGAGGACCAGCCACAGCTCTAAGCCCTTAGATGTAGCGTATGTCAGAAATCGGTTGGGTGTTTGCACTTTGGGAGGTGGTCTGCGCCAGGAGTGAGAGAGAGATTGAACTTGAGAATGTGTGTTGGGAGTGCTGAGAGGCAAGGCAAAGGCAGATGGGCAGAGTGTGTTTGGCTGTGAAAGCGGTGTCAAGGGAAGGTGAGGACCAGCAACAGCTCTAAGCCCTTAGATGTAGCATGTGGCAGAAATCGCTTGGGTGTTTTGACTTTGGGAGGTGGTGTGTGCCGGGAGTGAGAGTGATTTGGGAGTGCTGGGAGGCAAGGCAAAGGCAGATGGGCAGAGTGTGTTTGGCTGTGAAAGCGGTGTCAAGGGAAGGTGAGGACCAGCAACAGCTCTAAGCCCTTAGATGTAGCATGCGGCAGAAATCGCTTGGGTGTTGGCACTTTGGGAGGTGTTGTGTGCCGGGAGTGAGTGTGAGATTGAGCCTGACAATGTGTGTTGGGAGTGCTGGGAGGCAAAACCAGGGTAGATGGGCAGAGTGTGTTTGGCTGTGAAAGCGGTGTCAAGGGAAGGTGAGGACCAGCCACAGCTCTAAGCCCTTAGATGTAGCGTATGTCAGAAATCGGTTGGGTGTTTGCACTTTGGGAGGTGGTCTGCGCCAGGAGTGAGAGAGAGATTGAACTTGAGAATGTGTGTTGGGAGTGCTGAGAGGCAAGGCAAAGGCAGATGGGCAGAGTGTGTTTGGCTGTGAAAGCGGTGTCAAGGGAAGGTGAGGACCAGCAACAGCTCTAAGCCCTTAGATGTAGCATGCGGCAGAAATCGCTTGGGTGTTTTGACTTTGGGAGGTGGTGTGTGCCGGGAGTGAGAGTGATTTGGGAGTGCTGGGAGGCAAGGCAAAGGCAGATGGGCAGAGTGTGTTTGTCTGTGAAAGCGGTGTCAAGGGAAGGTGAAGACCAGCAACAGCTCTAAGCCCTTAGATGTAGCGTGTGTCAGAAATCGCTTGGAGGTTTGCACTTTGGGAGGTGGTCTGTGCCGGTAGTGAGAGTGTGTTGGGAGTGCTGGGAGGGAAGGCAAAGGCAGATGGCCAGAGTGTGTTTGGCTGTGAAAGCGGTGTCAAGGGAAGGTGAGGACCAGCAACAGCTCTAAACCCTCAGGCCTATCGTAGGGGAGAAATGGCTTGGACGTTTGCACTTTGGGAGGTGGTCTGTGCCGGGAGTGAGAGTGATAGTGAGCCTGAGAATGTGTGTTGGGAGTGCCTGGAGGCAAGGGCAGCGCAGATGGGCAGAGTGCGTTTGGCTGTGAAAGCGGTGTCAAGGGAAGGTGAGGACCAGCAACAGCTCTAAGGCCTTAGATGTAGCGTGTGTCAGAAATCGCTTGGGTATTTTCACTTTGGGACGTGGTCTGTGCCGGGAGTGAGAATGAGATTCAACCTGAGAATGTGTGTTGGGAGTGCTGGGAGGCAAAGCCAGGGTAGATGGGCAGAGTGCGTTTGGCTGTGAAAGCGGTGTCAAGGGAAGGTGAGGACCAGCAACAGCTCTAAGCCCTTAGATGTAGCGTGTGTCAGAAATCGCTTGGGTATTTGCTCTTTGGGAAGTGGTCTGTGCCGGCAGTGATAGTGAGATTCAACCTGAGAATGTGTTTTGGGAGTGCTGGGAGGCAAAACCAGCGTAGATGGCCAGAGTGTGTTTGGCTGTGAAAGCGGTGTCAAGGGAAGGTTAGGACCAGCCACAGCTCTAAGGCCTTAGATGTAGCGTATGTCAGAAATCGGTTGGGTGTTTGCACTTTGGGAGGTGGTCTGCGCCAGGAGTGAGAGAGAGATTGAACTTGAGAATGTGTGTTGGGAGTGCTGAGAGGCAAGGCAAAGGCAGATGGGCAGAGTGTGTTTGGCTGTGAAAGCGGTGTCAAGGGAAGGTGTGGACCAGCAACAGCTCTAAGCCCTTAGGCCTATCGTATGGAGAAATGCCTTGGGTATTTTCACTTCGGGAGGTGGTCTGTGCCGGGAGTGAGAGTGAGATTGAGCCTGACAATGTGTGTTGGGAGTGCTGGGAGGCAAAGCCAGGGTAGATGGGCAGAGTGTGTTTGGCTGTGAAAGCGGTGTCAAGGGAAGGTGAGGACCAGCCACAGCTCTAAGCCCTTAGATGTAGCGTGTGTCAGAAATCGCTTGGGTATTTGCTCTTTGGGAAGTGGTCTGTGCCGGCAGTGATAGTGAGATTCAACCTGAGAATGTGTTTTGGGAGTGCTGGGAGGGAAAACCAGCGTAGATGGCCAGAGTGTGTTTGGCTGTGAAAGCGGTGTCAAGGGAAGGTGAGGACCAGCAACAGCTCTAAGCCCTTAGATGTACCGTGTGTCAGAAATCGCTTGGGTGTTGGCATTTTGGGAGGTGGTCTGTGCCGGTAGTGAGAGTGTGTTGGAAATGCTGGGAGGGAAGGCAAAGGCAGATGGGCAGAGTGTGTTTGGCTGTGAAAGCGGTGTCAAGGGAAGGTGAGGACCAGCCACAGCTCTAAGCCCTTAGATGTAGCGTGTGTCAGAAATCGCTTGGGTATTTGCTCTTTGGGAAGTGGTCTGCGACAGAAGTGAGAGAGAGATTGAGCCTGAGAATGTGTGTTGGGAGTGCTGGGAGGCAAAGCCAGGGTAGATGGGGAGAGTGTGTTTGGCTGTGAAAGCGGTGTCAAGGGAAGGTGAAGACCAGCAACAGCTCTAAGCCCTTAGATGTAGCGTGTGTCAGAAATCGCTTGGGTATTTTCACTTTGGGAGGTGGTCTGCGCCTGGAGTGAGAGAGAGATTGAGCCTGAGAATGTGTGTTGGGAGTGCTGGGAGGCAAAACCAGGGTAGATGGGCAGAGTGTGTTTGGCTGTGAAAGCGGTGTCAAGGGAAGGTGAGGACCAGCAACAGCTCTAAGGCCTTAGGCCTATCTTATGGGAGAAATGCCTTGGGTATTTTCACTTTGGGAGGTGGTCTGTGCTGGGAGTGAGAGTGAGAGTGAGCCTGAGAATGTGTGTTGGGAGTGCTGGGAGGCAAAGCCAGGGTGGATGGGCAGAGTGTGCTTGGCTGTGAAAGCGGTATCAAGGGAAGGTGAGGACCAGCAACAGCTCTAAGCTCTTAGATGTAGCGTGTGTCAGAAATCGCTTGGGTGTTTGCATTTTGGGAGGTGGTCTGTGCCGATAGTGAGAGTGAGTTGTGAGTGCTGTGAGGCAAGGGCAGCGCAGATGGCCAGAGTGTGTTTGTCTGTGAAAGCAGTGTCAAGGGAAGGTGAGGACCAGCAACAGCTCTAAGCCCTTAGGCCTATCGTATGGGAGAAATGGCTTGGACGTTTGCACTTTGGGAGGTGGTGTGTGCCGGGAGTGAGAGTGATAGTGAGCCTGAGAATGTGTGTTGGGAGTGCTGGGAGGCAAGGGCAGCGCAGATGGGCAGAGTGCGTTTGGCTGTGAAAGCGGTGTCAAGGGAAGGTGAGGACCAGTCACAGCTCTAAGCCCGTAGATGTAGCGTGTGTCAGAAATGGCTTGGTTATTTTCACTTCGGGAGGTGGTCTGTGCTAGGAGTCAGTGTGAGAGCGTGAGCGTGCCTGAGAATGTGTGTTGGGAGTGCTGGGAGGCAAGGGCAGCGCAGATGGGCAGAGTGCGTTTGGCTGTGAAAGCGGTGTCAAGGGAAGGTGAGGACCAGCAACAGCTCTAAGCCCTTAGATGTAGCGTGTGTCAGAAATCGCTTGGGTGTTGGCATTTTGGGAGGTGGTCTGTGCCGGTAGTGAGAGTGTGTTGGGAGTGCTGGGAGGGAAGGCAAAGGCAGATGGCCAGAGTGTGTTTGGCTGTGAAAGCGGTGTCAAGGGAAGGTGAGGACCAGCAACAGCTCTAAGCCCTTAGATGTAGCGTGTGTCAGAAATCGCTTGGGTATTTGCTCTTTGGGAAGTGGTCTGTGCCGGCAGTGATAGTGAGATTCAACCTGAGAATGTGTTTTGGGAGTGCTGGGAGGCAAAACCAGCGTAGATGGCCAGAGTGTGTTTGGCTGTGAAAGCGGTGTCAAGGGAAGGTGAGGACCAGCCACAGCTCTAAGCCCTTAGATGTAGCGTATGTCAGAAATCGGTTGGGTGTTTGCACTTTGGGAGGTGGTCTGCGCCAGGAGTGAGAGAGAGATTGAACTTGAGAATGTGTGTTGGGAGTGCTGAGAGGCAAGGCAAAGGCAGATGGGCAGAGTGTGTTTGGCTGTGAAAGCGGTGTCAAGGGAAGGTGAGGACCAGCAACAGCTCTAAGCCCTTAGATGTAGCATGCGGCAGAAATCGCTTGGGTGTTTTGACTTTGGGAGGTGTTGTGTGCCGGGAGTGAGAGTGATTTGGTAGTGCTGGGACGCAAGGCAAAGGCAGATGGGCAGAGTGTGTTTGGCTGTGAAAGCGGTGTCAAGGGAAGGTGAGGACCAGCAACAGCTCTAAGGCCTTAGATGTAGCGTGTGTCAGAAATCGCTTGGGTATTTGCTCTTTGGGAAGTGGTCTGTGCCGGCAGTGATAGTGAGATTCATCCTGAGAATGTGTTTTGGGAGTGCTGGGAGGCAAAACCAGCGTAGATGGCCAGAGTGTGTTTGGCTGTGAAAGCGGTGTCAAGGGAAGGTGAGGACCAGCCACAGCTCTAAGCCCTTAGATGTAGCGTATGTCAGAAATCGGTTGGGTGTTTGCACTTTGGGAGGTGGTCTGCGCCAGGAGTGAGAGAGAGATTGAACTTGAGAATGTGTGTTGGGAGTGCTGAGAGGCAAGGCAAAGGCAGATGGGCAGAGTGTGTTTGGCTGTGAAAGCGGTGTCAAGGGAAGGTGAGGACCAGCAACATCTCTAAGCCCTTAGATGTAGCATGCGGCAGAAATCGCTTGGGTGTTTTGACTTTGGGAGGTGTTGTGTGCCGGGAGTGAGAGTGATTTGGGAGTGCTGGGAGTTGAGGCAAAGGCAGATGGGCAGAGTGTGTTTGTCTGTGAAAGCGGTGTCAAGGGAAGGTGAGGAGCAGCAACAGCTCTAAGCCCTTAGATGTAGCATGCGGCAGAAATCGCTTGGGTGTTGGCACTTTGGGAGGTGTTGTGTGCCGGGAGTGAGTGTGAGATTGAGCCTGACAATGTGTGTTGGGAGTGCTGGGATGCAAAACCAGGGTAGATGGGCAGAGTGTGTTTGGCTGTGAAAGCGGTGTCAAGGGAAGGTGAAGACCAGCAACAGCTCTAAGCCCTTAGATGTAGCGTGTGTCAGAAATCGCTTGGGTGTTGGCATTTTGGGAGGTGGTCTGTGCCGGTAGTGAGAGTGTGTTGGGAGTGCTGGGAGGGAAGGCAAAGGCAGATGGGCAGAGTGTGTTTGGCTGTGAAAGCGGTGTCAAGGGAAGGTGAGGACCAGCAACAGCTCTAAGGCCTTAGATGTAGCGTGTGTCAGAAATCGCTTGGGTATTTGCTCTTTGGGAAGTGGTCTGTGCCGGCAGTGATAGTGAGATTCAACCTGAGAATGTGTTTTGGGAGTGCTGGGAGGCAAAACCAGCGTAGATGGCCAGAGTGTGTTTGGCTGTGAAAGCGGTGTCAAGGGAAGGTGAGGACCAGCAACAGCTCTAAGCTCTTAGATGTAGCGTATGTCAGAAATCGGTTGGGTGTTTGCACTTTGGGAGGTGGTCTGCGCCAGGAGTGAGAGAGAGATTGAGCCTGAGAATGTGTGTTGGGAGTGCTGGGAGGCAAAGCCAGGGTAGATGGCCAGAGTGTGTTTGGCTGTGAAAGCGGTGTCAAGGGAAGGTGAGGACCAGCAACAGCTCTAAACCCTCAGGCCTATCGTAGGGGAGAAATGGCTTGGACGTTTGCACTTTGGGAGGTGGTCTGTGCCGGGAGTGAGAGTGATAGTGGGCCTGAGAATGTGTGTTGGGAGTGCCTGGAGGCAAGGGCAGCGCAGATGGGCAGAGTGCGTTTGGCTGTGAAAGCGGTGTCAAGGGAAGGTGAGGACCAGCAACAGCTCTAAGCCCTTAGATGTAGCGTATGTCAGAAATCGGTTGGGTGTTTGCACTTTGGGAGGTGGTCTGCGCCAGGAGTGAGAGAGAGATTGAGCCTGAGAATGTGTGTTGGGAGTGCTGGGAGGCAAAACCAGCGTAGATGGCCAGAGTGTGTTTGGCTGTGAAAGCGGTGTCAAGGGAAGGTGAGGACCAGCAACAGCTCTAAGCCCTTAGGCCTATCTTATGGGAGAAATGCCTTGGGTATTTTCACTTTGGGAGGTGGTCTGTGCCGTGAGTGAGAGTGAGATTGAGCCTGACAATGTGTGTTGGGAGTGCTGGGAGGCAAAGCCAGGGTAGATGGGCAGAGTGTGTTTGGCTGTGAAAGCGGTGTCAAGGGAAGGTGAAGACCAGCAACAGCTCTAAGCCCTTAGATGTAGCGTGTGTCAGAAATCGCTTGGGTATTTGCTCTTTGGGAAGTGGTCTGTGCCGGCAGTGATAGTGAGATTCAACCTGAGAATGTGTTTTGGGAGTGCTGGGAGGCAAAACCAGCGTAGATGGGCAGAGTGTGTTTGTCTGTGAAAGCGGTGTCAAGGGAAGGTTAGGACCAGCCACAGCTCTAAGGCCTTAGATGTAGCGTATGTCAGAAATCGGTTGGGTGTTTGCACTTTGGGAGGTGGTCTGCGCCAGGAGTGAGAGAGAGATTGAACTTGAGAATGTGTGTTGGGAGTGCTGAGAGGCAAGGCAAAGGCAGATGGGCAGAGTGTGTTTGGCTGTGAAAGCGGTGTCAAGGGAAGGTGAGGACCAGCAACAGCTCTAAGCCCTTAGATGTAGCATGCGGCAGAAATCGCTTCGGTGTTTTGACTTTGGGAGGTGTTGTGTGCCGGGAGTGAGAGTGATTTGGTAGTGCTGGGATGCAAGGCAAAGGCAGATGGCCAGAGTGTGTTTGGCTGTGAAAGCGGTGTCAAGGGAAGGTGAGGACCAGCCACATCTCTAAGCCCTTAGATGTAGCATGCGGTAGAAATCGCTTGGGTGTTGGCACTTTGAGAGGTGGTCTGTGCCTGGAGTGAAAGTGCGCCTGAGAATGTCTTTTGGGAGTGCTGGGAGGCAAGGCAAAGGCAGATGGCCAGAGTGTGTTTGGCTGTGAAAGCGGTGTCAAGGGAAGGTGAGGACCAGCAACAGCTCTAAGCCCTTAGGCCTATCTTATGGGAGAAATGCCTTGGGTATTTTCACTTTGGGAGGTGGTCTGTGCCGGGAGTGAGAGTGAGATTGAGCCTGACAATGTGTGTTGGGAGTGCTGGGAGGCAAAGCCAGGGTAGATGGGCAGAGTGTGTTTGGCTGTGAAAGCGGTGTCAAGGGAAGGTGAGGACCAGCAACAGCTCTAAGCCCTTAGATGTAGCGTGTGTCAGAAATCGCTTGGGTATTTGCTCTTTGGGAAGTGGTCTGTGCCGGCAGTGATAGTGAGATTCAACCTGAGAATGTGTTTTGGGAGTGCTGGGAGGCAAAACCAGCGTAGATGGCCAGAGTGTGTTTGGCTGTGAAAGCGGTGTCAAGGGAAGGTGAGGACCAGCCACAGCTCTAAGCCCTTAGATGTAGCGTATGTCAGAAATCGGTTGGGTGTTTGCACTTTGGGAGGTGGTCTGCGCCAGGAGTGAGAGAGAGATTGAACTTGAGAATGTGTGTTGGGAGTGCTGAGAGGCAAGGCAAAGGCAGATGGGCAGAGTGTGTTTGGCTGTGAAAGCGGTGTCAAGGGAAGGTGAGGACCAGCAACAGCTCTAAGCACTTAGGCCTATCGTGTGGGAGAAATGGCTTGGAGGTTTGCACTTTGGGAGGTGGTCTGTGCCGGGAGTGAGAATGAGAGTGAGCCTGAGAATGTGTGTTGGGAGTGCTGGGAGTTGAGGCAAAGGCAGATGGGCAGAGTGTGTTTGGCTGTGAAAGCGGTGTCAAGGGAAGGTGAGGACCAGCAACAGCTCTAAGCCCTTAGATGTAGCATGCGGCAGAAAATGCTTGGGTATTTGCACTTTGGGAGGTGTTGTGTGCCGGGAGTGAGAGTGAGATTGAGCCTGACAATGTGTGTTGGGAGTGCTGGGATGCAAAACCAGCGTAGATGGCCAGAGTGTGTTTGTCTGTGAAAGCGGTGTCAAGGGAAGGTGAGGACCAGCAACAGCTCTAAGGCCTTAGGCCTATCTTATGGGAGAAATGCCTTGGGTATTTTCACTTTGGGAGGTGGTCTGTGCTGGGAGTGAGAGTGAGAGTGAGCCTGAGAATGTGTGTTGGGAGTGCTGGGAGGCAAAGCCAGGGTAGATGGGCAGAGTGTGCTTGGCTGTGAAAGCGGTATCAAGGGAAGGTGAGGACCAGCAACAGCTCTAAGCTCTTAGATGTAGCGTGTGTCAGAAATCGCTTGGGTGTTTGCATTTTGGGAGGTGGTCTGTGCCGATAGTGAGAGTGTGTTGTGAGTGCTGTGAGGCAAGGGCAGCGCAGATGGCCAGAGTGTGTTTGTCTGTGAAAGCAGTGTCAAGGGAAGGTGAGGACCAGCAACAGCTCTAAGCCCTTAGGCCTATCGTATGGGAGAAATGGCTTGGACGTTTGCACTTTGGGAGGTGGTGTGTGCCGGGAGTGAGAGTGATAGTGAGCCTGAGAATGTGTGTTGGGAGTGCTGGGAGGCAAGGGCAGCGCAGATGGGCAGAGTGCGTTTGGCTGTGAAAGCGGTGTCAAGGGAAGGTGAGGACCAGTCACAGCTCTAAGCCCGTAGGTGTAGCGTGTGTCAGAAATGGCTTGGTTATTTTCACTTCGGGAGGTGGTCTGTGCTAGGAGTCAGAGTGAGAGCGTGAGCGTGCCTGAGAATGTGTGTTGGGAGTGCTGGGAGGCAAGGGCAGCGCAGATGGGCAGAGTGCGTTTGGCTGTGAAAGCGGTGTCAAGGGAAGGTGAGGACCAGCAACAGCTCTAAGCCCTTAGATGTAGCGTGTGTCAGAAATCGCTTAGGTGTTGGCATTTTGGGAGGTGGTCTGTGCCGGCAGTGATAGTGAGATTCAACCTGAGAATGTGTTTTGGGAGTGCTGGGAGGCAAAACCAGCGTAGATGGCCAGAGTGTGTTTGGCTGTGAAAGCGGTGTCAAGGGAAGGTGAGGACCAGCCACAGCTCTAAGCCCTTAGATGTAGCGTATGTCAGAAATCGGTTGGGTGTTTGCACTTTGGGAGGTGGTCTGCGCCAGGAGTGAGAGAGAGATTGAACTTGAGAATGTGTGTTGGGAGTGCTGAGAGGCAAGGCAAAGGCAGATGGGCAGAGTGTGTTTGGCTGTGAAAGCGGTGTCAAGGGAAGGTGAGGACCAGCAACAGCTCTAAGCCCTTAGATGTAGCATGCGGCAGAAATCGCTTGGGTGTTTTGACTTTGGGAGGTGTTGTGTGCCGGGAGTGAGAGTGATTTGGTAGTGCTGGGACGCAAGGCAAAGGCAGATGGGCAGAGTGTGTTTGGCTGTGAAAGCGGTGTCAAGGGAAGGTGAGGACCAGCAACAGCTCTAAGGCCTTAGATGTAGCGTGTGTCAGAAATCGCTTGGGTATTTTCTCTTTGGGAAGTGGTCTGTGCCGGCAGTGATAGTGAGATTCATCCTGAGAATGTGTTTTGGGAGTGCTGGGAGGCAAAACCAGCGTAGATGGCCAGAGTGTGTTTGGCTGTGAAAGCGGTGTCAAGGGAAGGTGAGGACCAGCCACAGCTCTAAGCCCTTAGATGTAGCGTATGTCAGAAATCGGTTGGGTGTTTGCACTTTGGGAGGTGGTCTGCGCCAGGAGTGAGAGAGAGATTGAACTTGAGAATGTGTGTTGGGAGTGCTGAGAGGCAAGGCAAAGGCAGATGGGCAGAGTGTGTTTGGCTGTGAAAGCGGTGTCAAGGGAAGGTGAGGACCAGCAACATCTCTAAGCCCTTAGATGTAGCATGCGGCAGAAATCGCTTGGGTGTTTTGACTTTGGGAGGTGTTGTGTGCCGGGAGTGAGAGTGATTTGGGAGTGCTGGGAGTTGAGGCAAAGGCAGATGGGCAGAGTGTGTTTGTCTGTGAAAGCGGTGTCAAGGGAAGGTGAGGAGCAGCAACAGCTCTAAGCCCTTAGATGTAGCATGCGGCAGAAATCGCTTGGGTGTTGGCACTTTGGGAGGTGTTGTGTGCCGGGAGTGAGTGTGAGATTGAGCCTGACAATGTGTGTTGGGAGTGCTGGGATGCAAAACCAGGGTAGATGGGCAGAGTGTGTTTGGCTGTGAAAGCGGTGTCAAGGGAAGGTGAAGACCAGCAACAGCTCTAAGCCCTTAGATGTAGCGTGTGTCAGAAATCGCTTGGGTGTTGGCATTTTGGGAGGTGGTCTGTGCCGGTAGTGAGAGTGTGTTGGGAGTGCTGGGAGGGAAGGCAAAGGCAGATGGGCAGAGTGTGTTTGGCTGTGAAAGCGGTGTCAAGGGAAGGTGAGGACCAGCAACAGCTCTAAGGCCTTAGATGTAGCGTGTGTCAGAAATCGCTTGGGTATTTGCTCTTTGGGAAGTGGTCTGTGCCGGCAGTGATAGTGAGATTCAACCTGAGAATGTGTTTTGGGAGTGCTGGGAGGCAAAACCAGCGTAGATGGCCAGAGTGTGTTTGGCTGTGAAAGCGGTGTCAAGGGAAGGTGAGGACCAGCAACAGCTCTAAGCTCTTAGATGTAGCGTATGTCAGAAATCGGTTGGGTGTTTGCACTTTGGGAGGTGGTCTGCGCCAGGAGTGAGAGAGAGATTGAGCCTGAGAATGTGTGTTGGGAGTGCTGGGAGGCAAAGCCAGGGTAGATGGCCAGAGTGTGTTTGGCTGTGAAAGCGGTGTCAAGGGAAGGTGAGGACCAGCAACAGCTCTAAACCCTCAGGCCTATCGTAGGGGAGAAATGGCTTGGACGTTTGCACTTTGGGAGGTGGTCTGTGCCGGGAGTGAGAGTGATAGTGGGCCTGAGAATGTGTGTTGGGAGTGCCTGGAGGCAAGGGCAGCGCAGATGGGCAGAGTGCGTTTGGCTGTGAAAGCGGTGTCAAGGGAAGGTGAGGACCAGCAACAGCTCTAAGCCCTTAGATGTAGCGTATGTCAGAAATCGGTTGGGTGTTTGCACTTTGGGAGGTGGTCTGCGCCAGGAGTGAGAGAGAGATTGAGCCTGAGAATGTGTGTTGGGAGTGCTGGGAGGCAAAACCAGCGTAGATGGCCAGAGTGTGTTTGGCTGTGAAAGCGGTGTCAAGGGAAGGTGAGGACCAGCAACAGCTCTAAGCCCTTAGGCCTATCTTATGGGAGAAATGCCTTGGGTATTTTCACTTTGGGAGGTGGTCTGTGCCGTGAGTGAGAGTGAGATTGAGCCTGACAATGTGTGTTGGGAGTGCTGGGAGGCAAAGCCAGGGTAGATGGGCAGAGTGTGTTTGGCTGTGAAAGCGGTGTCAAGGGAAGGTGAAGACCAGCAACAGCTCTAAGCCCTTAGATGTAGCGTGTGTCAGAAATCGCTTGGGTATTTGCTCTTTGGGAAGTGGTCTGTGCCGGCAGTGATAGTGAGATTCAACCTGAGAATGTGTTTTGGGAGTGCTGGGAGGCAAAACCAGCGTAGATGGGCAGAGTGTGTTTGTCTGTGAAAGCGGTGTCAAGGGAAGGTTAGGACCAGCCACAGCTCTAAGGCCTTAGATGTAGCGTATGTCAGAAATCGGTTGGGTGTTTGCACTTTGGGAGGTGGTCTGCGCCAGGAGTGAGAGAGAGATTGAACTTGAGAATGTGTGTTGGGAGTGCTGAGAGGCAAGGCAAAGGCAGATGGGCAGAGTGTGTTTGGCTGTGAAAGCGGTGTCAAGGGAAGGTGAGGACCAGCAACAGCTCTAAGCCCTTAGATGTAGCATGCGGCAGAAATCGCTTCGGTGTTTTGACTTTGGGAGGTGTTGTGTGCCGGGAGTGAGAGTGATTTGGTAGTGCTGGGATGCAAGGCAAAGGCAGATGGCCAGAGTGTGTTTGGCTGTGAAAGCGGTGTCAAGGGAAGGTGAGGACCAGCCACATCTCTAAGCCCTTAGATGTAGCATGCGGTAGAAATCGCTTGGGTGTTGGCACTTTGAGAGGTGGTCTGTGCCTGGAGTGAAAGTGCGCCTGAGAATGTCTTTTGGGAGTGCTGGGAGGCAAGGCAAAGGCAGATGGCCAGAGTGTGTTTGGCTGTGAAAGCGGTGTCAAGGGAAGGTGAGGACCAGCAACAGCTCTAAGCCCTTAGGCCTATCTTATGGGAGAAATGCCTTGGGTATTTTCACTTTGGGAGGTGGTCTGTGCCGGGAGTGAGAGTGAGATTGAGCCTGACAATGTGTGTTGGGAGTGCTGGGAGGCAAAGCCAGGGTAGATGGGCAGAGTGTGTTTGGCTGTGAAAGCGGTGTCAAGGGAAGGTGAGGACCAGCAACAGCTCTAAGCCCTTAGATGTAGCGTGTGTCAGAAATCGCTTGGGTATTTGCTCTTTGGGAAGTGGTCTGTGCCGGCAGTGATAGTGAGATTCAACCTGAGAATGTGTTTTGGGAGTGCTGGGAGGCAAAACCAGCGTAGATGGCCAGAGTGTGTTTGGCTGTGAAAGCGGTGTCAAGGGAAGGTGAGGACCAGCCACAGCTCTAAGCCCTTAGATGTAGCGTATGTCAGAAATCGGTTGGGTGTTTGCACTTTGGGAGGTGGTCTGCGCCAGGAGTGAGAGAGAGATTGAACTTGAGAATGTGTGTTGGGAGTGCTGAGAGGCAAGGCAAAGGCAGATGGGCAGAGTGTGTTTGGCTGTGAAAGCGGTGTCAAGGGAAGGTGAGGACCAGCAACAGCTCTAAGCACTTAGGCCTATCGTGTGGGAGAAATGGCTTGGAGGTTTGCACTTTGGGAGGTGGTCTGTGCCGGGAGTGAGAATGAGAGTGAGCCTGAGAATGTGTGTTGGGAGTGCTGGGAGTTGAGGCAAAGGCAGATGGGCAGAGTGTGTTTGGCTGTGAAAGCGGTGTCAAGGGAAGGTGAGGACCAGCAACAGCTCTAAGCCCTTAGATGTAGCATGCGGCAGAAAATGCTTGGGTATTTGCACTTTGGGAGGTGTTGTGTGCCGGGAGTGAGAGTGAGATTGAGCCTGACAATGTGTGTTGGGAGTGCTGGGATGCAAAACCAGCGTAGATGGCCAGAGTGTGTTTGTCTGTGAAAGCGGTGTCAAGGGAAGGTGAGGACCAGCAACAGCTCTAAGGCCTTAGGCCTATCTTATGGGAGAAATGCCTTGGGTATTTTCACTTTGGGAGGTGGTCTGTGCTGGGAGTGAGAGTGAGAGTGAGCCTGAGAATGTGTGTTGGGAGTGCTGGGAGGCAAAGCCAGGGTAGATGGGCAGAGTGTGCTTGGCTGTGAAAGCGGTATCAAGGGAAGGTGAGGACCAGCAACAGCTCTAAGCTCTTAGATGTAGCGTGTGTCAGAAATCGCTTGGGTGTTTGCATTTTGGGAGGTGGTCTGTGCCGATAGTGAGAGTGTGTTGTGAGTGCTGTGAGGCAAGGGCAGCGCAGATGGCCAGAGTGTGTTTGTCTGTGAAAGCAGTGTCAAGGGAAGGTGAGGACCAGCAACAGCTCTAAGCCCTTAGGCCTATCGTATGGGAGAAATGGCTTGGACGTTTGCACTTTGGGAGGTGGTGTGTGCCGGGAGTGAGAGTGATAGTGAGCCTGAGAATGTGTGTTGGGAGTGCTGGGAGGCAAGGGCAGCGCAGATGGGCAGAGTGCGTTTGGCTGTGAAAGCGGTGTCAAGGGAAGGTGAGGACCAGTCACAGCTCTAAGCCCGTAGGTGTAGCGTGTGTCAGAAATGGCTTGGTTATTTTCACTTCGGGAGGTGGTCTGTGCTAGGAGTCAGAGTGAGAGCGTGAGCGTGCCTGAGAATGTGTGTTGGGAGTGCTGGGAGGCAAGGGCAGCGCAGATGGGCAGAGTGCGTTTGGCTGTGAAAGCGGTGTCAAGGGAAGGTGAGGACCAGCAACAGCTCTAAGCCCTTAGATGTAGCGTGTGTCAGAAATCGCTTAGGTGTTGGCATTTTGGGAGGTGGTCTGTGCCGGTAGTGAGAGTGTGTTGGGAGTGCTGGGAGGGAAGGCAAAGGCAGATGGCCAGAGTGTGTTTGGCTGTGAAAGCGGTGTCAAGGGAAGGTGAGGAGCAGCAACAGCTCTAAGCCCTTAGATGTAGCATGCGGCAGAAATCGCTTGGGTGTTGGCACTTTGGGAGGTGGTGTGTGCCGGGAGTGAGTGTGAGATTGAGCCTGACAATGTGTGTTGGGAGTGCTGGGAGGCAAAGCCAGGGTAGATGGGCAGAGTGTGTTTGGCTGTGAAAGCGGTGTCAAGGGAAGGTGAAGACCAGCAACAGCTCTAAGGCCTTAGATGTAGCGTGTGTCAGAAATCGCTTGGGTGTTGGCATTTTGGGAGGTGGTCTGTGCCGGTAGTGAGAGTGTGTTGGGAGTGCTGGGAGGGAAGGCAAAGGCAGATGGGCAGAGTGTGTTTGGCTGTGAAAGCGGTGTCAAGGGAAGGTGAGGACCAGCCACAGCTCTAAGCCCTTAGATGTAGCGTGTGTCAGAAATCGCTTGGGTATTTGCTCTTTGGGAAGTGGTCTGTGCCGGCAGTGATAGTGAGATTCAACCTGAGAATGTGTTTTGGGAGTGCTGGGAGGCAAAACCAGCGTAGATGGCCAGAGTGTGTTTGGCTGTGAAAGCGGTGTCAAGGGAAGGTGAGGACCAGCCACAGCTCTAAGCCCTTAGATGTAGCGTATGTCAGAAATCGGTTGGGTGTTTGCACTTTGGGAGGTGGTCTGCGCCAGGAGTGAGAGAGAGATTGAGCCTGAGAATGTGTGTTGGGAGTGCTGGGAGGCAAAGCCAGGGTAGATGGCCAGAGTGTGTTTGGCTGTGAAAGCGGTGTCAAGGGAAGGTGAGGACCAGCAACAGCTCTAAACCCTCAGGCCTATCGTAGGGGAGAAATGGCTTGGACGTTTGCACTTTGGGAGGTGGTCTGTGCCGGGAGTGAGAGTGATAGTGAGCCTGAGAATGTGTGTTGGGAGTGCCTGGAGGCAAGGGCAGCGCAGATGGGCAGAGTGCGTTTGGCTGTGAAAGCGGTGTCAAGGGAAGGTGAGGACCAGCAACAGCTCTAAGGCCTTAGATGTAGCGTGTGTCAGAAATCGCTTGGGTATTTTCACTTTGGGACGTGGTCTGTGCCGGGAGTGAGAATGAGATTCAACCTGAGAATGTGTGTTGGGAGTGCTGGGAGGCAAAGCCAGGCTAGATGGGCAGAGTGCGTTTGGCTGTGAAAGCGGTGTCAAGGGAAGGTGAGGACCAGCCACAGCTCTAAGGCCTTAGATGTAGCGTGTGTCAGAAATCGCTTGGGTGTTGGCATTTTGGGAGGTGGTCTGTGCCGGTAGTGAGAGTGTGTTGGGAGTGCTGGGAGGGAAGGGAAAGGCACATGGCCAGAGTGTGTTTGGCTGTGAAAGCGGTGTCAAGGGAAGGTGAGGACCAGCAACAGCTCTAAGCCCTTAGATGTAGCGTGTGTCAGAAATCGCTTGGGTATTTTCACTTTGGGAGGTGGTCTGCGCCAGGAGTGAGAGAGAGATTGAACTTGAGAATGTGCGTTGGGAGTGCTGGGAGGCAAGGGCAGCGCTGATGGCCAGAGTGTGTTTGGCTGTGAAAGCGGTGTCAAGGGAAGGTGAGGACCAGCAACAGCTCTAAGCCCTTAGATGTAGCATGTGGCAGAAATCCCTTGGGTGTTTTGACTTTGGGAGGTGGTCTGTGCAGGGAGTGAGAGTGAGAGCGTGAGTGTGCTTGAGAACGTGTGTTGGGAGTGCTGGGAGGCAAGGGCAGCGCAGATGGCCAGAGTGTGTTTGGCTGTGAAAGCGGTGTCAAGGGAAGGTGAGGACAAGCAACAGCTCTAAGGCCTTAGATGTAGCGTTTGTCAGAAATCGCTTGGACGTTTGCACTTTGGGAGGTGGTCTGTGCCGGGAGTGAGAGTGTTTTGGGAGTGCTGGGACGCAAGGCAAAGGCAGATGGGCAGAGTGTGTTTGGCTGTGAAAGCGGTGTCAAGGGAAGGTGAGGACCAGCAACAGCTCTAAGGCCTTAGATGTAGCGTGTGTCAGAAATCGCTTGGGTATTTGCTCTTTGGGAAGTGGTCTGTGCCGGCAGTGATAGTGAGATTCATCCTGAGAATGTGTTTTGGGAGTGCTGGGAGGCAAAACCAGCGTAGATGGTCAGAGTGTGTTTGGCTGTGAAAGCGGTGTCAAGGGAAGGTGAGGACCAGCCACAGCTCTAAGCCCTTAGATGTAGCGTATGTCAGAAATCGGTTGGGTGTTTGCACTTTGGGAGGTGGTCTGCGCCAGGAGTGAGAGAGAGATTGAACTTGAGAATGTGTGTTGGGAGTGCTGAGAGGCAAGGCAAAGGCAGATGGCCAGAGTGTGTTTGGCTGTGAAAGCGGTGTCAAGGGAAGGTGAGGACCAGCAACAGCTCTAAGCCCTTAGATGTAGCATGTGGCAGAAATCGCTTGGGTGTTTTGACTTTGGGAGGTGGTGTGTGCCGGGAGTGAGAGTGATTTGGGAGTGCTGGGAGGCAAGGCAAAGGCAGATGGGCAGAGTGTGTTTGGCTGTGAAAGCGGTGTCAAGGGAAGGTGAGGACCAGCAACAGCTCTAAGCCCTTAGATGTAGCATGCGGCAGAAATCGCTTGGGTGTTGGCACTTTGGGAGGTGTTGTGTGCCGGGAGTGAGTGTGAGATTGAGCCTGACAATGTGTGTTGGGAGTGCTGGGAGGCAAAACCAGGGTACATGGGCAGAGTGTGTTTGGCTGTGAAAGCGGTGTCAAGGGAAGGTGAGGACCAGCCACAGCTCTAAGGCCTTAGATGTAGCGTATGTCAGAAATCGCTTGGGTGTTTTCACTTTGGGAGGTGGTCTGCGCCAGGAGTGAGAGAGAGATTGAACTTGAGAATGTGTGTTGGGAGTGCTGAGAGGCAAGGCAAAGGCAGATGGGCAGAGTGTGTTTGGCTGTGAAAGTGGTGTCAAGGGAAGGTGAGGACAAGCAACAGCTCTAAGCCCTTAGATGTAGCATGCGGCAGAAATCGCTTGGGTGTTTTGACTTTGGGAGGTGGTGTGTGCCGGGAGTGAGAGTGATTTGGGAGTGCTGGGAGGCAAGGCAAAGGCAGATGGGCAGAGTGTGTTTGTCTGTGAAAGCGGTGTCAAGGGAAGGTGAAGACCAGCAACAGCTCTAAGCCCTTAGATGTAGCGTGTGTCAGAAATCGCTTGGGTGTTGGCATTTTGGGAGGTGGTCTGTGCCGGTAGTGAGAGTGTGTTGGGAGTGCTGGGAGGGAAGGCAAAGGCAGATGGCCAGAGTGTGTTTGGCTGTGAAAGCGGTGTCAAGGGAAGGTGAGGACCAGCAACAGCTCTAAACCCTCAGGCCTATCGTAGGGGAGAAATGGCTTGGACGTTTGCACTTTGGGAGGTGGTCTGTGCCGGGAGTGAGAGTGATAGTGAGCCTGAGAATGTGTGTTGGGAGTGCCTGGAGGCAAGGGCAGCGCAGATGGGCAGAGTGCGTTTGGCTGTGAAAGCGGTGTCAAGGGAAGGTGAGGACCAGCAACAGCTCTAAGGCCTTAGATGTAGCGTGTGTCAGAAATCGCTTGGGTATTTTCACTTTGGGACGTGGTCTGTGCCGGGAGTGAGAATGAGATTCAACCTGAGAATGTGTGTTGGGAGTGCTGGGAGGCAAAGCCAGGGTAGATGGGCAGAGTGCGTTTGGCTGTGAAAGCGGTGTCAAGGGAAGGTGAGGACCAGCAACAGCTCTAAGGCCTTAGATGTAGCGTGTGTCAGAAATCGCTTGGGTATTTGCTCTTTGGGAAGTGGTCTGTGCCGGCAGTGATAGTGAGATTCAACCTGAGAATGTGTTTTGGGAGTGCTGGGAGGCAAAACCAGCGTAGATGGCCAGAGTGTGTTTGGCTGTGAAAGCGGTGTCAAGGGAAGGTTAGGACCAGCCACAGCTCTAAGGCCTTAGATGTAGCGTATGTCAGAAATCGGTTGGGTGTTTGCACTTTGGGAGGTGGTCTGCGCCAGGAGTGAGAGAGAGATTGAACTTGAGAATGTGTGTTGGGAGTGCTGAGAGGCAAGGCAAAGGCAGATGGGCAGAGTGTGTTTGGCTGTGAAAGCGGTGTCAAGGGAAGGTGTGGACCAGCAACAGCTCTAAGCCCTTAGGCCTATCGTATGGAGAAATGCCTTGGGTATTTTCACTTCGGGAGGTGGTCTGTGCCGGGAGTGAGAGTGAGATTGAGCCTGACAATGTGTGTTGGGAGTGCTGGGAGGCAAAGCCAGGGTAGATGGGCAGAGTGTGTTTGGCTGTGAAAGCGGTGTCAAGGGAAGGTGAGGACCAGCCACAGCTCTAAGCCCTTAGATGTAGCGTGTGTCAGAAATCGCTTGGGTATTTGCTCTTTGGGAAGTGGTCTGTGCCGGCAGTGATAGTGAGATTCAACCTGAGAATGTGTTTTGGGAGTGCTGGGAGGCAAAACCAGCGTAGATGGCCAGAGTGTGTTTGGCTGTGAAAGCGGTGTCAAGGGAAGGTGAGGACCAGCAACAGCTCTAAGCCCTTAGATGTAGCGTGTGTCAGAAATCGCTTGGGTGTTGGCATTTTGGGAGGTGGTCTGTGCCGGTAGTGAGAGTGTGTTGGGAATGCTGGGAGGGAAGGCAAAGGCAGATGGGCAGAGTGTGTTTGTCTGTGAAAGCGGTGTCAAGGGAAGGTGAGGACCAGCCACAGCTCTAAGCCCTTAGATGTAGCGTGTGTCAGAAATCGCTTGGGTATTTGCTCTTTGGGAAGTGGTCTGCGACAGAAGTGAGAGAGAGATTGAGCCTGAGAATGTGTGTTGGGAGTGCTGGGAGGCAAAGCCAGGGTAGATGGGGAGAGTGTGTTTGGCTGTGAAAGCGGTGTCAAGGGAAGGTGAAGACCAGCAACAGCTCTAAGCCCTTAGATGTAGCGTGTGTCAGAAATCGCTTGGGTGTTGGCATTTTGGGAGGTGGTCTGTGCCGGTAGTGAGAGTGTGTTGGGAGTGCTGGGAGGGAAGGGAAAGGCACATGGCCAGAGTGTGTTTGGCTGTGAAAGCGGTGTCAAGGGAAGGTGAGGACCAGCAACAGCTCTAAGCCCTTAGATGTAGCGTGTGTCAGAAATCGCTTGGGTATTTTCACTTTGGGAGGTGGTCTGCGCCAGGAGTGAGAGAGAGATTGAACTTGAGAATGTGCGTTGGGAGTGCTGGGAGGCAAGGGCAGCGCTGATGGCCAGAGTGTGTTTGGCTGTGAAAGCGGTGTCAAGGGAAGGTGAGGACCAGCAACAGCTCTAAGCCCTTAGATGTAGCATGTGGCAGAAATCCCTTGGGTGTTTTGACTTTGGGAGGTGGTCTGTGCAGGGAGTGAGAGTGAGAGCGTGAGTGTGCTTGAGAACGTGTGTTGGGAGTGCTGGGAGGCAAGGGCAGCGCAGATGGGCAGAGTGTGTTTGGCTGTGAAAGCGGTGTCAAGGGAAGGTGAGGACAAGCAACAGCTCTAAGCCCTTAGATGTAGCGTTTGTCAGAAATCGCTTGGACGTTTGCACTTTGGGAGGTGGTCTGTGCCGGGAGTGAGAGTGTTTTGGGAGTGCTGGGACGCAAGGCAAAGGCACATGGGCAGAGTGTGTTTGGCTGTGAAAGCGGTGTCAAGGGAAGGTGAGGACCAGCAACAGCTCTAAGGCCTTAGATGTAGCGTGTGTCAGAAATCGCTTGGGTATTTGCTCTTTGGGAAGTGGTCTGTGCCGGCAGTGATAGTGAGATTCATCCTGAGAATGTGTTTTGGGAGTGCTGGGAGGCAAAACCAGCGTAGATGGTCAGAGTGTGTTTGGCTGTGAAAGCGGTGTCAAGGGAAGGTGAGGACCAGCCACAGCTCTAAGCCCTTAGATGTAGCGTATGTCAGAAATCGGTTGGGTGTTTGCACTTTGGGAGGTGGTCTGCGCCAGGAGTGAGAGAGAGATTGAACTTGAGAATGTGTGTTGGGAGTGCTGAGAGGCAAGGCAAAGGCAGATGGGCAGAGTGTGTTTGGCTGTGAAAGCGGTGTCAAGGGAAGGTGAGGACCAGCAACAGCTCTAAGCACTTAGGCCTATCGTGTGGGAGAAATGGCTTGGAGGTTTGCACTTTGGGAGGTGGTCTGTGCCGGGAGTGAGAATGAGAGTGAGCCTGAGAATGTGTGTTGGGAGTGCTGGGAGTTGAGGCAAAGGCAGATGGGCAGAGTGTGTTTGGCTGTGAAAGCGGTGTCAAGGGAAGGTGAGGACCAGCAACAGCTCTAAGCCCTTAGATGTAGCATGCGGCAGAAAATGCTTGGGTATTTGCACTTTGGGAGGTGTTGTGTGCCGGGAGTGAGAGTGAGATTGAGCCTGACAATGTGTGTTGGGAGTGCTGGGATGCAAAACCAGGGTAGATGGGCAGAGTGTGTTTGTCTGTGAAAGCGGTGTCAAGGGAAGGTGAGGACCAGCAACAGCTCTAAGCCCTTAGGCCTATCTTATGGGAGAAATGCCTTGGGTATTTTCACTTTGGGAGGTGGTCTGTGCTGGGAGTGAGAGTGAGAGTGAGCCTGAGAATGTGTGTTGGGAGTGCTGGGAGGCAAAGCCAGGGTAGATGGGCAGAGTGTGCTTGGCTGTGAAAGCGGTATCAAGGGAAGGTGAGGACCAGCAACAGCTCTAAGCTCTTAGATGTAGCGTGTGTCAGAAATCGCTTGGGTGTTTGCATTTTGGGAGGTGGTCTGTGCCGATAGTGAGAGTGTGTTGTGAGTGCTGTGAGGCAAGGGCAGCGCAGATGGCCAGAGTGTGTTTGTCTGTGAAAGTAGTGTCAAGGGAAGGTGAGGACCAGCAACAGCTCTAAGCCCTTAGGCCTATCGTATGTGAGAAATGGCTTGGACGTTTGCACTTTGGGAGGTGGTGTGTGCCGGGAGTGAGAGTGATAGTGAGCCTGAGAATGTGTGTTGGGAGTGCTGGGAGGCAAGGGCAGCGCAGATGGGCAGAGTGCGTTTGGCTGTGAAAGCGGTGTCAAGGGAAGGTGAGGACCAGTCACAGCTCTAAGCCCGTAGATGTAGCGTGTGTCAGAAATGGCTTGGTTATTTTCACTTCGGGAGGTGGTCTGTGCTAGGAGTCAGAGTGAGAGCGTGAGCGTGCCTGAGAATGTGTGTTGGGAGTGCTGGGAGGCAAGGGCAGCGCAGATGGGCAGAGTGCGTTTGGCTGTGAAAGCGGTGTCAAGGGAAGGTGAGGACCAGCAACAGCTCTAAGCCCTTAGATGTAGCGTGTGTCAGAAATCGCTTAGGTGTTGGCATTTTGGGAGGTGGTCTGTGCCGGTAGTGAGAGTGTGTTGGGAGTGCTGGGAGGGAAGGCAAAGGCAGATGGCCAGAGTGTGTTTGGCTGTGAAAGCGGTGTCAAGGGAAGGTGAGGACCAGCAACAGCTCTAAGGCCTTAGATGTAGCGTGTGTCAGAAATCGCTTGGGTATTTTCTCTTTGGGAAGTGGTCTGTGCCGGCAGTGATAGTGAGATTCAACCTGAGAATGTGTTTTGGGAGTGCTGGGAGGCAAAACCAGCGTAGATGGGCAGAGTGTGTTTGGCTGTGAAAGCGGTGTCAAGGGAAGGTGAGGACCAGCCACAGCTCTAAGCCCTTAGATGTAGCGTATGTCAGAAATCGGTTGGGTGTTTGCACTTTGGGAGGTGGTCTGCGCCAGGAGTGAGAGAGAGATTGAACTTGAGAATGTGTGTTGGGAATGCTGAGAGGCAAGGCAAAGGCAGATGGCCAGAGTGTGTTTGTCTGTGAAAGCGGTGTCAAGGGAAGGTGAGGACCAGCAACAGCTCTAAGCCCTTAGATGTAGCATGCGGCAGAAATCGCTTGGGTGTTTTGACTTTGGGAGGTGGTGTGTGCCGGGAGTGAGAGTGATTTGGGAGTGCTGGGAGGGAAGGCAAAGGCAGATGGCCAGAGTGTGTTTGTCTGTGAAAGCGGTGTCAAGGGAAGGTGAGGACCAGCAACAGCTCTAAGCCCTTAGATGTAGCGTATGTCATAAATCGGTTGGGTGTTTGCACTTTGGGAGGTGGTCTGCGCCAGGAGTGAGAGAGAGATTGAACTTGAGAATGTGTTTTGGGAGTGCTGGGAGGCAAGGGCAGCGCTGATGGCCAGAGTGTGTTTGGCTGTGAAAGCGGTGTCAAGGGAAGGTGAGGACCAGCAACAGCTCTAAGCCCTTAGGCCTATCTTATGGGAGAAATGCCTTGGGTATTTTCACTTTGGGAGGTGGTCTGTGCCGTGAGTGAGAGTGAGATTGAGCCTGACAATGTGTGTTGGGAGTGCTGGGAGGCAAAACCAGCGTAGATGGGGAGAGTGTGTTTGGCTGTGAAAGCGGTGTCAAGGGAAGGTTAGGACCAGCCACATCTCTAAGCCCTTAGATGTAGCGTATGTCAGAAATCGGTTGGGTGTTTGCACTTTGGGAGGTGGTCTGCGCCAGGAGTGAGAGAGAGATTGAACTTGAGAATGTGTGTTGGGAGTGCTGAGAGGCAAGGCAAAGGCAGATGGGCAGAGTGTGTTTGGCTGTGAAAGCGGTGTCAAGGGAAGGTGAGGACCAGCAACAGCTCTAAGCCCTTAGATGTAGCATGCGGCACAAATCGCTTGGGTGTTTTGACTTTGGGAGATGTTGTGTGCCGGGAGTGAGAGTGATTTGGTAGTGCTGGGATGCAAGGCAAAGGCAGATGGGCAGAGTGTGTTTGGCTGTGGAAGCGGTGTCAAGGGAAGGTGAGGACCAGCCACAGCTCTAAGCCCTTAGATGTAGCATGCGGTAGAAATCGCTTCGGTGTTGGCACTTTGAGAGGTGGTCTGTGCCTGGAGTGAAAGTGCGCCTGAGAATGTCTTTTGGGAGTGCTGGGAGGCAAGGCAAAGGCAGATGGCCAGAGTGTGTTTGGCTGTGAAAGCGGTGTCAAGGGAAGGTGAGGACCAGCAACAGCTCTAAGCCCTTAGGCCTATCGTAGGGAGAAATGCCTTGGGTATTTCCACTTCGGGAGGTGGTCTGTGCCGGGAGTGAGAGTGAGATTGAGCCTGACAATGTGTGTTGGGAGTGCTGGGAGGCAAAGCCAGGGTAGATGGGCAGAGTGTGTTTGGCTGTGAAAGCGGTGTCAAGGGAAGGTGAGGACCAGCAACAGCTCTAAGGCCTTAGATGTAGCGTGTGTCAGAAATCGCTTGGGTATTTGCTCTTTGGGAAGTGGTCTGTGCCGGCAGTGATAGTGAGATTCAACCTGAGAATGTGTTTTGGGAGTGCTGGGAGGCAAAACCAGCGTAGATGGCCAGAGTGTGTTTGGCTGTGAAAGCGGTGTCAAGGGAAGGTGAGGACCAGCCACAGCTCTAAGCCCTTAGATGTAGCGTATGTCAGAAATCGGTTGGGTGTTTGCACTTTGGGAGGTGGTCTGCGCCAGGAGTGAGAGAGAGATTGAACTTGAGAATGTGTGTTGGGAGTGCTGAGAGGCAAGGCAAAGGCAGATGGGCAGAGTGTGTTTGGCTGTGAAAGCGGTGTCAAGGGAAGGTGAGGACCAGCAACAGCTCTAAGCCCTTAGGCCTATCGTAGGGAGAAATGCCTTGGGTATTTTCACTTCGGGAGGTGGTCTGTGCCGTGAGTGAGAGTGAGATTGAGCCTGACAATGTGTGTTGGGAGTGCTGGGAGGCTAAGCCAGGGTAGATGGGCAGAGTGTGTTTGGCTGTGAAAGCGGTGTCAAGGGAAGGTGAGGACCAGCCACAGCTCTAAGCCCTTAGATGTAGCGTGTGTCAGAAATCGCTTGGGTATTTGCTCTTTGGGAAGTGGTCTGTGCCGGCAGTGATAGTGAGATTCAACCTGAGAATGTGTTTTGGGAGTGCTGGGAGGCAAAACCAGCGTAGATGGGCAGAGTGTGTTTGGCTGTGAAAGCGGTGTCAAGGGAAGGTGAGGACCAGCCACAGCTCTAAGCCCTTAGATGTAGCGTGTGTCAGAAATCGCTTGGGTATTTGCTCTTTGGGAAGTGGTCTGTGCCGGCAGTGATAGTGAGATTCAACCTGAGAATGTGTTTTGGGAGTGCTGGGAGGCAAAACCAGCGTAGATGGGCAGAGTGTGTTTGGCTGTGAAAGCGGTGTCAAGGGAAGGTGAGGACCAGCCACAGCTCTAAGCCCTTAGATGTAGCGTATGTCAGAAATCGGTTGGGTGTTTGCACTTTGGGAGGTGGTCTGCGCCAGGAGTGAGAGAGAGATTGAGCCTGAGAATGTGTGTTGGGAGTGCTGGGAGGCAAAGCCAGGGTAGATGGCCAGAGTGTGTTTGGCTGTGAAAGCGGTGTCAAGGGAAGGTGAGGACCAGCAACAGCTCTAAGCCCTTAGGCCTATCGTAGGGGAGAAATGCCTTGGGTATTTTCACTTTGGGAGGTGGTCTGTGCCGTGAGTTAGAGTGAGATTGAGCCTGACAATGTGTGTGGGGAGTGCTGGGAGGCAAAGCCAGGGTAGATGGGCAGAGTGTGTTTGGCTGTGAAAGCGGTGTCAAGGGAAGGTGAGGACCAGCAACAGCTCTAAGCCCTTAGATGTAGCGTGTGTCAGAAATCGCTTGGGTGTTGGCATTTTGGGAGGTGGTCTGTGCCGGTAGTGAGAGTGTGTTGGGAGTGCTGGGAGGGAAGGGAAAGGCACATGGCCAGAGTGTGTTTGTCTGTGAAAGCGGTGTCAAGGGAAGGTGAGGACCAGCAACAGCTCTAAGCCCTTAGATGTAGCGTGTGTCAGAAATCGCTTGGGTATTTTCACTTTGGGAGGTGGTCTGCGCCAGGAGTGAGAGAGAGATTGAACTTGAGAATGTGTGTTGGGAGTGCTGAGAGGCAAGGCAAAGGCAGATGGGCAGAGTGTGTTTGGCTGTGAAAGCGGTGTCAAGGGAAGGTGAGGACCAGCAACAGCTCTAAGCCCTTAGGCCTATCGTAGGGAGAAATGCCTTGGGTATTTTCACTTCGGGAGGTGGTCTGTGCCGGGAGTGAGAGTGAGATTGAGCCTGACAATGTGTGTTGGGAGTGCTGGGAGGCTAAGCCAGGGTAGATGGGCAGAGTGTGTTTGGCTGTGAAAGCGGTGTCAAGGGAAGGTGAGGACCAGCCACAGCTCTAAGCCCTTAGATGTAGCGTGTGTCAGAAATCGCTTGGGTATTTGCTCTTTGGGAAGTGGTCTGTGCCGGCAGTGATAGTGAGATTCAACCTGAGAATGTGTTTTGGGAGTGCTGGGAGGCAAAACCAGCGTAGATGGCCAGAGTGTGTTTGGCTGTGAAAGCGGTGTCAAGGGAAGGTGAGGACCAGCCACAGCTCTAAGCCCTTAGATGTAGCATGCGGAAGAAATCGCTTGGGTGTTGGCATTTTGGGAGGTGTTGTGTGCCGGGAGTGAGAGTGAGATTGAGCCTGACAATGTGTGTTGGGAGTGCTGGGAGGCAAAACCAGGGTAGATGGGCAGAGTGTGTTTGTCTGTGAAAGCGGTGTCAAGGGAAGGTGAGGACCAGCCACAGCTCTAAGCCCTTAGATGTAGCGTATGTCATAAATCGGTTGGGTGTTTGCACTTTGGGAGGTGGTCTGCGCCAGGAGTGAGAGAGAGATTGAACTTGAGAATGTGTTTTGGGAGTGCTGGGAGGCAAAACCAGCGTAGATGGCCAGAGTGTGTTTGGCTGTGAAAGCGGTGTCAAGGGAAGGTGAGGACCAGCAACAGCTCTAAGCCCTTAGGCCTATCTTATGGGAGAAATGCCTTGGGTATTTTCACTTTGGGAGGTGGTCTGTGCCGTGAGTGAGAGTGAGATTGAGCCTGACAATGTGTGTTGGGAGTGCTGGGAGGCAAAACCAGCGTAGATGGGGAGAGTGTGTTTGGCTGTGAAAGCGGTGTCAAGGGAAGGTTAGGACCAGCCACATCTCTAAGCCCTTAGATGTAGCGTGTGTCAGAAATCGCTTGGGTATTTTCACTTTGGGAGGTGGTCTGCGCCAGGAGTGAGAGAGAGATTGAACTTGAGAATATGCGTTGGGAGTGCTGGGAGGCAAGGGCAGCGCTGATGGCCAGAGTGTGTTTGGCTGTGAAAGCGGTGTCAAGGGAAGGTGAGGACCAGCAACAGCTCTAAGCCCTTAGATATAGCATGTGGCAGAAATCCCTTGGGTGTTTTGACTTTGGGAGGTGGTCTGTGCAGGGAGTGAGAGTGAGAGCGTGAGTGTGCTTGAGAACGTGTGTTGGGAGTGCTGGGAGGCAAGGGCAGCGCAGATGGCCAGAGTGTGTTTGGCTGTGAAAGCGGTGTCAAGGGAAGGTGAAGACCAGCAACAGCTCTAAGGCCTTAGATGTAGCGTATGTCAGAAATCGGTTGGACGTTTGCACTTTGGGAGGTGGTCTGTGCCGGGAGTGAGAGTGTTTTGGGAGTGCTGGGACGCAAGGTAAAGGCAGATGGGCAGAGTGTGTTTGGCTGTGAAAGCGGTGTCAAGGGAAGGTGAGGACCAGCAACAGCTCTAAGGCCTTAGATGTAGCGTGTGTCAGAAATCGCTTGGGTATTTGCTCTTTGGGAAGTGGTCTGTGCCGGCAGTGATAGTGAGATTCATCCTGAGAATGTGTTTTGGGAGTGCTGGGAGGCAAAACCAGCGTAGATGGTCAGAGTGTGTTTGGCTGTGAAAGCGGTGTCAAGGGAAGGTGAGGACCAGCCACAGCTCTAAGCCCTTAGATGTAGCGTATGTCAGAAATCGGTTGGGTGTTTGCACTTTGGGAGGTGGTCTGCGCCAGGAGTGAGAGAGAGATTGAACTTGAGAATGTGTGTTGGGAGTGCTGAGAGGCAAGGCAAAGGCAGATGGGCAGAGTGTGTTTGGCTGTGAAAGCGGTGTCAAGGGAAGGTGAGGACCAGCAACAGCTCTAAGCCCTTAGATGTAGCATGCGGCAGAAATCGCTTGGGTGTTTTGACTTTGGGAGGTGGTGTGTGCCGGGAGTGAGAGTGATTTGGGAGTGCTGGGAGGCAAGGCAAAGGCAGATGGGCAGAGTGTGTTTGTCTGTGAAAGCGGTGTCAAGGGAAGGTGAGGACCAGCAACAGCTCTAAGCCCTTAGATGTAGCATGCGGCACAAATCGCTTGGGTGTTTTGACTTTGGGAGATGTTGTGTGCCGGGAGTGAGAGTGATTTGGTAGTGCTGGGATGCAAGGCAAAGGCAGATGGGCAGAGTGTGTTTGGCTGTGGAAGCGGTGTCAAGGGAAGGTGAGGACCAGCCACAGCTCTAAGCCCTTAGATGTAGCATGCGGTAGAAATCGCTTCGGTGTTGGCACTTTGAGAGGTGGTCTGTGCCTGGAGTGAAAGTGCGCCTGAGAATGTCTTTTGGGAGTGCTGGGAGGCAAGGCAAAGGCAGATGGCCAGAGTGTGTTTGGCTGTGAAAGCGGTGTCAAGGGAAGGTGAGGACCAGCAACAGCTCTAAGCCCTTAGGCCTATCGTAGGGAGAAATGCCTTGGGTATTTCCACTTCGGGAGGTGGTCTGTGCCGGGAGTGAGAGTGAGATTGAGCCTGACAATGTGTGTTGGGAGTGCTGGGAGGCAAAGCCAGGGTAGATGGGCAGAGTGTGTTTGGCTGTGAAAGCGGTGTCAAGGGAAGGTGAGGACCAGCAACAGCTCTAAGGCCTTAGATGTAGCGTGTGTCAGAAATCGCTTGGGTATTTGCTCTTTGGGAAGTGGTCTGTGCCGGCAGTGATAGTGAGATTCAACCTGAGAATGTGTTTTGGGAGTGCTGGGAGGCAAAACCAGCGTAGATGGCCAGAGTGTGTTTGGCTGTGAAAGCGGTGTCAAGGGAAGGTGAGGACCAGCCACAGCTCTAAGCCCTTAGATGTAGCGTATGTCAGAAATCGGTTGGGTGTTTGCACTTTGGGAGGTGGTCTGCGCCAGGAGTGAGAGAGAGATTGAACTTGAGAATGTGTGTTGGGAGTGCTGAGAGGCAAGGCAAAGGCAGATGGGCAGAGTGTGTTTGGCTGTGAAAGCGGTGTCAAGGGAAGGTGAGGACCAGCAACAGCTCTAAGCCCTTAGGCCTATCGTAGGGAGAAATGCCTTGGGTATTTTCACTTCGGGAGGTGGTCTGTGCCGTGAGTGAGAGTGAGATTGAGCCTGACAATGTGTGTTGGGAGTGCTGGGAGGCTAAGCCAGGGTAGATGGGCAGAGTGTGTTTGGCTGTGAAAGCGGTGTCAAGGGAAGGTGAGGACCAGCCACAGCTCTAAGCCCTTAGATGTAGCGTGTGTCAGAAATCGCTTGGGTATTTGCTCTTTGGGAAGTGGTCTGTGCCGGCAGTGATAGTGAGATTCAACCTGAGAATGTGTTTTGGGAGTGCTGGGAGGCAAAACCAGCGTAGATGGGCAGAGTGTGTTTGGCTGTGAAAGCGGTGTCAAGGGAAGGTGAGGACCAGCCACAGCTCTAAGCCCTTAGATGTAGCGTGTGTCAGAAATCGCTTGGGTATTTGCTCTTTGGGAAGTGGTCTGTGCCGGCAGTGATAGTGAGATTCAACCTGAGAATGTGTTTTGGGAGTGCTGGGAGGCAAAACCAGCGTAGATGGGCAGAGTGTGTTTGGCTGTGAAAGCGGTGTCAAGGGAAGGTGAGGACCAGCCACAGCTCTAAGCCCTTAGATGTAGCGTATGTCAGAAATCGGTTGGGTGTTTGCACTTTGGGAGGTGGTCTGCGCCAGGAGTGAGAGAGAGATTGAGCCTGAGAATGTGTGTTGGGAGTGCTGGGAGGCAAAGCCAGGGTAGATGGCCAGAGTGTGTTTGGCTGTGAAAGCGGTGTCAAGGGAAGGTGAGGACCAGCAACAGCTCTAAGCCCTTAGGCCTATCGTAGGGGAGAAATGCCTTGGGTATTTTCACTTTGGGAGGTGGTCTGTGCCGTGAGTTAGAGTGAGATTGAGCCTGACAATGTGTGTGGGGAGTGCTGGGAGGCAAAGCCAGGGTAGATGGGCAGAGTGTGTTTGGCTGTGAAAGCGGTGTCAAGGGAAGGTGAGGACCAGCAACAGCTCTAAGCCCTTAGATGTAGCGTGTGTCAGAAATCGCTTGGGTGTTGGCATTTTGGGAGGTGGTCTGTGCCGGTAGTGAGAGTGTGTTGGGAGTGCTGGGAGGGAAGGGAAAGGCACATGGCCAGAGTGTGTTTGTCTGTGAAAGCGGTGTCAAGGGAAGGTGAGGACCAGCAACAGCTCTAAGCCCTTAGATGTAGCGTGTGTCAGAAATCGCTTGGGTATTTTCACTTTGGGAGGTGGTCTGCGCCAGGAGTGAGAGAGAGATTGAACTTGAGAATGTGTGTTGGGAGTGCTGAGAGGCAAGGCAAAGGCAGATGGGCAGAGTGTGTTTGGCTGTGAAAGCGGTGTCAAGGGAAGGTGAGGACCAGCAACAGCTCTAAGCCCTTAGGCCTATCGTAGGGAGAAATGCCTTGGGTATTTTCACTTCGGGAGGTGGTCTGTGCCGGGAGTGAGAGTGAGATTGAGCCTGACAATGTGTGTTGGGAGTGCTGGGAGGCTAAGCCAGGGTAGATGGGCAGAGTGTGTTTGGCTGTGAAAGCGGTGTCAAGGGAAGGTGAGGACCAGCCACAGCTCTAAGCCCTTAGATGTAGCGTGTGTCAGAAATCGCTTGGGTATTTGCTCTTTGGGAAGTGGTCTGTGCCGGCAGTGATAGTGAGATTCAACCTGAGAATGTGTTTTGGGAGTGCTGGGAGGCAAAACCAGCGTAGATGGCCAGAGTGTGTTTGGCTGTGAAAGCGGTGTCAAGGGAAGGTGAGGACCAGCCACAGCTCTAAGCCCTTAGATGTAGCATGCGGAAGAAATCGCTTGGGTGTTGGCATTTTGGGAGGTGTTGTGTGCCGGGAGTGAGAGTGAGATTGAGCCTGACAATGTGTGTTGGGAGTGCTGGGAGGCAAAACCAGGGTAGATGGGCAGAGTGTGTTTGTCTGTGAAAGCGGTGTCAAGGGAAGGTGAGGACCAGCCACAGCTCTAAGCCCTTAGATGTAGCGTATGTCATAAATCGGTTGGGTGTTTGCACTTTGGGAGGTGGTCTGCGCCAGGAGTGAGAGAGAGATTGAACTTGAGAATGTGTTTTGGGAGTGCTGGGAGGCAAAACCAGCGTAGATGGCCAGAGTGTGTTTGGCTGTGAAAGCGGTGTCAAGGGAAGGTGAGGACCAGCAACAGCTCTAAGCCCTTAGGCCTATCTTATGGGAGAAATGCCTTGGGTATTTTCACTTTGGGAGGTGGTCTGTGCCGTGAGTGAGAGTGAGATTGAGCCTGACAATGTGTGTTGGGAGTGCTGGGAGGCAAAACCAGCGTAGATGGGGAGAGTGTGTTTGGCTGTGAAAGCGGTGTCAAGGGAAGGTTAGGACCAGCCACATCTCTAAGCCCTTAGATGTAGCGTGTGTCAGAAATCGCTTGGGTATTTTCACTTTGGGAGGTGGTCTGCGCCAGGAGTGAGAGAGAGATTGAACTTGAGAATATGCGTTGGGAGTGCTGGGAGGCAAGGGCAGCGCTGATGGCCAGAGTGTGTTTGGCTGTGAAAGCGGTGTCAAGGGAAGGTGAGGACCAGCAACAGCTCTAAGCCCTTAGATATAGCATGTGGCAGAAATCCCTTGGGTGTTTTGACTTTGGGAGGTGGTCTGTGCAGGGAGTGAGAGTGAGAGCGTGAGTGTGCTTGAGAACGTGTGTTGGGAGTGCTGGGAGGCAAGGGCAGCGCAGATGGCCAGAGTGTGTTTGGCTGTGAAAGCGGTGTCAAGGGAAGGTGAAGACCAGCAACAGCTCTAAGGCCTTAGATGTAGCGTATGTCAGAAATCGGTTGGACGTTTGCACTTTGGGAGGTGGTCTGTGCCGGGAGTGAGAGTGTTTTGGGAGTGCTGGGACGCAAGGCAAAGGCAGATGGGCAGAGTGTGTTTGGCTGTGAAAGCGGTGTCAAGGGAAGGTGAGGACCAGCAACAGCTCTAAGGCCTTAGATGTAGCGTGTGTCAGAAATCGCTTGGGTATTTGCTCTTTGGGAAGTGGTCTGTGCCGGCAGTGATAGTGAGATTCATCCTGAGAATGTGTTTTGGGAGTGCTGGGAGGCAAAACCAGCGTAGATGGTCAGAGTGTGTTTGGCTGTGAAAGCGGTGTCAAGGGAAGGTGAGGACCAGCCACAGCTCTAAGCCCTTAGATGTAGCGTATGTCAGAAATCGGTTGGGTGTTTGCACTTTGGGAGGTGGTCTGCGCCAGGAGTGAGAGAGAGATTGAACTTGAGAATGTGTGTTGGGAGTGCTGAGAGGCAAGGCAAAGGCAGATGGGCAGAGTGTGTTTGGCTGTGAAAGCGGTGTCAAGGGAAGGTGAGGACCAGCAACAGCTCTAAGCCCTTAGATGTAGCATGCGGCAGAAATCGCTTGGGTGTTTTGACTTTGGGAGGTGGTGTGTGCCGGGAGTGAGAGTGATTTGGGAGTGCTGGGAGGCAAGGCAAAGGCAGATGGGCAGAGTGTGTTTGTCTGTGAAAGCGGTGTCAAGGGAAGGTGAGGACCAGCAACAGCTCTAAGCCCTTAGATGTAGCATGCGGCAGAAATCGCTTGGGTGTTGGCACTTTGGGAGGTGTTGTGTGCCGGGAGTGAGTGTGAGATTGAGCCTGACAATGTGTGTTGGGAGTGCTGGGAGGCAAAACCAGGGTAGATGGGCAGAGTGTGTTTGGCTGTGAAAGCGGTGTCAAGGGAAGGTGAAGACCAGCAACAGCTCTAAGCCCTTAGATGTAGCGTGTGTCAGAAATCGCTTGGGTGTTGGCATTTTGGGAGGTGGTCTGTGCCGGTAGTGAGAGTGTGTTGGGAGTGCTGGGAGGGAAGGCAAAGGCAGATGGGCAGAGTGTGTTTGGCTGTGAAAGCGGTGTCAAGGGAAGGTGAGGACCAGCAACAGCTCTAAGGCCTTAGATGTAGCGTATGTCGGAAATCGGTTGGGTGTTTGCACTTTGGGAGGTGGTCTGCGCCAGGAGTGAGAGAGAGATTGAGCCTGAGAATGTGTGTTGGGAGTGCTGGGAGGCAAAGCCAGGGTAGAGGCCAGAGTGTGTTTGGCTGTGAAAGCGGTGTCAAGGGAAGGTGAGGACCAGCAACAGCTCTAAACCCTCAGGCCTATCGTAGGGGAGAAATGGCTTGGACGTTTGCACTTTGGGAGGTGGTCTGTGCCGGGAGTGAGAGTGATAGTGGGCCTGAGAATGTGTGTTGGGAGTGCTGGGAGGCAAGGGCAGCGCAGATGGGCAGAGTGCGTTTGGCTGTGAAAGCGGTGTCAAGGGAAGGTGAGGACCAGCAACAGCTCTAAGCCCTTAGATGTAGCGTATGTCAGAAATCGGTTGGGTGTTTGCACTTTGGGAGGTGGTCTGCGCCAGGAGTGAGAGAGAGATTGAGCCTGAGAATGTGTGTTGGGAGTGCTGGGAGGCAAAACCAGCGTAGATGGCCAGAGTGTGTTTGGCTGTGAAAGCGGTGTCAAGGGAAGGTGAGGACCAGCCACATCTCTAAGCCCTTAGATGTAGCGTATGTCAGAAATCGGTTGGGTGTTTGCACTTTGGGAGGTGGTCTGCGCCAGGAGTGAGAGAGAGATTGAACTTGAGAATGTGTGTTGGGAGTGCTGAGAGGCAAGGCAAAGGCAGATGGCCAGAGTGTGTTTGGCTGTGAAAGCGGTGTCAAGGGAAGGTGAGGACCAGCCACATCTCTAAGCCCTTAGATGTAGCATGCGGAAGAAATCGCTTGGGTGTTGGCATTTTGGGAGGTGTTGTGTGCCGGGAGTGAGAGTGAGATTGAGCCTGACAATGTGTGTTGGGAGTGCTGGGAGGCAAAACCAGCGTAGATGGCCAGAGTGTGTTTGGCTGTGAAAGCGGTGTCAAGGGAAGGTGAGGACCAGCAACAGCTCTAAGCCCTTAGGCCTATCTTATGGGAGAAATGCCTTGGGTATTTTCACTTTGGGAGGTGGTCTGTGCCGTGAGTGAGAGTGAGATTGAGCCTGACAATGTGTGTTGGGAGTGCTGGGAGGCAAAACCAGCGTAGATGGGGAGAGTGTGTTTGGCTGTGAAAGCGGTGTCAAGGGAAGGTTAGGACCAGCCACAGCTCTAAGCCCTTAGATGTAGCGTATGTCAGAAATCGGTTGGGTGTTTGCACTTTGGGAAGTGGTCTGCGCCAGGAGTGAGAGAGAGATTGAACTTGAGAATGTGTGTTGGGAGTGCTGAGAGGCAAGGCAAAGGCAGATGGGCAGAGTGTGTTTGGCTGTGAAAGCGGTGTCAAGGGAAGGTGAGGACCAGCAACAGCTCTAAGCCCTTAGATGTAGCATGCGGCACAAATCGCTTGGGTGTTTTGACTTTGGGAGATGTTGTGTGCCGGGAGTGAGAGTGATTTGGTAGTGCTGGGATGCAAGGCAAAGGCAGATGGGCAGAGTGTGTTTGGCTGTGAAAGCGGTGTCAAGGGAAGGTGAGGACCAGCCACAGCTCTAAGCCCTTAGATGTAGCATGCGGTAGAAATCGCTTGGGTGTTGGCACTTTGAGAGGTGGTCTGTGCCTGGAGTGAAAGTGCGCCTGAGAATGTCTTTTGGGAGTGCTGGGAGGCAAGGCAAAGGCAGATGGCTGGAGTGTGTTTGGCTGTGAAAGCGGTGTCAAGGGAAGGTGAGGACCAGCAACAGCTCTAAGCCCTTAGGCCTATCGTAGGGAGAAATGCCTTGGGTATTTTCACTTCGGGAGGTGGTCTGTGCCGGGAGTGAGAGTGAGATTGAGCCTGACAATGTGTGTTGGGAGTGCTGGGAGGCTAAGCCAGGGTAGATGGGCAGAGTGTGTTTGGC
Organism: Pelecanus crispus; assembly: GCF_030463565.1. Classification (NCBI taxonomy): domain Eukaryota; kingdom Metazoa; phylum Chordata; class Aves; order Pelecaniformes; family Pelecanidae; genus Pelecanus; species Pelecanus crispus. The sequence continues at coordinate 342,389 of NW_027461483.1, read as the reverse complement.
TGTGAAAGCGGTGTCAAGGGAAGGTGAGGACCAGCCACAGCTCTAAGCCCTTAGATGTAGCGTGTGTCAGAAATCGCTTGGGTATTTGCTCTTTGGGAAGTGGTCTGTGCCGGCAGTGATAGTGAGATTCAACCTGAGAATGTGTTTTGGGAGTGCTGGGAGGCAAAACCAGCGTAGATGGCCAGAGTGTGTTTGGCTGTGAAAGCGGTGTCAAGGGAAGGTGAGGACCAGCCACAGCTCTAAGCCCTTAGATGTAGCGTGTGTCAGAAATCGCTTGGGTATTTGCTCTTTGGGAAGTGGTCTGTGCCGGCAGTGATAGTGAGATTCAACCTGAGAATGTGTTTTGGGAGTGCTGGGAGGCAAAACCAGCGTAGATGGGCAGAGTGTGTTTGGCTGTGAAAGCGGTGTCAAGGGAAGGTGAGGACCAGCCACAGCTCTAAGCCCTTAGATGTAGCGTGTGTCAGAAATCGCTTGGGTGTTGGCATTTTGGGAGGTGGTCTGTGCCTGGAGTGAGAGTGTGTTGGGAGTGCTGGGAGGGAAGGCAAAGGCAGATGGGCAGAGTGTGTTTGGCTGTGAAAGCGGTGTCAAGGGAAGGTGAGGACCAGCAACAGCTCTAAGCCCTTAGATGTAGCGTGTGTCAGAAATCTCTTGGGTATTTGCTCTTTGGGAAGTGGTCTGTGCCGGCAGTGATAGTGAGATTCAACCTGAGAATGTGTTTTGGGAGTGCTGGGAGGCAAAACCAGCGTAGATGGGCAGAGTGTGTTTGGCTGTGAAAGCGGTGTCAAGGGAAGGTGAGGACCAGCCACAGCTCTAAGCCCTTAGATGTAGCGTATGTCAGAAATCGGTTGGGTGTTTGCACTTTGGGAAGTGGTCTGCGCCAGGAGTGAGAGAGAGATTGAACTTGAGAATGTGTGTTGGGAGTGCTGAGAGGCAAGGCAAAGGCAGATGGGCAGAGTGTGTTTGGCTGTGAAAGCGGTGTCAAGGGAAGGTGAGGACCAGCAACAGCTCTAAGCACTGAGGCCTATCGTGTGGGAGAAATGGCTTGGAGGTTTGCACTTTGGGAGGTGGTCTGTGCCGGGAGTGAGAATGAGAGTGAGCCTGAGAATGTGTGTTGGGAGTGCTGGGAGTTGAGGCAAAGGCAGATGGGCAGAGTGTGTTTGGCTGTGAAAGCGGTGTCAAGGGAAGGTGAGGACCAGCAACAGCTCTAAGCCCTTAGATGTAGCATGCGGCAGAAAATGCTTGGGTATTTGCACTTTGGGAGGTGTTGTGTGCCGGGAGTGAGAGTGAGATTGAGCCTGACAATGTGTGTTGGGAGTGCTGGGATGCAAAACCAGGGTAGATGGGCAGAGTGTGTTTGGCTGTGAAAGCGGTGTCAAGGGAAGGTGAGGACCAGCAACAGCTCTAAGGCCTTAGGCCTATCTTATGGGAGAAATGCCTTGGGTATTTTCACTTTGGGAGGTGGTCTGTGCTGGGAGTGAGAGTGAGAGTGAGCCTGAGAATGTGTGTTGGGAGTGCTGGGAGGCAAAGCCAGGGTAGATGGGCAGAGTGTGCTTGGCTGTGAAAGCGGTATCAAGGGAAGGTGAGGACCAGCAACAGCTCTAAGCTCTTAGATGTAGCGTGTGTCAGAAATCGCTTGGGTGTTTGCATTTTGGGAGGTGGTCTGTGCCGATAGTGAGAGTGTGTTGTGAGTGCTGTGAGGCAAGGGCAGCGCAGATGGCCAGAGTGTGTTTGTCTGTGAAAGCAGTGTCAAGGGAAGGTGAGGACCAGCAACAGCTCTAAGCCCTTAGGCCTATCGTATGTGAGAAATGGCTTGGACGTTTGCACTTTGGGAGGTGGTGTGTGCCGGGAGTGAGAGTGATAGTGAGCCTGAGAATGTGTGTTGGGAGTGCTGGGAGGCAAGGGCAGCGCAGATGGGCAGAGTGCGTTTGGCTGTGAAAGCGGTGTCAAGGGAAGGTGAGGACCAGTCACAGCTCTAAGCCCGTAGATGTAGCGTGTGTCAGAAATGGCTTGGTTATTTTCACTTCGGGAGGTGCTCTGTGCTAGGAGTCAGAGTGAGAGCGTGAGCGTGCCTGAGAATGTGTGTTGGGAGTGCTGGGAGGCAAGGGCAGCGCAGATGGGCAGAGTGCGTTTGGCTGTGAAAGCGGTGTCAAGGGAAGGTGAGGACCAGCCACAGCTCTAAGCCCTTAGATGTAGCGTGTGTCAGAAATCGCTTAGGTGTTGGCATTTTGGGAGGTGGTCTGTGCCGGTAGTGAGAGTGTGTTGGGAGTGCTGGGAGGGAAGGCAAAGGCAGATGGGCAGAGTGTGTTTGGCTGTGAAAGCGGTGTCAAGGGAAGGTGAGGACCAGCAACAGCTCTAAGGCCTTAGATGTAGCGTATGTCGGAAATCGGTTGGGTGTTTGCACTTTGGGAGGTGGTCTGCGCCAGGAGTGAGAGAGAGATTGAGCCTGAGAATGTGTGTTGGGAGTGCTGGGAGGCAAAGCCAGGGTAGATGGGCAGAGTGTGTTTGGCTGTGAAAGCGGTGTCAAGGGAAGGTGAGGACCAGCAACAGCTCTAAACCCTCAGGCCTATCGTAGGGGAGAAATGGCTTGGACGTTTGCACTTTGGGAGGTGGTCTGTGCCGGGAGTGAGAGTGATAGTGGGCCTGAGAATGTGTGTTGGGAGTGCTGGGAGGCAAGGGCAGCGCAGATGGGCAGAGTGCGTTTGGCTGTGAAAGCGGTGTCAAGGGAAGGTGAGGACCAGCAACAGCTCTAAGCCCTTAGATGTAGCGTATGTCAGAAATCGGTTGGGTGTTTGCACTTTGGGAGGTGGTCTGCGCCAGGAGTGAGAGAGAGATTGAACTTGAGAATGTGTGTTGGGAGTGCTGAGAGGCAAGGCAAAGGCAGATGGCCAGAGTGTGTTTGGCTGTGAAAGCGGTGTCAAGGGAAGGTGAGGACCAGCAACATCTCTAAGCCCTTAGATGTAGCATGCGGCAGAAATCGCTTGGGTGTTTTGACTTTGGGAGGTGTTGTGTGCCGGGAGTGAGAGTGATTTGGTAGTGCTGGGATGCAAGGCAAAGGCAGATGGCCAGAGTGTGTTTGGCTGTGAAAGCGGTGTCAAGGGAAGGTGAGGACCAGCCACAGCTCTAAGCCCTTAGATGTAGCATGCGGTAGAAATCGCTTGGGTGTTGGCACTTTGAGAGGTGGTCTGTGCCTGGAGTGAAAGTGCGCCTGAGAATGTGTTTTGGGAGTGCTGGGAGGCAAGGCAAAGGCAGATGGCCAGAGTGTGTTTGGCTGTGAAAGCGGTGTCAAGGGAAGGTGAGGACCAGCAACAGCTCTAAGCCCTTAGGCCTATCTTATGGGAGAAATGCCTTGGGTATTTTCACTTTGGGAGGTGGTCTGTGCCGGGAGTGAGAGTGAGATTGAGCCTGACAATGTGTGTTGGGAGTGCTGGGAGGCAAAGCCAGGGTAGATGGGCAGAGTGTGTTTGGCTGTGAAAGCGGTGTCAAGGGAAGGTGAGGACCAGCAACAGCTCTAAGCCCTTAGATGTAGCGTGTGTCAGAAATCGCTTGGGTATTTGCTCTTTGGGAAGTGGTCTGTGCCGGCAGTGATAGTGAGATTCAACCTGAGAATGTGTTTTGGGAGTGCTGGGAGGCAAAACCAGCGTAGATGGGCAGAGTGTGTTTGGCTGTGAAAGCGGTGTCAAGGGAAGGTGAGGACCAGCCACAGCTCTAAGCCCTTAGATGTAGCGTATGTCAGAAATCGGCTGGGTGTTTGCACTTTGGGAGGTGGTCTGCGCCAGGAGTGAGAGAGAGATTGAACTTGAGAATGTGTGTTGGGAGTGCTGAGAGGCAAGGCAAAGGCAAATGGCCAGAGTGTGTTTGGCTGTGAAAGCGGTGTCAAGGGAAGGTGAGGACCAGCCACAGCTCTAAGCCCTTAGATGTAGCATGCGGAAGAAATCGCTTGGGTGTTGGCATTTTGGGAGGTGTTGTGTGCCGGGAGTGAGAGTGAGATTGAGCCTGACAATGTGTGTTGGGAGTGCTGGGAGGCAAAACCAGGGTAGATGGGCAGAGTGTGTTTGTCTGTGAAAGCGGTGTCAAGGGAAGGTGAGGACCAGCAACAGCTCTAAGCCCTTAGATGTAGCGTGTGTCAGAAATCGCTTGGGTATTTTCACTTTGGGAGGTGGTCTGCGCCAGGAGTGAGAGAGAGATTGAACTTGAGAATGTGCGTTGGGAGTGCTGGGAGGCAAGGGCAGCGCTGATGGCCAGAGTGTGTTTGGCTGTGAAAGCGGTGTCAAGGGAAGGTGAGGACCAGCAACAGCTCTAAGCCCTTAGATATAGCATGTGGCAGAAATCCCTTGGGTGTTTTGACTTTGGGAGGTGGTCTGTGCAGGGAGTGAGAGTGAGAGCGTGAGTGTGCTTGAGAACGTGTGTTGGGAGTGCTGGGAGGCAAGGGCAGCGCAGATGGCCAGAGAGTGTTTGGCTGTGAAAGCGGTGTCAAGGGAAGGTGAAGACCAGCAACAGCTCTAAGGCCTTAGATGTAGCGTATGTCAGAAATCGGTTGGACGTTTGCACTTTGGGAGGTGGTCTGTGCCGGGAGTGAGAGTGTTTTGGGAGTGCTGGGACGCAAGGCAAAGGCAGATGGGCAGAGTGTGTTTGGCTGTGAAAGCGGTGTCAAGGGAAGGTGAGGACCAGCAACAGCTCTAAGGCCTTAGATGTAGCGTGTGTCAGAAATCGCTTGGGTATTTGCTCTTTGGGAAGTGGTCTGTGCCGGCAGTGATAGTGAGATTCATCCTGAGAATGTGTTTTGGGAGTGCTGGGAGGCAAAACCAGCGTAGATGGTCAGAGTGTGTTTGGCTGTGAAAGCGGTGTCAAGGGAAGGTGAGGACCAGCCACAGCTCTAAGCCCTTAGATGTAGCGTATGTCAGAAATCGGTTGGGTGTTTGCACTTTGGGAGGTGGTCTGCGCCAGGAGTGAGAGAGAGATTGAACTTGAGAATGTGTGTTGGGAGTGCTGAGAGGCAAGGCAAAGGCAGATGGGCAGAGTGTGTTTGGCTGTGAAAGCGGTGTCAAGGGAAGGTGAGGACCAGCAACAGCTCTAAGCACTTAGGCCTATCGTGTGGGAGAAATGGCTTGGAGGTTTGCACTTTGGGAGGTGGTCTGTGCCGGGAGTGAGAATGAGAGTGAGCCTGAGAATGTGTGTTGGGAGTGCTGGGAGTTGAGGCAAAGGCAGATGGGCAGAGTGTGTTTGGCTGTGAAAGCGGTGTCAAGGGAAGGTGAGGACCAGCAACAGCTCTAAGCCCTTAGATGTAGCATGCGGCAGAAAATGCTTGGGTATTTGCACTTTGGGAGGTGTTGTGTGCCGGGAGTGAGAGTGAGATTGAGCCTGACAATGTGTGTTGGGAGTGCTGGGATGCAAAACCAGGGTAGATGGGCAGAGTGTGTTTGGCTGTGAAAGCGGTGTCAAGGGAAGGTGAGGACCAGCAACAGCTCTAAGCCCTTAGGCCTATCTTATGGGAGAAATGCCTTGGGTATTTTCACTTTGGGAGGTGGTCTGTGCTGGGAGTGAGAGTGAGAGTGAGCCTGAGAATGTGTGTTGGGAGTGCTGGGACGCAAAGCCAGGGTAGATGGGCAGAGTGTGCTTGGCTGTGAAAGCGGTATCAAGGGAAGGTGAGGACCAGCAACAGCTCTAAGCTCTTAGATGTAGCGTGTGTCAGAAATCGCTTGGGTGTTTGCATTTTGGGAGGTGGTCTGTGCCGATAGTGAGAGTGTGTTGTGAGTGCTGTGAGGCAAGGGCAGCGCAGATGGCCAGAGTGTGTTTGTCTGTGAAAGCAGTGTCAAGGGAAGGTGAGGACCAGCAACAGCTCTAAGCCCTTAGGCCTATCGTATGTGAGAAATGGCTTGGACGTTTGCACTTTGGGAGGTGTGTGTGCCGGGAGTGAGAGTGATAGTGAGCCTGAGAATGTGTGTTGGGAGTGCTGGGAGGCAAGGGCAGCGCAGATGGGCAGAGTGCGTTTGGCTGTGAAAGCGGTGTCAAGGGAAGGTGAGGACCAGTCACAGCTCTAAGCCCGTAGATGTAGCGTGTGTCAGAAATGGCTTGGTTATTTTCACTTCGGGAGGTGGTCTGTGCTAGGAGTCAGAGTGAGAGCGTGAGCGTGCCTGAGAATGTGTGTTGGGAGTGCTGGGAGGCAAGGGCAGCGCAGATGGGCAGAGTGCGTTTGGCTGTGAAAGCGGTGTCAAGGGAAGGTGAGGACCAGCAACAGCTCTAAGCCCTTAGATGTAGCGTGTGTCAGAAATCGCTTAGGTGTTGGCATTTTGGGAGGTGGTCTGTGCCGGTAGTGAGAGTGTGTTGGGATTGCTGGCAGGGAAGGCAAAGGCAGATGGCCAGAGTGTGTTTGGCTGTGAAAGCGGTGTCAAGGGAAGGTGAGGACCAGCAACAGCTCTAAGGCCTTAGATGTAGCGTGTGTCAGAAATCGCTTGGGTATTTTCTCTTTGGGAAGTGGTCTGTGCCGGCAGTGATAGTGAGATTCAACCTGAGAATGTGTTTTGGGAGTGCTGGGAGGCAAAACCAGCGTAGATGGGCAGAGTGTGTTTGGCTGTGAAAGCGGTGTCAAGGGAAGGTGAGGACCAGCCACAGCTCTAAGCCCTTAGATGTAGCGTATGTCAGAAATCGGTTGGGTGTTTGCACTTTGGGAGGTGGTCTGCGCCAGGAGTGAGAGAGAGATTGAACTTGAGAATGTGTGTTGGGAATGCTGAGAGGCAAGGCAAAGGCAGATGGCCAGAGTGTGTTTGTCTGTGAAAGCGGTGTCAAGGGAAGGTGAGGACCAGCAACAGCTCTAAGCCCTTAGATGTAGCATGCGGCAGAAATCGCTTGGGGGTTTTGACTTTGAGAGGTGGTGTGTGCCGGGAGTGAGAGTGATTTGGGAGTGCTGGGAGGGAAGGCAAAGGCAGATGGCCAGAGTGTGTTTGTCTGTGAAAGCGGTGTCAAGGGAAGGTGAGGACCAGCAACAGCTCTAAGCCCTTAGATGTAGCGTGTGTCAGAAATCGCTTGGGTGTTGGCATTTTGGGAGGTGGTCTGTGCCGGTAGTGAGAGTGTGTTGGGAGTGGTGGGAGGGAAGGCAAAGGCAGATGGGCAGAGTGTGTTTGGCTGTGAAAGCGGTGTCAAGGGAAGGTGAGGACCAGCAACAGCTCTAAGGCCTTAGATGTAGCGTATGTCGGAAATCGGTTGGGTGTTTGCACTTTGGGAGGTGGTCTGCGCCAGGAGTGAGAGAGAGATTGAGCCTGAGAATGTGTGTTGGGAGTGCTGGGAGGCAAAGCCAGGGTAGATGGCCAGAGTGTGTTTGGCTGTGAAAGCGGTGTCAAGGGAAGGTGAGGACCAGCAACAGCTCTAAACCCTCAGGCCTATCGTAGGGGAGAAATGGCTTGGACGTTTGCACTTTGGGAGGTGGTCTGTGCCGGGAGTGAGAGTGATAGTGGGCCTGAGAATGTGTGTTGGGAGTGCTGGGAGGCAAGGGCAGCGCAGATGGGCAGAGTGCGTTTGGCTGTGAAAGCGGTGTCAAGGGAAGGTGAGGACCAGCAACAGCTCTAAGCCCTTAGATGTAGCGTATGTCAGAAATCGGTTGGGTGTTTGCACTTTGGGAGGTGGTCTGCGCCAGGAGTGAGAGAGAGATTGAACTTGAGAATGTGTGTTGGGAGTGCTGAGAGGCAAGGCAAAGGCAGATGGGCAGAGTGTGTTTGGCTGTGAAAGCGGTGTCAAGGGAAGGTGAGGACCAGCAACAGCTCTAAGCCCTTAGATGTAGCATGCGGCAGAAATCGCTTGGGTGTTTTGACTTTGGGAGGTGTTGTGTGCCGGGAGTGAGAGTGATTTGGTAGTGCTGGGATGCAAGGCAAAGGCAGATGGCCAGAGTGTGTTTGGCTGTGAAAGCGGTGTCAAGGGAAGGTGAGGACCAGCCACAGCTCTAAGCCCTTAGATGTAGCATGCGGTAGAAATCGCTTGGGTGTTGGCACTTTGAGAGGTGGTCTGTGCCTGGAGTGAAAGTGCGCCTGAGAATGTGTTTTGGGAGTGCTGGGAGGCAAGGCAAAGGCAGATGGCCAGAGTGTGTTTGGCTGTGAAAGCGGTGTCAAGGGAAGGTGAGGACCAGCAACAGCTCTAAGCCCTTAGGCCTATCTTATGGGAGAAATGCCTTGGGTATTTTCACTTTGGGAGGTGGTCTGTGCCGTGAGTGAGAGTGAGATTGAGCCTGACAATGTGTGTTGGGAGTGCTGGGAGGCAAAGCCAGGGTAGATGGGCAGAGTGTGTTTGGCTGTGAAAGCGGTGTCAAGGGAAGGTGAGGACCAGCAACAGCTCTAAGCCGTTAGATGTAGCGTGTGTCAGAAATCGCTTGGGTATTTGCTCTTTGGGAAGTGGTCTGTGCCGGCAGTGATAGTGAGATTCAACCTGAGAATGTGTTTTGGGAGTGCTGGGAGGCAAAACCAGCGTAGATGGGCAGAGTGTGTTTGGCTGTGAAAGCGGTGTCAAGGGAAGGTGAGGACCAGCCACAGCTCTAAGCCCTTAGATGTAGCGTATGTCAGAAATCGGCTGGGTGTTTGCACTTTGGGAGGTGGTCTGCGCCAGGAGTGAGAGAGAGATTGAACTTGAGAATGTGTGTTGGGAGTGCTGAGAGGCAAGGCAAAGGCAGATGGCCAGAGTGTGTTTGGCTGTGAAAGCGGTGTCAAGGGAAGGTGAGGACCAGCCACAGCTCTAAGCCCTTAGATGTAGCATGCGGAAGAAATCGCTTGGGTGTTGGCATTTTGGGAGGTGTTGTGTGCCGGGAGTGAGAGTGAGATTGAGCCTGACAATGTGTGTTGGGAGTGCTGGGAGGCAAAACCAGGGTAGATGGGCAGAGTGTGTTTGTCTGTGAAAGCGGTGTCAAGGGAAGGTGAGGACCAGCCACAGCTCTAAGCCCTTAGATGTAGCGTATGTCATAAATCGGTTGGGTGTTTGCACTTTGGGAGGTGGTCTGCGCCAGGAGTGAGAGAGAGATTGAACTTGAGAATGTGTTTTGGGAGTGCTGGGAGGCAAAACCAGCGTAGATGGCCAGAGTGTGTTTGGCTGTGAAAGCGGTGTCAAGGGAAGGTGAGGACCAGCAACAGCTCTAAGCCCTTAGGCCTATCTTATGGGAGAAATGCCTTGGGTATTTTCACTTTGGGAGGTGGTCTGTGCCGTGAGTGAGAGTGAGATTGAGCCTGACAATGTGTGTTGGGAGTGCTGGGAGGCAAAACCAGCGTAGATGGGGAGAGTGTGTTTGGCTGTGAAAGCGGTGTCAAGGGAAGGTTAGGACCAGCCACATCTCTAAGCCCTTAGATGTAGCGTATGTCAGAAATCGGTTGGGTGTTTGCACTTTGGGAAGTGGTCTGCGCCAGGAGTGAGAGAGAGATTGAACTTGAGAATGTGTGTTGGGAGTGCTGAGAGGCAAGGCAAAGGCAGATGGGCAGAGTGTGTTTGGCTGTGAAAGCGGTGTCAAGGGAAGGTGAGGACCAGCAACAGCTCTAAGCCCTTAGATGTAGCATGCGGCAGAAATCGCTTGGGTGTTTTGACTTTGGGAGGTGTTGTGTGCCGGGAGTGAGAGTGATTTGGTAGTGCTGGGATGCAAGGCAAAGGCAGATGGGCAGAGTGTGTTTGGCTGTGAAAGCGGTGTCAAGGGAAGGTGAGGACCAGCCACAGCTCTAAGCCCTTAGATGTAGCATGCGGTAGAAATCGCTTGGGTGTTGGCACTTTGAGAGGTGGTCTGTGCCTGGAGTGAAAGTGCGCCTGAGAATGTCTTTTGGGAGTGCTGGGAGGCAAGGCAAAGGCAGATGGCCAGAGTGTGTTTGGCTGTGAAAGCGGTGTCAAGGGAAGGTGAGGACCAGCAACAGCTCTAAGCCCTTAGGCCTATCGTAGGGAGAAATGCCTTGGGTATTTCCACCTCGGGAGGTGGTCTGTGCCGGGAGTGAGAGTGAGATTGAGCCTGACAATGTGTGTTGGGAGTGCTGGGAGGCAAAGCCAGGGTAGATGGGCAGAGTGTGTTTGGCTGTGAAAGCGGTGTCAAGGGAAGGTGAGGACCAGCAACAGCTCTAAGCCCTTAGATGTAGCGTGTGTCAGAAATCGCTTGGGTATTTGCTCTTTGGGAAGTGGTCTGTGCCGGCAGTGATAGTGAGATTCAACCTGAGAATGTGTGTTGGGAGTGCTGGGAGGCAAAACCAGCGTAGATGGGCAGAGTGTGTTTGGCTGTGAAAGCGGTGTCAAGGGAAGGTGAGGACCAGCCACAGCTCTAAGCCCTTAGATGTAGCGTATGTCAGAAATCGGCTGGGTGTTTGCACTTTGGGAGGTGGTCTGCGCCAGGAGTGAGAGAGAGATTGAACTTGAGAATGTGTGTTGGGAGTGCTGAGAGGCAAGGCAAAGGCAGATGGCCAGAGTGTGTTTGGCTGTGAAAGCGGTGTCAAGGGAAGGTGAGGACCAGCCACAGCTCTAAGCCCTTAGATGTAGCATGCGGAAGAAATCGCTTGGGTGTTGGCATTTTGGGAGGTGTTGTGTGCCGGGAGTGAGAGTGAGATTGAGCCTGACAATGTGTGTTGGGAGTGCTGGGAGGCAAAACCAGGGTAGATGGGCAGAGTGTGTTTGTCTGTGAAAGCGGTGTCAAGGGAAGGTGAGGACCAGCAACAGCTCTAAGCCCTTAGATGTAGCGTGTGTCAGAAATCGCTTGGGTATTTTCACTTTGGGAGGTGGTCTGCGCCAGGAGTGAGAGAGAGATTGAACTTGAGAATGTGCGTTGGGAGTGCTGGGAGGCAAGGGCAGCGCTGATGGCCAGAGTGTGTTTGGCTGTGAAAGCGGTGTCAAGGGAAGGTGAGGACCAGCAACAGCTCTAAGCCCTTAGATATAGCATGTGGCAGAAATCCCTTGGGTGTTTTGACTTTGGGAGGTGGTCTGTGCAGGGAGTGAGAGTGAGAGCGTGAGTGTGCTTGAGAACGTGTGTTGGGAGTGCTGGGAGGCAAGGGCAGCGCAGATGGCCAGAGTGTGTTTGGCTGTGAAAGCGGTGTCAAGGGAAGGTGAAGACCAGCAACAGCTCTAAGGCCTTAGATGTAGCGTATGTCAGAAATCGGTTGGACGTTTGCACTTTGGGAGGTGGTCTGTGCCGGGAGTGAGAGTGTTTTGGGAGTGCTGGGACGCAAGGCAAAGGCAGATGGGCAGAGTGTGTTTGGCTGTGAAAGCGGTGTCAAGGGAAGGTGAGGACCAGCAACAGCTCTAAGCCCTTAGATGTAGCGTGTGTCAGAAATCGCTTGGGTATTTGCTCTTTGGGAAGTGGTCTGTGCCGGCAGTGATAGTGAGATTCATCCTGAGAATGTGTTTTGGGAGTGCTGGGAGGCAAAACCAGCGTAGATGGGCAGAGTGTGTTTGGCTGTGAAAGCGGTGTCAAGGGAAGGTGAGGACCAGCCACAGCTCTAAGCCCTTAGATGTAGCGTATGTCAGAAATCGGTTGGGTGTTTGCACTTTGGGAGGTGGTCTGCGCCAGGAGTGAGAGAGAGATTGAACTTGAGAATGTGTGTTGGGAGTGCTGAGAGGCAAGGCAAAGGCAGATGGGCAGAGTGTGTTTGGCTGTGAAAGCGGTGTCAAGGGAAGGTGAGGACCAGCAACAGCTCTAAGCACTGAGGCCTATCGTGTGGGAGAAATGGCTTGGAGGTTTGCACTTTGGGAGGTGGTCTGTGCCGGGAGTGAGAGTGTTTTGGGAGTGCTGGGACGCAAGGCAAAGGCAGATGGGCAGAGTGTGTTTGGCTGTGAAAGCGGTGTCAAGGGAAGGTGAGGACCAGCAACAGCTCTAAGCCCTTAGATGTAGCGTGTGTCAGAAATCGCTTGGGTATTTGCTCTTTGGGAAGTGGTCTGTGCCGGCAGTGATAGTGAGATTCATCCTGAGAATGTGTTTTGGGAGTGCTGGGAGGCAAAGCCAGGGTAGATGGGCAGAGTGTGTTTGGCTGTGAAAGCGGTGTCAAGGGAAGGTGAGGACCAGCCACAGCTCTAAGCCCTTAGATGTAGCGTATGTCAGAAATCGGTTGGGTGTTTGCACTTTGGGAGGTGGTCTGCGCCAGGAGTGAGAGAGAGATTGAACTTGAGAATGTGTGTTGGGAGTGCTGAGAGGCAAGGCAAAGGCAGATGGGCAGAGTGTGTTTGGCTGTGAAAGCGGTGTCAAGGGAAGGTGAGGACCAGCAACAGCTCTAAGCCCTTAGATGTAGCATGCGGCAGAAAATGCTTGGGTATTTGCACTTTGGGAGGTGTTGTGTGCCGGGAGTGAGAGTGAGATTGAGCCTGACAATGTGTGTTGGGAGTGCTGGGATGCAAAACCAGGGTAGATGGGCAGAGTGTGTTTGGCTGTGAAAGCGGTGTCAAGGGAAGGTGAGGACCAGCAACAGCTCTAAGGCCTTAGGCCTATCTTATGGGAGAAATGCCTTGGGTATTTTCACTTTGGGAGGTGGTCTGTGCTGGGAGTGAGAGTGAGAGTGAGCCTGAGAATGTGTGTTGGGAGTGCTGGGACGCAAAGCCAGGGTAGATGGGCAGAGTGTGCTTGGCTGTGAAAGCGGTATCAAGGGAAGGTGAGGACCAGCAACAGCTCTAAGCTCTTAGATGTAGCGTGTGTCAGAAATCGCTTGGGTGTTTGCATTTTGGGAGGTGGTCTGTGCCGATAGTGAGAGTGTGTTGTGAGTGCTGTGAGACAAGGGCAGCGCAGATGGCCAGAGTGTGTTTGTCTGTGAAAGCAGTGTCAAGGGAAGGTGAGGACCAGCAACAGCTCTAAGCCCTTAGGCCTATCGTATGTGAGAAATGGCTTGGACGTTTGCACTTTGGGAGGTGGTGTGTGCCGGGAGTGAGAGTGATAGTGAGCCTGAGAATGTGTGTTGGGAGTGCTGGGAGGCAAGGGCAGCGCAGATGGGCAGAGTGCGTTTGGCTGTGAAAGCGGTGTCAAGGGAAGGTGAGGACCAGTCACAGCTCTAAGCCCGTAGATGTAGCGTGTGTCAGAAATGGCTTGGTTATTTTCACTTCGGGAGGTGGTCTGTGCTAGGAGTCAGTGTGAGAGCGTGAGCGTGCCTGAGAATGTGTGTTGGGAGTGCTGGGAGGCAAGGGCAGCGCAGATGGGCAGAGTGCGTTTGGCTGTGAAAGCGGTGTCAAGGGAAGGTGAGGACCAGCAACAGCTCTAAGCCCTTAGATGTAGCGTGTGTCAGAAATCGCTTAGGTGTTGGCATTTTGGGAGGTGGTCTGTGCCGGTAGTGAGAGTGTGTTGGGATTGCTGGCAGGGAAGGCAAAGGCAGATGGCCAGAGTGTGTTTGGCTGTGAAAGCGGTGTCAAGGGAAGGTGAGGACCAGCAACAGCTCTAAGCCCTTAGATGTAGCGTGTGTCAGAAATCGCTTGGGTATTTTCTCTTTGGGAAGTGGTCTGTGCCGGCAGTGATAGTGAGATTCAACCTGAGAATGTGTTTTGGGAGTGCTGGGAGGCAAAACCAGCGTAGATGGCCAGAGTGTGTTTGGCTGTGAAAGCGGTGTCAAGGGAAGGTGAGGACCAGCCACAGCTCTAAGCCCTTAGATGTAGCGTATGTCAGAAATCGGTTGGGTGTTTGCACTTTGGGAGGTGGTCTGCGCCAGGAGTGAGAGAGAGATTGAACTTGAGAATGTGTGTTGGGAATGCTGAGAGGCAAGGCAAAGGCAGATGGCCAGAGTGTGTTTGTCTGTGAAAGCGGTGTCAAGGGAAGGTGAGGACCAGCAACAGCTCTCAGCCCCTAGATGTAGCATGCGGCAGAAATCGCTTGGGGGTTTTGACTTTGAGAGGTGGTGTGTGCCGGGAGTGAGAGTGATTTGGGAGTGCTGGGAGGGAAGGCAAAGGCAGATGGCCAGAGTGTGTTTGTCTGTGAAAGCGGTGTCAAGGGAAGGTGAGGACCAGCAACAGCTCTAAGCCCTTAGATGTAGCGTGTGTCAGAAATCGCTTGGGTGTTGGCATTTTGGGAGGTGGTCTGTGCCGGTAGTGAGAGTGTGTTGGGAGTGGTGGGAGGGAAGGCAAAGGCAGATGGGCAGAGTGTGTTTGGCTGTGAAAGCGGTGTCAAGGGAAGGTGAGGACCAGCAACAGCTCTAAGGCCTTAGATGTAGCGTATGTCGGAAATCGGTTGGGTGTTTGCACTTTGGGAGGTGGTCTGCGCCAGGAGTGAGAGAGAGATTGAGCCTGAGAATGTGTGTTGGGAGTGCTGGGAGGCAAAGACAGGGTAGATGGCCAGAGTGTGTTTGGCTGTGAAAGCGGTGTCAAGGGAAGGTGAGGACCAGCAACAGCTCTAAACCCTCAGGCCTATCGTAGGGGAGAAATGGCTTGGACGTTTGCACTTTGGGAGGTGGTCTGTGCTGGGAGTGAGAGTGATAGTGGGCCTGAGAATGTGTGTTGGGAGTGCTGGGAGGCAAGGGCAGCGCAGATGGGCAGAGTGCGTTTGGCTGTGAAAGCGGTGTCAAGGGAAGGTGAGGACCAGCAACAGCTCTAAGCCCTTAGATGTAGCGTATGTCAGAAATCGGTTGGGTGTTTGCACTTTGGGAGGTGGTCTGCGCCAGGAGTGAGAGAGAGATTGAACTTGAGAATGTGTGTTGGGAGTGCTGAGAGGCAAGGCAAAGGCAGATGGCCAGAGTGTGTTTGGCTGTGAAAGCGGTGTCAAGGGAAGGTGAGGACCAGCAACATCTCTAAGCCCTTAGATGTAGCATGCGGCAGAAATCGCTTGGGTGTTTTGACTTTGGGAGGTGTTGTGTGCCGGGAGTGAGAGTGATTTGTAGTGCTGGGATGCAAGGCAAAGGCAGATGGCCAGAGTGTGTTTGGCTGTGAAAGCGGTGTCAAGGGAAGGTGAGGACCAGCAACAGCTCTAAGCCCTTAGATGTAGCGTGTGTCAGAAATCGCTTGGGTATTTGCTCTTTGGGAAGTGGTCTGTGCCGGCAGTGATAGTGAGATTCAACCTGAGAATGTGTTTTGGGAGTGCTGGGAGGCAAAACCAGCGTAGATGGGCAGAGTGTGTTTGGCTGTGAAAGCGGTGTCAAGGGAAGGTGAGGACCAGCCACAGCTCTAAGCCCTTAGATGTAGCGTATGTCAGAAATCGGCTGGGTGTTTGCACTTTGGGAGGTGGTCTGCGCCAGGAGTGAGAGAGAGATTGAACTTGAGAATGTGTGTTGGGAGTGCTGAGAGGCAAGGCAAAGGCAGATGGCCAGAGTGTGTTTGGCTGTGAAAGCGGTGTCAAGGGAAGGTGAGGACCAGCCACAGCTCTAAGCCCTTAGATGTAGCATGCGGAAGAAATCGCTTGGGTGTTGGCATTTTGGGAGGTGTTGTGTGCCGGGAGTGAGAGTGAGATTGAGCCTGACAATGTGTGTTGGGAGTGCTGGGAGGCAAAACCAGGGTAGATGGGCAGAGTGTGTTTGTCTGTGAAAGCGGTGTCAAGGGAAGGTGAGGACCAGCAACAGCTCTAAGCCCTTAGATGTAGCGTGTGTCAGAAATCGCTTGGGTATTTTCACTTTGGGAGGTGGTCTGCGCCAGGAGTGAGAGAGAGATTGAACTTGAGAATGTGCGTTGGGAGTGCTGGGAGGCAAGGGCAGCGCTGATGGCCAGAGTGTGTTTGGCTGTGAAAGCGGTGTCAAGGGAAGGTGAGGACCAGCAACAGCTCTAAGCCCTTAGATATAGCATGTGGCAGAAATCCCTTGGGTGTTTTGACTTTGGGAGGTGGTCTGTGCAGGGAGTGAGAGTGAGAGCGTGAGTGTGCTTGAGAACGTGTGTTGGGAGTGCTGGGAGGCAAGGGCAGCGCAGATGGCCAGAGTGTGTTTGGCTGTGAAAGCGGTGTCAAGGGAAGGTGAAGACCAGCAACAGCTCTAAGGCCTTAGATGTAGCGTATGTCAGAAATCGGTTGGACGTTTGCACTTTGGGAGGTGGTCTGTGCCGGGAGTGAGAGTGTTTTGGGAGTGCTGGGACGCAAGGCAAAGGCAGATGGGCAGAGTGTGTTTGGCTGTGAAAGCGGTGTCAAGGGAAGGTGAGGACCAGCAACAGCTCTAAGGCCTTAGATGTAGCGTGTGTCAGAAATCGCTTGGGTATTTGCTCTTTGGGAAGTGGTCTGTGCCGGCAGTGATAGTGAGATTCATCCTGAGAATGTGTTTTGGGAGTGCTGGGAGGCAAAACCAGCGTAGATGGTCAGAGTGTGTTTGGCTGTGAAAGCGGTGTCAAGGGAAGGTGAGGACCAGCCACAGCTCTAAGCCCTTAGATGTAGCGTATGTCAGAAATCGGTTGGGTGTTTGCACTTTGGGAGGTGGTCTGCGCCAGGAGTGAGAGAGAGATTGAACTTGAGAATGTGTGTTGGGAGTGCTGAGAGGCAAGGCAAAGGCAGATGGGCAGAGTGTGTTTGGCTGTGAAAGCGGTGTCAAGGGAAGGTGAGGACCAGCAACAGCTCTAAGCACTTAGGCCTATCGTGTGGGAGAAATGGCTTGGAGGTTTGCACTTTGGGAGGTGGTCTGTGCCGGGAGTGAGAATGAGAGTGAGCCTGAGAATGTGTGTTGGGAGTGCTGGGAGTTGAGGCAAAGGCAGATGGGCAGAGTGTGTTTGGCTGTGAAAGCGGTGTCAAGGGAAGGTGAGGACCAGCAACAGCTCTAAGCCCTTAGATGTAGCATGCGGCAGAAAATGCTTGGGTATTTGCACTTTGGGAGGTGTTGTGTGCCGGGAGTGAGAGTGAGATTGAGCCTGACAATGTGTGTTGGGAGTGCTGGGATGCAAAACCAGGGTAGATGGGCAGAGTGTGTTTGGCTGTGAAAGCGGTGTCAAGGGAAGGTGAGGACCAGCAACAGCTCTAAGCCCTTAGGCCTATCTTATGGGAGAAATGCCTTGGGTATTTTCACTTTGGGAGGTGGTCTGTGCTGGGAGTGAGAGTGAGAGTGAGCCTGAGAATGTGTGTTGGGAGTGCTGGGACGCAAAGCCAGGGTAGATGGGCAGAGTGTGCTTGGCTGTGAAAGCGGTATCAAGGGAAGGTGAGGACCAGCAACAGCTCTAAGCTCTTAGATGTAGCGTGTGTCAGAAATCGCTTGGGTGTTTGCATTTTGGGAGGTGGTCTGTGCCGATAGTGAGAGTGTGTTGTGAGTGCTGTGAGGCAAGGGCAGCGCAGATGGCCAGAGTGTGTTTGTCTGTGAAAGCAGTGTCAAGGGAAGGTGAGGACCAGCAACAGCTCTAAGCCCTTAGGCCTATCGTATGTGAGAAATGGCTTGGACGTTTGCACTTTGGGAGGTGTGTGTGCCGGGAGTGAGAGTGATAGTGAGCCTGAGAATGTGTGTTGGGAGTGCTGGGAGGCAAGGGCAGCGCAGATGGGCAGAGTGCGTTTGGCTGTGAAAGCGGTGTCAAGGGAAGGTGAGGACCAGTCACAGCTCTAAGCCCGTAGATGTAGCGTGTGTCAGAAATGGCTTGGTTATTTTCACTTCGGGAGGTGGTCTGTGCTAGGAGTCAGAGTGAGAGCGTGAGCGTGCCTGAGAATGTGTGTTGGGAGTGCTGGGAGGCAAGGGCAGCGCAGATGGGCAGAGTGCGTTTGGCTGTGAAAGCGGTGTCAAGGGAAGGTGAGGACCAGCAACAGCTCTAAGCCCTTAGATGTAGCGTGTGTCAGAAATCGCTTAGGTGTTGGCATTTTGGGAGGTGGTCTGTGCCGGTAGTGAGAGTGTGTTGGGATTGCTGGCAGGGAAGGCAAAGGCAGATGGCCAGAGTGTGTTTGGCTGTGAAAGCGGTGTCAAGGGAAGGTGAGGACCAGCAACAGCTCTAAGGCCTTAGATGTAGCGTGTGTCAGAAATCGCTTGGGTATTTTCTCTTTGGGAAGTGGTCTGTGCCGGCAGTGATAGTGAGATTCAACCTGAGAATGTGTTTTGGGAGTGCTGGGAGGCAAAACCAGCGTAGATGGGCAGAGTGTGTTTGGCTGTGAAAGCGGTGTCAAGGGAAGGTGAGGACCAGCCACAGCTCTAAGCCCTTAGATGTAGCGTATGTCAGAAATCGGTTGGGTGTTTGCACTTTGGGAGGTGGTCTGCGCCAGGAGTGAGAGAGAGATTGAACTTGAGAATGTGTGTTGGGAATGCTGAGAGGCAAGGCAAAGGCAGATGGCCAGAGTGTGTTTGTCTGTGAAAGCGGTGTCAAGGGAAGGTGAGGACCAGCAACAGCTCTAAGCCCTTAGATGTAGCATGCGGCAGAAATCGCTTGGGGGTTTTGACTTTGAGAGGTGGTGTGTGCCGGGAGTGAGAGTGATTTGGGAGTGCTGGGAGGGAAGGCAAAGGCAGATGGCCAGAGTGTGTTTGTCTGTGAAAGCGGTGTCAAGGGAAGGTGAGGACCAGCAACAGCTCTAAGCCCTTAGATGTAGCGTGTGTCAGAAATCGCTTGGGTGTTGGCATTTTGGGAGGTGGTCTGTGCCGGTAGTGAGAGTGTGTTGGGAGTGGTGGGAGGGAAGGCAAAGGCAGATGGGCAGAGTGTGTTTGGCTGTGAAAGCGGTGTCAAGGGAAGGTGAGGACCAGCAACAGCTCTAAGGCCTTAGATGTAGCGTATGTCGGAAATCGGTTGGGTGTTTGCACTTTGGGAGGTGGTCTGCGCCAGGAGTGAGAGAGAGATTGAGCCTGAGAATGTGTGTTGGGAGTGCTGGGAGGCAAAGCCAGGGTAGATGGCCAGAGTGTGTTTGGCTGTGAAAGCGGTGTCAAGGGAAGGTGAGGACCAGCAACAGCTCTAAACCCTCAGGCCTATCGTAGGGGAGAAATGGCTTGGACGTTTGCACTTTGGGAGGTGGTCTGTGCCGGGAGTGAGAGTGATAGTGGGCCTGAGAATGTGTGTTGGGAGTGCTGGGAGGCAAGGGCAGCGCAGATGGGCAGAGTGCGTTTGGCTGTGAAAGCGGTGTCAAGGGAAGGTGAGGACCAGCAACAGCT
Source organism: Pelecanus crispus (assembly GCF_030463565.1). Taxonomy (NCBI): domain Eukaryota; kingdom Metazoa; phylum Chordata; class Aves; order Pelecaniformes; family Pelecanidae; genus Pelecanus; species Pelecanus crispus. Next base: position 323,481 of record NW_027461483.1, on the reverse strand, counting down.
CTAAGCCCTTAGATGTAGCGTATGTCAGAAATCGGTTGGGTGTTTGCACTTTGGGAGGTGGTCTGCGCCAGGAGTGAGAGAGAGATTGAACTTGAGAATGTGTGTTGGGAGTGCTGAGAGGCAAGGCAAAGGCAGATGGCCAGAGTGTGTTTGGCTGTGAAAGCGGTGTCAAGGGAAGGTGAGGACCAGCAACAGCTCTAAGCCCTTAGATGTAGCATGCGGCAGAAATCGCTTGGGTGTTTTGACTTTGGGAGGTGTTGTGTGCCGGGAGTGAGAGTGATTTGGTAGTGCTGGGATGCAAGGCAAAGGCAGATGGCCAGAGTGTGTTTGGCTGTGAAAGCGGTGTCAAGGGAAGGTGAGGACCAGCCACAGCTCTAAGCCCTTAGATGTAGCATGCGGTAGAAATCGCTTGGGTGTTGGCACTTTGAGAGGTGGTCTGTGCCTGGAGTGAAAGTGCGCCTGAGAATGTGTTTTGGGAGTGCTGGGAGGCAAGGCAAAGGCAGATGGCCAGAGTGTGTTTGGCTGTGAAAGCGGTGTCAAGGGAAGGTGAGGACCAGCAACAGCTCTAAGCCCTTAGGCCTATCTTATGGGAGAAATGCCTTGGGTATTTTCACTTTGGGAGGTGGTCTGTGCCGTGAGTGAGAGTGAGATTGAGCCTGACAATGTGTGTTGGGAGTGCTGGGAGGCAAAGCCAGGGTAGATGGGCAGAGTGTGTTTGGCTGTGAAAGCGGTGTCAAGGGAAGGTGAGGACCAGCAACAGCTCTAAGCCGTTAGATGTAGCGTGTGTCAGAAATCGCTTGGGTATTTGCTCTTTGGGAAGTGGTCTGTGCCGGCAGTGATAGTGAGATTCAACCTGAGAATGTGTTTTGGGAGTGCTGGGAGGCAAAACCAGCGTAGATGGGCAGAGTGTGTTTGGCTGTGAAAGCGGTGTCAAGGGAAGGTGAGGACCAGCCACAGCTCTAAGCCCTTAGATGTAGCGTATGTCAGAAATCGGCTGGGTGTTTGCACTTTGGGAGGTGGTCTGCGCCAGGAGTGAGAGAGAGATTGAACTTGAGAATGTGTGTTGGGAGTGCTGAGAGGCAAGGCAAAGGCAGATGGCCAGAGTGTGTTTGGCTGTGAAAGCGGTGTCAAGGGAAGGTGAGGACCAGCCACAGCTCTAAGCCCTTAGATGTAGCATGCGGAAGAAATCGCTTGGGTGTTGGCATTTTGGGAGGTGTTGTGTGCCGGGAGTGAGAGTGAGATTGAGCCTGACAATGTGTGTTGGGAGTGCTGGGAGGCAAAACCAGGGTAGATGGGCAGAGTGTGTTTGTCTGTGAAAGCGGTGTCAAGGGAAGGTGAGGACCAGCCACAGCTCTAAGCCCTTAGATGTAGCGTATGTCATAAATCGGTTGGGTGTTTGCACTTTGGGAGGTGGTCTGCGCCAGGAGTGAGAGAGAGATTGAACTTGAGAATGTGTTTTGGGAGTGCTGGGAGGCAAAACCAGCGTAGATGGCCAGAGTGTGTTTGGCTGTGAAAGCGGTGTCAAGGGAAGGTGAGGACCAGCAACAGCTCTAAGCCCTTAGGCCTATCTTAGGGGAGAAATGCCTTGGGTATTTTCACTTTGGGAGGTGGTCTGTGCCGTGAGTGAGAGTGAGATTGAGCCTGACAATGTGTGTTGGGAGTGCTGGGAGGCAAAACCAGCGTAGATGGGGAGAGTGTGTTTGGCTGTGAAAGCGGTGTCAAGGGAAGGTTAGGACCAGCCACATCTCTAAGCCCTTAGATGTAGCGTATGTCAGAAATCGGTTGGGTGTTTGCACTTTGGGAAGTGGTCTGCGCCAGGAGTGAGAGAGAGATTGAACTTGAGAATGTGTGTTGGGAGTGCTGAGAGGCAAGGCAAAGGCAGATGGGCAGAGTGTGTTTGGCTGTGAAAGCGGTGTCAAGGGAAGGTGAGGACCAGCAACATCTCTAAGCCCTTAGATGTAGCATGCGGCAGAAATCGCTTGGGTGTTTTGACTTTGGGAGATGTTGTGTGCCGGGAGTGAGAGTGATTTGGTAGTGCTGGGATGCAAGGCAAAGGCAGATGGGCAGAGTGTGTTTGGCTGTGAAAGCGGTGTCAAGGGAAGGTGAGGACCAGCCACAGCTCTAAGCCCTTAGATGTAGCATGCGGTAGAAATCGCTTGGGTGTTGGCACTTTGAGAGGTGGTCTGTGCCTGGAGTGAAAGTGCGCCTGAGAATGTCTTTTGGGAGTGCTGGGAGGCAAGGCAAAGGCAGATGGCCAGAGTGTGTTTGGCTGTGAAAGCGGTGTCAAGGGAAGGTGAGGACCAGCAACAGCTCTAAGCCCTTAGGCCTATCGTAGGGAGAAATGCCTTGGGTATTTCCACCTCGGGAGGTGGTCTGTGCTGGGAGTGAGAGTGAGATTGAGCCTGACAATGTGTGTTGGGAGTGCTGGGAGGCAAAGCCAGGGTAGATGGGCAGAGTGTGTTTGGCTGTGAAAGCGGTGTCAAGGGAAGGTGAGGACCAGCAACAGCTCTAAGCCCTTAGATGTAGCGTGTGTCAGAAATCGCTTGGGTATTTGCTCTTTGGGAAGTGGTCTGTGCCGGCAGTGATAGTGAGATTCAACCTGAGAATGTGTGTTGGGAGTGCTGGGAGGCAAAACCAGCGTAGATGGGCAGAGTGTGTTTGGCTGTGAAAGCGGTGTCAAGGGAAGGTGAGGACCAGCCACAGCTCTAAGCCCTTAGATGTAGCGTATGTCAGAAATCGGCTGGGTGTTTGCACTTTGGGAGGTGGTCTGCGCCAGGAGTGAGAGAGAGATTGAACTTGAGAATGTGTGTTGGGAGTGCTGAGAGGCAAGGCAAAGGCAGATGGCCAGAGTGTGTTTGGCTGTGAAAGCGGTGTCAAGGGAAGGTGAGGACCAGCCACAGCTCTAAGCCCTTAGATGTAGCATGCGGAAGAAATCGCTTGGGTGTTGGCATTTTGGGAGGTGTTGTGTGCCGGGAGTGAGAGTGAGATTGAGCCTGACAATGTGTGTTGGGAGTGCTGGGAGGCAAAACCAGGGTAGATGGGCAGAGTGTGTTTGTCTGTGAAAGCGGTGTCAAGGGAAGGTGAGGACCAGCAACAGCTCTAAGCCCTTAGATGTAGCGTGTGTCAGAAATCGCTTGGGTATTTTCATTTTGGGAGGTGGTCTGCGCCAGGAGTGAGAGAGAGATTGAACTTGAGAATGTGCGTTGGGAGTGCTGGGAGGCAAGGGCAGCGCTGATGGCCAGAGTGTGTTTGGCTGTGAAAGCGGTGTCAAGGGAAGGTGAGGACCAGCAACAGCTCTAAGCCCTTAGATATAGCATGTGGCAGAAATCCCTTGGGTGTTTTGACTTTGGGAGGTGGTCTGTGCAGGGAGTGAGAGTGAGAGCGTGAGTGTGCTTGAGAACGTGTGTTGGGAGTGCTGGGAGGCAAGGGCAGCGCAGATGGCCAGAGTGTGTTTGGCTGTGAAAGCGGTGTCAAGGGAAGGTGAAGACCAGCAACAGCTCTAAGGCCTTAGATGTAGCGTATGTCAGAAATCGGTTGGACGTTTGCACTTTGGGAGGTGGTCTGTGCCGGGAGTGAGAGTGTTTTGGGAGTGCTGGGACGCAAGGCAAAGGCAGATGGGCAGAGTGTGTTTGGCTGTGAAAGCGGTGTCAAGGGAAGGTGAGGACCAGCAACAGCTCTAAGGCCTTAGATGTAGCGTGTGTCAGAAATCGCTTGGGTATTTGCTCTTTGGGAAGTGGTCTGTGCCGGCAGTGATAGTGAGATTCATCCTGAGAATGTGTTTTGGGAGTGCTGGGAGGCAAAACCAGCGTAGATGGGCAGAGTGTGTTTGGCTGTGAAAGCGGTGTCAAGGGAAGGTGAGGACCAGCCACAGCTCTAAGCCCTTAGATGTAGCGTATGTCAGAAATCGGTTGGGTGTTTGCACTTTGGGAGGTGGTCTGCGCCAGGAGTGAGAGAGAGATTGAACTTGAGAATGTGTGTTGGGAGTGCTGAGAGGCAAGGCAAAGGCAGATGGGCAGAGTGTGTTTGGCTGTGAAAGCGGTGTCAAGGGAAGGTGAGGACCAGCAACAGCTCTAAGCACTGAGGCCTATCGTGTGGGAGAAATGGCTTGGAGGTTTGCACTTTGGGAGGTGGTCTGTGCCGGGAGTGAGAGTGTTTTGGGAGTGCTGGGACGCAAGGCAAAGGCAGATGGGCAGAGTGTGTTTGGCTGTGAAAGCGGTGTCAAGGGAAGGTGAGGACCAGCAACAGCTCTAAGCCCTTAGATGTAGCGTGTGTCAGAAATCGCTTGGGTATTTGCTCTTTGGGAAGTGGTCTGTGCCGGCAGTGATAGTGAGATTCATCCTGAGAATGTGTTTTGGGAGTGCTGGGAGGCAAAGCCAGGGTAGATGGGCAGAGTGTGTTTGGCTGTGAAAGCGGTGTCAAGGGAAGGTGAGGACCAGCCACAGCTCTAAGCCCTTAGATGTAGCGTATGTCAGAAATCGGTTGGGTGTTTGCACTTTGGGAGGTGGTCTGCGCCAGGAGTGAGAGAGAGATTGAACTTGAGAATGTGTGTTGGGAGTGCTGAGAGGCAAGGCAAAGGCAGATGGGCAGAGTGTGTTTGGCTGTGAAAGCGGTGTCAAGGGAAGGTGAGGACCAGCAACAGCTCTAAGCCCTTAGATGTAGCATGCGGCAGAAAATGCTTGGGTATTTGCACTTTGGGAGGTGTTGTGTGCCGGGAGTGAGAGTGAGATTGAGCCTGACAATGTGTGTTGGGAGTGCTGGGATGCAAAACCAGGGTAGATGGGCAGAGTGTGTTTGGCTGTGAAAGCGTTGTCAAGGGAAGGTGAGGACCAGCAACAGCTCTAAGGCCTTAGGCCTATCTTATGGGAGAAATGCCTTGGGTATTTTCACTTTGGGAGGTGGTCTGTGCTGGGAGTGAGAGTGAGAGTGAGCCTGAGAATGTGTGTTGGGAGTGCTGGGACGCAAAGCCAGGGTAGATGGGCAGAGTGTGCTTGGCTGTGAAAGCGGTATCAAGGGAAGGTGAGGACCAGCAACAGCTCTAAGCTCTTAGATGTAGCGTGTGTCAGAAATCGCTTGGGTGTTTGCATTTTGGGAGGTGGTCTGTGCCGATAGTGAGAGTGTGTTGTGAGTGCTGTGAGGCAAGGGCAGCGCAGATGGCCAGAGTGTGTTTGTCTGTGAAAGCAGTGTCAAGGGAAGGTGAGGACCAGCAACAGCTCTAAGCCCTTAGGCCTATCGTATGTGAGAAATGGCTTGGACGTTTGCACTTTGGGAGGTGGTGTGTGCCGGGAGTGAGAGTGATAGTGAGCCTGAGAATGTGTGTTGGGAGTGCTGGGAGGCAAGGGCAGCGCAGATGGGCAGAGTGCGTTTGGCTGTGAAAGCGGTGTCAAGGGAAGGTGAGGACCAGTCACAGCTCTAAGCCCGTAGATGTAGCGTGTGTCAGAAATGGCTTGGTTATTTTCACTTCGGGAGGTGGTCTGTGCTAGGAGTCAGTGTGAGAGCGTGAGCGTGCCTGAGAATGTGTGTTGGGAGTGCTGGGAGGCAAGGGCAGCGCAGATGGGCAGAGTGCGTTTGGCTGTGAAAGCGGTGTCAAGGGAAGGTGAGGACCAGCAACAGCTCTAAGCCCTTAGATGTAGCGTGTGTCAGAAATCGCTTAGGTGTTGGCATTTTGGGAGGTGGTCTGTGCCGGTAGTGAGAGTGTGTTGGGATTGCTGGCAGGGAAGGCAAAGGCAGATGGCCAGAGTGTGTTTGGCTGTGAAAGCGGTGTCAAGGGAAGGTGAGGAGCAGCAACAGCTCTAAGGCCTTAGATGTAGCGTGTGTCAGAAATCGCTTGGGTATTTTCTCTTTGGGAAGTGGTCTGTGCCGGCAGTGATAGTGAGATTCAACCTGAGAATGTGTTTTGGGAGTGCTGGGAGGCAAAACCAGCGTAGATGGGCAGAGTGTGTTTGGCTGTGAAAGCGGTGTCAAGGGAAGGTGAGGACCAGCCACAGCTCTAAGCCCTTAGATGTAGCGTATGTCAGAAATCGGTTGGGTGTTTGCACTTTGGGAGGTGGTCTGCGCCAGGAGTGAGAGAGAGATTGAACTTGAGAATGTGTGTTGGGAATGCTGAGAGGCAAGGCAAAGGCAGATGGCCAGAGTGTGTTTGTCTGTGAAAGCGGTGTCAAGGGAAGGTGAGGACCAGCAACAGCTCTCAGCCCCTAGATGTAGCATGCGGCAGAAATCGCTTGGGGGTTTTGACTTTGAGAGGTGGTGTGTGCCGGGAGTGAGAGTGATTTGGGAGTGCTGGGAGGGAAGGCAAAGGCAGATGGCCAGAGTGTGTTTGTCTGTGAAAGCGGTGTCAAGGGAAGGTGAGGACCAGCAACAGCTCTAAGCCCTTAGATGTAGCGTGTGTCAGAAATCGCTTGGGTGTTGGCATTTTGGGAGGTGGTCTGTGCCGGTAGTGAGAGTGTGTTGGGAGTGGTGGGAGGGAAGGCAAAGGCAGATGGGCAGAGTGTGTTTGGCTGTGAAAGCGGTGTCAAGGGAAGGTGAGGACCAGCAACAGCTCTAAGGCCTTAGATGTAGCGTATGTCGGAAATCGGTTGGGTGTTTGCACTTTGGGAGGTGGTCTGCGCCAGGAGTGAGAGAGAGATTGAGCCTGAGAATGTGTGTTGGGAGTGCTGGGAGGCAAAGACAGGGTAGATGGCCAGAGTGTGTTTGGCTGTGAAAGCGGTGTCAAGGGAAGGTGAGGACCAGCAACAGCTCTAAACCCTCAGGCCTATCGTAGGGGAGAAATGGCTTGGACGTTTGCACTTTGGGAGGTGGTCTGTGCTGGGAGTGAGAGTGATAGTGGGCCTGAGAATGTGTGTTGGGAGTGCTGGGAGGCAAGGGCAGCGCAGATGGGCAGAGTGCGTTTGGCTGTGAAAGCGGTGTCAAGGGAAGGTGAGGACCAGCAACAGCTCTAAGCCCTTAGATGTAGCGTATGTCAGAAATCGGTTGGGTGTTTGCACTTTGGGAGGTGGTCTGCGCCAGGAGTGAGAGAGAGATTGAACTTGAGAATGTGTGTTGGGAGTGCTGAGAGGCAAGGCAAAGGCAGATGGCCAGAGTGTGTTTGGCTGTGAAAGCGGTGTCAAGGGAAGGTGAGGACCAGCAACATCTCTAAGCCCTTAGATGTAGCATGCGGCAGAAATCGCTTGGGTGTTTTGACTTTGGGAGGTGTTGTGTGCCGGGAGTGAGAGTGATTTGTAGTGCTGGGATGCAAGGCAAAGGCAGATGGCCAGAGTGTGTTTGGCTGTGAAAGCGGTGTCAAGGGAAGGTGAGGACCAGCCACAGCTCTAAGCCCTTAGATGTAGCATGCGGTAGAAATCGCTTGGGTGTTGGCACTTTGAGAGGTGGTCTGTGCCTGGAGTGAAAGTGCGCCTGAGAATGTCTTTTGGGAGTGCTGGGAGGGAAGGCAAAGGCAGATGGCCAGAGTGTGTTTGGCTGTGAAAGCGGTGTCAAGGGAAGGTGAGGACCAGCAACAGCTCTAAGCCCTTAGGCCTATCTTATGGGAGAAATGCCTTGGGTATTTTCACTTTGGGAGGTGGTCTGTGCCGTGAGTGAGAGTGAGATTGAGCCTGACAATGTGTGTTGGGAGTGCTGGGAGGCAAAGCCAGGGTAGATGGCCAGAGTGTGTTTGGCTGTGAAAGCGGTGTCAAGGGAAGGTGAGGACCAGCCACAGCTCTAAGCCCTTAGATGTAGCGTATGTCAGAAATCGGCTGGGTGTTTGCACTTTGGGAGGTGGTCTGCGCCAGGAGTGAGAGAGAGATTGAACTTGAGAATGTGTGTTGGGAGTGCTGAGAGGCAAGGCAAAGGCAGATGGCCAGAGTGTGTTTGGCTGTGAAAGCGGTGTCAAGGGAAGGTGAGGACCAGCCACAGCTCTAAGCCCTTAGATGTAGCATGCGGAAGAAATCGCTTGGGTGTTGGCATTTTGGGAGGTGTTGTGTGCCGGGAGTGAGAGTGAGATTGAGCCTGACAATGTGTGTTGGGAGTGCTGGGAGGCAAAACCAGGGTAGATGGGCAGAGTGTGTTTGTCTGTGAAAGCGGTGTCAAGGGAAGGTGAGGACCAGCCACAGCTCTAAGCCCTTAGATGTAGCGTATGTCATAAATCGGTTGGGTGTTTGCACTTTGGGAGGTGGTCTGCGCCAGGAGTGAGAGAGAGGTTGAACTTGAGAATGTGTTTTGGGAGTGCTGGGAGGCAAAACCAGCGTAGATGGGGAGAGTGTGTTTGGCTGTGAAAGCGGTGTCAAGGGAAGGTTAGGACCAGCCACAGCTCTAAGCCCTTAGATGTAGCGTATGTCAGAAATCGGTTGGGTGTTTGCACTTTGGGAAGTGGTCTGCGCCAGGAGTGAGAGAGAGATTGAACTTGAGAATGTGTGTTGGGAGTGCTGAGAGGCAAGGCAAAGGCAGATGGCCAGAGTGTGTTTGGCTGTGAAAGCGGTGTCAAGGGAAGGTGAGGACCAGCAACATCTCTAAGCCCTTAGATGTAGCATGCGGCAGAAATCGCTTGGGTGTTTTGACTTTGGGAGATGTTGTGTGCCGGGAGTGAGAGTGATTTGGTAGTGCTGGGATGCAAGGCAAAGGCAGATGGGCAGAGTGTGTTTGGCTGTGAAAGCGGTGTCAAGGGAAGGTGAGGACCAGCCACAGCTCTAAGCCCTTAGATGTAGCATGCGGTAGAAATCGCTTGGGTGTTGGCACTTTGAGAGGTGGTCTGTGCCTGGAGTGAAAGTGCGCCTGAGAATGTGTTTTGGGAGTGCTGGGAGGCAAGGCAAAGGCAGATGGCCAGAGTGTGTTTGGCTGTGAAAGCGGTGTCAAGGGAAGGTGAGGACCAGCAACAGCTCTAAGCCCTTAGGCCTATCGTAGGGAGAAATGCCTTGGGTATTTCCACTTCGGGAGGTGGTCTGTGCCGGGAGTGAGAGTGAGATTGAGCCTGACAATGTGTGTTGGGAGTGCTGGGAGGCAAAGCCAGGGTAGATGGGCAGAGTGTGTTTGGCTGTGAAAGCGGTGTCAAGGGAAGGTGAGGACCAGCAACAGCTCTAAGCCCTTAGATGTAGCGTGTGTCAGAAATCGCTTGGGTATTTGCTCTTTGGGAAGTGGTCTGTGCCGGCAGTGATAGTGAGATTCAACCTGAGAATGTGTGTTGGGAGTGCTGGGAGGCAAAACCAGCGTAGATGGCCAGAGTGTGTTTGGCTGTGAAAGCGGTGTCAAGGGAAGGTGAGGACCAGCCACAGCTCTAAGCCCTTAGATGTAGCGTATGTCAGAAATCGGTTGGGTGTTTGCACTTTGGGAGGTGGTCTGCGCCAGGAGTGAGAGAGAGATTGAGCCTGAGAATGTGTGTTGGGAGTGCTGGGAGGCAAAGCCAGGGTAGATGGCCAGAGTGTGTTTGGCTGTGAAAGCGGTGTCAAGGGAAGGTGAGGACCAGCAACAGCTCTAAGCCCTTAGGCCTATCGTAGGGGAGAAATGCCTTGGGTATTTTCACTTTGGGAGGTGTTGTGTGCCGGGAGTGAGAGTGAGATTGAGCCTGACAATGTGTGTGGGGAGTGCTGGGAGGCAAAGCCAGGGTAGATGGGCAGAGTGTGTTTGGCTGTGAAAGCGGTGTCAAGGGAAGGTGAGGACCAGCAACAGCTCTAAGCCCTTAGATGTAGCGTGTGTCAGAAATCGCTTGGGTGTTGGCATTTTGGGAGGTGGTCTGTGCCGGTAGTGAGAGTGTGTTGGGAGTGCTGGGAGGGAAGGGAAAGGCACATGGCCAGAGTGTGTTTGTCTGTGAAAGCGGTGTCAAGGGAAGGTGAGGACCAGCAACAGCTCTAAGCCCTTAGATGTAGCGTGTGTCAGAAATCGCTTGGGTATTTTCACTTTGGGAGGTGGTCTGCGCCAGGAGTGAGAGAGAGATTGAACTTGAGAATGTGCGTTGGGAGTGCTGGGAGGCAAGGGCAGCGCTGATGGCCAGAGTGTGTTTGGCTGTGAAAGCGGTGTCAAGGGAAGGTGAGGACCAGCAACAGCTCTAAGCCCTTAGATATAGCATGTGGCAGAAATCCCTTGGGTGTTTTGACTTTGGGAGGTGGTCTGTGCAGGGAGTGAGAGTGAGAGCGTGAGTGTGCTTGAGAACGTGTGTTGGGAGTGCTGGGAGGCAAGGGCAGCGCAGATGGCCAGAGTGTGTTTGGCTGTGAAAGCGGTGTCAAGGGAAGGTGAGGACAAGCAACAGCTCTAAGCCCTTAGATGTAGCGTATGTCAGAAATCGGTTGGACGTTTGCACTTTGGGAGGTGGTCTGTGCCGGGAGTGAGAGTGTTTTGGGAGTGCTGGGACGCAAGGCAAAGGCAGATGGGCAGAGTGTGTTTGGCTGTGAAAGCGGTGTCAAGGGAAGGTGAGGACCAGCAGCAGCTCTAAGGCCTTAGATGTAGCGTGTGTCAGAAATCGCTTGGGTATTTGCTCTTTGGGAAGTGGTCTGTGCCGGCAGTGATAGTGAGATTCATCCTGAGAATGTGTTTTGGGAGTGCTGGGAGGCAAAACCAGCGTAGATGGCCAGAGTGTGTTTGGCTGTGAAAGCGGTGTCAAGGGAAGGTGAGGACCAGCCACAGCTCTAAGCCCTTAGATGTAGCGTATGTCAGAAATCGGTTGGGTGTTTGCACTTTGGGAGGTGGTCTGCGCCAGGAGTGAGAGAGAGATTGAACTTGAGAATGTGTGTTGGGAGTGCTGAGAGGCAAGGCAAAGGCAGATGGGCAGAGTGTGTTTGGCTGTGAAAGCGGTGTCAAGGGAAGGTGAGGACCAGCAACAGCTCTAAGCACTTAGGCCTATCGTGTGGGAGAAATGGCTTGGAGGTTTGCACTTTGGGAGGTGGTCTGTGCCGGGAGTGAGAATGAGAGTGAGCCTGAGAATGTGTGTTGGGAGTGCTGGGAGTTGAGGCAAAGGCAGATGGGCAGAGTGTGTTTGGCTGTGAAAGCGGTGTCAAGGGAAGGTGAGGACCAGCAACAGCTCTAAGCCCTTAGATGTAGCATGCGGCAGAAAATGCTTGGGTATTTGCACTTTGGGAGGTGTTGTGTGCCGGGAGTGAGAGTGAGATTGAGCCTGACAATGTGTGTTGGGAGTGCTGGGATGCAAAACCAGGGTAGATGGCCAGAGTGTGTTTGGCTGTGAAAGCGGTGTCAAGGGAAGGTGAGGACCAGCAACAGCTCTAAGGCCTTAGGCCTATCTTATGGGAGAAATGCCTTGGGTATTTTCACTTTGGGAGGTGGTCTGTGCTGGGAGTGAGAGTGAGAGTGAGCCTGAGAATGTGTGTTGGGAGTGCTGGGAGGCAAAGCCAGGGTAGATGGGCAGAGTGTGCTTGGCTGTGAAAGCGGTATCAAGGGAAGGTGAGGACCAGCAACAGCTCTAAGCTCTTAGATGTAGCGTGTGTCAGAAATCGCTTGGGTGTTTGCATTTTGGGAGGTGGTCTGTGCCGATAGTGAGAGTGTGTTGTGAGTGCTGTGAGGCAAGGGCAGCGCAGATGGCCAGAGTGTGTTTGTCTGTGAAAGCAGTGTCAAGGGAAGTTGAGGACCAGCAACAGCTCTAAGCCCTTAGGCCTATCGTATGTGAGAAATGGCTTGGACGTTTGCACTTTGGGAGGTGGTGTGTGCCGGGAGTGAGAGTGATAGTGAGCCTGAGAATGTGTGTTGGGAGTGCTGGGAGGCAAGGGCAGCGCAGATGGGCAGAGTGCGTTTGGCTGTGAAAGCGGTGTCAAGGGAAGGTGAGGACCAGTCACAGCTCTAAGCCCGTAGATGTAGCGTGTGTCAGAAATGGCTTGGTTATTTTCACTTCGGGAGGTGGTCTGTGCTAGGAGTCAGAGTGAGAGCGTGAGCGTGCCTGAGAATGTGTGTTGGGAGTGCTGGGAGGCAAGGGCAGCGCAGATGGGCAGAGTGCGTTTGGCTGTGAAAGCGGTGTCAAGGGAAGGTGAGGACCAGCAACAGCTCTAAGCCCTTAGATATAGCGTGTGTCAGAAATCGCTTAGGTGTTGGCATTTTGGGAGGTGGTCTGTGCCGGTAGTGAGAGTGTGTTGGGAGTGCTGGGAGGGAAGGCAAAGGCAGATGGGCAGAGTGTGTTTGGCTGTGAAAGCGGTGTCAAGGGAAGGTGAGGACCAGCAACAGCTCTAAGCCCTTAGATGTAGCGTATGTCGGAAATCGGTTGGGTGTTTGCACTTTGGGAGGTGGTCTGCGCCAGGAGTGAGAGAGAGATTGAGCCTGAGAATGTGTGTTGGGAGTGCTGGGAGGCAAAGCCAGGGTAGATGGGCAGAGTGTGTTTGGCTGTGAAAGCGGTGTCAAGGGAAGGTGAGGACCAGCAACAGCTCTAAACCCTCAGGCCTATCGTAGGGGAGAAATGGCTTGGACGTTTGCACTTTGGGAGGTGGTCTGTGCCGGGAGTGAGAGTGATAGTGGGCCTGAGAATGTGTGTTGGGAGTGCTGGGAGGCAAGGGCAGCGCAGATGGGCAGAGTGCGTTTGGCTGTGAAAGCGGTGTCAAGGGAAGGTGAGGACCAGCAACAGCTCTAAGCCCTTAGATGTAGCGTATGTCAGAAATCGGTTGGGTGTTTGCACTTTGGGAGGTGGTCTGCGCCAGGAGTGAGAGAGAGATTGAACTTGAGAATGTGTGTTGGGAGTGCTGAGAGGCAAGGCAAAGGCAGATGGCCAGAGTGTGTTTGGCTGTGAAAGCGGTGTCAAGGGAAGGTGAGGACCAGCAACATCTCTAAGCCCTTAGATGTAGCATGCGGCAGAAATCGCTTGGGTGTTTTGACTTTGGGAGGTGTTGTGTGCCGGGAGTGAGAGTGATTTGGTAGTGCTGGGATGCAAGGCAAAGGCAGATGGGCAGAGTGTGTTTGGCTGTGAAAGCGGTGTCAAGGGAAGGTGAGGACCAGCCACAGCTCTAAGCCCTTAGATGTAGCATGCGGTAGAAATCGCTTGGGTGTTGGCACTTTGAGAGGTGGTCTGTGCCTGGAGTGAAAGTGCGCCTGAGAATGTCTTTTGGGAGTGCTGGGAGGCAAGGCAAAGGCAGATGGCCAGAGTGTGTTTGGCTGTGAAAGCGGTGTCAAGGGAAGGTGAGGACCAGCAACAGCTCTAAGCCCTTAGGCCTATCTTATGGGAGAAATGCCTTGGGTATTTTCACTTTGGGAGGTGGTCTGTGCAGGGAGTGAGAGTGAGATTGAGCCTGACAATGTGTGTTGGGAGTGCTGGGAGGCAAAGCCAGGGTAGATGGGCAGAGTGTGTTTGGCTGTGAAAGCGGTGTCAAGGGAAGGTGAGGACCAGCAACAGCTCTAAGCCCTTAGATGTAGCGTGTGTCAGAAATCGCTTGGGTATTTGCTCTTTGGGAAGTGGTCTGTGCCGGCAGTGATAGTGAGATTCAACCTGAGAATGTGTTTTGGGAGTGCTGGGAGGCAAAACCAGCGTAGATGGGCAGAGTGTGTTTGGCTGTGAAAGCGGTGTCAAGGGAAGGTGAGGACCAGCCACAGCTCTAAGCCCTTAGATGTAGCGTATGTCAGAAATCGGCTGGGTGTTTGCACTTTGGGAGGTGGTCTGCGCCAGGAGTGAGAGAGAGATTGAACTTGAGAATGTGTGTTGGGAGTGCTGAGAGGCAAGGCAAAGGCAGATGGCCAGAGTGTGTTTGGCTGTGAAAGCGGTGTCAAGGGAAGGTGAGGACCAGCCACAGCTCTAAGCCCTTAGATGTAGCATGCGGAAGAAATCGCTTGGGTGTTGGCATTTTGGGAGGTGTTGTGTGCCGGGAGTGAGAGTGAGATTGAGCCTGACAATGTGTGTTGGGAGTGCTGGGAGGCAAAACCAGGGTAGATGGGCAGAGTGTGTTTGTCTGTGAAAGCGGTGTCAAGGGAAGGTGAGGACCAGCAACAGCTCTAAGCCCTTAGATGTAGCGTGTGTCAGAAATCGCTTGGGTATTTTCACTTTGGGAGGTGGTCTGCGCCAGGAGTGAGAGAGAGATTGAACTTGAGAATGTGCGTTGGGAGTGCTGGGAGGCAAGGGCAGCGCTGATGGCCAGAGTGTGTTTGGCTGTGAAAGCGGTGTCAAGGGAAGGTGAGGACCAGCAACAGCTCTAAGCCCTTAGATATAGCATGTGGCAGAAATCCCTTGGGTGTTTTGACTTTGGGAGGTGGTCTGTGCAGGGAGTGAGAGTGAGAGCGTGAGTGTGCTTGAGAACGTGTGTTGGGAGTGCTGGGAGGCAAGGGCAGCGCAGATGGGCAGAGTGTGTTTGGCTGTGAAAGCGGTGTCAAGGGAAGGTGAAGACCAGCAACAGCTCTAAGGCCTTAGATGTAGCGTATGTCAGAAATCGGTTGGACGTTTGCACTTTGGGAGGTGGTCTGTGCCGGGAGTGAGAGTGTTTTGGGAGTGCTGGGACGCAAGGCAAAGGCAGATGGGCAGAGTGTGTTTGGCTGTGAAAGCGGTGTCAAGGGAAGGTGAGGACCAGCAACAGCTCTAAGGCCTTAGATGTAGCGTGTGTCAGAAATCGCTTGGGTATTTGCTCTTTGGGAAGTGGTCTGTGCCGGCAGTGATAGTGAGATTCATCCTGAGAATGTGTTTTGGGAGTGCTGGGAGGCAAAACCAGCGTAGATGGCCAGAGTGTGTTTGGCTGTGAAAGCGGTGTCAAGGGAAGGTGAGGACCAGCCACAGCTCTAAGCCCTTAGATGTAGCGTATGTCAGAAATCGGTTGGGTGTTTGCACTTTGGGAGGTGGTCTGCGCCAGGAGTGAGAGAGAGATTGAACTTGAGAATGTGTGTTGGGAGTGCTGAGAGGCAAGGCAAAGGCAGATGGCCAGAGTGTGTTTGGCTGTGAAAGCGGTGTCAAGGGAAGGTGAGGACCAGCAACAGCTCTAAGCACTTAGGCCTATCGTGTGGGAGAAATGGCTTGGAGGTTTGCACTTTGGGAGGTGGTCTGTGCCGGGAGTGAGAATGAGAGTGAGCCTGAGAATGTGTGTTGGGAGTGCTGGGAGTTGAGGCAAAGGCAGATGGGCAGAGTGTGTTTGGCTGTGAAAGCGGTGTCAAGGGAAGGTGAGGACCAGCAACAGCTCTAAGCCCTTAGATATAGCATGTGGCAGAAATCCCTTGGGTGTTTTGACTTTGGGAGGTGGTCTGTGCAGGGAGTGAGAGTGAGAGCGTGAGTGTGCTTGAGAACGTGTGTTGGGAGTGCTGGGAGGCAAGGGCAGCGCAGATGGCCAGAGTGTGTTTGGCTGTGAAAGCGGTGTCAAGGGAAGGTGAAGACCAGCAACAGCTCTAAGGCCTTAGATGTAGCGTATGTCAGAAATCGGTTGGACGTTTGCACTTTGGGAGGTGGTCTGTGCCGGGAGTGAGAGTGTTTTGGGAGTGCTGGGACGCAAGGCAAAGGCAGATGGGCAGAGTGTGTTTGGCTGTGAAAGCGGTGTCAAGGGAAGGTGAGGACCAGCAACAGCTCTAAGGCCTTAGATGTAGCGTGTGTCAGAAATCGCTTGGGTATTTGCTCTTTGGGAAGTGGTCTGTGCCGGCAGTGATAGTGAGATTCATCCTGAGAATGTGTTTTGGGAGTGCTGGGAGGCAAAACCAGCGTAGATGGCCAGAGTGTGTTTGGCTGTGAAAGCGGTGTCAAGGGAAGGTGAGGACCAGCCACAGCTCTAAGCCCTTAGATGTAGCGTATGTCAGAAATCGGTTGGGTGTTTGCACTTTGGGAGGTGGTCTGCGCCAGGAGTGAGAGAGAGATTGAACTTGAGAATGTGTGTTGGGAGTGCTGAGAGGCAAGGCAAAGGCAGATGGGCAGAGTGTGTTTGGCTGTGAAAGCGGTGTCAAGGGAAGGTGAGGACCAGCAACAGCTCTAAGCACTTAGGCCTATCGTGTGGGAGAAATGGCTTGGAGGTTTGCACTTTGGGAGGTGGTCTGTGCCGGGAGTGAGAATGAGAGTGAGCCTGAGAATGTGTGTTGGGAGTGCTGGGAGTTGAGGCAAAGGCAGATGGGCAGAGTGTGTTTGGCTGTGAAAGCGGTGTCAAGGGAAGGTGAGGACCAGCAACAGCTCTAAGCCCTTAGATGTAGCATGCGGCAGAAAATGCTTGGGTATTTGCACTTTGGGAGGTGTTGTGTGCCGGGAGTGAGAGTGAGATTGAGCCTGACAATGTGTGTTGGGAGTGCTGGGATGCAAAACCAGGGTAGATGGCCAGAGTGTGTTTGGCTGTGAAAGCGGTGTCAAGGGAAGGTGAGGACCAGCAACAGCTCTAAGGCCTTAGGCCTATCTTATGGGAGAAATGCCTTGGGTATTTTCACTTTGGGAGGTGGTCTGTGCTGGGAGTGAGAGTGAGAGTGAGCCTGAGAATGTGTGTTGGGAGTGCTGGGAGGCAAAGCCAGGGTAGATGGGCAGAGTGTGCTTGGCTGTGAAAGCGGTATCAAGGGAAGGTGAGGACCAGCAACAGCTCTAAGCTCTTAGATGTAGCGTGTGTCAGAAATCGCTTGGGTGTTTGCATTTTGGGAGGTGGTCTGTGCCGATAGTGAGAGTGTGTTGTGAGTGCTGTGAGGCAAGGGCAGCGCAGATGGCCAGAGTGTGTTTGTCTGTGAAAGCAGTGTCAAGGGAAGTTGAGGACCAGCAACAGCTCTAAGCCCTTAGGCCTATCGTATGTGAGAAATGGCTTGGACGTTTGCACTTTGGGAGGTGGTGTGTGCCGGGAGTGAGAGTGATAGTGAGCCTGAGAATGTGTGTTGGGAGTGCTGGGAGGCAAGGGCAGCGCAGATGGGCAGAGTGCGTTTGGCTGTGAAAGCGGTGTCAAGGGAAGGTGAGGACCAGTCACAGCTCTAAGCCCGTAGATGTAGCGTGTGTCAGAAATGGCTTGGTTATTTTCACTTCGGGAGGTGGTCTGTGCTAGGAGTCAGAGTGAGAGCGTGAGCGTGCCTGAGAATGTGTGTTGGGAGTGCTGGGAGGCAAGGGCAGCGCAGATGGGCAGAGTGCGTTTGGCTGTGAAAGCGGTGTCAAGGGAAGGTGAGGACCAGCAACAGCTCTAAGCCCTTAGATATAGCGTGTGTCAGAAATCGCTTAGGTGTTGGCATTTTGGGAGGTGGTCTGTGCCGGTAGTGAGAGTGTGTTGGGAGTGCTGGGAGGGAAGGCAAAGGCAGATGGGCAGAGTGTGTTTGGCTGTGAAAGCGGTGTCAAGGGAAGGTGAGGACCAGCAACAGCTCTAAGCCCTTAGATGTAGCGTATGTCGGAAATCGGTTGGGTGTTTGCACTTTGGGAGGTGGTCTGCGCCAGGAGTGAGAGAGAGATTGAGCCTGAGAATGTGTGTTGGGAGTGCTGGGAGGCAAAGCCAGGGTAGATGGGCAGAGTGTGTTTGGCTGTGAAAGCGGTGTCAAGGGAAGGTGAGGACCAGCAACAGCTCTAAACCCTCAGGCCTATCGTAGGGGAGAAATGGCTTGGACGTTTGCACTTTGGGAGGTGGTCTGTGCCGGGAGTGAGAGTGATAGTGGGCCTGAGAATGTGTGTTGGGAGTGCTGGGAGGCAAGGGCAGCGCAGATGGGCAGAGTGCGTTTGGCTGTGAAAGCGGTGTCAAGGGAAGGTGAGGACCAGCAACAGCTCTAAGCCCTTAGATGTAGCGTATGTCAGAAATCGGTTGGGTGTTTGCACTTTGGGAGGTGGTCTGCGCCAGGAGTGAGAGAGAGATTGAACTTGAGAATGTGTGTTGGGAGTGCTGAGAGGCAAGGCAAAGGCAGATGGCCAGAGTGTGTTTGGCTGTGAAAGCGGTGTCAAGGGAAGGTGAGGACCAGCAACATCTCTAAGCCCTTAGATGTAGCATGCGGCAGAAATCGCTTGGGTGTTTTGACTTTGGGAGGTGTTGTGTGCCGGGAGTGAGAGTGATTTGGTAGTGCTGGGATGCAAGGCAAAGGCAGATGGGCAGAGTGTGTTTGGCTGTGAAAGCGGTGTCAAGGGAAGGTGAGGACCAGCCACAGCTCTAAGCCCTTAGATGTAGCATGCGGTAGAAATCGCTTGGGTGTTGGCACTTTGAGAGGTGGTCTGTGCCTGGAGTGAAAGTGCGCCTGAGAATGTCTTTTGGGAGTGCTGGGAGGCAAGGCAAAGGCAGATGGCCAGAGTGTGTTTGGCTGTGAAAGCGGTGTCAAGGGAAGGTGAGGACCAGCAACAGCTCTAAGCCCTTAGGCCTATCTTATGGGAGAAATGCCTTGGGTATTTTCACTTTGGGAGGTGGTCTGTGCAGGGAGTGAGAGTGAGATTGAGCCTGACAATGTGTGTTGGGAGTGCTGGGAGGCAAAGCCAGGGTAGATGGGCAGAGTGTGTTTGGCTGTGAAAGCGGTGTCAAGGGAAGGTGAGGACCAGCAACAGCTCTAAGCCCTTAGATGTAGCGTGTGTCAGAAATCGCTTGGGTATTTGCTCTTTGGGAAGTGGTCTGTGCCGGCAGTGATAGTGAGATTCAACCTGAGAATGTGTTTTGGGAGTGCTGGGAGGCAAAACCAGCGTAGATGGGCAGAGTGTGTTTGGCTGTGAAAGCGGTGTCAAGGGAAGGTGAGGACCAGCCACAGCTCTAAGCCCTTAGATGTAGCGTATGTCAGAAATCGGCTGGGTGTTTGCACTTTGGGAGGTGGTCTGCGCCAGGAGTGAGAGAGAGATTGAACTTGAGAATGTGTGTTGGGAGTGCTGAGAGGCAAGGCAAAGGCAGATGGCCAGAGTGTGTTTGGCTGTGAAAGCGGTGTCAAGGGAAGGTGAGGACCAGCCACAGCTCTAAGCCCTTAGATGTAGCATGCGGAAGAAATCGCTTGGGTGTTGGCATTTTGGGAGGTGTTGTGTGCCGGGAGTGAGAGTGAGATTGAGCCTGACAATGTGTGTTGGGAGTGCTGGGAGGCAAAACCAGGGTAGATGGGCAGAGTGTGTTTGTCTGTGAAAGCGGTGTCAAGGGAAGGTGAGGACCAGCAACAGCTCTAAGCCCTTAGATGTAGCGTGTGTCAGAAATCGCTTGGGTATTTTCACTTTGGGAGGTGGTCTGCGCCAGGAGTGAGAGAGAGATTGAACTTGAGAATGTGCGTTGGGAGTGCTGGGAGGCAAGGGCAGCGCTGATGGCCAGAGTGTGTTTGGCTGTGAAAGCGGTGTCAAGGGAAGGTGAGGACCAGCAACAGCTCTAAGCCCTTAGATATAGCATGTGGCAGAAATCCCTTGGGTGTTTTGACTTTGGGAGGTGGTCTGTGCAGGGAGTGAGAGTGAGAGCGTGAGTGTGCTTGAGAACGTGTGTTGGGAGTGCTGGGAGGCAAGGGCAGCGCAGATGGCCAGAGTGTGTTTGGCTGTGAAAGCGGTGTCAAGGGAAGGTGAAGACCAGCAACAGCTCTAAGGCCTTAGATGTAGCGTATGTCAGAAATCGGTTGGACGTTTGCACTTTGGGAGGTGGTCTGTGCCGGGAGTGAGAGTGTTTTGGGAGTGCTGGGACGCAAGGCAAAGGCAGATGGGCAGAGTGTGTTTGGCTGTGAAAGCGGTGTCAAGGGAAGGTGAGGACCAGCAACAGCTCTAAGGCCTTAGATGTAGCGTGTGTCAGAAATCGCTTGGGTATTTGCTCTTTGGGAAGTGGTCTGTGCCGGCAGTGATAGTGAGATTCATCCTGAGAATGTGTTTTGGGAGTGCTGGGAGGCAAAACCAGCGTAGATGGCCAGAGTGTGTTTGGCTGTGAAAGCGGTGTCAAGGGAAGGTGAGGACCAGCCACAGCTCTAAGCCCTTAGATGTAGCGTATGTCAGAAATCGGTTGGGTGTTTGCACTTTGGGAGGTGGTCTGCGCCAGGAGTGAGAGAGAGATTGAACTTGAGAATGTGTGTTGGGAGTGCTGAGAGGCAAGGCAAAGGCAGATGGCCAGAGTGTGTTTGGCTGTGAAAGCGGTGTCAAGGGAAGGTGAGGACCAGCAACAGCTCTAAGCACTTAGGCCTATCGTGTGGGAGAAATGGCTTGGAGGTTTGCACTTTGGGAGGTGGTCTGTGCCGGGAGTGAGAATGAGAGTGAGCCTGAGAATGTGTGTTGGGAGTGCTGGGAGTTGAGGCAAAGGCAGATGGGCAGAGTGTGTTTGGCTGTGAAAGCGGTGTCAAGGGAAGGTGAGGACCAGCAACAGCTCTAAGCCCTTAGATATAGCATGTGGCAGAAATCCCTTGGGTGTTTTGACTTTGGGAGGTGGTCTGTGCAGGGAGTGAGAGTGAGAGCGTGAGTGTGCTTGAGAACGTGTGTTGGGAGTGCTGGGAGGCAAGGGCAGCGCAGATGGCCAGAGTGTGTTTGGCTGTGAAAGCGGTGTCAAGGGAAGGTGAAGACCAGCAACAGCTCTAAGGCCTTAGATGTAGCGTATGTCAGAAATCGGTTGGACGTTTGCACTTTGGGAGGTGGTCTGTGCCGGGAGTGAGAGTGTTTTGGGAGTGCTGGGACGCAAGGCAAAGGCAGATGGGCAGAGTGTGTTTGGCTGTGAAAGCGGTGTCAAGGGAAGGTGAGGACCAGCAACAGCTCTAAGGCCTTAGATGTAGCGTGTGTCAGAAATCGCTTGGGTATTTGCTCTTTGGGAAGTGGTCTGTGCCGGCAGTGATAGTGAGATTCATCCTGAGAATGTGTTTTGGGAGTGCTGGGAGGCAAAACCAGCGTAGATGGCCAGAGTGTGTTTGGCTGTGAAAGCGGTGTCAAGGGAAGGTGAGGACCAGCCACAGCTCTAAGCCCTTAGATGTAGCGTATGTCAGAAATCGGTTGGGTGTTTGCACTTTGGGAGGTGGTCTGCGCCAGGAGTGAGAGAGAGATTGAACTTGAGAATGTGTGTTGGGAGTGCTGAGAGGCAAGGCAAAGGCAGATGGGCAGAGTGTGTTTGGCTGTGAAAGCGGTGTCAAGGGAAGGTGAGGACCAGCAACAGCTCTAAGCACTTAGGCCTATCGTGTGGGAGAAATGGCTTGGAGGTTTGCACTTTGGGAGGTGGTCTGTGCCGGGAGTGAGAATGAGAGTGAGCCTGAGAATGTGTGTTGGGAGTGCTGGGAGTTGAGGCAAAGGCAGATGGGCAGAGTGTGTTTGGCTGTGAAAGCGGTGTCAAGGGAAGGTGAGGACCAGCAACAGCTCTAAGCCCTTAGATGTAGCATGCGGCAGAAAATGCTTGGGTATTTGCACTTTGGGAGGTGTTGTGTGCCGGGAGTGAGAGTGAGATTGAGCCTGACAATGTGTGTTGGGAGTGCTGGGATGCAAAACCAGGGTAGATGGCCAGAGTGTGTTTGGCTGTGAAAGCGGTGTCAAGGGAAGGTGAGGACCAGCAACAGCTCTAAGGCCTTAGGCCTATCTTATGGGAGAAATGCCTTGGGTATTTTCACTTTGGGAGGTGGTCTGTGCTGGGAGTGAGAGTGAGAGTGAGCCTGAGAATGTGTGTTGGGAGTGCTGGGAGGCAAAGCCAGGGTAGATGGGCAGAGTGTGCTTGGCTGTGAAAGCGGTATCAAGGGAAGGTGAGGACCAGCAACAGCTCTAAGCTCTTAGATGTAGCGTGTGTCAGAAATCGCTTGGGTGTTTGCATTTTGGGAGGTGGTCTGTGCCGATAGTGAGAGTGTGTTGTGAGTGCTGTGAGGCAAGGGCAGCGCAGATGGCCAGAGTGTGTTTGTCTGTGAAAGCAGTGTCAAGGGAAGTTGAGGACCAGCAACAGCTCTAAGCCCTTAGGCCTATCGTATGTGAGAAATGGCTTGGACGTTTGCACTTTGGGAGGTGGTGTGTGCCGGGAGTGAGAGTGATAGTGAGCCTGAGAATGTGTGTTGGGAGTGCTGGGAGGCAAGGGCAGCGCAGATGGGCAGAGTGCGTTTGGCTGTGAAAGCGGTGTCAAGGGAAGGTGAGGACCAGTCACAGCTCTAAGCCCGTAGATGTAGCGTGTGTCAGAAATGGCTTGGTTATTTTCACTTCGGGAGGTGGTCTGTGCTAGGAGTCAGAGTGAGAGCGTGAGCGTGCCTGAGAATGTGTGTTGGGAGTGCTGGGAGGCAAGGGCAGCGCAGATGGGCAGAGTGCGTTTGGCTGTGAAAGCGGTGTCAAGGGAAGGTGAGGACCAGCAACAGCTCTAAGCCCTTAGATATAGCGTGTGTCAGAAATCGCTTAGGTGTTGGCATTTTGGGAGGTGGTCTGTGCCGGTAGTGAGAGTGTGTTGGGAGTGCTGGGAGGGAAGGCAAAGGCAGATGGGCAGAGTGTGTTTGGCTGTGAAAGCGGTGTCAAGGGAAGGTGAGGACCAGCAACAGCTCTAAGCCCTTAGATGTAGCGTATGTCGGAAATCGGTTGGGTGTTTGCACTTTGGGAGGTGGTCTGCGCCAGGAGTGAGAGAGAGATTGAGCCTGAGAATGTGTGTTGGGAGTGCTGGGAGGCAAAGCCAGGGTAGATGGGCAGAGTGTGTTTGGCTGTGAAAGCGGTGTCAAGGGAAGGTGAGGACCAGCAACAGCTCTAAACCCTCAGGCCTATCGTAGGGGAGAAATGGCTTGGACGTTTGCACTTTGGGAGGTGGTCTGTGCCGGGAGTGAGAGTGATAGTGGGCCTGAGAATGTGTGTTGGGAGTGCTGGGAGGCAAGGGCAGCGCAGATGGGCAGAGTGCGTTTGGCTGTGAAAGCGGTGTCAAGGGAAGGTGAGGACCAGCAACAGCTCTAAGCCCTTAGATGTAGCGTATGTCAGAAATCGGTTGGGTGTTTGCACTTTGGGAGGTGGTCTGCGCCAGGAGTGAGAGAGAGATTGAACTTGAGAATGTGTGTTGGGAGTGCTGAGAGGCAAGGCAAAGGCAGATGGCCAGAGTGTGTTTGGCTGTGAAAGCGGTGTCAAGGGAAGGTGAGGACCAGCAACAGCTCTAAGCCCTTAGATGTAGCATGCGGCAGAAATCGCTTGGGTGTTTTGACTTTGGGAGGTGTTGTGTGCCGGGAGTGAGAGTGATTTGGTAGTGCTGGGATGCAAGGCAAAGGCAGATGGCCAGAGTGTGTTTGGCTGTGAAAGCGGTGTCAAGGGAAGGTGAGGACCAGCCACAGCTCTAAGCCCTTAGATGTAGCATGCGGTAGAAATCGCTTGGGTGTTGGCACTTTGAGAGGTGGTCTGTGCCTGGAGTGAAAGTGCGCCTGAGAATGTCTTTTGGGAGTGCTGGGAGGCAAGGCAAAGGCAGATGGCCAGAGTGTGTTTGGCTGTGAAAGCGGTGTCAAGGGAAG
Source organism: Pelecanus crispus (assembly GCF_030463565.1). Lineage (NCBI taxonomy): Eukaryota > Metazoa > Chordata > Aves > Pelecaniformes > Pelecanidae > Pelecanus > Pelecanus crispus. The sequence continues at coordinate 300,345 of NW_027461483.1, read as the reverse complement.
GTGAGGACCAGCAACAGCTCTAAGCCCTTAGGCCTATCTTATGGGAGAAATGCCTTGGGTATTTTCACTTTGGGAGGTGGTCTGTGCAGGGAGTGAGAGTGAGATTGAGCCTGACAATGTGTGTTGGGAGTGCTGGGAGGCAAAGCCAGGGTAGATGGGCAGAGTGTGTTTGGCTGTGAAAGCGGTGTCAAGGGAAGGTGAGGACCAGCAACAGCTCTAAGCCCTTAGATGTAGCGTGTGTCAGAAATCGCTTGGGTATTTGCTCTTTGGGAAGTGGTCTGTGCCGGCAGTGATAGTGAGATTCAACCTGAGAATGTGTTTTGGGAGTGCTGGGAGGCAAAACCAGCGTAGATGGGCAGAGTGTGTTTGGCTGTGAAAGCGGTGTCAAGGGAAGGTGAGGACCAGCCACAGCTCTAAGCCCTTAGATGTAGCGTATGTCAGAAATCGGCTGGGTGTTTGCACTTTGGGAGGTGGTCTGCGCCAGGAGTGAGAGAGAGATTGAACTTGAGAATGTGTGTTGGGAGTGCTGAGAGGCAAGGCAAAGGCAGATGGCCAGAGTGTGTTTGGCTGTGAAAGCGGTGTCAAGGGAAGGTGAGGACCAGCCACAGCTCTAAGCCCTTAGATGTAGCATGCGGAAGAAATCGCTTGGGTGTTGGCATTTTGGGAGGTGTTGTGTGCCGGGAGTGAGAGTGAGATTGAGCCTGACAATGTGTGTTGGGAGTGCTGGGAGGCAAAACCAGGGTAGATGGGCAGAGTGTGTTTGTCTGTGAAAGCGGTGTCAAGGGAAGGTGAGGACCAGCAACAGCTCTAAGCCCTTAGATGTAGCGTGTGTCAGAAATCGCTTGGGTATTTTCACTTTGGGAGGTGGTCTGCGCCAGGAGTGAGAGAGAGATTGAACTTGAGAATGTGCGTTGGGAGTGCTGGGAGGCAAGGCAAAGGCAGATGGGCAGAGTGTGTTTGGCTGTGAAAGCGGTGTCAAGGGAAGGTGAGGACCAGCAACAGCTCTAAGCCCTTAGATATAGCATGTGCAGAAATCCCTTGGGTGTTTTGACTTTGGGAGGTGGTCTGTGCAGGGAGTGAGAGTGAGAGCGTGAGTGTGCTTGAGAACGTGTGTTGGGAGTGCTGGGAGGCAAGGGCAGCGCAGATGGCCAGAGTGTGTTTGGCTGTGAAAGCGGTGTCAAGGGAAGGTGAAGACCAGCAACAGCTCTAAGGCCTTAGATGTAGCGTATGTCAGAAATCGGTTGGACGTTTGCACTTTGGGAGGTGGTCTGTGCCGGGAGTGAGAGTGTTTTGGGAGTGCTGGGACGCAAGGCAAAGGCAGATGGGCAGAGTGTGTTTGGCTGTGAAAGCGGTGTCAAGGGAAGGTGAGGACCAGCAACAGCTCTAAGGCCTTAGATGTAGCGTGTGTCAGAAATCGCTTGGGTATTTGCTCTTTGGGAAGTGGTCTGTGCCGGCAGTGATAGTGAGATTCATCCTGAGAATGTGTTTTGGGAGTGCTGGGAGGCAAAACCAGCGTAGATGGCCAGAGTGTGTTTGGCTGTGAAAGCGGTGTCAAGGGAAGGTGAGGACCAGCCACAGCTCTAAGCCCTTAGATGTAGCGTATGTCAGAAATCGGTTGGGTGTTTGCACTTTGGGAGGTGGTCTGCGCCAGGAGTGAGAGAGAGATTGAACTTGAGAATGTGTGTTGGGAGTGCTGAGAGGCAAGGCAAAGGCAGATGGGCAGAGTGTGTTTGGCTGTGAAAGCGGTGTCAAGGGAAGGTGAGGACCAGCAACAGCTCTAAGCACTGAGGCCTATCGTGTGGGAGAAATGGCTTGGAGGTTTGCACTTTGGGAGGTGGTCTGTGCCGGGAGTGAGAATGAGAGTGAGCCTGAGAATGTGTGTTGGGAGTGCTGGGAGTTGAGGCAAAGGCAGATGGGCAGAGTGTGTTTGGCTGTGAAAGCGGTGTCAAGGGAAGGTGAGGACCAGCAACAGCTCTAAGCCCTTAGATGTAGCATGCGGCAGAAAATGCTTGGGTATTTGCACTTTGGGAGGTGTTGTGTGCCGGGAGTGAGAGTGAGAGTGAGCCTGACAATGTGTGTTGGGAGTGCTGGGATGCAAAACCAGGGTAGATGGCCAGAGTGTGTTTGGCTGTGAAAGCGGTGTCAAGGGAAGGTGAGGACCAGCAACAGCTCTAAGGCCTTAGGCCTATCTTATGGGAGAAATGCCTTGGGTATTTTCACTTTGGGAGGTGGTCTGTGCTGGGAGTGAGAGTGAGAGTGAGCCTGAGAATGTGTGTTGGGAGTGCTGGGACGCAAAGCCAGGGTAGATGGGCAGAGTGTGCTTGGCTGTGAAAGCGGTATCAAGGGAAGGTGAGGACCAGCAACAGCTCTAAGCTCTTAGATGTAGCGTGTGTCAGAAATCGCTTGGGTGTTTGCATTTTGGGAGGTGGTCTGTGCCGATAGTGAGAGTGTGTTGTGAGTGCTGTGAGGCAAGGGCAGCGCAGATGGCCAGAGTGTGTTTGTCTGTGAAAGCAGTGTCAAGGGAAGGTGAGGACCAGCAACAGCTCTAAGCCCTTAGGCCTATCGTATGTGAGAAATGGCTTGGACGTTTGCACTTTGGGAGGTGGTGTGTGCCGGGAGTGAGAGTGATAGTGAGCCTGAGAATGTGTGTTGGGAGTGCTGGGAGGCAAGGGCAGCGCAGATGGGCAGAGTGCGTTTGGCTGTGAAAGCGGTGTCAAGGGAAGGTGAGGACCAGTCACAGCTCTAAGCCCGTAGATGTAGCGTGTGTCAGAAATGGCTTGGTTATTTTCACTTCGGGAGGTGGTCTGTGCTAGGAGTCAGAGTGAGAGCGTGAGCGTGCCTGAGAATGTGTGTTGGGAGTGCTGGGAGGCAAGGGCAGCGCAGATGGGCAGAGTGCGTTTGGCTGTGAAAGCGGTGTCAAGGGAAGGTGAGGACCAGCCACAGCTCTAAGCCCTTAGATGTAGCGTGTGTCAGAAATCGCTTAGGTGTTGGCATTTTGGGAGGTGGTCTGTGCCGGTAGTGAGAGTGTGTTGGGAGTGCTGGGAGGGAAGGCAAAGGCAGATGGGCAGAGTGTGTTTGGCTGTGAAAGCGGTGTCAAGGGAAGGTGAGGACCAGCAACAGCTCTAAGGCCTTAGATGTAGCGTATGTCGGAAATCGGTTGGGTGTTTGCACTTTGGGAGGTGGTCTGCGCCAGGAGTGAGAGAGAGATTGAGCCTGAGAATGTGTGTTGGGAGTGCTGGGAGGCAAAGCCAGGGTAGATGGGCAGAGTGTGTTTGGCTGTGAAAGCGGTGTCAAGGGAAGGTGAGGACCAGCAACAGCTCTAAACCCTCAGGCCTATCGTAGGGGAGAAATGGCTTGGACGTTTGCACTTTGGGAGGTGGTCTGTGCCGGGAGTGAGAGTGATAGTGGGCCTGAGAATGTGTGTTGGGAGTGCTGGGAGGCAAGGGCAGCGCAGATGGGCAGAGTGCGTTTGGCTGTGAAAGCGGTGTCAAGGGAAGGTGAGGACCAGCAACAGCTCTAAGCCCTTAGATGTAGCGTATGTCAGAAATCGGTTGGGTGTTTGCACTTTGGGAGGTGGTCTGCGCCAGGAGTGAGAGAGAGATTGAACTTGAGAATGTGTGTTGGGAGTGCTGAGAGGCAAGGCAAAGGCAGATGGCCAGAGTGTGTTTGGCTGTGAAAGCGGTGTCAAGGGAAGGTGAGGACCAGCAACATCTCTAAGCCCTTAGATGTAGCATGCGGCAGAAATCGCTTGGGTGTTTTGACTTTGGGAGGTGTTGTGTGCCGGGAGTGAGAGTGATTTGGTAGTGCTGGGATGCAAGGCAAAGGCAGATGGCCAGAGTGTGTTTGGCTGTGAAAGCGGTGTCAAGGGAAGGTGAGGACCAGCCGCAGCTCTAAGCCCTTAGATGTAGCATGCGGTAGAAATCGCTTGGGTGTTGGCACTTTGAGAGGTGGTCTGTGCCTGGAGTGAAAGTGCGCCTGAGAATGTGTTTTGGGAGTGCTGGGAGGCAAGGCAAAGGCAGATGGCCAGAGTGTGTTTGGCTGTGAAAGCGGTGTCAAGGGAAGGTGAGGACCAGCAACAGCTCTAAGCCCTTAGGCCTATCTTATGGGAGAAATGCCTTGGGTATTTTCACTTTGGGAGGTGGTCTGTGCCGTGAGTGAGAGTGAGATTGAGCCTGAGAATGTGTGTTGGGAGTGCTGGGATGCAAAGCCAGGGTAGATGGGCAGAGTGTGTTTGGCTGTGAAAGCGGTGTCAAGGGAAGGTGAGGACCAGCAACAGCTCTAAGCCCTTAGATGTAGCGTGTGTCAGAAATCGCTTGGGTATTTGCTCTTTGGGAAGTGGTCTGTGCCGGCAGTGATAGTGAGATTCAACCTGAGAATGTGTTTTGGGAGTGCTGGGAGGCAAAACCAGCGTAGATGGGCAGAGTGTGTTTGGCTGTGAAAGCGGTGTCAAGGGAAGGTGAGGACCAGCCACAGCTCTAAGCCCTTAGATGTAGCGTATGTCAGAAATCGGCTGGGTGTTTGCACTTTGGGAGGTGGTCTGCGCCAGGAGTGAGAGAGAGATTGAACTTGAGAATGTGTGTTGGGAGTGCTGAGAGGCAAGGCAAAGGCAGATGGCCAGAGTGTGTTTGGCTGTGAAAGCGGTGTCAAGGGAAGGTGAGGACCAGCCACAGCTCTAAGCCCTTAGATGTAGCATGCGGAAGAAATCGCTTGGGTGTTGGCATTTTGGGAGGTGTTGTGTGCCGGGAGTGAGAGTGAGATTGAGCCTGACAATGTGTGTTGGGAGTGCTGGGAGGCAAAACCAGGGTAGATGGGCAGAGTGTGTTTGTCTGTGAAAGCGGTGTCAAGGGAAGGTGAGGACCAGCAACAGCTCTAAGCCCTTAGATGTAGCGTGTGTCAGAAATCGCTTGGGTATTTTCACTTTGGGAGGTGGTCTGCGCCAGGAGTGAGAGAGAGATTGAACTTGAGAATGTGCGTTGGGAGTGCTGGGAGGCAAGGGCAGCGCTGATGGCCAGAGTGTGTTTGGCTGTGAAAGCGGTGTCAAGGGAAGGTGAGGACCAGCAACAGCTCTAAGCCCTTAGATATAGCATGTGGCAGAAATCCCTTGGGTGTTTTGACTTTGGGAGGTGGTCTGTGCAGGGAGTGAGAGTGAGAGCGTGAGTGTGCTTGAGAACGTGTGTTGGGAGTGCTGGGAGGCAAGGGCAGCGCAGATGGCCAGAGTGTGTTTGGCTGTGAAAGCGGTGTCAAGGGAAGGTGAGGACCAGCAACAGCTCTAAGCCCTTAGGCCTATCGTAGGGGAGAAATGCCTTGGGTATTTTCACTTTGGGAGGTGTTGTGTGCCGGGAGTGAGAGTGAGATTGAGCCTGACAATGTGTGTGGGGAGTGCTGGGAGGCAAAGCCAGGGTAGATGGGCAGAGTGTGTTTGGCTGTGAAAGCGGTGTCAAGGGAAGGTGAGGACCAGCAACAGCTCTAAGCCCTTAGATGTAGCGTGTGTCAGAAATCGCTTGGGTGTTGGCATTTTGGGAGGTGGTCTGTGCCGGTAGTGAGAGTGTGTTGGGAGTGCTGGGAGGGAAGGGAAAGGCACATGGCCAGAGTGTGTTTGTCTGTGAAAGCGGTGTCAAGGGAAGGTGAGGACCAGCAACAGCTCTAAGCCCTTAGATGTAGCGTGTGTCAGAAATCGCTTGGGTATTTTCACTTTGGGAGGTGGTCTGCGCCAGGAGTGAGAGAGAGATTGAACTTGAGAATGTGCGTTGGGAGTGCTGGGAGGCAAGGGCAGCGCTGATGGCCAGAGTGTGTTTGGCTGTGAAAGCGGTGTCAAGGGAAGGTGAGGACCAGCAACAGCTCTAAGCCCTTAGATATAGCATGTGGCAGAAATCCCTTGGGTGTTTTGACTTTGGGAGGTGGTCTGTGCAGGGAGTGAGAGTGAGAGCGTGAGTGTGCTTGAGAACGTGTGTTGGGAGTGCTGGGAGGCAAGGGCAGCGCAGATGGCCAGAGTGTGTTTGGCTGTGAAAGCGGTGTCAAGGGAAGGTGAAGACCAGCAACAGCTCTAAGGCCTTAGATGTAGCGTATGTCAGAAATCGGTTGGACGTTTGCACTTTGGGAGGTGGTCTGTGCCGGGAGTGAGAGTGTTTTGGGAGTGCTGGGACGCAAGGCAAAGGCAGATGGGCAGAGTGTGTTTGGCTGTGAAAGCGGTGTCAAGGGAAGGTGAGGACCAGCAACAGCTCTAAGGCCTTAGATGTAGCGTGTGTCAGAAATCGCTTGGGTATTTGCTCTTTGGGAAGTGGTCTGTGCCGGCAGTGATAGTGAGATTCATCCTGAGAATGTGTTTTGGGAGTGCTGGGAGGCAAAACCAGCGTAGATGGGCAGAGTGTGTTTGGCTGTGAAAGCGGTGTCAAGGGAAGGTGAGGACCAGCCACAGCTCTAAGCCCTTAGATGTAGCGTATGTCAGAAATCGGTTGGGTGTTTGCACTTTGGGAGGTGGTCTGCGCCAGGAGTGAGAGAGAGATTGAACTTGAGAATGTGTGTTGGGAGTGCTGAGAGGCAAGGCAAAGGCAGATGGGCAGAGTGTGTTTGGCTGTGAAAGCGGTGTCAAGGGAAGGTGAGGACCAGCAACAGCTCTAAGCACTTAGGCCTATCGTGTGGGAGAAATGGCTTGGAGGTTTGCACTTTGGGAGGTGGTCTGTGCCGGGAGTGAGAATGAGAGTGAGCCTGAGAATGTGTGTTGGGAGTGCTGGGAGTTGAGGCAAAGGCAGATGGGCAGAGTGTGTTTGGCTGTGAAAGCGGTGTCAAGGGAAGGTGAGGACCAGCAACAGCTCTAAGCCCTTAGATGTAGCATGCGGCAGAAAATGCTTGGGTATTTGCACTTTGGGAGGTGTTGTGTGCCGGGAGTGAGAGTGAGATTGAGCCTGACAATGTGTGTTGGGAGTGCTGGGATGCAAAACCAGGGTAGATGGGCAGAGTGTGTTTGGCTGTGAAAGCGGTGTCAAGGGAAGGTGAGGACCAGCAACAGCTCTAAGGCCTTAGGCCTATCTTATGGGAGAAATGCCTTGGGTATTTTCACTTTGGGAGGTGGTCTGTGCTGGGAGTGAGAGTGAGAGTGAGCCTGAGAATGTGTGTTGGGAGTGCTGGGACGCAAAGCCAGGGTAGATGGGCAGAGTGTGCTTGGCTGTGAAAGCGGTATCAAGGGAAGGTGAGGACCAGCAACAGCTCTAAGCTCTTAGATGTAGCGTGTGTCAGAAATCGCTTGGGTGTTTGCATTTTGGGAGGTGGTCTGTGCCGATAGTGAGAGTGTGTTGTGAGTGCTGTGAGGCAAGGGCAGCGCAGATGGCCAGAGTGTGTTTGTCTGTGAAAGCAGTGTCAAGGGAAGTTGAGGACCAGCAACAGCTCTAAGCCCTTAGGCCTATCGTATGTGAGAAATGGCTTGGACGTTTGCACTTTGGGAGGTGGTGTGTGCCGGGAGTGAGAGTGATAGTGAGCCTGAGAATGTGTGTTGGGAGTGCTGGGAGGCAAGGGCAGCGCAGATGGGCAGAGTGCGTTTGGCTGTGAAAGCGGTGTCAAGGGAAGGTGAGGACCAGTCACAGCTCTAAGCCCGTAGATGTAGCGTGTGTCAGAAATGGCTTGGTTATTTTCACTTCGGGAGGTGGTCTGTGCTAGGAGTCAGAGTGAGAGCGTGAGCGTGCCTGAGAATGTGTGTTGGGAGTGCTGGGAGGCAAGGGCAGCGCAGATGGGCAGAGTGCGTTTGGCTGTGAAAGCGGTGTCAAGGGAAGGTGAGGACCAGCAACAGCTCTAAGCCCTTAGATATAGCGTGTGTCAGAAATCGCTTAGGTGTTGGCATTTTGGGAGGTGGTCTGTGCCGGTAGTGAGAGTGTGTTGGGAGTGCTGGGAGGGAAGGCAAAGGCAGATGGGCAGAGTGTGTTTGGCTGTGAAAGCGGTGTCAAGGGAAGGTGAGGACCAGCAACAGCTCTAAGGCCTTAGATGTAGCGTATGTCGGAAATCGGTTGGGTGTTTGCACTTTGGGAGGTGGTCTGCGCCAGGAGTGAGAGAGAGATTGAGCCTGAGAATGTGTGTTGGGAGTGCTGGGAGGCAAAGCCAGGGTAGATGGGCAGAGTGTGTTTGGCTGTGAAAGCGGTGTCAAGGGAAGGTGAGGACCAGCAACAGCTCTAAACCCTCAGGCCTATCGTAGGGGAGAAATGGCTTGGACGTTTGCACTTTGGGAGGTGGTCTGTGCCGGGAGTGAGAGTGATAGTGGGCCTGAGAATGTGTGTTGGGAGTGCTGGGAGGCAAGGGCAGCGCAGATGGGCAGAGTGCGTTTGGCTGTGAAAGCGGTGTCAAGGGAAGGTGAGGACCAGCAACAGCTCTAAGCCCTTAGATGTAGCGTATGTCAGAAATCGGTTGGGTGTTTGCACTTTGGGAGGTGGTCTGCGCCAGGAGTGAGAGAGAGATTGAACTTGAGAATGTGTGTTGGGAGTGCTGAGAGGCAAGGCAAAGGCAGATGGCCAGAGTGTGTTTGGCTGTGAAAGCGGTGTCAAGGGAAGGTGAGGACCAGCAACATCTCTAAGCCCTTAGATGTAGCATGCGGCAGAAATCGCTTGGGTGTTTTGACTTTGGGAGGTGTTGTGTGCCGGGAGTGAGAGTGATTTGGTAGTGCTGGGATGCAAGGCAAAGGCAGATGGCCAGAGTGTGTTTGGCTGTGAAAGCGGTGTCAAGGGAAGGTGAGGACCAGCCACAGCTCTAAGCCCTTAGATGTAGCATGCGGTAGAAATCGCTTGGGTGTTGGCACTTTGAGAGGTGGTCTGTGCCTGGAGTGAAAGTGCGCCTGAGAATGTCTTTTGGGAGTGCTGGGAGGCAAGGCAAAGGCAGATGGCCAGAGTGTGTTTGGCTGTGAAAGCGGTGTCAAGGGAAGGTGAGGACCAGCAACAGCTCTAAGCCCTTAGGCCTATCTTATGGGAGAAATGCCTTGGGTATTTTCACTTTGGGAGGTGGTCTGTGCAGGGAGTGAGAGTGAGATTGAGCCTGAGAATGTGTGTTGGGAGTGCTGGGAGGCAAAGCCAGGGTAGATGGGCAGAGTGTGTTTGGCTGTGAAAGCGGTGTCAAGGGAAGGTGAGGACCAGCAACAGCTCTAAGCCCTTAGATGTAGCGTGTGTCAGAAATCGCTTGGGTATTTGCTCTTTGGGAAGTGGTCTGTGCCGGCAGTGATAGTGAGATTCAACCTGAGAATGTGTTTTGGGAGTGCTGGGAGGCAAAACCAGCGTAGATGGGCAGAGTGTGTTTGGCTGTGAAAGCGGTGTCAAGGGAAGGTGAGGACCAGCCACAGCTCTAAGCCCTTAGATGTAGCGTATGTCAGAAATCGGCTGGGTGTTTGCACTTTGGGAGGTGGTCTGCGCCAGGAGTGAGAGAGAGATTGAACTTGAGAATGTGTGTTGGGAGTGCTGAGAGGCAAGGCAAAGGCAGATGGCCAGAGTGTGTTTGGCTGTGAAAGCGGTGTCAAGGGAAGGTGAGGACCAGCCACAGCTCTAAGCCCTTAGATGTAGCATGCGGAAGAAATCGCTTGGGTGTTGGCATTTTGGGAGGTGTTGTGTGCCGGGAGTGAGAGTGAGATTGAGCCTGACAATGTGTGTTGGGAGTGCTGGGAGGCAAAACCAGGGTAGATGGGCAGAGTGTGTTTGTCTGTGAAAGCGGTGTCAAGGGAAGGTGAGGACCAGCAACAGCTCTAAGCCCTTAGATGTAGCGTGTGTCAGAAATCGCTTGGGTATTTTCACTTTGGGAGGTGGTCTGCGCCAGGAGTGAGAGAGAGATTGAACTTGAGAATGTGCGTTGGGAGTGCTGGGAGGCAAGGGCAGCGCTGATGGCCAGAGTGTGTTTGGCTGTGAAAGCGGTGTCAAGGGAAGGTGAGGACCAGCAACAGCTCTAAGCCCTTAGATATAGCATGTGGCAGAAATCCCTTGGGTGTTTTGACTTTGGGAGGTGGTCTGTGCAGGGAGTGAGAGTGAGAGCGTGAGTGTGCTTGAGAACGTGTGTTGGGAGTGCTGGGAGGCAAGGGCAGCGCAGATGGCCAGAGTGTGTTTGGCTGTGAAAGCGGTGTCAAGGGAAGGTGAGGACCAGCAACAGCTCTAAGCCCTTAGGCCTATCGTAGGGGAGAAATGCCTTGGGTATTTTCACTTTGGGAGGTGTTGTGTGCCGGGAGTGAGAGTGAGATTGAGCCTGACAATGTGTGTGGGGAGTGCTGGGAGGCAAAGCCAGGGTAGATGGGCAGAGTGTGTTTGGCTGTGAAAGCGGTGTCAAGGGAAGGTGAGGACCAGCAACAGCTCTAAGCCCTTAGATGTAGCGTGTGTCAGAAATCGCTTGGGTGTTGGCATTTTGGGAGGTGGTCTGTGCCGGTAGTGAGAGTGTGTTGGGAGTGCTGGGAGGGAAGGGAAAGGCACATGGCCAGAGTGTGTTTGTCTGTGAAAGCGGTGTCAAGGGAAGGTGAGGACCAGCAACAGCTCTAAGCCCTTAGATGTAGCGTGTGTCAGAAATCGCTTGGGTATTTTCACTTTGGGAGGTGGTCTGCGCCAGGAGTGAGAGAGAGATTGAACTTGAGAATGTGCGTTGGGAGTGCTGGGAGGCAAGGGCAGCGCTGATGGCCAGAGTGTGTTTGGCTGTGAAAGCGGTGTCAAGGGAAGGTGAGGACCAGCAACAGCTCTAAGCCCTTAGATATAGCATGTGGCAGAAATCCCTTGGGTGTTTTGACTTTGGGAGGTGGTCTGTGCAGGGAGTGAGAGTGAGAGCGTGAGTGTGCTTGAGAACGTGTGTTGGGAGTGCTGGGAGGCAAGGGCAGCGCAGATGGCCAGAGTGTGTTTGGCTGTGAAAGCGGTGTCAAGGGAAGGTGAAGACCAGCAACAGCTCTAAGGCCTTAGATGTAGCGTATGTCAGAAATCGGTTGGACGTTTGCACTTTGGGAGGTGGTCTGTGCCGGGAGTGAGAGTGTTTTGGGAGTGCTGGGACGCAAGGCAAAGGCAGATGGGCAGAGTGTGTTTGGCTGTGAAAGCGGTGTCAAGGGAAGGTGAGGACCAGCAACAGCTCTAAGGCCTTAGATGTAGCGTGTGTCAGAAATCGCTTGGGTATTTGCTCTTTGGGAAGTGGTCTGTGCCGGCAGTGATAGTGAGATTCATCCTGAGAATGTGTTTTGGGAGTGCTGGGAGGCAAAACCAGCGTAGATGGGCAGAGTGTGTTTGGCTGTGAAAGCGGTGTCAAGGGAAGGTGAGGACCAGCCACAGCTCTAAGCCCTTAGATGTAGCGTATGTCAGAAATCGGTTGGGTGTTTGCACTTTGGGAGGTGGTCTGCGCCAGGAGTGAGAGAGAGATTGAACTTGAGAATGTGTGTTGGGAGTGCTGAGAGGCAAGGCAAAGGCAGATGGGCAGAGTGTGTTTGGCTGTGAAAGCGGTGTCAAGGGAAGGTGAGGACCAGCAACAGCTCTAAGCACTTAGGCCTATCGTGTGGGAGAAATGGCTTGGAGGTTTGCACTTTGGGAGGTGGTCTGTGCCGGGAGTGAGAATGAGAGTGAGCCTGAGAATGTGTGTTGGGAGTGCTGGGAGTTGAGGCAAAGGCAGATGGGCAGAGTGTGTTTGGCTGTGAAAGCGGTGTCAAGGGAAGGTGAGGACCAGCAACAGCTCTAAGCCCTTAGATGTAGCATGCGGCAGAAAATGCTTGGGTATTTGCACTTTGGGAGGTGTTGTGTGCCGGGAGTGAGAGTGAGATTGAGCCTGACAATGTGTGTTGGGAGTGCTGGGATGCAAAACCAGGGTAGATGGGCAGAGTGTGTTTGGCTGTGAAAGCGGTGTCAAGGGAAGGTGAGGACCAGCAACAGCTCTAAGGCCTTAGGCCTATCTTATGGGAGAAATGCCTTGGGTATTTTCACTTTGGGAGGTGGTCTGTGCTGGGAGTGAGAGTGAGAGTGAGCCTGAGAATGTGTGTTGGGAGTGCTGGGACGCAAAGCCAGGGTAGATGGGCAGAGTGTGCTTGGCTGTGAAAGCGGTATCAAGGGAAGGTGAGGACCAGCAACAGCTCTAAGCTCTTAGATGTAGCGTGTGTCAGAAATCGCTTGGGTGTTTGCATTTTGGGAGGTGGTCTGTGCCGATAGTGAGAGTGTGTTGTGAGTGCTGTGAGGCAAGGGCAGCGCAGATGGCCAGAGTGTGTTTGTCTGTGAAAGCAGTGTCAAGGGAAGTTGAGGACCAGCAACAGCTCTAAGCCCTTAGGCCTATCGTATGTGAGAAATGGCTTGGACGTTTGCACTTTGGGAGGTGGTGTGTGCCGGGAGTGAGAGTGATAGTGAGCCTGAGAATGTGTGTTGGGAGTGCTGGGAGGCAAGGGCAGCGCAGATGGGCAGAGTGCGTTTGGCTGTGAAAGCGGTGTCAAGGGAAGGTGAGGACCAGTCACAGCTCTAAGCCCGTAGATGTAGCGTGTGTCAGAAATGGCTTGGTTATTTTCACTTCGGGAGGTGGTCTGTGCTAGGAGTCAGAGTGAGAGCGTGAGCGTGCCTGAGAATGTGTGTTGGGAGTGCTGGGAGGCAAGGGCAGCGCAGATGGGCAGAGTGCGTTTGGCTGTGAAAGCGGTGTCAAGGGAAGGTGAGGACCAGCAACAGCTCTAAGCCCTTAGATATAGCGTGTGTCAGAAATCGCTTAGGTGTTGGCATTTTGGGAGGTGGTCTGTGCCGGTAGTGAGAGTGTGTTGGGAGTGCTGGGAGGGAAGGCAAAGGCAGATGGGCAGAGTGTGTTTGGCTGTGAAAGCGGTGTCAAGGGAAGGTGAGGACCAGCAACAGCTCTAAGCCCTTAGATGTAGCGTATGTCGGAAATCGGTTGGGTGTTTGCACTTTGGGAGGTGGTCTGCGCCAGGAGTGAGAGAGAGATTGAGCCTGAGAATGTGTGTTGGGAGTGCTGGGAGGCAAAGCCAGGGTAGATGGGCAGAGTGTGTTTGGCTGTGAAAGCGGTGTCAAGGGAAGGTGAGGACCAGCAACAGCTCTAAACCCTCAGGCCTATCGTAGGGGAGAAATGGCTTGGACGTTTGCACTTTGGGAGGTGGTCTGTGCCGGGAGTGAGAGTGATAGTGGGCCTGAGAATGTGTGTTGGGAGTGCTGGGAGGCAAGGGCAGCGCAGATGGGCAGAGTGCGTTTGGCTGTGAAAGCGGTGTCAAGGGAAGGTGAGGACCAGCAACAGCTCTAAGCCCTTAGATGTAGCGTATGTCAGAAATCGGTTGGGTGTTTGCACTTTGGGAGGTGGTCTGCGCCAGGAGTGAGAGAGAGATTGAACTTGAGAATGTGTGTTGGGAGTGCTGAGAGGCAAGGCAAAGGCAGATGGCCAGAGTGTGTTTGGCTGTGAAAGCGGTGTCAAGGGAAGGTGAGGACCAGCAACATCTCTAAGCCCTTAGATGTAGCATGCGGCAGAAATCGCTTGGGTGTTTTGACTTTGGGAGGTGTTGTGTGCCGGGAGTGAGAGTGATTTGGTAGTGCTGGGATGCAAGGCAAAGGCAGATGGCCAGAGTGTGTTTGGCTGTGAAAGCGGTGTCAAGGGAAGGTGAGGACCAGCCACAGCTCTAAGCCCTTAGATGTAGCATGCGGTAGAAATCGCTTGGGTGTTGGCACTTTGAGAGGTGGTCTGTGCCTGGAGTGAAAGTGCGCCTGAGAATGTCTTTTGGGAGTGCTGGGAGGCAAGGCAAAGGCAGATGGCCAGAGTGTGTTTGGCTGTGAAAGCGGTGTCAAGGGAAGGTGAGGACCAGCAACAGCTCTAAGCCCTTAGGCCTATCTTATGGGAGAAATGCCTTGGGTATTTTCACTTTGGGAGGTGGTCTGTGCAGGGAGTGAGAGTGAGATTGAGCCTGAGAATGTGTGTTGGGAGTGCTGGGAGGCAAAGCCAGGGTAGATGGCCAGAGTGTGTTTGGCTGTGAAAGCGGTGTCAAGGGAAGGTGAGGACCAGCAACAGCTCTAAGCCCTTAGATGTAGCGTGTGTCAGAAATCGCTTGGGTATTTGCTCTTTGGGAAGTGGTCTGTGCCGGCAGTGATAGTGAGATTCAACCTGAGAATGTGTTTTGGGAGTGCTGGGAGGCAAAACCAGCGTAGATGGGCAGAGTGTGTTTGGCTGTGAAAGCGGTGTCAAGGGAAGGTGAGGACCAGCCACAGCTCTAAGCCCTTAGATGTAGCGTATGTCAGAAATCGGCTGGGTGTTTGCACTTTGGGAGGTGGTCTGCGCCAGGAGTGAGAGAGAGATTGAACTTGAGAATGTGTGTTGGGAGTGCTGAGAGGCAAGGCAAAGGCAGATGGCCAGAGTGTGTTTGGCTGTGAAAGCGGTGTCAAGGGAAGGTGAGGACCAGCCACAGCTCTAAGCCCTTAGATGTAGCATGCGGAAGAAATCGCTTGGGTGTTGGCATTTTGGGAGGTGTTGTGTGCCGGGAGTGAGAGTGAGATTGAGCCTGACAATGTGTGTTGGGAGTGCTGGGAGGCAAAACCAGGGTAGATGGGCAGAGTGTGTTTGTCTGTGAAAGCGGTGTCAAGGGAAGGTGAGGACCAGCAACAGCTCTAAGCCCTTAGATGTAGCGTGTGTCAGAAATCGCTTGGGTATTTTCACTTTGGGAGGTGGTCTGCGCCAGGAGTGAGAGAGAGATTGAACTTGAGAATGTGCGTTGGGAGTGCTGGGAGGCAAGGGCAGCGCTGATGGCCAGAGTGTGTTTGGCTGTGAAAGCGGTGTCAAGGGAAGGTGAGGACCAGCAACAGCTCTAAGCCCTTAGATATAGCATGTGGCAGAAATCCCTTGGGTGTTTTGACTTTGGGAGGTGGTCTGTGCAGGGAGTGAGAGTGAGAGCGTGAGTGTGCTTGAGAACGTGTGTTGGGAGTGCTGGGAGGCAAGGGCAGCGCAGATGGCCAGAGTGTGTTTGGCTGTGAAAGCGGTGTCAAGGGAAGGTGAAGACCAGCAACAGCTCTAAGGCCTTAGATGTAGCGTATGTCAGAAATCGGTTGGACGTTTGCACTTTGGGAGGTGGTCTGTGCCGGGAGTGAGAGTGTTTTGGGAGTGCTGGGACGCAAGGCAAAGGCAGATGGGCAGAGTGTGTTTGGCTGTGAAAGCGGTGTCAAGGGAAGGTGAGGACCAGCAACAGCTCTAAGGCCTTAGATGTAGCGTGTGTCAGAAATCGCTTGGGTATTTGCTCTTTGGGAAGTGGTCTGTGCCGGCAGTGATAGTGAGATTCATCCTGAGAATGTGTTTTGGGAGTGCTGGGAGGCAAAACCAGCGTAGATGGCCAGAGTGTGTTTGGCTGTGAAAGCGGTGTCAAGGGAAGGTGAGGACCAGCCACAGCTCTAAGCCCTTAGATGTAGCGTATGTCAGAAATCGGTTGGGTGTTTGCACTTTGGGAGGTGGTCTGCGCCAGGAGTGAGAGAGAGATTGAACTTGAGAATGTGTGTTGGGAGTGCTGAGAGGCAAGGCAAAGGCAGATGGCCAGAGTGTGTTTGGCTGTGAAAGCGGTGTCAAGGGAAGGTGAGGACCAGCAACAGCTCTAAGCACTTAGGCCTATCGTGTGGGAGAAATGGCTTGGAGGTTTGCACTTTGGGAGGTGGTCTGTGCCGGGAGTGAGAATGAGAGTGAGCCTGAGAATGTGTGTTGGGAGTGCTGGGAGTTGAGGCAAAGGCAGATGGGCAGAGTGTGTTTGGCTGTGAAAGCGGTGTCAAGGGAAGGTGAGGACCAGCAACAGCTCTAAGCCCTTAGATATAGCATGTGGCAGAAATCCCTTGGGTGTTTTGACTTTGGGAGGTGGTCTGTGCAGGGAGTGAGAGTGAGAGCGTGAGTGTGCTTGAGAACGTGTGTTGGGAGTGCTGGGAGGCAAGGGCAGCGCAGATGGCCAGAGTGTGTTTGGCTGTGAAAGCGGTGTCAAGGGAAGGTGAAGACCAGCAACAGCTCTAAGGCCTTAGATGTAGCGTATGTCAGAAATCGGTTGGACGTTTGCACTTTGGGAGGTGGTCTGTGCCGGGAGTGAGAGTGTTTTGGGAGTGCTGGGACGCAAGGCAAAGGCAGATGGGCAGAGTGTGTTTGGCTGTGAAAGCGGTGTCAAGGGAAGGTGAGGACCAGCAACAGCTCTAAGCCCTTAGATGTAGCGTGTGTCAGAAATCGCTTGGGTATTTGCTCTTTGGGAAGTGGTCTGTGCCGGCAGTGATAGTGAGATTCATCCTGAGAATGTGTTTTGGGAGTGCTGGGAGGCAAAACCAGCGTAGATGGCCAGAGTGTGTTTGGCTGTGAAAGCGGTGTCAAGGGAAGGTGAGGACCAGCAACAGCTCTAAGCCCTTAGATGTAGCGTATGTCAGAAATCGGTTGGGTGTTTGCACTTTGGGAGGTGGTCTGCGCCAGGAGTGAGAGAGAGATTGAACTTGAGAATGTGTGTTGGGAGTGCTGAGAGGCAAGGCAAAGGCAGATGGGCAGAGTGTGTTTGGCTGTGAAAGCGGTGTCAAGGGAAGGTGAGGACCAGCAACAGCTCTAAGCACTTATGCCTATCGTGTGGGAGAAATGGCTTGGAGGTTTGCACTTTGGGAGGTGGTCTGTGCCGGGAGTGAGAATGAGAGTGAGCCTGAGAATGTGTGTTGGGAGTGCTGGGAGTTGAGGCAAAGGCAGATGGGCAGAGTGTGTTTGGCTGTGAAAGCGGTGTCAAGGGAAGGTGAGGACCAGCAACAGCTCTAAGCCCTTAGATGTAGCATGCGGCAGAAAATGCTTGGGTATTTGCACTTTGGGAGGTGTTGTGTGCCGGGAGTGAGAGTGAGATTGAGCCTGACAATGTGTGTTGGGAGTGCTGGGATGCAAAACCAGGGTAGATGGCCAGAGTGTGTTTGGCTGTGAAAGCGGTGTCAAGGGAAGGTGAGGACCAGCAACAGCTCTAAGGCCTTAGGCCTATCTTATGGGAGAAATGCCTTGGGTATTTTCACTTTGGGAGGTGGTCTGTGCTGGGAGTGAGAGTGAGAGTGAGCCTGAGAATGTGTGTTGGGAGTGCTGGGAGGCAAAGCCAGGGTAGATGGGCAGAGTGTGCTTGGCTGTGAAAGCGGTATCAAGGGAAGGTGAGGACCAGCAACAGCTCTAAGCTCTTAGATGTAGCGTGTGTCAGAAATCGCTTGGGTGTTTGCATTTTGGGAGGTGGTCTGTGCCGATAGTGAGAGTGTGTTGTGAGTGCTGTGAGGCAAGTGCAGCGCAGATGGCCAGAGTGTGTTTGTCTGTGAAAGCAGTGTCAAGGGAAGTTGAGGACCAGCAACAGCTCTAAGCCCTTAGGCCTATCGTATGTGAGAAATGGCTTGGACGTTTGCACTTTGGGAGGTGGTGTGTGCCGGGAGTGAGAGTGATAGTGAGCCTGAGAATGTGTGTTGGGAGTGCTGGGAGGCAAGGGCAGCGCAGATGGGCAGAGTGCGTTTGGCTGTGAAAGCGGTGTCAAGGGAAGGTGAGGACCAGTCACAGCTCTAAGCCCGTAGATGTAGCGTGTGTCAGAAATGGCTTGGTTATTTTCACTTCGGGAGGTGGTCTGTGCTAGGAGTCAGAGTGAGAGCGTGAGCGTGCCTGAGAATGTGTGTTGGGAGTGCTGGGAGGCAAGGGCAGCGCAGATGGGCAGAGTGCGTTTGGCTGTGAAAGCGGTGTCAAGGGAAGGTGAGGACCAGCAACAGCTCTAAGCCCTTAGATATAGCGTGTGTCAGAAATCGCTTAGGTGTTGGCATTTTGGGAGGTGGTCTGTGCCGGTAGTGAGAGTGTGTTGGGAGTGCTGGGAGGGAAGGCAAAGGCAGATGGGCAGAGTGTGTTTGGCTGTGAAAGCGGTGTCAAGGGAAGGTGAGGACCAGCAACAGCTCTAAGCCCTTAGATGTAGCGTATGTCGGAAATCGGTTGGGTGTTTGCACTTTGGGAGGTGGTCTGCGCCAGGAGTGAGAGAGAGATTGAGCCTGAGAATGTGTGTTGGGAGTGCTGGGAGGCAAAGCCAGGGTAGATGGGCAGAGTGTGTTTGGCTGTGAAAGCGGTGTCAAGGGAAGGTGAGGACCAGCAACAGCTCTAAACCCTCAGGCCTATCGTAGGGGAGAAATGGCTTGGACGTTTGCACTTTGGGAGGTGGTCTGTGCCGGGAGTGAGAGTGATAGTGGGCCTGAGAATGTGTGTTGGGAGTGCTGGGAGGCAAGGGCAGCGCAGATGGGCAGAGTGCGTTTGGCTGTGAAAGCGGTGTCAAGGGAAGGTGAGGACCAGCAACAGCTCTAAGCCCTTAGATGTAGCGTATGTCAGAAATCGGTTGGGTGTTTGCACTTTGGGAGGTGGTCTGCGCCAGGAGTGAGAGAGAGATTGAACTTGAGAATGTGTGTTGGGAGTGCTGAGAGGCAAGGCAAAGGCAGATGGCCAGAGTGTGTTTGGCTGTGAAAGCGGTGTCAAGGGAAGGTGAGGACCAGCAACATCTCTAAGCCCTTAGATGTAGCATGCGGCAGAAATCGCTTGGGTGTTTTGACTTTGGGAGGTGTTGTGTGCCGGGAGTGAGAGTGATTTGGTAGTGCTGGGATGCAAGGCAAAGGCAGATGGCCAGAGTGTGTTTGGCTGTGAAAGCGGTGTCAAGGGAAGGTGAGGACCAGCCACAGCTCTAAGCCCTTAGATGTAGCATGCGGTAGAAATCGCTTGGGTGTTGGCACTTTGAGAGGTGGTCTGTGCCTGGAGTGAAAGTGCGCCTGAGAATGTCTTTTGGGAGTGCTGGGAGGCAAGGCAAAGGCAGATGGCCAGAGTGTGTTTGGCTGTGAAAGCGGTGTCAAGGGAAGGTGAGGACCAGCAACAGCTCTAAGCCCTTAGGCCTATCTTATGGGAGAAATGCCTTGGGTATTTTCACTTTGGGAGGTGGTCTGTGCAGGGAGTGAGAGTGAGATTGAGCCTGAGAATGTGTGTTGGGAGTGCTGGGAGGCAAAGCCAGGGTAGATGGGCAGAGTGTGTTTGGCTGTGAAAGCGGTGTCAAGGGAAGGTGAGGACCAGCAACAGCTCTAAGCCCTTAGATGTAGCGTGTGTCAGAAATCGCTTGGGTATTTGCTCTTTGGGAAGTGGTCTGTGCCGGCAGTGATAGTGAGATTCAACCTGAGAATGTGTTTTGGGAGTGCTGGGAGGCAAAACCAGCGTAGATGGGCAGAGTGTGTTTGGCTGTGAAAGCGGTGTCAAGGGAAGGTGAGGACCAGCCACAGCTCTAAGCCCTTAGATGTAGCGTATGTCAGAAATCGGCTGGGTGTTTGCACTTTGGGAGGTGGTCTGCGCCAGGAGTGAGAGAGAGATTGAACTTGAGAATGTGTGTTGGGAGTGCTGAGAGGCAAGGCAAAGGCAGATGGCCAGAGTGTGTTTGGCTGTGAAAGCGGTGTCAAGGGAAGGTGAGGACCAGCCACAGCTCTAAGCCCTTAGATGTAGCATGCGGAAGAAATCGCTTGGGTGTTGGCATTTTGGGAGGTGTTGTGTGCCGGCAGTGAGAGTGAGATTGAGCCTGACAATGTGTGTTGGGAGTGCTGGGAGGCAAAACCAGGGTAGATGGGCAGAGTGTGTTTGTCTGTGAAAGCGGTGTCAAGGGAAGGTGAGGACCAGCAACAGCTCTAAGCCCTTAGATGTAGCGTGTGTCAGAAATCGCTTGGGTATTTTCACTTTGGGAGGTGGTCTGCGCCAGGAGTGAGAGAGAGATTGAACTTGAGAATGTGCGTTGGGAGTGCTGGGAGGCAAGGGCAGCGCTGATGGCCAGAGTGTGTTTGCCTGTGAAAGCGGTGTCAAGGGAAGGTGAGGACCAGCAACTGCTCTAAGCCCTTAGATATAGCATGTGCAGAAATCCCTTGGGTGTTTTGACTTTGGGAGGTGGTCTGTGCAGGGAGTGAGAGTGAGAGCGTGAGTGTGCTTGAGAACGTGTGTTGGGAGTGCTGGGAGGCAAGGGCAGCGCAGATGGCCAGAGTGTGTTTGGCTGTGAAAGCGGTGTCAAGGGAAGGTGAAGACCAGCAACAGCTCTAAGGCCTTAGATGTAGCGTATGTCAGAAATCGGTTGGACGTTTGCACTTTGGGAGGTGGTCTGTGCCGGGAGTGAGAGTGTTTTGGGAGTGCTGGGACGCAAGGCAAAGGCAGATGGGCAGAGTGTGTTTGGCTGTGAAAGCGGTGTCAAGGGAAGGTGAGGACCAGCAACAGCTCTAAGGCCTTAGATGTAGCGTGTGTCAGAAATCGCTTGGGTATTTGCTCTTTGGGAAGTGGTCTGTGCCGGCAGTGATAGTGAGATTCATCCTGAGAATGTGTTTTGGGAGTGCTGGGAGGCAAAACCAGCGTAGATGGTCAGAGTGTGTTTGGCTGTGAAAGCGGTGTCAAGGGAAGGTGAGGACCAGCCACAGCTCTAAGCCCTTAGATGTAGCGTATGTCAGAAATCGGTTGGGTGTTTGCACTTTGGGAGGTGGTCTGCGCCAGGAGTGAGAGAGAGATTGAACTTGAGAATGTGTGTTGGGAGTGCTGAGAGGCAAGGCAAAGGCAGATGGGCAGAGTGTGTTTGGCTGTGAAAGCGGTGTCAAGGGAAGGTGAGGACCAGCAACAGCTCTAAGCACTGAGGCCTATCGTGTGGGAGAAATGGCTTGGAGGTTTGCACTTTGGGAGGTGGTCTGTGCCGGGAGTGAGAATGAGAGTGAGCCTGAGAATGTGTGTTGGGAGTGCTGGGAGTTGAGGCAAAGGCAGATGGGCAGAGTGTGTTTGGCTGTGAAAGCGGTGTCAAGGGAAGGTGAGGACCAGCAACAGCTCTAAGCCCTTAGATGTAGCATGCGGCAGAAAATGCTTGGGTATTTGCACTTTGGGAGGTGTTGTGTGCCGGGAGTGAGAGTGAGAGTGAGCCTGACAATGTGTGTTGGGAGTGCTGGGATGCAAAACCAGGGTAGATGGCCAGAGTGTGTTTGGCTGTGAAAGCGGTGTCAAGGGAAGGTGAGGACCAGCAACAGCTCTAAGGCCTTAGGCCTATCTTATGGGAGAAATGCCTTGGGTATTTTCACTTTGGGAGGTGGTCTGTGCTGGGAGTGAGAGTGAGAGTGAGCCTGAGAATGTGTGTTGGGAGTGCTGGGACGCAAAGCCAGGGTAGATGGGCAGAGTGTGCTTGGCTGTGAAAGCGGTATCAAGGGAAGGTGAGGACCAGCAACAGCTCTAAGCTCTTAGATGTAGCGTGTGTCAGAAATCGCTTGGGTGTTTGCATTTTGGGAGGTGGTCTGTGCCGATAGTGAGAGTGTGTTGTGAGTGCTGTGAGGCAAGGGCAGCGCAGATGGCCAGAGTGTGTTTGTCTGTGAAAGCAGTGTCAAGGGAAGGTGAGGACCAGCAACAGCTCTAAGCCCTTAGGCCTATCGTATGTGAGAAATGGCTTGGACGTTTGCACTTTGGGAGGTGGTGTGTGCCGGGAGTGAGAGTGATAGTGAGCCTGAGAATGTGTGTTGGGAGTGCTGGGAGGCAAGGGCAGCGCAGATGGGCAGAGTGCGTTTGGCTGTGAAAGCGGTGTCAAGGGAAGGTGAGGACCAGTCACAGCTCTAAGCCCGTAGATGTAGCGTGTGTCAGAAATGGCTTGGTTATTTTCACTTCGGGAGGTGCTCTGTGCTAGGAGTCAGAGTGAGAGCGTGAGCGTGCCTGAGAATGTGTGTTGGGAGTGCTGGGAGGCAAGGGCAGCGCAGATGGGCAGAGTGCGTTTGGCTGTGAAAGCGGTGTGAAGGGAAGGTGAGGACCAGCAACAGCTCTAAGCCCTTAGATGTAGCGTGTGTCAGAAATCGCTTGGGTGTTGGCATTTTGGGAGGTGGTCTGTGCCGGTAGTGAGAGTGTGTTGGGAGTGGTGGGAGGGAAGGCAAAGGCAGATGGGCAGAGTGTGTTTGGCTGTGAAAGCGGTGTCAAGGGAAGGTGAGGACCAGCAACAGCTCTAAGGCCTTAGATGTAGCGTATGTCGGAAATCGGTTGGGTGTTTGCACTTTGGGAGGTGGTCTGCGCCAGGAGTGAGAGAGAGATTGAGCCTGAGAATGTGTGTTGGGAGTGCTGGGAGGCAAAGCCAGGGTAGATGGGCAGAGTGTGTTTGGCTGTGAAAGCGGTGTCAAGGGAAGGTGAGGACCAGCAACAGCTCTAAACCCTCAGGCCTATCGTAGGGGAGAAATGGCTTGGACGTTTGCACTTTGGGAGGTGGTCTGTGCCGGGAGTGAGAGTGATAGTGGGCCTGAGAATGTGTGTTGGGAGTGCTGGGAGGCAAGGGCAGCGCAGATGGGCAGAGTGCGTTTGGCTGTGAAAGCGGTGTCAAGGGAAGGTGAGGACCAGCAACAGCTCTAAGCCCTTAGATGTAGCGTATGTCAGAAATCGGTTGGGTGTTTGCACTTTGGGAGGTGGTCTGCGCCAGGAGTGAGAGAGAGATTGAACTTGAGAATGTGTGTTGGGAGTGCTGAGAGGCAAGGCAAAGGCAGATGGCCAGAGTGTGTTTGGCTGTGAAAGCGGTGTCAAGGGAAGGTGAGGACCAGCAACATCTCTAAGCCCTTAGATGTAGCATGCGGCAGAAATCGCTTGGGTGTTTTGACTTTGGGAGGTGTTGTGTGCCGGGAGTGAGAGTGATTTGGTAGTGCTGGGATGCAAGGCAAAGGCAGATGGCCAGAGTGTGTTTGGCTGTGAAAGCGGTGTCAAGGGAAGGTGAGGACCAGCCGCAGCTCTAAGCCCTTAGATGTAGCATGCGGTAGAAATCGCTTGGGTGTTGGCACTTTGAGAGGTGGTCTGTGCCTGGAGTGAAAGTGCGCCTGAGAATGTGTTTTGGGAGTGCTGGGAGGCAAGGCAAAGGCAGATGGCCAGAGTGTGTTTGGCTGTGAAAGCGGTGTCAAGGGAAGGTGAGGACCAGCAACAGCTCTAAGCCCTTAGGCCTATCTTATGGGAGAAATGCCTTGGGTATTTTCACTTTGGGAGGTGGTCTGTGCCGTGAGTGAGAGTGAGATTGAGCCTGAGAATGTGTGTTGGGAGTGCTGGGAGGCAAAGCCAGGGTAGATGGGCAGAGTGTGTTTGGCTGTGAAAGCGGTGTCAAGGGAAGGTGAGGACCAGCAACAGCTCTAAGCCCTTAGATGTAGCGTGTGTCAGAAATCGCTTGGGTATTTGCTCTTTGGGAAGTGGTCTGTGCCGGCAGTGATAGTGAGATTCAACCTGAGAATGTGTTTTGGGAGTGCTGGGAGGCAAAACCAGCGTAGATGGGCAGAGTGTGTTTGGCTGTGAAAGCGGTGTCAAGGGAAGGTGAGGACCAGCCACAGCTCTAAGCCCTTAGATGTAGCGTATGTCAGAAATCGGCTGGGTGTTTGCACTTTGGGAGGTGGTCTGCGCCAGGAGTGAGAGAGAGATTGAACTTGAGAATGTGTGTTGGGAGTGCTGAGAGGCAAGGCAAAGGCAGATGGCCAGAGTGTGTTTGGCTGTGAAAGCGGTGTCAAGGGAAGGTGAGGACCAGCCACAGCTCTAAGCCCTTAGATGTAGCATGCGGAAGAAATCGCTTGGGTGTTGGCATTTTGGGAGGTGTTGTGTGCCGGGAGTGAGAGTGAGATTGAGCCTGACAATGTGTGTTGGGAGTGCTGGGAGGCAAAACCAGGGTAGATGGGCAGAGTGTGTTTGTCTGTGAAAGCGGTGTCAAGGGAAGGTGAGGACCAGCAACAGCTCTAAGCCCTTAGATGTAGCGTGTGTCAGAAATCGCTTGGGTATTTTCACTTTGGGAGGTGGTCTGCGCCAGGAGTGAGAGAGAGATTGAACTTGAGAATGTGCGTTGGGAGTGCTGGGAGGCAAGGGCAGCGCTGATGGCCAGAGTGTGTTTGGCTGTGAAAGCGGTGTCAAGGGAAGGTGAGGACCAGCAACAGCTCTAAGCCCTTAGATATAGCATGTGGCAGAAATCCCTTGGGTGTTTTGACTTTGGGAGGTGGTCTGTGCAGGGAGTGAGAGTGAGAGCGTGAGTGTGCTTGAGAACGTGTGTTGGGAGTGCTGGGAGGCAAGGGCAGCGCAGATGGCCAGAGTGTGTTTGGCTGTGAAAGCGGTGTCAAGGGAAGGTGAAGACCAGCAACAGCTCTAAGGCCTTAGATGTAGCGTATGTCAGAAATCGGTTGGACGTTTGCACTTTGGGAGGTGGTCTGTGCCGGGAGTGAGAGTGTTTTGGGAGTGCTGGGACGCAAGGCAAAGGCAGATGGGCAGAGTGTGTTTGGCTGTGAAAGCGGTGTCAAGGGAAGGTGAGGACCAGCAACAGCTCTAAGGCCTTAGATGTAGCGTGTGTCAGAAATCGCTTGGGTATTTGCTCTTTGGGAAGTGGTCTGTGCCGGCAGTGATAGTGAGATTCATCCTGAGAATGTGTTTTGGGAGTGCTGGGAGGCAAAACCAGCGTAGATGGGCAGAGTGTGTTTGGCTGTGAAAGCGGTGTCAAGGGAAGGTGAGGACCAGCCACAGCTCTAAGCCCTTAGATGTAGCGTATGTCAGAAATCGGTTGGGTGTTTGCACTTTGGGAGGTGGTCTGCGCCAGGAGTGAGAGAGAGATTGAACTTGAGAATGTGTGTTGGGAGTGCTGAGAGGCAAGGCAAAGGCAGATGGGCAGAGTGTGTTTGGCTGTGAAAGCGGTGTCAAGGGAAGGTGAGGACCAGCAACAGCTCTAAGCACTGAGGCCTATCGTGTGGGAGAAATGGCTTGGAGGTTTGCACTTTGGGAGGTGGTCTGTGCCGGGAGTGAGAATGAGAGTGAGCCTGAGAATGTGTGTTGGGAGTGCTGGGAGTTGAGGCAAAGGCAGATGGGCAGAGTGTGTTTGGCTGTGAAAGCGGTGTCAAGGGAAGGTGAGGACCAGCAACAGCTCTAAGCCCTTAGATGTAGCATGCGGCAGAAAATGCTTGGGTATTTGCACTTTGGGAGGTGTTGTGTGCCGGGAGTGAGAGTGAGATTGAGCCTGACAATGTGTGTTGGGAGTGCTGGGATGCAAAACCAGGGTAGATGGCCAGAGTGTGTTTGGCTGTGAAAGCGGTGTCAAGGGAAGGTGAGGACCAGCAACAGCTCTAAGGCCTTAGGCCTATCTTATGGGAGAAATGCCTTGGGTATTTTCACTTTGGGAGGTGGTCTGTGCTGGGAGTGAGAGTGAGAGTGAGCCTGAGAATGTGTGTTGGGAGTGCTGGGACGCAAAGCCAGGGTAGATGGGCAGAGTGTGCTTGGCTGTGAAAGCGGTATCAAGGGAAGGTGAGGACCAGCAACAGCTCTAAGCTCTTAGATGTAGCGTGTGTCAGAAATCGCTTGGGTGTTTGCATTTTGGGAGGTGGTCTGTGCCGATAGTGAGAGTGTGTTGTGAGTGCTGTGAGGCAAGGGCAGCGCAGATGGCCAGAGTGTGTTTGTCTGTGAAAGCAGTGTCAAGGGAAGGTGAGGACCAGCAACAGCTCTAAGCCCTTAGGCCTATCGTATGTGAGAAATGGCTTGGACGTTTGCACTTTGGGAGGTGGTGTGTGCCGGGAGTGAGAGTGATAGTGAGCCTGAGAATGTGTGTTGGGAGTGCTGGGAGGCAAGGGCAGCGCAGATGGGCAGAGTGCGTTTGGCTGTGAAAGCGGTGTCAAGGGAAGGTGAGGACCAGTCACAGCTCTAAGCCCGTAGATGTAGCGTGTGTCAGAAATGGCTTGGTTATTTTCACTTCGGGAGGTGGTCTGTGCTAGGAGTCAGTGTGAGAGCGTGAGCGTGCCTGAGAATGTGTGTTGGGAGTGCTGGGAGGCAAGGGCAGCGCAGATGGGCAGAGTGCGTTTGGCTGTGAAAGCGGTGTCAAGGGAAGGTGAGGACCAGCAACAGCTCTAAGCCCTTAGATGTAGCGTGTGTCAGAAATCGCTTAGGTGTTGGCATTTTGGGAGGTGGTCTGTGCCGGTAGTGAGAGTGTGTTGGGATTGCTGGCAGGGAAGGCAAAGGCAGATGGCCAGAGTGTGTTTGGCTGTGAAAGCGGTGTCAAGGGAAGGTGAGGACCAGCAACAGCTCTAAGGCCTTAGATGTAGCGTGTGTCAGAAATCGCTTGGGTATTTTCTCTTTGGGAAGTGGTCTGTGCCGGCAGTGATAGTGAGATTCAACCTGAGAATGTGTTTTGGGAGTGCTGGGAGGCAAAACCAGCGTAGATGGCCAGAGTGTGTTTGGCTGTGAAAGCGGTGTCAAGGGAAGGTGAGGACCAGCCACAGCTCTAAGCCCTTAGATGTAGCGTATGTCAGAAATCGGTTGGGTGTTTGCACTTTGGGAGGTGGTCTGCGCCAGGAGTGAGAGAGAGATTCAACTTGAGAATGTGTGTTGGGAATGCTGAGAGGCAAGGCAAAGGCAGATGGCCAGAGTGTGTTTGTCTGTGAAAGCGGTGTCAAGGGAAGGTGAGGACCAGCAACAGCTCTAAGCCCTTAGATGTAGCATGCGGCAGAAATCGCTTGGGGGTTTTGACTTTGAGAGGTGGTGTGTGCCGGGAGTGAGAGTGATTTGGGAGTGCTGGGAGGGAAGGCAAAGGCAGATGGCCAGAGTGTGTTTGTCTGTGAAAGCGGTGTCAAGGGAAGGTGAGGACCAGCAACAGCTCTAAGCCCTTAGATGTAGCGTGTGTCAGAAATCGCT
Organism: Pelecanus crispus; assembly: GCF_030463565.1. Classification (NCBI taxonomy): domain Eukaryota; kingdom Metazoa; phylum Chordata; class Aves; order Pelecaniformes; family Pelecanidae; genus Pelecanus; species Pelecanus crispus. The sequence goes on along the minus strand of NW_027461483.1, from coordinate 273,783 downwards.
TGGGTGTTGGCATTTTGGGAGGTGGTCTGTGCCGGTAGTGAGAGTGTGTTGGGAGTGGTGGGAGGGAAGGCAAAGGCAGATGGGCAGAGTGTGTTTGGCTGTGAAAGCGGTGTCAAGGGAAGGTGAGGACCAGCAACAGCTCTAAGGCCTTAGATGTAGCGTATGTCGGAAATCGGTTGGGTGTTTGCACTTTGGGAGGTGGTCTGCGCCAGGAGTGAGAGAGAGATTGAGCCTGAGAATGTGTGTTGGGAGTGCTGGGAGGCAAAGCCAGGGTAGATGGGCAGAGTGTGTTTGGCTGTGAAAGCGGTGTCAAGGGAAGGTGAGGACCAGCAACAGCTCTAAACCCTCAGGCCTATCGTAGGGGAGAAATGGCTTGGACGTTTGCACTTTGGGAGGTGGTCTGTGCCGGGAGTGAGAGTGATAGTGGGCCTGAGAATGTGTGTTGGGAGTGCTGGGAGGCAAGGGCAGCGCAGATGGGCAGAGTGCGTTTGGCTGTGAAAGCGGTGTCAAGGGAAGGTGAGGACCAGCAACAGCTCTAAGCCCTTAGATGTAGCGTATGTCAGAAATCGGTTGGGTGTTTGCACTTTGGGAGGTGGTCTGCGCCAGGAGTGAGAGAGAGATTGAACTTGAGAATGTGTGTTGGGAGTGCTGAGAGGCAAGGCAAAGGCAGATGGCCAGAGTGTGTTTGGCTGTGAAAGCGGTGTCAAGGGAAGGTGAGGACCAGCAACATCTCTAAGCCCTTAGATGTAGCATGCGGCAGAAATCGCTTGGGTGTTTTGACTTTGGGAGGTGTTGTGTGCCGGGAGTGAGAGTGATTTGGTAGTGCTGGGATGCAAGGCAAAGGCAGATGGCCAGAGTGTGTTTGGCTGTGAAAGCGGTGTCAAGGGAAGGTGAGGACCAGCCACAGCTCTAAGCCCTTAGATGTAGCATGCGGTAGAAATCGCTTGGGTGTTGGCACTTTGAGAGGTGGTCTGTGCCTGGAGTGAAAGTGCGCCTGAGAATGTCTTTTGGGAGTGCTGGGAGGCAAGGCAAAGGCAGATGGGCAGAGTGTGTTTGGCTGTGAAAGCGGTGTCAAGGGAAGGTGAGGACCAGCAACAGCTCTAAGCCCTTAGGCCTATCGTATGGGAGAAATGCCTTGGGTATTTTCACTTTGGGAGGTGGTCTGTGCCGTGAGTGAGAGTGAGATTGAGCCTGACAATGTGTGTTGGGAGTGCTGGGAGGCAAAGCCAGGGTAGATGGGCAGAGTGTGTTTGGCTGTGAAAGCGGTGTCAAGGGAAGGTGAGGACCAGCAACAGCTCTAAGCCCTTAGATGTAGCGTGTGTCAGAAATCGCTTGGGTATTTGCTCTTTGGGAAGTGGTCTGTGCCGGCAGTGATAGTGAGATTCAACCTGAGAATGTGTTTTGGGAGTGCTGGGAGGCAAAACCAGCGTAGATGGCCAGAGTGTGTTTGGCTGTGAAAGCGGTGTCAAGGGAAGGTGAGGACCAGCCACAGCTCTAAGCCCTTAGATGTAGCGTATGTCAGAAATCGGCTGGGTGTTTGCACTTTGGGAGGTGGTCTGCGCCAGGAGTGAGAGAGAGATTGAACTTGAGAATGTGTGTTGGGAGTGCTGAGAGGCAAGGCAAAGGCAGATGGCCAGAGTGTGTTTGGCTGTGAAAGCGGTGTCAAGGGAAGGTGAGGACCAGCCACAGCTCTAAGCCCTTAGATGTAGCATGCGGAAGAAATCGCTTGGGTGTTGGCATTTTGGGAGGTGTTGTGTGCCGGGAGTGAGAGTGAGATTGAGCCTGACAATGTGTGTTGGGAGTGCTGGGAGGCAAAACCAGCGTAGATGGGGAGAGTGTGTTTGGCTGTGAAAGCGGTGTCAAGGGAAGGTTAGGACCAGCCACAGCTCTAAGCCCTTAGATGTAGCGTATGTCAGAAATCGGTTGGGTGTTTGCACTTTGGGAAGTGGTCTGCGCCAGGAGTGAGAGAGAGATTGAACTTGAGAATGTGTGTTGGGAGTGCTGAGAGGCAAGGCAAAGGCAGATGGGCAGAGTGTGTTTGGCTGTGAAAGCGGTGTCAAGGGAAGGTGAGGACCAGCAACAGCTCTAAGCCCTTAGATGTAGCATGCGGCACAAATCGCTTGGGTGTTTTGACTTTGGGAGATGTTGTGTGCCGGGAGTGAGAGTGATTTGGTAGTGCTGGGATGCAAGGCAAAGGCAGATGGGCAGAGTGTGTTTGGCTGTGAAAGCGGTGTCAAGGGAAGGTGAGGACCAGCCACAGCTCTAAGCCCTTAGATGTAGCATGCGGTAGAAATCGCTTGGGTGTTGGCACTTTGAGAGGTGGTCTGTGCCTGGAGTGAAAGTGCGCCTGAGAATGTCTTTTGGGAGTGCTGGGAGGCAAGGCAAAGGCAGATGGCCAGAGTGTGTTTGGCTGTGAAAGCGGTGTCAAGGGAAGGTGAGGACCAGCAACAGCTCTAAGCCCTTAGGCCTATCGTAGGGAGAAATGCCTTGGGTATTTCCACTTCGGGAGGTGGTCTGTGCCGGGAGTGAGAGTGAGATTGAGCCTGACAATGTGTGTTGGGAGTGCTGGGAGGCAAAGCCAGGGTAGATGGGCAGAGTGTGTTTGGCTGTGAAAGCGGTGTCAAGGGAAGGTGAGGACCAGCAACAGCTCTAAGCCCTTAGATGTAGCGTGTGTCAGAAATCGCTTGGGTATTTGCTCTTTGGGAAGTGGTCTGTGCCGGCAGTGATAGTGAGATTCAACCTGAGAATGTGTGTTGGGAGTGCTGGGAGGCAAAACCAGCGTAGATGGGCAGAGTGTGTTTGGCTGTGAAAGCGGTGTCAAGGGAAGGTGAGGACCAGCCACAGCTCTAAGCCCTTAGATGTAGCGTATGTCAGAAATCGGTTGGGTGTTTGCACTTTGGGAGGTGGTCTGCGCCAGGAGTGAGAGAGAGATTGAGCCTGAGAATGTGTGTTGGGAGTGCTGGGAGGCAAAGCCAGGGTAGATGGCCAGAGTGTGTTTGGCTGTGAAAGCGGTGTCAAGGGAAGGTGAGGACCAGCAACAGCTCTAAGCCCTTAGGCCTATCGTAGGGGAGAAATGCCTTGGGTATTTTCACTTTGGGAGGTGGTCTGTGCCGTGAGTTAGAGTGAGATTGAGCCTGACAATGTGTGTGGGGAGTGCTGGGAGGCAAAGCCAGGGTAGATGGGCAGAGTGTGTTTGGCTGTGAAAGCGGTGTCAAGGGAAGGTGAGGACCAGCAACAGCTCTAAGCCCTTAGATGTAGCGTGTGTCAGAAATCGCTTGGGTGTTGGCATTTTGGGAGGTGGTCTGTGCCGGTAGTGAGAGTGTGTTGGGAGTGCTGGGAGGGAAGGGAAAGGCACATGGCCAGAGTGTGTTTGTCTGTGAAAGCGGTGTCAAGGGAAGGTGAGGACCAGCAACAGCTCTAAGCCCTTAGATGTAGCGTGTGTCAGAAATCGCTTGGGTATTTTCACTTTGGGAGGTGGTCTGCGCCAGGAGTGAGAGAGAGATTGAACTTGAGAATGTGCGTTGGGAGTGCTGGGAGGCAAGGGCAGCGCTGATGGCCAGAGTGTGTTTGGCTGTGAAAGCGGTGTCAAGGGAAGGTGAGGACCAGCAACAGCTCTAAGCCCTTAGATATAGCATGTGGCAGAAATCCCTTGGGTGTTTTGACTTTGGGAGGTGGTCTGTGCAGGGAGTGAGAGTGAGAGCGTGAGTGTGCTTGAGAACGTGTGTTGGGAGTGCTGGGAGGCAAGGGCAGCGCAGATGGCCAGAGTGTGTTTGGCTGTGAAAACGGTGTCAAGGGAAGGTGAAGACCAGCAACAGCTCTAAGGCCTTAGATGTAGCGTATGTCAGATATCGGTTGGACGTTTGCACTTTGGGAGGTGGTCTGTGCCGGGAGTGAGAGTGTTTTGGGAGTGCTGGGACGCAAGGCAAAGGCAGATGGGCAGAGTGTGTTTGGCTGTGAAAGCGGTGTCAAGGGAAGGTGAGGACCAGCAACAGCTCTAAGGCCTTAGATGTAGCGTGTGTCAGAAATCGCTTGGGTATTTGCTCTTTGGGAAGTGGTCTGTGCCGGCAGTGATAGTGAGATTCATCCTGAGAATGTGTTTTGGGAGTGCTGGGAGGCAAAACCAGCGTAGATGGGCAGAGTGTGTTTGGCTGTGAAAGCGGTGTCAAGGGAAGGTGAGGACCAGCCACAGCTCTAAGCCCTTAGATGTAGCGTATGTCAGAAATCGGTTGGGTGTTTGCACTTTGGGAGGTGGTCTGCGCCAGGAGTGAGAGAGAGATTGAACTTGAGAATGTGTGTTGGGAGTGCTGAGAGGCAAGGCAAAGGCAGATGGGCAGAGTGTGTTTGGCTGTGAAAGCGGTGTCAAGGGAAGGTGAGGACCAGCAACAGCTCTAAGCACTTAGGCCTATCGTGTGGGAGAAATGGCTTGGAGGTTTGCACTTTGGGAGGTGGTCTGTGCCGGGAGTGAGAATGAGAGTGAGCCTGAGAATGTGTGTTGGGAGTGCTGGGAGTTGAGGCAAAGGCAGATGGGCAGAGTGTGTTTGGCTGTGAAAGCGGTGTCAAGGGAAGGTGAGGACCAGCAACAGCTCTAAGCCCTTAGATGTAGCATGCGGCAGAAAATGCTTGGGTATTTGCACTTTGGGAGGTGTTGTGTGCCGGGAGTGAGAGTGAGATTGAGCCTGACAATGTGTGTTGGGAGTGCTGGGATGCAAAACCAGGGTAGATGGCCAGAGTGTGTTTGGCTGTGAAAGCGGTGTCAAGGGAAGGTGAGGACCAGCAACAGCTCTAAGGCCTTAGGCCTATCTTATGGGAGAAATGCCTTGGGTATTTTCACTTTGGGAGGTGGTCTGTGCTGGGAGTGAGAGTGAGAGTGAGCCTGAGAATGTGTGTTGGGAGTGCTGGGACGCAAAGCCAGGGTAGATGGGCAGAGTGTGCTTGGCTGTGAAAGCGGTATCAAGGGAAGGTGAGGACCAGCAACAGCTCTAAGCTCTTAGATGTAGCGTGTGTCAGAAATCGCTTGGGTGTTTGCATTTTGGGAGGTGGTCTGTGCCGATAGTGAGAGTGTGTTGTGAGTGCTGTGAGGCAAGGGCAGCGCAGATGGCCAGAGTGTGTTTGTCTGTGAAAGCAGTGTCAAGGGAAGGTGAGGACCAGCAACAGCTCTAAGCCCTTAGGCCTATCGTATGTGAGAAATGGCTTGGACGTTTGCACTTTGGGAGGTGGTGTGTGCCGGGAGTGAGAGTGATAGTGAGCCTGAGAATGTGTGTTGGGAGTGCTGGGAGGCAAGGGCAGCGCAGATGGGCAGAGTGCGTTTGGCTGTGAAAGCGGTGTCAAGGGAAGGTGAGGACCAGTCACAGCTCTAAGCCCGTAGATGTAGCGTGTGTCAGAAATGGCTTGGTTATTTTCACTTCGGGAGGTGGTCTGTGCTAGGAGTCAGAGTGAGAGCGTGAGCGTGCCTGAGAATGTGTGTTGGGAGTGCTGGGAGGCAAGGGCAGCGCAGATGGGCAGAGTGCGTTTGGCTGTGAAAGCGGTGTCAAGGGAAGGTGAGGACCAGCAACAGCTCTAAGCCCTTAGATGTAGCGTGTGTCAGAAATCGCTTAGGTGTTGGCATTTTGGGAGGTGGTCTGTGCCGGTAGTGAGAGTGTGTTGGGAGTGCTGGGAGGGAAGGCAAAGGCAGATGGCCAGAGTGTGTTTGGCTGTGAAAGCGGTGTCAAGGGAAGGTGAGGACCAGCAACAGCTCTAAGCCCTTAGATGTAGCGTGTGTCAGAAATCGCTTGGGTATTTTCTCTTTGGGAAGTGGTCTGTGCCGGCAGTGATAGTGAGATTCAACCTGAGAATGTGTTTTGGGAGTGCTGGGAGGCAAAACCAGCGTAGATGGCCAGAGTGTGTTTGGCTGTGAAAGCGGTGTCAAGGGAAGGTGAGGACCAGCCACAGCTCTAAGCCCTTAGATGTAGCGTATGTCAGAAATCGGTTGGGTGTTTGCACTTTGGGAGGTGGTCTGCGCCAGGAGTGAGAGAGAGATTGAACTTGAGAATGTGTGTTGGGAATGCTGAGAGGCAAGGCAAAGGCAGATGGCCAGAGTGTGTTTGTCTGTGAAAGCGGTGTCAAGGGAAGGTGAGGACCAGCAACAGCTCTAAGCCCTTAGATGTAGCATGCGGCAGAAATCGCTTGGGGGTTTTGACTTTGAGAGGTGGTGTGTGCCGGGAGTGAGAGTGATTTGGGAGTGCTGGGAGGGAAGGCAAAGGCAGATGGCCAGAGTGTGTTTGTCTGTGAAAGCGGTGTCAAGGGAAGGTGAGGACCAGCAACAGCTCTAAGCCCTTAGATGTAGCGTGTGTTAGAAATCGCTTGGGTGTTGGCATTTTGGGAGGTGGTCTGTGCCGGTAGTGAGAGTGTGTTGGGAGTGGTGGGAGGGAAGGCAAAGGCAGATGGGCAGAGTGTGTTTGGCTGTGAAAGCGGTGTCAAGGGAAGGTGAGGACCAGCAACAGCTCTAAGGCCTTAGATGTAGCGTATGTCGGAAATCGGTTGGGTGTTTGCACTTTGGGAGGTGGTCTGCGCCAGGAGTGAGAGAGAGATTGAGCCTGAGAATGTGTGTTGGGAGTGCTGGGAGGCAAAGCCAGGGTAGATGGGCAGAGTGTGTTTGGCTGTGAAAGCGGTGTCAAGGGAAGGTGAGGACCAGCAACAGCTCTAAACCCTCAGGCCTATCGTAGGGGAGAAATGGCTTGGACGTTTGCACTTTGGGAGGTGGTCTGTGCCGGGAGTGAGAGTGATAGTGGGCCTGAGAATGTGTGTTGGGAGTGCTGGGAGGCAAGGGCAGCGCAGATGGGCAGAGTGCGTTTGGCTGTGAAAGCGGTGTCAAGGGAAGGTGAGGACCAGCAACAGCTCTAAGCCCTTAGATGTAGCGTATGTCAGAAATCGGTTGGGTGTTTGCACTTTGGGAGGTGGTCTGCGCCAGGAGTGAGAGAGAGATTGAACTTGAGAATGTGTGTTGGGAGTGCTGAGAGGCAAGGCAAAGGCAGATGGGCAGAGTGTGTTTGGCTGTGAAAGCGGTGTCAAGGGAAGGTGAGGACCAGCAACAGCTCTAAGCCCTTAGATGTAGCATGCGGCAGAAATCGCTTGGGTGTTTTGACTTTGGGAGGTGTTGTGTGCCGGGAGTGAGAGTGATTTGGTAGTGCTGGGATGCAAGGCAAAGGCAGATGGCCAGAGTGTGTTTGGCTGTGAAAGCGGTGTCAAGGGAAGGTGAGGACCAGCCACAGCTCTAAGCCCTTAGATGTAGCATGCGGTAGAAATCGCTTGGGTGTTGGCACTTTGAGAGGTGGTCTGTGCCTGGAGTGAAAGTGCGCCTGAGAATGTCTTTTGGGAGTGCTGGGAGGCAAGGCAAAGGCAGATGGCCAGAGTGTGTTTGGCTGTGAAAGCGGTGTCAAGGGAAGGTGAGGACCAGCAACAGCTCTAAGCCCTTAGGCCTATCTTATGGGAGAAATGCCTTGGGTATTTTCACTTTGGGAGGTGGTCTGTGCCGTGAGTGAGAGTGAGATTGAGCCTGACAATGTGTGTTGGGAGTGCTGGGAGGCAAAGCCAGGGTAGATGGGCAGAGTGTGTTTGGCTGTGAAAGCGGTGTCAAGGGAAGGTGAGGACCAGCAACAGCTCTAAGCCCTTAGATGTAGCGTGTGTCAGAAATCGCTTGGGTATTTGCTCTTTGGGAAGTGGTCTGTGCCGGCAGTGATAGTGAGATTCAACCTGAGAATGTGTTTTGGGAGTGCTGGGAGGCAAAACCAGCGTAGATGGGCAGAGTGTGTTTGGCTGTGAAAGCGGTGTCAAGGGAAGGTGAGGACCAGCCACAGCTCTAAGCCCTTAGATGTAGCGTATGTCAGAAATCGGCTGGGTGTTTGCACTTTGGGAGGTGGTCTGCGCCAGGAGTGAGAGAGAGATTGAACTTGAGAATGTGTGTTGGGAGTGCTGAGAGGCAAGGCAAAGGCAGATGGCCAGAGTGTGTTTGGCTGTGAAAGCGGTGTCAAGGGAAGGTGAGGACCAGCCACAGCTCTAAGCCCTTAGATGTAGCATGCGGAAGAAATCGCTTGGGTGTTGGCATTTTGGGAGGTGTTGTGTGCCGGGAGTGAGAGTGAGATTGAGCCTGACAATGTGTGTTGGGAGTGCTGGGAGGCAAAACCAGCGTAGATGGGGAGAGTGTGTTTGGCTGTGAAAGCGGTGTCAAGGGAAGGTTAGGACCAGCCACAGCTCTAAGCCCTTAGATGTAGCGTATGTCAGAAATCGGTTGGGTGTTTGCACTTTGGGAAGTGGTCTGCGCCAGGAGTGAGAGAGAGATTGAACTTGAGAATGTGTGTTGGGAGTGCTGAGAGGCAAGGCAAAGGCAGATGGGCAGAGTGTGTTTGGCTGTGAAAGCGGTGTCAAGGGAAGGTGAGGACCAGCAACAGCTCTAAGCCCTTAGATGTAGCATGCGGCACAAATCGCTTGGGTGTTTTGACTTTGGGAGATGTTGTGTGCCGGGAGTGAGAGTGATTTGGTAGTGCTGGGATGCAAGGCAAAGGCAGATGGGCAGAGTGTGTTTGGCTGTGAAAGCGGTGTCAAGGGAAGGTGAGGACCAGCCACAGCTCTAAGCCCTTAGATGTAGCATGCGGTAGAAATCGCTTGGGTGTTGGCACTTTGAGAGGTGGTCTGTGCCTGGAGTGAAAGTGCGCCTGAGAATGTCTTTTGGGAGTGCTGGGAGGCAAGGCAAAGGCAGATGGCCAGAGTGTGTTTGGCTGTGAAAGCGGTGTCAAGGGAAGGTGAGGACCAGCAACAGCTCTAAGCCCTTAGGCCTATCGTAGGGAGAAATGCCTTGGGTATTTCCACTTCGGGAGGTGGTCTGTGCCGGGAGTGAGAGTGAGATTGAGCCTGACAATGTGTGTTGGGAGTGCTGGGAGGCAAAGCCAGGGTAGATGGGCAGAGTGTGTTTGGCTGTGAAAGCGGTGTCAAGGGAAGGTGAGGACCAGCAACAGCTCTAAGCCCTTAGATGTAGCGTGTGTCAGAAATCGCTTGGGTATTTGCTCTTTGGGAAGTGGTCTGTGCCGGCAGTGATAGTGAGATTCAACCTGAGAATGTGTGTTGGGAGTGCTGGGAGGCAAAACCAGCGTAGATGGCCAGAGTGTGTTTGGCTGTGAAAGCGGTGTCAAGGGAAGGTGAGGACCAGCCACAGCTCTAAGCCCTTAGATGTAGCGTATGTCAGAAATCGGTTGGGTGTTTGCACTTTGGGAGGTGGTCTGCGCCAGGAGTGAGAGAGAGATTGAGCCTGAGAATGTGTGTTGGGAGTGCTGGGAGGCAAAGCCAGGGTAGATGGCCAGAGTGTGTTTGGCTGTGAAAGCGGTGTCAAGGGAAGGTGAGGACCAGCAACAGCTCTAAGCCCTTAGGCCTATCGTAGGGGAGAAATGCCTTGGGTATTTTCACTTTGGGAGGTGGTCTGTGCCGTGAGTTAGAGTGAGATTGAGCCTGACAATGTGTGTGGGGAGTGCTGGGAGGCAAAGCCAGGGTAGATGGGCAGAGTGTGTTTGGCTGTGAAAGCGGTGTCAAGGGAAGGTGAGGACCAGCAACAGCTCTAAGCCCTTAGATGTAGCGTGTGTCAGAAATCGCTTGGGTGTTGGCATTTTGGGAGGTGGTCTGTGCCGGTAGTGAGAGTGTGTTGGGAGTGCTGGGAGGGAAGGGAAAGGCACATGGCCAGAGTGTGTTTGTCTGTGAAAGCGGTGTCAAGGGAAGGTGAGGACCAGCAACAGCTCTAAGCCCTTAGATGTAGCGTGTGTCAGAAATCGCTTGGGTATTTTCACTTTGGGAGGTGGTCTGCGCCAGGAGTGAGAGAGAGATTGAACTTGAGAATGTGCGTTGGGAGTGCTGGGAGGCAAGGGCAGCGCTGATGGCCAGAGTGTGTTTGGCTGTGAAAGCGGTGTCAAGGGAAGGTGAGGACCAGCAACAGCTCTAAGCCCTTAGATATAGCATGTGGCAGAAATCCCTTGGGTGTTTTGACTTTGGGAGGTGGTCTGTGCAGGGAGTGAGAGTGAGAGCGTGAGTGTGCTTGAGAACGTGTGTTGGGAGTGCTGGGAGGCAAGGGCAGCGCAGATGGCCAGAGTGTGTTTGGCTGTGAAAACGGTGTCAAGGGAAGGTGAAGACCAGCAACAGCTCTAAGGCCTTAGATGTAGCGTATGTCAGAAATCGGTTGGACGTTTGCACTTTGGGAGGTGGTCTGTGCCGGGAGTGAGAGTGTTTTGGGAGTGCTGGGACGCAAGGCAAAGGCAGATGGGCAGAGTGTGTTTGGCTGTGAAAGCGGTGTCAAGGGAAGGTGAGGACCAGCAACAGCTCTAAGGCCTTAGATGTAGCGTGTGTCAGAAATCGCTTGGGTATTTGCTCTTTGGGAAGTGGTCTGTGCCGGCAGTGATAGTGAGATTCATCCTGAGAATGTGTTTTGGGAGTGCTGGGAGGCAAAACCAGCGTAGATGGTCAGAGTGTGTTTGGCTGTGAAAGCGGTGTCAAGGGAAGGTGAGGACCAGCCACAGCTCTAAGCCCTTAGATGTAGCGTATGTCAGAAATCGGTTGGGTGTTTGCACTTTGGGAGGTGGTCTGCGCCAGGAGTGAGAGAGAGATTGAACTTGAGAATGTGTGTTGGGAGTGCTGAGAGGCAAGGCAAAGGCAGATGGGCAGAGTGTGTTTGGCTGTGAAAGCGGTGTCAAGGGAAGGTGAGGACCAGCAACAGCTCTAAGCACTGAGGCCTATCGTGTGGGAGAAATGGCTTGGAGGTTTGCACTTTGGGAGGTGGTCTGTGCCGGGAGTGAGAATGAGAGTGAGCCTGAGAATGTGTGTTGGGAGTGCTGGGAGTTGAGGCAAAGGCAGATGGGCAGAGTGTGTTTGGCTGTGAAAGCGGTGTCAAGGGAAGGTGAGGACCAGCAACAGCTCTAAGCCCTTAGATGTAGCATGCGGCAGAAAATGCTTGGGTATTTGCACTTTGGGAGGTGTTGTGTGCCGGGAGTGAGAGTGAGATTGAGCCTGACAATGTGTGTTGGGAGTGCTGGGATGCAAAACCAGGGTAGATGGCCAGAGTGTGTTTGGCTGTGAAAGCGGTGTCAAGGGAAGGTGAGGACCAGCAACAGCTCTAAGGCCTTAGGCCTATCTTATGGGAGAAATGCCTTGGGTATTTTCACTTTGGGAGGTGGTCTGTGCTGGGAGTGAGAGTGAGAGTGAGCCTGAGAATGTGTGTTGGGAGTGCTGGGACGCAAAGCCAGGGTAGATGGGCAGAGTGTGCTTGGCTGTGAAAGCGGTATCAAGGGAAGGTGAGGACCAGCAACAGCTCTAAGCTCTTAGATGTAGCGTGTGTCAGAAATCGCTTGGGTGTTTGCATTTTGGGAGGTGGTCTGTGCCGATAGTGAGAGTGTGTTGTGAGTGCTGTGAGGCAAGGGCAGCGCAGATGGCCAGAGTGTGTTTGTCTGTGAAAGCAGTGTCAAGGGAAGGTGAGGACCAGCAACAGCTCTAAGCCCTTAGGCCTATCGTATGTGAGAAATGGCTTGGACGTTTGCACTTTGGGAGGTGGTGTGTGCCGGGAGTGAGAGTGATAGTGAGCCTGAGAATGTGTGTTGGGAGTGCTGGGAGGCAAGGGCAGCGCAGATGGGCAGAGTGCGTTTGGCTGTGAAAGCGGTGTCAAGGGAAGGTGAGGACCAGTCACAGCTCTAAGCCCGTAGATGTAGCGTGTGTCAGAAATGGCTTGGTTATTTTCACTTCGGGAGGTGGTCTGTGCTAGGAGTCAGAGTGAGAGCGTGAGCGTGCCTGAGAATGTGTGTTGGGAGTGCTGGGAGGCAAGGGCAGCGCAGATGGGCAGAGTGCGTTTGGCTGTGAAAGCGGTGTCAAGGGAAGGTGAGGACCAGCCACAGCTCTAAGCCCTTAGATGTAGCGTGTGTCAGAAATCGCTTAGGTGTTGGCATTTTGGGAGGTGGTCTGTGCCGGTAGTGAGAGTGTGTTGGGAGTGGTGGGAGGGAAGGCAAAGGCAGATTGGCAGAGTGTGTTTGGCTGTGAAAGCGGTGTCAAGGGAAGGTGAGGACCAGCAACAGCTCTAAGGCCTTAGATGTAGCGTATGTCGGAAATCGGTTGGGTGTTTGCACTTTGGGAGGTGGTCTGCGCCAGGAGTGAGAGAGAGATTGAGCCTGAGAATGTGTGTTGGGAGTGCTGGGAGGCAAAGCCAGGGTAGATGGGCAGAGTGTGTTTGGCTGTGAAAGCGGTGTCAAGGGAAGGTGAGGACCAGCAACAGCTCTAAACCCTCAGGCCTATCGTAGGGGAGAAATGGCTTGGACGTTTGCACTTTGGGAGGTGGTCTGTGCCGGGAGTGAGAGTGATAGTGGGCCTGAGAATGTGTGTTGGGAGTGCTGGGAGGCAAGGGCAGCGCAGATGGGCAGAGTGCGTTTGGCTGTGAAAGCGGTGTCAAGGGAAGGTGAGGACCAGCAACAGCTCTAAGCCCTTAGATGTAGCGTATGTCAGAAATCGGTTGGGTGTTTGCACTTTGGGAGGTGGTCTGCGCCAGGAGTGAGAGAGAGATTGAACTTGAGAATGTGTGTTGGGAGTGCTGAGAGGCAAGGCAAAGGCAGATGGCCAGAGTGTGTTTGGCTGTGAAAGCGGTGTCAAGGGAAGGTGAGGACCAGCAACATCTCTAAGCCCTTAGATGTAGCATGCGGCAGAAATCGCTTGGGTGTTTTGACTTTGGGAGGTGTTGTGTGCCGGGAGTGAGAGTGATTTGGTAGTGCTGGGATGCAAGGCAAAGGCAGATGGCCAGAGTGTGTTTGGCTGTGAAAGCGGTGTCAAGGGAAGGTGAGGACCAGCCACAGCTCTAAGCCCTTAGATGTAGCATGCGGTAGAAATCGCTTGGGTGTTGGCACTTTGAGAGGTGGTCTGTGCCTGGAGTGAAAGTGCGCCTGAGAATGTGTTTTGGGAGTGCTGGGAGGCAAGGCAAAGGCAGATGGCCAGAGTGTGTTTGGCTGTGAAAGCGGTGTCAAGGGAAGGTGAGGACCAGCAACAGCTCTAAGCCCTTAGGCCTATCTTATGGGAGAAATGCCTTGGGTATTTTCACTTTGGGAGGTGGTCTGTGCCGTGAGTGAGAGTGAGATTGAGCCTGACAATGTGTGTTGGGAGTGCTGGGAGGCAAAGCCAGGGTAGATGGGCAGAGTGTGTTTGGCTGTGAAAGCGGTGTCAAGGGAAGGTGAGGACCAGCAACAGCTCTAAGCCCTTAGATGTAGCGTGTGTCAGAAATCGCTTGGGTATTTGCTCTTTGGGAAGTGGTCTGTGCCGGCAGTGATAGTGAGATTCAACCTGAGAATGTGTTTTGGGAGTGCTGGGAGGCAAAACCAGCGTAGATGGCCAGAGTGTGTTTGGCTGTGAAAGCGGTGTCAAGGGAAGGTGAGGACCAGCCACAGCTCTAAGCCCTTAGATGTAGCGTATGTCAGAAATCGGTTGGGTGTTTGCACTTTGGGAGGTGGTCTGCGCCAGGAGTGAGAGAGAGATTGAACTTGAGAATTTGTGTTGGGAGTGCTGAGAGGCAAGGCAAAGGCAGATGGGCAGAGTGTGTTTGGCTGTGAAAGCGGTGTCAAGGGAAGGTGAGGACCAGCAACAGCTCTAAGCCCTTAGATGTAGCATGCGGAAGAAATCGCTTGGGTGTTGGCATTTTGGGAGGTGTTGTGTGCCGGGAGTGAGAGTGAGATTGAGCCTGACAATGTGTGTTGGGAGTGCTGGGAGGCAAAACCAGGGTAGATGGGCAGAGTGTGTTTGTCTGTGAAAGCGGTGTCAAGGGAAGGTGAGGACCAGCAACAGCTCTAAGCCCTTAGATGTAGCGTGTGTCAGAAATCGCTTGGGTATTTTCACTTTGGGAGGTGGTCTGCGCCAGGAGTGAGAGAGAGATTGAACTTGAGAATGTGCGTTGGGAGTGCTGGGAGGCAAGGGCAGCGCTGATGGCCAGAGTGTGTTTGGCTGTGAAAGCGGTGTCAAGGGAAGGTGAGGACCAGCAACAGCTCTAAGCCCTTAGATATAGCATGTGGCAGAAATCCCTTGGGTGTTTTGACTTTGGGAGGTGGTCTGTGCAGGGAGTGAGAGTGAGAGCGTGAGTGTGCTTGAGAACGTGTGTTGGGAGTGCTGGGAGGCAAGGGCAGCGCAGATGGCCAGAGTGTGTTTGGCTGTGAAAGCGGTGTCAAGGGAAGGTGAAGACCAGCAACAGCTCTAAGGCCTTAGATGTAGCGTATGTCAGAAATCGGTTGGACGTTTGCACTTTGGGAGGTGGTCTGTGCCGGGAGTGAGAGTGTTTTGGGAGTGCTGGGACGCAAGGCAAAGGCAGATGGGCAGAGTGTGTTTGGCTGTGAAAGCGGTGTCAAGGGAAGGTGAGGACCAGCAACAGCTCTAAGGCCTTAGATGTAGCGTGTGTCAGAAATCGCTTGGGTATTTTCTCTTTGGGAAGTGGTCTGTGCCGGCAGTGATAGTGAGATTCATCCTGAGAATGTGTTTTGGGAGTGCTGGGAGGCAAAACCAGCGTAGATGGTCAGAGTGTGTTTGGCTGTGAAAGCGGTGTCAAGGGAAGGTGAGGACCAGCCACAGCTCTAAGCCCTTAGATGTAGCGTATGTCAGAAATCGGTTGGGTGTTTGCACTTTGGGAGGTGGTCTGCGCCAGGAGTGAGAGAGAGATTGAACTTGAGAATGTGTGTTGGGAGTGCTGAGAGGCAAGGCAAAGGCAGATGGGCAGAGTGTGTTTGGCTGTGAAAGCGGTGTCAAGGGAAGGTGAGGACCAGCAACAGCTCTAAGCACTGAGGCCTATCGTGTGGGAGAAATGGCTTGGAGGTTTGCACTTTGGGAGGTGGTCTGTGCCGGGAGTGAGAATGAGAGTGAGCCTGAGAATGTGTGTTGGGAGTGCTGGGAGTTGAGGCAAAGGCAGATGGGCAGAGTGTGTTTGGCTGTGAAAGCGGTGTCAAGGGAAGGTGAGGACCAGCAACAGCTCTAAGCCCTTAGATGTAGCATGCGGCAGAAAATGCTTGGGTATTTGCACTTTGGGAGGTGTTGTGTGCCGGGAGTGAGAGTGAGATTGAGCCTGACAATGTGTGTTGGGAGTGCTGGGATGCAAAACCAGGGTAGATGGGCAGAGTGTGTTTGGCTGTGAAAGCGGTGTCAAGGGAAGGTGAGGACCAGCAACAGCTCTAAGGCCTTAGGCCTATCTTATGGGAGAAATGCCTTGGGTATTTTCACTTTGGGAGGTGGTCTGTGCTGGGAGTGAGAGTGAGAGTGAGCCTGAGAATGTGTGTTGGGAGTGCTGGGACGCAAAGCCAGGGTAGATGGGCAGAGTGTGCTTGGCTGTGAAAGCGGTATCAAGGGAAGGTGAGGACCAGCAACAGCTCTAAGCTCTTAGATGTAGCGTGTGTCAGAAATCGCTTGGGTGTTTGCATTTTGGGAGGTGGTCTGTGCCGATAGTGAGAGTGTGTTGTGAGTGCTGTGAGGCAAGGGCAGCGCAGATGGCCAGAGTGTGTTTGTCTGTGAAAGCAGTGTCAAGGGAAGGTGAGGACCAGCAACAGCTCTAAGCCCTTAGGCCTATCGTATGTGAGAAATGGCTTGGACGTTTGCACTTTGGGAGGTGGTGTGTGCCGGGAGTGAGAGTGATAGTGAGCCTGAGAATGTGTGTTGGGAGTGCTGGGAGGCAAGGGCAGCGCAGATGGGCAGAGTGCGTTTGGCTGTGAAAGCGGTGTCAAGGGAAGGTGAGGACCAGTCACAGCTCTAAGCCCATAGATGTAGCGTGTGTCAGAAATGGCTTGGTTATTTTCACTTCGGGAGGTGGTCTGTGCTAGGAGTCAGAGTGAGAGCGTGAGCGTGCCTGAGAATGTGTGTTGGGAGTGCTGGGAGGCAAGGGCAGCGCAGATGGGCAGAGTGCGTTTGGCTGTGAAAGCGGTGTCAAGGGAAGGTGAGGACCAGCCACAGCTCTAAGCCCTTAGATGTAGCGTGTGTCAGAAATCGCTTAGGTGTTGGCATTTTGGGAGGTGGTCTGTGCCGGTAGTGAGAGTGTGTTGGGAGTGCTGGGAGGGAAGGCAAAGGCAGATGGGCAGAGTGTGTTTGGCTGTGAAAGCGGTGTCAAGGGAAGGTGAGGACCAGCAACAGCTCTAAGGCCTTAGATGTAGCGTATGTCGGAAATCGGTTGGGTGTTTGCACTTTGGGAGGTGGTCTGCGCCAGGAGTGAGAGAGAGATTGAGCCTGAGAATGTGTGTTGGGAGTGCTGGGAGGCAAAGCCAGGGTAGATGGGCAGAGTGTGTTTGGCTGTGAAAGCGGTGTCAAGGGAAGGTGAGGACCAGCAACAGCTCTAAACCCTCAGGCCTATCGTAGGGGAGAAATGGCTTGGACGTTTGCACTTTGGGAGGTGGTCTGTGCCGGGAGTGAGAGTGATAGTGGGCCTGAGAATGTGTGTTGGGAGTGCTGGGAGGCAAGGGCAGCGCAGATGGGCAGAGTGCGTTTGGCTGTGAAAGCGGTGTCAAGGGAAGGTGAGGACCAGCAACAGCTCTAAGCCCTTAGATGTAGCGTATGTCAGAAATTGGTTGGGTGTTTGCACTTTGGGAGGTGGTCTGCGCCAGGAGTGAGAGAGAGATTGAACTTGAGAATGTGTGTTGGGAGTGCTGAGAGGCAAGGCAAAGGCAGATGGCCAGAGTGTGTTTGGCTGTGAAAGCGGTGTCAAGGGAAGGTGAGGACCAGCAACATCTCTAAGCCCTTAGATGTAGCATGCGGCAGAAATCGCTTGGGTGTTTTGACTTTGGGAGGTGTTGTGTGCCGGGAGTGAGAGTGATTTGGTAGTGCTGGGATGCAAGGCAAAGGCAGATGGCCAGAGTGTGTTTGGCTGTGAAAGCGGTGTCAAGGGAAGGTGAGGACCAGCCACAGCTCTAAGCCCTTAGATGTAGCATGCGGTAGAAATCGCTTGGGTGTTGGCACTTTGAGAGGTGGTCTGTGCCTGGAGTGAAAGTGCGCCTGAGAATGTCTTTTGGGAGTGCTGGGAGGCAAGGCAAAGGCAGATGGCCAGAGTGTGTTTGGCTGTGAAAGCGGTGTCAAGGGAAGGTGAGGACCAGCAACAGCTCTAAGCCCTTAGGCCTATCTTATGGGAGAAATGCCTTGGGTATTTTCACTTTGGGAGGTGGTCTGTGCCGTGAGTGAGAGTGAGATTGAGCCTGACAATGTGTGTTGGGAGTGCTGGGAGGCAAAGCCAGGGTAGATGGGCAGAGTGTGTTTGGCTGTGAAAGCGGTGTCAAGGGAAGGTGAGGACCAGCAACAGCTCTAAGCCCTTAGATGTAGCGTGTGTCAGAAATCGCTTGGGTATTTGCTCTTTGGGAAGTGGTCTGTGCCGGCAGTGATAGTGAGATTCAACCTGAGAATGTGTTTTGGGAGTGCTGGGAGGCAAAACCAGCGTAGATGGCCAGAGTGTGTTTGGCTGTGAAAGCGGTGTCAAGGGAAGGTGAGGACCAGCCACAGCTCTAAGCCCTTAGATGTAGCGTATGTCAGAAATCGGTTGGGTGTTTGCACTTTGGGAGGTGGTCTGCGCCAGGAGTGAGAGAGAGATTGAACTTGAGAATTTGTGTTGGGAGTGCTGAGAGGCAAGGCAAAGGCAGATGGGCAGAGTGTGTTTGGCTGTGAAAGCGGTGTCAAGGGAAGGTGAGGACCAGCCACAGCTCTAAGCCCTTAGATGTAGCATGCGGAAGAAATCGCTTGGGTGTTGGCATTTTGGGAGGTGTTGTGTGCCGGGAGTGAGAGTGAGATTGAGCCTGACAATGTGTGTTGGGAGTGCTGGGAGGCAAAACCAGGGTAGATGGGCAGAGTGTGTTTGTCTGTGAAAGCGGTGTCAAGGGAAGGTGAGGACCAGCAACAGCTCTAAGCCCTTAGATGTAGCGTGTGTCAGAAACCGCTTGGGTATTTTCACTTTGGGAGGTGGTCTGCGCCAGGAGTGAGAGAGAGATTGAACTTGAGAATGTGCGTTGGGAGTGCTGGGAGGCAAGGGCAGCGCTGATGGCCAGAGTGTGTTTGGCTGTGAAAGCGGTGTCAAGGGAAGGTGAGGACCAGCAACAGCTCTAAGCCCTTAGGCCTATCGTAGGGGAGAAATGCCTTGGGTATTTTCACTTTGGGAGGTGGTCTGTGCCGTGAGTGAGAGTGAGATTGAGCCTGACAATGTGTGTTGGGAGTGCTGGGAGGCAAAACCAGCGTAGATGGGGAGAGTGTGTTTGGCTGTGAAAGCGGTGTCAAGGGAAGGTTAGGACCAGCCACATCTCTAAGCCCTTAGATGTAGCGTATGTCAGAAATCGGTTGGGTGTTTGCACTTTGGGAAGTGGTCTGCGCCAGGAGTGAGAGAGAGATTGAACTTGAGAATGTGTGTTGGGAGTGCTGAGAGGCAAGGCAAAGGCAGATGGGCAGAGTGTGTTTGGCTGTGAAAGCGGTGTCAAGGGAAGGTGAGGACCAGCAACAGCTCTAAGCCCTTAGATGTAGCATGCGGCACAAATCGCTTGGGTGTTTTGACTTTGGGAGGTGTTGTGTGCCGGGAGTGAGAGTGATTTGGTAGTGCTGGGATGCAAGGCAAAGGCAGATGGGCAGAGTGTGTTTGGCTGTGAAAGCGGTGTCAAGGGAAGGTGAGGACCAGCCACAGCTCTAAGCCCTTAGATGTAGCATGCGGTAGAAATCGCTTGGGTGTTGGCACTTTGAGAGGTGGTCTGTGCCTGGAGTGAAAGTGCGCCTGAGAATGTCTTTTGGGAGTGCTGGGAGGCAAGGCAAAGGCAGATGGCCAGAGTGTGTTTGGCTGTGAAAGCGGTGTCAAGGGAAGGTGAGGACCAGCAACAGCTCTAAGCCCTTAGGCCTATCGTAGGGAGAAATGCCTTGGGTATTTCCACTTCGGGAGCTGGTATGTGCCGGGAGTGAGAGTGAGATTGAGCCTGACAATGTGTGTTGGGAGTGCTGGGAGGCAAAGCCAGGGTAGATGGGCAGAGTGTGTTTGTCTGTGAAAGCGGTGTCAAGGGAAGGTGAGGACCAGCAACAGCTCTAAGCCCTTAGATGTAGCGTGTGTCAGAAATCGCTTGGGTATTTGCTCTTTGGGAAGTGGTCTGTGCCGGCAGTGATAGTGAGATTCAACCTGAGAATGTGTGTTGGGAGTGCTGGGAGGCAAAACCAGCGTAGATGGCCAGAGTGTGTTTGGCTGTGAAAGCGGTGTCAAGGGAAGGTGAGGACCAGCCACAGCTCTAAGCCCTTAGATGTAGCGTATTTCAGAAATCGGTTGGGTGTTTGCACTTTGGGAGGTGGTCTGCGCCAGGAGTGAGAGAGATATTGAGCCTGAGAATGTGTGTTGGGAGTGCTGGGAGGCAAAGCCAGGGTAGATGGCCAGAGTGTGTTTGGCTGTGAAAGCGGTGTCAAGGGAAGGTGAGGACCAGCAACAGCTCTAAGCCCTTAGGCCTATCGTAGGGGAGAAATGCCTTGGGTATTTTCACTTTGGGAGGTGGTCTGTGCCGTGAGTTAGAGTGAGATTGAGCCTGACAAGGTGTGTGGGGAGTGCTGGGAGGCAAAGCCAGGGTAGATGGGCAGAGTGTGTTTGGCTGTGAAAGCGGTGTCAAGGGAAGGTGAGGACCAGCAACAGCTCTAAGCCCTTAGATGTAGCGTGTGTCAGAAATCGCTTGGGTGTTGGCATTTTGGGAGGTGGTCTGTGCCGGTAGTGAGAGTGTGTTGGGAGTGCTGGGAGGGAAGGGAAAGGCACATGGCCAGAGTGTGTTTGTCTGTGAAAGCGGTGTCAAGGGAAGGTGAGGACCAGCAACAGCTCTAAGCCCTTAGATGTAGCGTGTGTCAGAAATCGCTTGGGTATTTTCACTTTGGGAGGTGGTCTGCGCCAGGAGTGAGAGAGAGATTGAACTTGAGAATGTGCGTTGGGAGTGCTGGGAGGCAAGGGCAGCGCTGATGGCCAGAGTGTGTTTGGCTGTGAAAGCGGTGTCAAGGGAAGGTGAGGACCAGCAACAGCTCTAAGCCCTTAGATATAGCATGTGGCAGAAATCCCTTGGGTGTTTTGACTTTGGGAGGTGGTCTGTGCAGGGAGTGAGAGTGAGAGCGTGAGTGTGCTTGAGAACGTGTGTTGGGAGTGCTGGGAGGCAAGGGCAGCGCAGATGGCCAGAGTGTGTTTGGCTGTGAAAACGGTGTCAAGGGAAGGTGAAGACCAGCAACAGCTCTAAGGCCTTAGATGTAGCGTATGTCAGAAATCGGTTGGACGTTTGCACTTTGGGAGGTGGTCTGTGCCGGGAGTGAGAGTGTTTTGGGAGTGCTGGGATGCAAGGCAAAGGCAGATGGGCAGAGTGTGTTTGGCTGTGAAAGCGGTGTCAAGGGAAGGTGAGGACCAGCAACAGCTCTAAGCCCTTAGATGTAGCATGCGGCAGAAAATGCTTGGGTATTTGCACTTTGGGAGGTGTTGTGTGCCGGGAGTGAGAGTGAGATTGAGCCTGACAATGTGTGTTGGGAGTGCTGGGATGCAAAACCAGGGTAGATGGCCAGAGTGTGTTTGGCTGTGAAAGCGGTGTCAAGGGAAGGTGAGGACCAGCAACAGCTCTAAGGCCTTAGGCCTATCTTATGGGAGAAATGCCTTGGGTATTTTCACTTTGGGAGGTGGTCTGTGCTGGGAGTGAGAGTGAGAGTGAGCCTGAGAATGTGTGTTGGGAGTGCTGGGACGCAAAGCCAGGGTAGATGGGCAGAGTGTGCTTGGCTGTGAAAGCGGTATCAAGGGAAGGTGAGGACCAGCAACAGCTCTAAGCTCTTAGATGTAGCGTGTGTCAGAAATCGCTTGGGTGTTTGCATTTTGGGAGGTGGTCTGTGCCGATAGTGAGAGTGTGTTGTGAGTGCTGTGAGGCAAGGGCAGCGCAGATGGCCAGAGTGTGTTTGTCTGTGAAAGCAGTGTCAAGGGAAGGTGAGGACCAGCAACAGCTCTAAGCCCTTAGGCCTATCGTATGTGAGAAATGGCTTGGACGTTTGCACTTTGGGAGGTGGTGTGTGCCGGGAGTTAGAGTGATAGTGAGCCTGAGAATGTGTGTTGGGAGTGCTGGGAGGCAAGGGCAGCGCAGATGGGCAGAGTGCGTTTGGCTGTGAAAGCGGTGTCAAGGGAAGGTGAGGACCAGTCACAGCTCTAAGCCCGTAGATGTAGCGTGTGTCAAAAATGGCTTGGTTATTTTCACTTCGGGAGGTGGTCTGTGCTAGGAGTCAGAGTGAGAGCGTGAGCGTGCCTGAGAATGTGTGTTGGGAGTGCTGGGAGGCAAGGGCAGCGCAGATGGGCAGAGTGCGTTTGGCTGTGAAAGCGGTGTCAAGGGAAGGTGAGGACCAGCAACAGCTCTAAGCCCTTAGATGTAGCGTGTGTCAGAAATCGCTTAGGTGTTGGCATTTTGGGAGGTGGTCTGTGCCGGTAGTGAGAGTGTGTTGGGAGTGCTGGGAGGGAAGGCAAAGGCAGATGGGCAGAGTGTGTTTGGCTGTGAAAGCGGTGTCAAGGGAAGGTGAGGACCAGCAACAGCTCTAAGGCCTTAGATGTAGCGTATGTCGGAAATCGGTTGGGTGTTTGCACTTTGGGAGGTGGTCTGCGCCAGGAGTGAGAGAGAGATTGAGCCTGAGAATGTGTGTTGGGAGTGCTGGGAGGCAAAGCCAGGGTAGATGGGCAGAGTGTGTTTGGCTGTGAAAGCGGTGTCAAGGGAAGGTGAGGACCAGCAACAGCTCTAAACCCTCAGGCCTATCGTAGGGGAGAAATGGCTTGGACGTTTGCACTTTGGGAGGTGGTCTGTGCCGGGAGTGAGAGTGATAGTGGGCCTGAGAATGTGTGTTGGGAGTGCTGGGAGGCAAGGGCAGCGCAGATGGGCAGAGTGCGTTTGGCTGTGAAAGCGGTGTCAAGGGAAGGTGAGGACCAGCAACAGCTCTAAGCCCTTAGATGTAGCGTATGTCAGAAATCGGTTGGGTGTTTGCACTTTGGGAGGTGGTCTGCGCCAGGAGTGAGAGAGAGATTGAACTTGAGAATGTGTGTTGGGAGTGCTGAGAGGCAAGGCAAAGGCAGATGGCCAGAGTGTGTTTGGCTGTGAAAGCGGTGTCAAGGGAAGGTGAGGACCAGCAACATCTCTAAGCCCTTAGATGTAGCATGCGGCAGAAATCGCTTGGGTGTTTTGACTTTGGGAGGTGTTGTGTGCCGGGAGTGAGAGTGATTTGGTAGTGCTGGGATGCAAGGCAAAGGCAGATGGCCAGAGTGTGTTTGGCTGTGAAAGCGGTGTCAAGGGAAGGTGAGGACCAGCCACAGCTCTAAGCCCTTAGATGTAGCATGCGGTAGAAATCGCTTGGGTGTTGGCACTTTGAGAGGTGGTCTGTGCCTGGAGTGAAAGTGCGGCTGAGAATGTGTTTTGGGAGTGCTGGGAGGCAAGGCAAAGGCAGATGGCCAGAGTGTGTTTGGCTGTGAAAGCGGTGTCAAGGGAAGGTGAGGACCAGCAACAGCTCTAAGCCCTTAGGCCTATCTTATGGGAGAAATGCCTTGGGTATTTTCACTTTGGGAGGTGGTCTGTGCCGTGAGTGAGAGTGAGATTGAGCCTGACAATGTGTGTTGGGAGTGCTGGGAGGCAAAGCCAGGGTAGATGGGCAGAGTGTGTTTGGCTGTGAAAGCGGTGTCAAGGGAAGGTGAGGACCAGCAACAGCTCTAAGGCCTTAGATGTAGCGTGTGTCAGAAATCGCTTGGGTATTTGCTCTTTGGGAAGTGGTCTGTGCCGGCAGTGATAGTGAGATTCAACCTGAGAATGTGTTTTGGGAGTGCTGGGAGGCAAAACCAGCGTAGATGGGCAGAGTGTGTTTGGCTGTGAAAGCGGTGTCAAGGGAAGGTGAGGACCAGCCACAGCTCTAAGCCCTTAGATGTAGCGTATGTCAGAAATCGGTTGGGTGTTTGCACTTTGGGAGGTGGTCTGCGCCAGGAGTGAGAGAGAGATTGAACTTGAGAATGTGTGTTGGGAGTGCTGAGAGGCAAGGCAAAGGCAGATGGCCAGAGTGTGTTTGGCTGTGAAAGCGGTGTCAAGGGAAGGTGAGGACCAGCCACAGCTCTAAGCCCTTAGATGTAGCATGCGGCAGAAATCGCTTGGGTGTTGGCATTTTGGGAGGTGGTTTGTGCCGGTAGTGAGAGTGTGTTGGGAATGCTGGGAGGCAAGGCAAAGGCAGATGGGCAGAGTGTGTTTGGCTGTGAAAGCGTTGTCAAGGGAAGGTGAGGACCAGCAACCGCTCTAAGCTTTTAGGCCTATTGTATGGAAGAAATGGCTTCTGTGTTGGCACTTTGTTAGCTGGTCTCTGCCGGGAGTGAGAGTGAGATTGAGCCTGAGAATGTGTGTTGGGAGTGCTGGGAGGCAAGGCAAAGGTGGATGGCCAGAGTGTGTTTGGCTGTGAAAGCGGTGTCAAGGGAAGGTGAGGACCAGCAACATCTCTAAGCCCTTAGATGTAGCGTGTGTCAGAAATGGCTTGGGTGTTTGCACTTTGGGAGGTGGTCTGTGCCGATAGTGAGAGTGTGTTGGGAGTGGTGGGAAGCAAGGCAAAGGCAGATGGCCAGAGTGTGTTTGCCTGTGAAAGCGGTGTCAAGGGAAGGTGAGGACCAGTCACAGCTCTAAGCCCTTAGATGTAGCATGTGTCAGAAATGGCTTGGGTATTTGCACTTTGGGAGGTGGTCTGTGCTGGTAGTCAGAGTGAGAGCGTGAATGTGCCTGAGAATGTTTGTTGGGAGTGCTGGGAGGCAAAGCCAGGGTAGATGGGCAGAGTGTGTTTGGCTGTGAAAGCGGTGTCAAGGGAAGGTGAGGACCAGCAACAGCTTAAGCCCTTAGATGTAGCATGCGGCAGAAATCGCTTGGGTTTTGGCATTTTGGGAGGTGGTTTGTGCCGGTAGTGAGAGTGTTTTGGGAATGCTGGGAGGCAAGGCAAAGGCAGATGGCCAGAGTGTGTTTGGCTGTGAAAGCGGTGTCAAGGGAAGGTGAGGACCAGCAACCGCTCTAAGCTTTTAGGCCTATTGTATGGAAGAAATGGCTTCTGTGTTGGCACTTTGTTTGCTGGTCTCTGCCGGGAGTGAGAGTGAGATTGAGCCTTAGAATGTGTGTTGGGTGTGCTGGGAGGCAAGGCAAAGGCAGATGGCCAGAGTGTGTTTGGCTGTGAAAGCCGTGTCAAGGGAAGGTGAGGACCAGCAACAGCTCTAAGCCCTTAGGCCTATCGTATGGGAGAAATGGCTTGGACGTTTGCACTTTGGGAGGTGGTCTGTGCCGTGAGTGACAGTGAGAGTGAGCCTGAGAATGTGTGTTGGGAGTGCTGGGAGGCAAGGCAAAGGCAGATGGGCAGAGTGTGTTTGGCTGTGAAAGCGGTGTCAAGGGAAGTTGAGGAGCAGCAACAGCTCTAAGCCCTTAGATGTAGCATGCGGCAGAAATCGCTTGGGTGTTGGTACTTTGGCAGGTGGTCTGTGCCTGGAGTGAAAGTGCGGCTGAGAATGTGTTTTGGGAGTGCTGGGAGGCAAGGCAAAGGCAGATGGCCAGAGTGTGTTTGGCTGTGAAAGCGGTGTCAAGGGAAGGTGAGGACCAGCAACAGCTCTAAGCCCTTAGATGTAGCGTATGTCAGAAATCGGTTGGGTGTTTGCACTTTGGGAGGTGGTCTGCGCCAGGAGTGAGAGAGAGATTGAACTTGAGAATGTGTGTTGGGAATGCTGAGAGGCAAGGCAAAGGCAGATGGCCAGAGTGTGTTTGTCTGTGAAAGCGGTGTCAAGGGAAGGTGAGGACCAGCAACAGCTCTAAGCCCTTAGATGTAGCATGCGGCAGAAATCGCTTGGGGGTTTTGACTTTGAGAGGTGGTGTGTGCCGGGAGTGAGAGTGATTTGGGAGTGCTGGGAGGGAAGGCAAAGGCAGATGGCCAGAGTGTGTTTGTCTGTGAAAGCGGTGTCAAGGGAAGGTGAGGACCAGCAACAGCTCTAAGCCCTTAGATGTAGCGTGTGTCAGAAATCGCTTGGGTGTTGGCATTTTGGGAGGTGGTCTGTGCCGGTAGTGAGAGTGTGTTGGGAGTGGTGGGAGGGAAGGCAAAGGCAGATGGGCAGAGTGTGTTTGGCTGTGAAAGCGGTGTCAAGGGAAGGTGAGGACCAGCAACAGCTCTAAGGCCTTAGATGTAGCGTATGTCGGAAATCGGTTGGGTGTTTGCACTTTGGGAGGTGGTCTGCGCCAGGAGTGAGAGAGAGATTGAGCCTGAGAATGTGTGTTGGGAGTGCTGGGAGGCAAAGCCAGGGTAGATGGGCAGAGTGTGTTTGGCTGTGAAAGCGGTGTCAAGGGAAGGTGAGGACCAGCAACAGCTCTAAACCCTCAGGCCTATCGTAGGGGAGAAATGGCTTGGACGTTTGCACTTTGGGAGGTGGTCTGTGCCGGGAGTGAGAGTGATAGTGGGCCTGAGAATGTGTGTTGGGAGTGCTGGGAGGCAAGGGCAGCGCAGATGGGCAGAGTGCGTTTGGCTGTGAAAGCGGTGTCAAGGGAAGGTGAGGACCAGCAACAGCTCTAAGCCCTTAGATGTAGCGTATGTCAGAAATCGGTTGGGTGTTTGCACTTTGGGAGGTGGTCTGCGCCAGGAGTGAGAGAGAGATTGAACTTGAGAATGTGTGTTGGGAGTGCTGAGAGGCAAGGCAAAGGCAGATGGCCAGAGTGTGTTTGGCTGTGAAAGCGGTGTCAAGGGAAGGTGAGGACCAGCAACATCTCTAAGCCCTTAGATGTAGCATGCGGCAGAAATCGCTTGGGTGTTTTGACTTTGGGAGGTGTTGTGTGCCGGGAGTGAGAGTGATTTGGTAGTGCTGGGATGCAAGGCAAAGGCAGATGGCCAGAGTGTGTTTGGCTGTGAAAGCGGTGTCAAGGGAAGGTGAGGACCAGCCACAGCTCTAAGCCCTTAGATGTAGCATGCGGTAGAAATCGCTTGGGTGTTGGCACTTTGAGAGGTGGTCTGTGCCTGGAGTGAAAGTGCGCCTGAGAATGTCTTTTGGGAGTGCTGGGAGGCAAGGCAAAGGCAGATGGCCAGAGTGTGTTTGGCTGTGAAAGCGGTGTCAAGGGAAGGTGAGGACCAGCAACAGCTCTAAGCCCTTAGGCCTATCGTAGGGGAGAAATGCCTTGGGTATTTTCACTTTGGGAGGTGGTCTGTGCCGGGAGTGAGAGTGAGATTGAGCCTGACAATGTGTGTTGGGAGTGCTGGGAGGCAAAGCCAGGGTAGATGGGCAGAGTGTGTTTGGCTGTGAAAGCGGTGTCAAGGGAAGGTGAGGACCAGCAACAGCTCTAAGCCCTTAGATGTAGCGTATGTCAGAAATCGCTTGGGTATTTGCTCTTTGGGAAGTGGTCTGTGCCGGCAGTGATAGTGAGATTCAACCTGAGAATGTGTTTTGGGAGTGCTGGGAGGCAAAACCAGCGTAGATGGGCAGAGTGTGTTTGGCTGTGAAAGCGGTGTCAAGGGAAGGTGAGGACCAGCCACAGCTCTAAGCCCTTAGATGTAGCGTATGTCAGAAATCGGCTGGGTGTTTGCACTTTGGGAGGTGGTCTGCGCCAGGAGTGAGAGAGAGATTGAACTTGAGAATGTGTGTTGGGAGTGCTGAGAGGCAAGGCAAAGGCAGATGGCCAGAGTGTGTTTGGCTGTGAAAGCGGTGTCAAGGGAAGGTGAGGACCAGCCACAGCTCTAAGCCCTTAGATGTAGCATGCGGAAGAAATCGCTTGGGTGTTGGCACTTTGGGAGGTGTTGTGTGCCGGGAGTGAGAGTGAGATTGAGCCTGACAATGTGTGTTGGGAGTGCTGGGAGGCAAAACCAGGGTAGATGGGCAGAGTGTGTTTGTCTGTGAAAGCGGTGTCAAGGGAAGGTTAGGACCAGCCACAGCTCTAAGCCCTTAGATGTAGCGTATGTCATAAATCGGTTGGGTGTTTGCACTTTGGGAGGTGGTCTGCGCCAGGAGTGAGAGAGAGATTGAACTTGAGAATGTGTTTTGGGAGTGCTGGGAGGCAAAACCAGCGTAGATGGCCAGAGTGTGTTTGGCTGTGAAAGCGGTGTCAAGGGAAGGTGAGGACCAGCAACAGCTCTAAGCCCTTAGGCCTATCGTAGGGGAGAAATGCCTTGGGTATTTTCACTTTGGGAGGTGGTCTGTGCCGTGAGTGAGAGTGAGATTGAGCCTGACAATGTGTGTTGGGAGTGCTGGGAGGCAAAACCAGCGTAGATGGGGAGAGTGTGTTTGGCTGTGAAAGCGGTGTCAAGGGAAGGTTAGGACCAGCAACAGCTCTAAGCCCTTAGATGTAGCGTGTGTCAGAAATCGCTTGGGTGTTGGCATTTTGGGAGGTGGTCTGTGCCGGTAGTGAGAGTGTGTTGGGAGTGCTGGGAGGGAAGGGAAAGGCACATGGCCAGAGTGTGTTTGTCTGTGAAAGCGGTGTCAAGGGAAGGTGAGGACCAGCAACAGCTCTAAGCCCTTAGATGTAGCGTGTGTCAGAAATCGCTTGGGTATTTTCACTTTGGGAGGTGGTCTGCGCCAGGAGTGAGAGAGAGATTGAACTTGAGAATGTGCGTTGGGAGTGCTGGGAGGCAAGGGCAGCGCTGATGGCCAGAGTGTGTTTGGCTGTGAAAGCGGTGTCAAGGGAAGGTGAGGACCAGCAACAGCTCTAAGCCCTTAGATATAGCATGTGGCAGAAATCCCTTGGGTGTTTTGACTTTGGGAGGTGGTCTGTGCAGGGAGTGAGAGTGAGAGCGTGAGTGTGCTTGAGAACGTGTGTTGGGAGTGCTGGGAGGCAAGGGCAGCGCAGATGGCCAGAGTGTGTTTGGCTGTGAAAACGGTGTCAAGGGAAGGTGAAGACCAGCAACAGCTCTAAGGCCTTAGATGTAGCGTATGTCAGAAATCGGTTGGACGTTTGCACTTTGGGAGGTGGTCTGTGCCGGGAGTGAGAGTGTTTTGGGAGTGCTGGGACGCAAGGCAAAGGCAGATGGGCAGAGTGTGTTTGGCTGTGAAAGCGGTGTCAAGGGAAGGTGAGGACCAGCAACAGCTCTAAGGCCTTAGATGTAGCGTGTGTCAGAAATCGCTTGGGTATTTGCTCTTTGGGAAGTGGTCTGTGCCGGCAGTGATAGTGAGATTCATCCTGAGAATGTGTTTTGGGAGTGCTGGGAGGCAAAACCAGCGTAGATGGGCAGAGTGTGTTTGGCTGTGAAAGCGGTGTCAAGGGAAGGTGAGGACCAGCCACAGCTCTAAGCCCTTAGATGTAGCGTATGTCAGAAATCGGTTGGGTGTTTGCACTTTGGGAGGTGGTCTGCGCCAGGAGTGAGAGAGAGATTGAACTTGAGAATGTGTGTTGGGAGTGCTGAGAGGCAAGGCAAAGGCAGATGGGCAGAGTGTGTTTGGCTGTGAAAGCGGTGTCAAGGGAAGGTGAGGACCAGCAACAGCTCTAAGCACTTAGGCCTATCGTGTGGGAGAAATGGCTTGGAGGTTTGCACTTTGGGAGGTGGTCTGTGCCGGGAGTGAGAATGAGAGTGAGCCTGAGAATGTGTGTTGGGAGTGCTGGGAGTTGAGGCAAAGGCAGATGGGCAGAGTGTGTTTGGCTGTGAAAGCGGTGTCAAGGGAAGGTGAGGACCAGCAACAGCTCTAAGCCCTTAGATGTAGCATGCGGCAGAAAATGCTTGGGTATTTGCACTTTGGGAGGTGTTGTGTGCCGGGAGTGAGAGTGAGATTGAGCCTGACAATGTGTGTTGGGAGTGCTGGGATGCAAAACCAGGGTAGATGGCCAGAGTGTGTTTGGCTGTGAAAGCGGTGTCAAGGGAAGGTGAGGACCAGCAACAGCTCTAAGGCCTTAGGCCTATCTTATGGGAGAAATGCCTTGGGTATTTTCACTTTGGGAGGTGGTCTGTGCTGGGAGTGAGAGTGAGAGTGAGCCTGAGAATGTGTGTTGGGAGTGCTGGGACGCAAAGCCAGGGTAGATGGGCAGAGTGTGCTTGGCTGTGAAAGCGGTATCAAGGGAAGGTGAGGACCAGCAACAGCTCTAAGCTCTTAGATGTAGCGTGTGTCAGAAATCGCTTGGGTGTTTGCATTTTGGGAGGTGGTCTGTGCCGATAGTGAGAGTGTGTTGTGAGTGCTGTGAGGCAAGGGCAGCGCAGATGGCCAGAGTGTGTTTGTCTGTGAAAGCAGTGTCAAGGGAAGGTGAGGACCAGCAACAGCTCTAAGCCCTTAGGCCTATCGTATGTGAGAAATGGCTTGGACGTTTGCACTTTGGGAGGTGGTGTGTGCCGGGAGTGAGAGTGATAGTGAGCCTGAGAATGTGTGTTGGGAGTGCTGGGAGGCAAGGGCAGCGCAGATGGGCAGAGTGCGTTTGGCTGTGAAAGCGGTGTCAAGGGAAGGTGAGGACCAGTCACAGCTCTAAGCCCGTAGATGTAGCGTGTGTCAGAAATGGCTTGGTTATTTTCACTTCGGGAGGTGGTCTGTGCTAGGAGTCAGAGTGAGAGCGTGAGCGTGCCTGAGAATGTGTGTTGGGAGTGCTGGGAGGCAAGGGCAGCGCAGATGGGCAGAGTGCGTTTGGCTGTGAAAGCGGTGTCAAGGGAAGGTGAGGACCAGCCACAGCTCTAAGCCCTTAGATGTAGCGTGTGTCAGAAATCGCTTAGGTGTTGGCATTTTGGGAGGTGGTCTGTGCCGGTAGTGAGAGTGTGTTGGGAGTGGTGGGAGGGAAGGCAAAGGCAGATTGGCAGAGTGTGTTTGGCTGTGAAAGCGGTGTCAAGGGAAGGTGAGGACCAGCAACAGCTCTAAGGCCTTAGATGTAGCGTATGTCGGAAATCGGTTGGGTGTTTGCACTTTGGGAGGTGGTCTGCGCCAGGAGTGAGAGAGAGATTGAGCCTGAGAATGTGTGTTGGGAGTGCTGGGAGGCAAAGCCAGGGTAGATGGGCAGAGTGTGTTTGGCTGTGAAAGCGGTGTCAAGGGAAGGTGAGGACCAGCAACAGCTCTAAACCCTCAGGCCTATCGTAGGGGAGAAATGGCTTGGACGTTTGCACTTTGGGAGGTGGTCTGTGCCGGGAGTGAGAGTGATAGTGGGCCTGAGAATGTGTGTTGGGAGTGCTGGGAGGCAAGGGCAGCGCAGATGGGCAGAGTGCGTTTGGCTGTGAAAGCGGTGTCAAGGGAAGGTGAGGACCAGCAACAGCTCTAAGCCCTTAGATGTAGCGTATGTCAGAAATCGGTTGGGTGTTTGCACTTTGGGAGGTGGTCTGCGCCAGGAGTGAGAGAGAGATTGAACTTGAGAATGTGTGTTGGGAGTGCTGAGAGGCAAGGCAAAGGCAGATGGCCAGAGTGTGTTTGGCTGTGAAAGCGGTGTCAAGGGAAGGTGAGGACCAGCAACATCTCTAAGCCCTTAGATGTAGCATGCGGCAGAAATCGCTTGGGTGTTTTGACTTTGGGAGGTGTTGTGTGCCGGGAGTGAGAGTGATTTGGTAGTGCTGGGATGCAAGGCAAAGGCAGATGGCCAGAGTGTGTTTGGCTGTGAAAGCGGTGTCAAGGGAAGGTGAGGACCAGCCACAGCTCTAAGCCCTTAGATGTAGCATGCGGTAGAAATCGCTTGGGTGTTGGCACTTTGAGAGGTGGTCTGTGCCTGGAGTGAAAGTGCGCCTGAGAATGTGTTTTGGGAGTGCTGGGAGGCAAGGCAAAGGCAGATGGCCAGAGTGTGTTTGGCTGTGAAAGCGGTGTCAAGGGAAGGTGAGGACCAGCAACAGCTCTAAGCCCTTAGGCCTATCTTATGGGAGAAATGCCTTGGGTATTTTCACTTTGGGAGGTGGTCTGTGCCGTGAGTGAGAGTGAGATTGAGCCTGACAATGTGTGTTGGGAGTGCTGGGAGGCAAAGCCAGGGTAGATGGGCAGAGTGTGTTTGGCTGTGAAAGCGGTGTCAAGGGAAGGTGAGGACCAGCAACAGCTCTAAGCTTTTAGGCCTATTGTATGGAAGAAATGGCTTCTGTGTTGGCACTTTGTTAGCTGGTCTCTGCCGGGAGTGAGAGTGAGATTGAGCCTGAGAATGTGTGTTGGGAGTGCTGGGAGGCAAGGCAAAGGTGGATGGCCAGAGTGTGTTTGGCTGTGAAAGCGGTGTCAAGGGAAGGTGAGGACCAGCAACATCTCTAAGCCCTTAGATGTAGCGTGTGTCAGAAATGGCTTGGGTGTTTGCACTTTGGGAGGTGGTCTGTGCCGATAGTGAGAGTGTGTTGGGAGTGGTGGGAAGCAAGGCAAAGGCAGATGGCCAGAGTGTGTTTGCCTGTGAAAGCGGTGTCAAGGGAAGGTGAGGACCAGTCACAGCTCTAAGCCCTTAGATGTAGCATGTGTCAGAAATGGCTTGGGTATTTGCACTTTGGGAGGTGGTCTGTGCTGGTAGTCAGAGTGAGAGCGTGAATGTGCCTGAGAATGTTTGTTGGGAGTGCTGGGAGGCAAAGCCAGGGTAGATGGGCAGAGTGTGTTTGGCTGTGAAAGCGGTGTCAAGGGAAGGTGAGGACCAGCAACAGCTTAAGCCCTTAGATGTAGCATGCGGCAGAAATCGCTTGGGTTTTGGCATTTTGGGAGGTGGTTTGTGCCGGTAGTGAGAGTGTTTTGGGAATGCTGGGAGGCAAGGCAAAGGCAGATGGCCAGAGTGTGTTTGGCTGTGAAAGCGGTGTCAAGGGAAGGTGAGGACCAGCAACCGCTCTAAGCTTTTAGGCCTATTGTATGGAAGAAATGGCTTCTGTGTTGGCACTTTGTTTGCTGGTCTCTGCCGGGAGTGAGAGTGAGATTGAGCCTTAGAATGTGTGTTGGGTGTGCTGGGAGGCAAGGCAAAGGCAGATGGCCAGAGTGTGTTTGGCTGTGAAAGCCGTGTCAAGGGAAGGTGAGGACCAGCAACAGCTCTAAGCCCTTAGGCCTATCGTATGGGAGAAATGGCTTGGACGTTTGCACTTTGGGAGGTGGTCTGTGCCGTGAGTGACAGTGAGAGTGAGCCTGAGAATGTGTGTTGGGAGTGCTGGGAGGCAAGGCAAAGGCAGATGGGCAGAGTGTGTTTGGCTGTGAAAGCGGTGTCAAGGGAAGTTGAGGAGCAGCAACAGCTCTAAGCCCTTAGATGTAGCATGCGGCAGAAATCGCTTGGGTGTTGGTACTTTGGCAGGTGGTCTGTGCCTGGAGTGAAAGTGCGGCTGAGAATGTGTTTTGGGAGTGCTGGGAGGCAAGGCAAAGGCAGATGGCCAGAGTGTGTTTGGCTGTGAAAGCGGTGTCAAGGGAAGGTGAGGACCAGCAACAGCTCTAAGCCCTTAGATGTAGCGTATGTCAGAAATCGGTTGGGTGTTTGCACTTTGGGAGGTGGTCTGCGCCAGGAGTGAGAGAGAGATTGAACTTGAGAATGTGTGTTGGGAATGCTGAGAGGCAAGGCAAAGGCAGATGGCCAGAGTGTGTTTGTCTGTGAAAGCGGTGTCAAGGGAAGGTGAGGACCAGCAACAGCTCTAAGCCCTTAGATGTAGCATGCGGCAGAAATCGCTTGGGGGTTTTGACTTTGAGAGGTGGTGTGTGCCGGGAGTGAGAGTGATTTGGGAGTGCTGGGAGGGAAGGCAAAGGCAGATGGCCAGAGTGTGTTTGTCTGTGAAAGCGGTGTCAAGGGAAGGTGAGGACCAGCAACAGCTCTAAGCCCTTAGATGTAGCGTGTGTCAGAAATCGCTTGGGTGTTGGCATTTTGGGAGGTGGTCTGTGCCGGTAGTGAGAGTGTGTTGGGAGTGGTGGGAGGGAAGGCAAAGGCAGATGGGCAGAGTGTGTTTGGCTGTGAAAGCGGTGTCAAGGGAAGGTGAGGACCAGCAACAGCTCTAAGGCCTTAGATGTAGCGTATGTCGGAAATCGGTTGGGTGTTTGCACTTTGGGAGGTGGTCTGCGCCAGGAGTGAGAGAGAGATTGAGCCTGAGAATGTGTGTTGGGAGTGCTGGGAGGCAAAGCCAGGGTAGATGGGCAGAGTGTGTTTGGCTGTGAAAGCGGTGTCAAGGGAAGGTGAGGACCAGCAACAGCTCTAAACCCTCAGGCCTATCGTAGGGGAGAAATGGCTTGGACGTTTGCACTTTGGGAGGTGGTCTGTGCCGGGAGTGAGAGTGATAGTGGGCCTGAGAATGTGTGTTGGGAGTGCTGGGAGGCAAGGGCAGCGCAGATGGGCAGAGTGCGTTTGGCTGTGAAAGCGGTGTCAAGGGAAGGTGAGGACCAGCAACAGCTCTAAGCCCTTAGATGTAGCGTATGTCAGAAATCGGTTGGGTGTTTGCACTTTGGGAGGTGGTCTGCGCCAGGAGTGAGAGAGAGATTGAACTTGAGAATGTGTGTTGGGAGTGCTGAGAGGCAAGGCAAAGGCAGATGGCCAGAGTGTGTTTGGCTGTGAAAGCGGTGTCAAGGGAAGGTGAGGACCAGCAACATCTCTAAGCCCTTAGATGTAGCATGCGGCAGAAATCGCTTGGGTGTTTTGACTTTGGGAGGTGTTGTGTGCCGGGAGTGAGAGTGATTTGGTAGTGCTGGGATGCAAGGCAAAGGCAGATGGCCAGAGTGTGTTTGGCTGTGAAAGCGGTGTCAAGGGAAGGTGAGGACCAGCCACAGCTCTAAGCCCTTAGATGTAGCATGCGGTAGAAATCGCTTGGGTGTTGGCACTTTGAGAGGTGGTCTGTGCCTGGAGTGAAAGTGCGCCTGAGAATGTCTTTTGGGAGTGCTGGGAGGCAAGGCAAAGGCAGATGGCCAGAGTGTGTTTGGCTGTGAAAGCGGTGTCAAGGGAAGGTGAGGACCAGCAACAGCTCTAAGCCCTTAGGCCTATCGTAGGGGAGAAATGCCTTGGGTATTTTCACTTTGGGAGGTGGTCTGTGCCGTGAGTGAGAGTGAGATTGAGCCTGACAATGTGTGTTGGGAGTGCTGGGAGGCAAAGCCAGGGTAGATGGGCAGAGTGTGTTTGGCTGTGAAAGCGGTGTCAAGGGAAGGTGAGGACCAGCAACAGCTCTAAGCCCTTAGATGTAGCGTATGTCAGAAATCGCTTGGGTATTTGCTCTTTGGGAAGTGGTCTGTGCCGGCAGTGATAGTGAGATTCAACCTGAGAATGTGTTTTGGGAGTGCTGGGAGGCAAAACCAGCGTAGATGGGCAGAGTGTGTTTGGCTGTGAAAGCGGTGTCAAGGGAAGGTGAGGACCAGCCACAGCTCTAAGCCCTTAGATGTAGCGTATGTCAGAAATCGGCTGGGTGTTTGCACTTTGGGAGGTGGTCTGCGCCAGGAGTGAGAGAGAGATTGAACTTGAGAATGTGTGTTGGGAGTGCTGAGAGGCAAGGCAAAGGCAGATGGCCAGAGTGTGTTTGGCTGTGAAAGCGGTGTCAAGGGAAGGTGAGGACCAGCCACAGCTCTAAGCCCTTAGATGTAGCATGCGGAAGAAATCGCTTGGGTGTTGGCACTTTGGGAGGTGTTGTGTGCCGGGAGTGAGAGTGAGATTGAGCCTGACAATGTGTGTTGGGAGTGCTGGGAGGCAAAACCAGGGTAGATGGGCAGAGTGTGTTTGTCTGTGAAAGCGGTGTCAAGGGAAGGTTAGGACCAGCCACAGCTCTAAGCCCTTAGATGTAGCGTATGTCATAAATCGGTTGGGTGTTTGCACTTTGGGAGGTGGTCTGCGCCAGGAGTGAGAGAGAGATTGAACTTGAGAATGTGTTTTGGGAGTGCTGGGAGGCAAAACCAGCGTAGATGGCCAGAGTGTGTTTGGCTGTGAAAGCGGTGTCAAGGGAAGGTGAGGACCAGCAACAGCTCTAAGCCCTTAGGCCTATCGTAGGGGAGAAATGCCTTGGGTATTTTCACTTTGGGAGGTGGTCTGTGCCGTGAGTGAGAGTGAGATTGAGCCTGACAATGTGTGTTGGGAGTGCTGGGAGGCAAAACCAGCGTAGATGGGGAGAGTGTGTTTGGCTGTGAAAGCGGTGTCAAGGGAAGGTTAGGACCAGCAACAGCTCTAAGCCCTTAGATGTAGCGTGTGTCAGAAATCGCTTGGGTGTTGGCATTTTGGGAGGTGGTCTGTGCCGGTAGTGAGAGTGTGTTGGGAGTGCTGGGAGGGAAGGGAAAGGCACATGGCCAGAGTGTGTTTGTCTGTGAAAGCGGTGTCAAGGGAAGGTGAGGACCAGCAACAGCTCTAAGCCCTTAGATGTAGCGTGTGTCAGAAATCGCTTGGGTATTTTCACTTTGGGAGGTGGTCTGCGCCAGGAGTGAGAGAGAGATTGAACTTGAGAATGTGCGTTGGGAGTGCTGGGAGGCAAGGGCAGCGCTGATGGCCAGAGTGTGTTTGGCTGTGAAAGCGGTGTCAAGGGAAGGTGAGGACCAGCAACAGCTCTAAGCCCTTAGATATAGCATGTGGCAGAAATCCCTTGGGTGTTTTGACTTTGGGAGGTGGTCTGTGCAGGGAGTGAGAGTGAGAGCGTGAGTGTGCTTGAGAACGTGTGTTGGGAGTGCTGGGAGGCAAGGGCAGCGCAGATGGCCAGAGTGTGTTTGGCTGTGAAAACGGTGTCAAGGGAAGGTGAAGACCAGCAACAGCTCTAAGGCCTTAGATGTAGCGTATGTCAGAAATCGGTTGGACGTTTGCACTTTGGGAGGTGGTCTGTGCCGGGAGTGAGAGTGTTTTGGGAGTGCTGGGACGCAAGGCAAAGGCAGATGGGCAGAGTGTGTTTGGCTGTGAAAGCGGTGTCAAGGGAAGGTGAGGACCAGCAACAGCTCTAAGGCCTTAGATGTAGCGTGTGTCAGAAATCGCTTGGGTATTTGCTCTTTGGGAAGTGGTCTGTGCCGGCAGTGATAGTGAGATTCATCCTGAGAATGTGTTTTGGGAGTGCTGGGAGGCAAAACCAGCGTAGATGGGCAGAGTGTGTTTGGCTGTGAAAGCGGTGTCAAGGGAAGGTGAGGACCAGCCACAGCTCTAAGCCCTTAGATGTAGCGTATGTCAGAAATCGGTTGGGTGTTTGCACTTTGGGAGGTGGTCTGCGCCAGGAGTGAGAGAGAGATTGAACTTGAGAATGTGTGTTGGGAGTGCTGAGAGGCAAGGCAAAGGCAGATGGGCAGAGTGTGTTTGGCTGTGAAAGCGGTGTCAAGGGAAGGTGAGGACCAGCAACAGCTCTAAGCACTTAGGCCTATCGTGTGGGAGAAATGGCTTGGAGGTTTGCACTTTGGGAGGTGGTCTGTGCCGGGAGTGAGAATGAGAGTGAGCCTGAGAATGTGTGTTGGGAGTGCTGGGAGTTGAGGCAAAGGCAGATGGGCAGAGTGTGTTTGGCTGTGAAAGCGGTGTCAAGGGAAGGTGAGGACCAGCAACAGCTCTAAGCCCTTAGATGTAGCATGCGGCAGAAAATGCTTGGGTATTTGCACTTTGGGAGGTGTTGTGTGCCGGGAGTGAGAGTGAGATTGAGCCTGACAATGTGTGTTGGGAGTGCTGGGATGCAAAACCAGGGTAGATGGCCAGAGTGTGTTTGGCTGTGAAAGCGGTGTCAAGGGAAGGTGAGGACCAGCAACAGCTCTAAGGCCTTAGGCCTATCTTATGGGAGAAATGCCTTGGGTATTTTCACTTTGGGAGGTGGTCTGTGCTGGGAGTGAGAGTGAGAGTGAGCCTGAGAATGTGTGTTGGGAGTGCTGGGACGCAAAGCCAGGGTAGATGGGCAGAGTGTGCTTGGCTGTGAAAGCGGTATCAAGGGAAGGTGAGGACCAGCAACAGCTCTAAGCTCTTAGATGTAGCGTGTGTCAGAAATCGCTTGGGTGTTTGCATTTTGGGAGGTGGTCTGTGCCGATAGTGAGAGTGTGTTGTGAGTGCTGTGAGGCAAGGGCAGCGCAGATGGCCAGAGTGTGTTTGTCTGTGAAAGCAGTGTCAAGGGAAGGTGAGGACCAGCAACAGCTCTAAGCCCTTAGGCCTATCGTATGTGAGAAATGGCTTGGACGTTTGCACTTTGGGAGGTGGTGTGTGCCGGG
The DNA here is from genome assembly GCF_030463565.1 of Pelecanus crispus. Taxonomy (NCBI): domain Eukaryota; kingdom Metazoa; phylum Chordata; class Aves; order Pelecaniformes; family Pelecanidae; genus Pelecanus; species Pelecanus crispus. The sequence continues at coordinate 236,828 of NW_027461483.1, read as the reverse complement.
AGTGAGAGTGATAGTGAGCCTGAGAATGTGTGTTGGGAGTGCTGGGAGGCAAGGGCAGCGCAGATGGGCAGAGTGCGTTTGGCTGTGAAAGCGGTGTCAAGGGAAGGTGAGGACCAGTCACAGCTCTAAGCCCGTAGATGTAGCGTGTGTCAGAAATGGCTTGGTTATTTTCACTTCGGGAGGTGGTCTGTGCTAGGAGTCAGAGTGAGAGCGTGAGCGTGCCTGAGAATGTGTGTTGGGAGTGCTGGGAGGCAAGGGCAGCGCAGATGGGCAGAGTGCGTTTGGCTGTGAAAGCGGTGTCAAGGGAAGGTGAGGACCAGCCACAGCTCTAAGCCCTTAGATGTAGCGTGTGTCAGAAATCGCTTAGGTGTTGGCATTTTGGGAGGTGGTCTGTGCCGGTAGTGAGAGTGTGTTGGGAGTGCTGGGAGGGAAGGCAAAGGCAGATTGGCAGAGTGTGTTTGGCTGTGAAAGCGGTGTCAAGGGAAGGTGAGGACCAGCAACAGCTCTAAGGCCTTAGATGTAGCGTATGTCGGAAATCGGTTGGGTGTTTGCACTTTGGGAGGTGGTCTGCGCCAGGAGTGAGAGAGAGATTGAGCCTGAGAATGTGTGTTGGGAGTGCTGGGAGGCAAAGCCAGGGTAGATGGGCAGAGTGTGTTTGGCTGTGAAAGCGGTGTCAAGGGAAGGTGAGGACCAGCAACAGCTCTAAACCCTCAGGCCTATCGTAGGGGAGAAATGGCTTGGACGTTTGCACTTTGGGAGGTGGTCTGTGCCGGGAGTGAGAGTGATAGTGGGCCTGAGAATGTGTGTTGGGAGTGCTGGGAGGCAAGGGCAGCGCAGATGGGCAGAGTGCGTTTGGCTGTGAAAGCGGTGTCAAGGGAAGGTGAGGACCAGCAACAGCTCTAAGCCCTTAGATGTAGCGTATGTCAGAAATCGGTTGGGTGTTTGCACTTTGGGAGGTGGTCTGCGCCAGGAGTGAGAGAGAGATTGAACTTGAGAATGTGTGTTGGGAGTGCTGAGAGGCAAGGCAAAGGCAGATGGCCAGAGTGTGTTTGGCTGTGAAAGCGGTGTCAAGGGAAGGTGAGGACCAGCAACATCTCTAAGCCCTTAGATGTAGCATGCGGCAGAAATCGCTTGGGTGTTTTGACTTTGGGAGGTGTTGTGTGCCGGGAGTGAGAGTGATTTGGTAGTGCTGGGATGCAAGGCAAAGGCAGATGGCCAGAGTGTGTTTGGCTGTGAAAGCGGTGTCAAGGGAAGGTGAGGACCAGCCACAGCTCTAAGCCCTTAGATGTAGCATGCGGTAGAAATCGCTTGGGTGTTGGCACTTTGAGAGGTGGTCTGTGCCTGGAGTGAAAGTGCGCCTGAGAATGTGTTTTGGGAGTGCTGGGAGGCAAGGCAAAGGCAGATGGCCAGAGTGTGTTTGGCTGTGAAAGCGGTGTCAAGGGAAGGTGAGGACCAGCAACAGCTCTAAGCCCTTAGGCCTATCTTATGGGAGAAATGCCTTGGGTATTTTCACTTTGGGAGGTGGTCTGTGCCGTGAGTGAGAGTGAGATTGAGCCTGACAATGTGTGTTGGGAGTGCTGGGAGGCAAAGCCAGGGTAGATGGGCAGAGTGTGTTTGGCTGTGAAAGCGGTGTCAAGGGAAGGTGAGGACCAGCAACAGCTCTAAGCCCTTAGATGTAGCGTGTGTCAGAAATCGCTTGGGTATTTGCTCTTTGGGAAGTGGTCTGTGCCGGCAGTGATAGTGAGATTCAACCTGAGAATGTGTTTTGGGAGTGCTGGGAGGCAAAACCAGCGTAGATGGCCAGAGTGTGTTTGGCTGTGAAAGCGGTGTCAAGGGAAGGTGAGGACCAGCCACAGCTCTAAGCCCTTAGATGTAGCGTATGTCAGAAATCGGTTGGGTGTTTGCACTTTGGGAGGTGGTCTGCGCCAGGAGTGAGAGAGAGATTGAACTTGAGAATTTGTGTTGGGAGTGCTGAGAGGCAAGGCAAAGGCAGATGGGCAGAGTGTGTTTGGCTGTGAAAGCGGTGTCAAGGGAAGGTGAGGACCAGCAACAGCTCTAAGCCCTTAGATGTAGCATGCGGAAGAAATCGCTTGGGTGTTGGCATTTTGGGAGGTGTTGTGTGCCGGGAGTGAGAGTGAGATTGAGCCTGACAATGTGTGTTGGGAGTGCTGGGAGGCAAAACCAGGGTAGATGGGCAGAGTGTGTTTGTCTGTGAAAGCGGTGTCAAGGGAAGGTGAGGACCAGCAACAGCTCTAAGCCCTTAGATGTAGCGTGTGTCAGAAATCGCTTGGGTATTTTCACTTTGGGAGGTGGTCTGCGCCAGGAGTGAGAGAGAGATTGAACTTGAGAATGTGCGTTGGGAGTGCTGGGAGGCAAGGGCAGCGCTGATGGCCAGAGTGTGTTTGGCTGTGAAAGCGGTGTCAAGGGAAGGTGAGGACCAGCAACAGCTCTAAGCCCTTAGATATAGCATGTGGCAGAAATCCCTTGGGTGTTTTGACTTTGGGAGGTGGTCTGTGCAGGGAGTGAGAGTGAGAGCGTGAGTGTGCTTGAGAACGTGTGTTGGGAGTGCTGGGAGGCAAGGGCAGCGCAGATGGCCAGAGTGTGTTTGGCTGTGAAAGCGGTGTCAAGGGAAGGTGAAGACCAGCAACAGCTCTAAGGCCTTAGATGTAGCGTATGTCAGAAATCGGTTGGACGTTTGCACTTTGGGAGGTGGTCTGTGCCGGGAGTGAGAGTGTTTTGGGAGTGCTGGGACGCAAGGCAAAGGCAGATGGGCAGAGTGTGTTTGGCTGTGAAAGCGGTGTCAAGGGAAGGTGAGGACCAGCAACAGCTCTAAGGCCTTAGATGTAGCGTGTGTCAGAAATCGCTTGGGTATTTTCTCTTTGGGAAGTGGTCTGTGCCGGCAGTGATAGTGAGATTCATCCTGAGAATGTGTTTTGGGAGTGCTGGGAGGCAAAACCAGCGTAGATGGTCAGAGTGTGTTTGGCTGTGAAAGCGGTGTCAAGGGAAGGTGAGGACCAGCCACAGCTCTAAGCCCTTAGATGTAGCGTATGTCAGAAATCGGTTGGGTGTTTGCACTTTGGGAGGTGGTCTGCGCCAGGAGTGAGAGAGAGATTGAACTTGAGAATGTGTGTTGGGAGTGCTGAGAGGCAAGGCAAAGGCAGATGGGCAGAGTGTGTTTGGCTGTGAAAGCGGTGTCAAGGGAAGGTGAGGACCAGCAACAGCTCTAAGCACTGAGGCCTATCGTGTGGGAGAAATGGCTTGGAGGTTTGCACTTTGGGAGGTGGTCTGTGCCGGGAGTGAGAATGAGAGTGAGCCTGAGAATGTGTGTTGGGAGTGCTGGGAGTTGAGGCAAAGGCAGATGGGCAGAGTGTGTTTGGCTGTGAAAGCGGTGTCAAGGGAAGGTGAGGACCAGCAACAGCTCTAAGCCCTTAGATGTAGCATGCGGCAGAAAATGCTTGGGTATTTGCACTTTGGGAGGTGTTGTGTGCCGGGAGTGAGAGTGAGATTGAGCCTGACAATGTGTGTTGGGAGTGCTGGGATGCAAAACCAGGGTAGATGGCCAGAGTGTGTTTGGCTGTGAAAGCGGTGTCAAGGGAAGGTGAGGACCAGCAACAGCTCTAAGGCCTTAGGCCTATCTTATGGGAGAAATGCCTTGGGTATTTTCACTTTGGGAGGTGGTCTGTGCTGGGAGTGAGAGTGAGAGTGAGCCTGAGAATGTGTGTTGGGAGTGCTGGGACGCAAAGCCAGGGTAGATGGGCAGAGTGTGCTTGGCTGTGAAAGCGGTATCAAGGGAAGGTGAGGACCAGCAACAGCTCTAAGCTCTTAGATGTAGCGTGTGTCAGAAATCGCTTGGGTGTTTGCATTTTGGGAGGTGGTCTGTGCCGATAGTGAGAGTGTGTTGTGAGTGCTGTGAGGCAAGGGCAGCGCAGATGGCCAGAGTGTGTTTGTCTGTGAAAGCAGTGTCAAGGGAAGGTGAGGACCAGCAACAGCTCTAAGCCCTTAGGCCTATCGTATGTGAGAAATGGCTTGGACGTTTGCACTTTGGGAGGTGGTGTGTGCCGGGAGTTAGAGTGATAGTGAGCCTGAGAATGTGTGTTGGGAGTGCTGGGAGGCAAGGGCAGCGCAGATGGGCAGAGTGCGTTTGGCTGTGAAAGCGGTGTCAAGGGAAGGTGAGGACCAGTCACAGCTCTAAGCCCGTAGATGTAGCGTGTGTCAGAAATGGCTTGGTTATTTTCACTTCGGGAGGTGGTCTGTGCTAGGAGTCAGAGTGAGAGCGTGAGCGTGCCTGAGAATGTGTGTTGGGAGTGCTGGGAGGCAAGGGCAGCGCAGATGGGCAGAGTGCGTTTGGCTGTGAAAGCGGTGTCAAGGGAAGGTGAGGACCAGCCACAGCTCTAAGCCCTTAGATGTAGCGTGTGTCAGAAATCGCTTAGGTGTTGGCATTTTGGGAGGTGGTCTGTGCCGGTAGTGAGAGTGTGTTGGGAGTGCTGGGAGGGAAGGCAAAGGCAGATGGGCAGAGTGTGTTTGGCTGTGAAAGCGGTGTCAAGGGAAGGTGAGGACCAGCAACAGCTCTAAGGCCTTAGATGTAGCGTATGTCGGAAATCGGTTGGGTGTTTGCACTTTGGGAGGTGGTCTGCGCCAGGAGTGAGAGAGAGATTGAGCCTGAGAATGTGTGTTGGGAGTGCTGGGAGGCAAAGCCAGGGTAGATGGGCAGAGTGTGTTTGGCTGTGAAAGCGGTGTCAAGGGAAGGTGAGGACCAGCAACAGCTCTAAACCCTCAGGCCTATCGTAGGGGAGAAATGGCTTGGACGTTTGCACTTTGGGAGGTGGTCTGTGCCGGGAGTGAGAGTGATAGTGGGCCTGAGAATGTGTGTTGGGAGTGCTGGGAGGCAAGGGCAGCGCAGATGGGCAGAGTGCGTTTGGCTGTGAAAGCGGTGTCAAGGGAAGGTGAGGACCAGCAACAGCTCTAAGCCCTTAGATGTAGCGTATGTCAGAAATCGGTTGGGTGTTTGCACTTTGGGAGGTGGTCTGCGCCAGGAGTGAGAGAGAGATTGAACTTGAGAATGTGTGTTGGGAGTGCTGAGAGGCAAGGCAAAGGCAGATGGCCAGAGTGTGTTTGGCTGTGAAAGCGGTGTCAAGGGAAGGTGAGGACCAGCAACATCTCTAAGCCCTTAGATGTAGCATGCGGCAGAAATCGCTTGGGTGTTTTGACTTTGGGAGGTGTTGTGTGCCGGGAGTGAGAGTGATTTGGTAGTGCTGGGATGCAAGGCAAAGGCAGATGGCCAGAGTGTGTTTGGCTGTGAAAGCGGTGTCAAGGGAAGGTGAGGACCAGCCACAGCTCTAAGCCCTTAGATGTAGCATGCGGTAGAAATCGCTTGGGTGTTGGCACTTTGAGAGGTGGTCTGTGCCTGGAGTGAAAGTGCGCCTGAGAATGTGTTTTGGGAGTGCTGGGAGGCAAGGCAAAGGCAGATGGCCAGAGTGTGTTTGGCTGTGAAAGCGGTGTCAAGGGAAGGTGAGGACCAGCAACAGCTCTAAGCCCTTAGGCCTATCTTATGGGAGAAATGCCTTGGGTATTTTCACTTTGGGAGGTGGTCTGTGCCGTGAGTGAGAGTGAGATTGAGCCTGACAATGTGTGTTGGGAGTGCTGGGAGGCAAAGCCAGGGTAGATGGGCAGAGTGTGTTTGGCTGTGAAAGCGGTGTCAAGGGAAGGTGAGGACCAGCAACAGCTCTAAGGCCTTAGATGTAGCGTGTGTCAGAAATCGCTTGGGTATTTGCTCTTTGGGAAGTGGTCTGTGCCGGCAGTGATAGTGAGATTCAACCTGAGAATGTGTTTTGGGAGTGCTGGGAGGCAAAACCAGCGTAGATGGGCAGAGTGTGTTTGGCTGTGAAAGCGGTGTCAAGGGAAGGTGAGGACCAGCCACAGCTCTAAGCCCTTAGATGTAGCGTATGTCAGAAATCGGTTGGGTGTTTGCACTTTGGGAGGTGGTCTGCGCCAGGAGTGAGAGAGAGATTGAACTTGAGAATGTGTGTTGGGAGTGCTGAGAGGCAAGGCAAAGGCAGATGGCCAGAGTGTGTTTGGCTGTGAAAGCGGTGTCAAGGGAAGGTGAGGACCAGCCACAGCTCTAAGCCCTTAGATGTAGCATGCGGCAGAAATCGCTTGGGTGTTGGCATTTTGGGAGGTGGTTTGTGCCGGTAGTGAGAGTGTGTTGGGAATGCTGGGAGGCAAGGCAAAGGCAGATGGGCAGAGTGTGTTTGGCTGTGAAAGCGTTGTCAAGGGAAGGTGAGGACCAGCAACCGCTCTAAGCTTTTAGGCCTATTGTATGGAAGAAATGGCTTCTGTGTTGGCACTTTGTTAGCTGGTCTCTGCCGGGAGTGAGAGTGAGATTGAGCCTGAGAATGTGTGTTGGGAGTGCTGGGAGGCAAGGCAAAGGTGGATGGCCAGAGTGTGTTTGGCTGTGAAAGCGGTGTCAAGGGAAGGTGAGGACCAGCAACATCTCTAAGCCCTTAGATGTAGCGTGTGTCAGAAATGGCTTGGGTGTTTGCACTTTGGGAGGTGGTCTGTGCCGATAGTGAGAGTGTGTTGGGAGTGGTGGGAAGCAAGGCAAAGGCAGATGGCCAGAGTGTGTTTGCCTGTGAAAGCGGTGTCAAGGGAAGGTGAGGACCAGTCACAGCTCTAAGCCCTTAGATGTAGCATGTGTCAGAAATGGCTTGGGTATTTGCACTTTGGGAGGTGGTCTGTGCTGGTAGTCAGAGTGAGAGCGTGAATGTGCCTGAGAATGTTTGTTGGGAGTGCTGGGAGGCAAAGCCAGGGTAGATGGGCAGAGTGTGTTTGGCTGTGAAAGCGGTGTCAAGGGAAGGTGAGGACCAGCAACAGCTTAAGCCCTTAGATGTAGCATGCGGCAGAAATCGCTTGGGTTTTGGCATTTTGGGAGGTGGTTTGTGCCGGTAGTGAGAGTGTTTTGGGAATGCTGGGAGGCAAGGCAAAGGCAGATGGCCAGAGTGTGTTTGGCTGTGAAAGCGGTGTCAAGGGAAGGTGAGGACCAGCAACCGCTCTAAGCTTTTAGGCCTATTGTATGGAAGAAATGGCTTCTGTGTTGGCACTTTGTTTGCTGGTCTCTGCCGGGAGTGAGAGTGAGATTGAGCCTTAGAATGTGTGTTGGGTGTGCTGGGAGGCAAGGCAAAGGCAGATGGCCAGAGTGTGTTTGGCTGTGAAAGCCGTGTCAAGGGAAGGTGAGGACCAGCAACAGCTCTAAGCCCTTAGGCCTATCGTATGGGAGAAATGGCTTGGACGTTTGCACTTTGGGAGGTGGTCTGTGCCGTGAGTGACAGTGAGAGTGAGCCTGAGAATGTGTGTTGGGAGTGCTGGGAGGCAAGGCAAAGGCAGATGGGCAGAGTGTGTTTGGCTGTGAAAGCGGTGTCAAGGGAAGTTGAGGAGCAGCAACAGCTCTAAGCCCTTAGATGTAGCATGCGGCAGAAATCGCTTGGGTGTTGGTACTTTGGCAGGTGGTCTGTGCCTGGAGTGAAAGTGCGGCTGAGAATGTGTTTTGGGAGTGCTGGGAGGCAAGGCAAAGGCAGATGGCCAGAGTGTGTTTGGCTGTGAAAGCGGTGTCAAGGGAAGGTGAGGACCAGCAACAGCTCTAAGCCCTTAGATGTAGCGTATGTCAGAAATCGGTTGGGTGTTTGCACTTTGGGAGGTGGTCTGCGCCAGGAGTGAGAGAGAGATTGAACTTGAGAATGTGTGTTGGGAATGCTGAGAGGCAAGGCAAAGGCAGATGGCCAGAGTGTGTTTGTCTGTGAAAGCGGTGTCAAGGGAAGGTGAGGACCAGCAACAGCTCTAAGCCCTTAGATGTAGCATGCGGCAGAAATCGCTTGGGGGTTTTGACTTTGAGAGGTGGTGTGTGCCGGGAGTGAGAGTGATTTGGGAGTGCTGGGAGGGAAGGCAAAGGCAGATGGCCAGAGTGTGTTTGTCTGTGAAAGCGGTGTCAAGGGAAGGTGAGGACCAGCAACAGCTCTAAGCCCTTAGATGTAGCGTGTGTCAGAAATCGCTTGGGTGTTGGCATTTTGGGAGGTGGTCTGTGCCGGTAGTGAGAGTGTGTTGGGAGTGGTGGGAGGGAAGGCAAAGGCAGATGGGCAGAGTGTGTTTGGCTGTGAAAGCGGTGTCAAGGGAAGGTGAGGACCAGCAACAGCTCTAAGGCCTTAGATGTAGCGTATGTCGGAAATCGGTTGGGTGTTTGCACTTTGGGAGGTGGTCTGCGCCAGGAGTGAGAGAGAGATTGAGCCTGAGAATGTGTGTTGGGAGTGCTGGGAGGCAAAGCCAGGGTAGATGGGCAGAGTGTGTTTGGCTGTGAAAGCGGTGTCAAGGGAAGGTGAGGACCAGCAACAGCTCTAAACCCTCAGGCCTATCGTAGGGGAGAAATGGCTTGGACGTTTGCACTTTGGGAGGTGGTCTGTGCCGGGAGTGAGAGTGATAGTGGGCCTGAGAATGTGTGTTGGGAGTGCTGGGAGGCAAGGGCAGCGCAGATGGGCAGAGTGCGTTTGGCTGTGAAAGCGGTGTCAAGGGAAGGTGAGGACCAGCAACAGCTCTAAGCCCTTAGATGTAGCGTATGTCAGAAATCGGTTGGGTGTTTGCACTTTGGGAGGTGGTCTGCGCCAGGAGTGAGAGAGAGATTGAACTTGAGAATGTGTGTTGGGAGTGCTGAGAGGCAAGGCAAAGGCAGATGGCCAGAGTGTGTTTGGCTGTGAAAGCGGTGTCAAGGGAAGGTGAGGACCAGCAACATCTCTAAGCCCTTAGATGTAGCATGCGGCAGAAATCGCTTGGGTGTTTTGACTTTGGGAGGTGTTGTGTGCCGGGAGTGAGAGTGATTTGGTAGTGCTGGGATGCAAGGCAAAGGCAGATGGCCAGAGTGTGTTTGGCTGTGAAAGCGGTGTCAAGGGAAGGTGAGGACCAGCCACAGCTCTAAGCCCTTAGATGTAGCATGCGGTAGAAATCGCTTGGGTGTTGGCACTTTGAGAGGTGGTCTGTGCCTGGAGTGAAAGTGCGCCTGAGAATGTCTTTTGGGAGTGCTGGGAGGCAAGGCAAAGGCAGATGGCCAGAGTGTGTTTGGCTGTGAAAGCGGTGTCAAGGGAAGGTGAGGACCAGCAACAGCTCTAAGCCCTTAGGCCTATCGTAGGGGAGAAATGCCTTGGGTATTTTCACTTTGGGAGGTGGTCTGTGCCGTGAGTGAGAGTGAGATTGAGCCTGACAATGTGTGTTGGGAGTGCTGGGAGGCAAAGCCAGGGTAGATGGGCAGAGTGTGTTTGGCTGTGAAAGCGGTGTCAAGGGAAGGTGAGGACCAGCAACAGCTCTAAGCCCTTAGATGTAGCGTATGTCAGAAATCGCTTGGGTATTTGCTCTTTGGGAAGTGGTCTGTGCCGGCAGTGATAGTGAGATTCAACCTGAGAATGTGTTTTGGGAGTGCTGGGAGGCAAAACCAGCGTAGATGGGCAGAGTGTGTTTGGCTGTGAAAGCGGTGTCAAGGGAAGGTGAGGACCAGCCACAGCTCTAAGCCCTTAGATGTAGCGTATGTCAGAAATCGGCTGGGTGTTTGCACTTTGGGAGGTGGTCTGCGCCAGGAGTGAGAGAGAGATTGAACTTGAGAATGTGTGTTGGGAGTGCTGAGAGGCAAGGCAAAGGCAGATGGCCAGAGTGTGTTTGGCTGTGAAAGCGGTGTCAAGGGAAGGTGAGGACCAGCCACAGCTCTAAGCCCTTAGATGTAGCATGCGGAAGAAATCGCTTGGGTGTTGGCACTTTGGGAGGTGTTGTGTGCCGGGAGTGAGAGTGAGATTGAGCCTGACAATGTGTGTTGGGAGTGCTGGGAGGCAAAACCAGGGTAGATGGGCAGAGTGTGTTTGTCTGTGAAAGCGGTGTCAAGGGAAGGTTAGGACCAGCCACAGCTCTAAGCCCTTAGATGTAGCGTATGTCATAAATCGGTTGGGTGTTTGCACTTTGGGAGGTGGTCTGCGCCAGGAGTGAGAGAGAGATTGAACTTGAGAATGTGTTTTGGGAGTGCTGGGAGGCAAAACCAGCGTAGATGGCCAGAGTGTGTTTGGCTGTGAAAGCGGTGTCAAGGGAAGGTGAGGACCAGCAACAGCTCTAAGCCCTTAGGCCTATCGTAGGGGAGAAATGCCTTGGGTATTTTCACTTTGGGAGGTGGTCTGTGCCGTGAGTGAGAGTGAGATTGAGCCTGACAATGTGTGTTGGGAGTGCTGGGAGGCAAAACCAGCGTAGATGGGGAGAGTGTGTTTGGCTGTGAAAGCGGTGTCAAGGGAAGGTTAGGACCAGCCACAGCTCTAAGCCCTTAGATGTAGCGTATGTCAGAAATCGGTTGGGTGTTTGCACTTTGGGAAGTGGTCTGCGCCAGGAGTGAGAGAGAGATTGAACTTGAGAATGTGTGTTGGGAGTGCTGAGAGGCAAGGCAAAGGCAGATGGGCAGAGTGTGTTTGGCTGTGAAAGCGGTGTCAAGGGAAGGTGAGGACCAGCAACAGCTCTAAGCCCTTAGATGTAGCATGCGGCACAAATCGCTTGGGTGTTTTGACTTTGGGAGGTGTTGTGTGCCGGGAGTGAGAGTGATTTGGTAGTGCTGGGATGCAAGGCAAAGGCAGATGGGCAGAGTGTGTTTGGCTGTGAAAGCGGTGTCAAGGGAAGGTGAGGACCAGCCACAGCTCTAAGCCCTTAGATGTAGCATGCGGTAGAAATCGCTTGGGTGTTGGCACTTTGAGAGGTGGTCTGTGCCTGGAGTGAAAGTGCGCCTGAGAATGTCTTTTGGGAGTGCTGGGAGGCAAGGCAAAGGCAGATGGCCAGAGTGTGTTTGGCTGTGAAAGCGGTGTCAAGGGAAGGTGAGGACCAGCAACAGCTCTAAGCCCTTAGGCCTATCGTAGGGAGAAATGCCTTGGGTATTTCCACTTCGGGAGCTGGTATGTCCCGGGAGTGAGAGTGAGATTGAGCCTGACAATGTGTGTTGGGAGTGCTGGGAGGCAAAGCCAGGGTAGATGGGCAGAGTGTGTTTGTCTGTGAAAGCGGTGTCAAGGGAAGGTGAGGACCAGCAACAGCTCTAAGCCCTTAGATGTAGCGTGTGTCAGAAATCGCTTGGGTATTTGCTCTTTGGGAAGTGGTCTGTGCCGGCAGTGATAGTGAGATTCAACCTGAGAATGTGTGTTGGGAGTGCTGGGAGGCAAAACCAGCGTAGATGGCCAGAGTGTGTTTGGCTGTGAAAGCGGTGTCAAGGGAAGGTGAGGACCAGCCACAGCTCTAAGCCCTTAGATGTAGCGTATTTCAGAAATCGGTTGGGTGTTTGCACTTTGGGAGGTGGTCTGCGCCAGGAGTGAGAGAGATATTGAGCCTGAGAATGTGTGTTGGGAGTGCTGGGAGGCAAAGCCAGGGTAGATGGCCAGAGTGTGTTTGGCTGTGAAAGCGGTGTCAAGGGAAGGTGAGGACCAGCAACAGCTCTAAGCCCTTAGGCCTATCGTAGGGGAGAAATGCCTTGGGTATTTTCACTTTGGGAGGTGGTCTGTGCCGTGAGTTAGAGTGAGATTGAGCCTGACAATGTGTGTGGGGAGTGCTGGGAGGCAAAGCCAGGGTAGATGGGCAGAGTGTGTTTGGCTGTGAAAGCGGTGTCAAGGGAAGGTGAGGACCAGCAACAGCTCTAAGCCCTTAGATGTAGCGTGTGTCAGAAATCGCTTGGGTGTTGGCATTTTGGGAGGTGGTCTGTGCCGGTAGTGAGAGTGTGTTGGGAGTGCTGGGAGGGAAGGGAAAGGCACATGGCCAGAGTGTGTTTGTCTGTGAAAGCGGTGTCAAGGGAAGGTGAGGACCAGCAACAGCTCTAAGCCCTTAGATGTAGCGTGTGTCAGAAATCGCTTGGGTATTTTCACTTTGGGAGGTGGTCTGCGCCAGGAGTGAGAGAGAGATTGAACTTGAGAATGTGCGTTGGGAGTGCTGGGAGGCAAGGGCAGCGCTGATGGCCAGAGTGTGTTTGGCTGTGAAAGCGGTGTCAAGGGAAGGTGAGGACCAGCAACAGCTCTAAGCCCTTAGATGTAGCATGCGGCAGAAATGGCTTGCATGTTTGCATTTTGGGAGCTGGTCTGTGCTGAGCTTGAGAGTGAGCCTGAGAATGTGTTTTTTCTTGGAATGCTGGGAGGCAAGTCCAGGTCAGATGGCCAGAGTGTGTTTGGCTGTGAAAGCAGTGGCACGGGAAGGTGAGGAGCAATGAAATCTTTCCGTGCTCTCTATCAGCTGTGCTTTGGGACAAATCGCTGGACGTTCGCAGTGTCGAGTAGGGCTCTGCTGATGGTGACAGTGAGACAGTGTTGGCAGTGTAAGGAAATAAGCAAGCGCAGAGCGCCACTGTGTGTTTGGCTGTGAAACAACACACAGCGAAAGCTGATGAACAGCAAGAGCTTTGAGTGCTGGCTGTTTGCTGTGGGAAAAACGCTGGACGTTTGGAGTGTGGGAGCAGGGCTCTGCCGATTGCAAGCAGTGGCGTTCCGCGCTTGCTTAGCTCCGTAAACTGCCAACACCCATGTCACTCTCATGATCGGCAGAGCCCTGCTCTGACACTGCAAGCACCCAGCGATTTCTGCCACCGCAAAGGTGCCAGCACGGGAAGCTCTCGCTCCTCCTTAACATTCCTAGCCAGCGCCTTCAGAGCGAAACGCACAACGGAGATGTGCACTTCCCTAGCCTCCCAGCACTCCCAACACCCATTCTCAAGCTCAGGCTCACGCTCGGCGCAGACCACCTGCCAAAGTGCAAAAGTGCAGTGACTTGTACCAGAGAGTAAGGGAATGAGTATTGGGAGTGCTGGGAGGCAAGGCCAGGGCAGATGGCCAGGGTGTGTTTGGCTGTGAAAGCGGTGTCAAGAGAAGGTGAGAACCAGCAACAGTTCTAAGCCCTCAGATGTAGCGTGCGTCAGAAATCGCTTGGGTGTTTTGACTTTGGGAGGTGGTCTGTGCCGGGAGTGAGAGTGAGATTGAGCCTGAGAATGGGTGTTGGGAGTGCTGGGAGGCAAAGCCAGGGTAGATGGCCAGAGTGTGTTTGGCTGTGAAAGCGGTGTCAAGGGAAGGTGAGGACCAGCAACAGCTCTAAGCCCTTAGATGTAGCGTGCGTCAGAAATCGCTTGGGTATTTTCACTTTGGGAGGTGGTCTGTGCCGGGAGTGAGAGTGAGAGTGAGCCTGACAATGTGTGTTGGGAGTGCTGGGAGGCAAAGCCAGGGTAGATGGGCAGAGTGTGTTTGGCTGCGAAAGCGGTGTCAAGGGAAGGTGAGGACCAGCAACAACTTAAGCCCTTAGATGTAGCATGCGGCAGAACACGCTTGGGTGTTGGCATTTTGGGAGGTGGTTTGTGCCGGGAGTGAGAGTGTTTTGGGAATGCTGGGAGGCAAGGCAAAGGCAGATGGGCAGAGTGTGTTTGGCTGTGAAAGCGGTGTGAAGGGAAGGTGAGGACCAGCAACAGCTTAAGCCCTTAGATGTAGCGTGTGTCAGAAATCGGTTTGGTGGTGGCATTTTGGGAGGTGGTTTGTGCCGGTAGTGAGAGTGTGTTGGGAATGCTGGGAGGCAAGGCAAAGGCAGATGGCCAGAGTGTGTTTGGCTGTGAAAGCGGTGTCAAGGGAAGGTGAGGACCAGCAACAGCTCTAAGCCCTTAGATGTAGCGTGTGTCAGAAATCGGTTTGGTGGTGGCATTTTGGGAGGTGGTTTGTGCCGGTAGTGAGAGTGTGTTGGGATTGCTGGGAGGCAAGGCAAAGGCAGATGGCCAGAGTGTGTTTGTCTGTGAAAGCGGTGTCAAGGGAAGGTGAGGACCAGCAACATCTCTAAGCCCTTAGATGTAGCGTGTGTCAGAAATCGCTTGGGTATTTGCTCTTTGGGAAGTGGTCTGTGCCGGCAGTGATAGTGAGATTCAACCTGAGAATGTGTTTTGGGAGTGCTGGGAGGCGAAAACAGCGTAGATGGGCAGAGTGTGTTTGGCTGTGAAAGCGGTGTCAAGGGAAGGTGAGGACCAGCAACAGCTCTAAGCCCTTACATGTAGCATGTGGCAGAAGTCGCTTGGGTGTTTTGACTTTGGGAGGTGGTGTGTGCCGGGAGTGAGAGTGACTTGGGAGTGCTGGGAGGCAAGGCAAAGGCAGAAGGGCAGAGTGTGTTTGGCTGTGAAAGCGGTGTCAAGGGAAGGTGAGGACCAGCAACCGCTCTAAGCTTTTAGGCCTATTGTCTGGAGGAAATGGCTTCTGTGTTGGCACTTTGTTTGCTGGTCTCTGCCGGGAGTGAGAGTGAGATTGAGCCTGAGAACCTGTGGTGGGAGTGCTGGGAGGCAAGGGCAGCGCAGATGGGCAGAGTGTGTTTGGCTGTGAAAGCGGTGTCAAGGGAAGGTGAGGACCAGCAACAGCTCTAAGCCCTTAGGCCTATCGTATGGGAGAAATGGCTTGGACATTTGCACTTTGGGAGGTGGTCTGTGCCGTGAGTGACAGTGAGAGTGAGCCTGAGAATGTGTGTTGGGAGTGCTGGGAGGCAAGGCAAAGGCAGATGGGCAGAGTGTATTTGGCTGTGAAAGCGGTGTCAAGGGAAGGTGAGGACCAGCAACAGCTCTAAGCCCTTAGATGTAGCGTGCGTCAGAAATCGCTTGGGTATTTGCACTTTGGGAGGTGGTCTGTGGCGGGAGTGAGAGTGAGATTCAACCTGAGAATGTGTTTTGGGAGTGCTGGGAGGCAAGGCAAAGGCAGATGGGCAGAGTGTGTTTGGCTGTGAAAGCGGTGTCAAGGGAAGGTGAGGACCAGCAACAGCTCTAAGCCCTTAGATGTAGCGTGCGTCAGAAATCGCTTGGGTGTTTGCACTTTGGGAGGTGGTCTGTGGCGGGAGTGAGAGTGAGATTGAACCTGAGAATGTGTGTTGGGAGTGCTGGGAGGCAAAACTAGGGTAGATGGGCAGAGTGTGTTTGGCTGTGAAAGCGGAGTCAAGGGAAGGTGAGGACCAGCAACAGCTCTAAGCCTTTAGGCCTATCGTATTGGAGAAATGGCTTGGAGGTTTGCACTTTGGGAGCTGGTCTGTGCTGAGATTGAGAGTGAGCCTGAGAATGTGTTTTTTCTTGGAATGCTGGGAGGCAAGTCCAGGTCAGATGGCCAGAGTGTGTTTGGCTGTGAAAGCAGTGGCACGGGAAGGTGAGGAGCAATGAAATCTTTCCGTGCTCTCTATCAGCTGTGCTTTGGGACAAATCGCTGGACGTTCGCAGTGTCGAGTAGGGCTCTGCTGATGGTGACAGTGAGACAGTGTTGGCAGTGTAAGGAAATAAGCAAGCGCAGAGCGCCACTGTGTGTTTGGCTGTGAAACAACACACAGCGAAAGCTGATGAACAGCAAGAGCTTTGAGTGCTGGCTGTTTGCTGTGGGAAAAACGCTGGACGTTTGGAGTGTGGGAGCAGGGCTCTGCCGATTGCAAGCAGTGGCGTTCCGCGCTTGCTTAGCTCCGTAAACTGCCAACACCCATGTCACTCTCATGATCGGCAGAGCCCTGCTCTGACACTGCAAGCACCCAGCGATTTCTGCCACCGCAAAGGTGCCAGCACGGGAAGCTCTCGCTCCTCCTTAACATTCCTAGCCAGCGCCTTCAGAGCGAAACGCACAACGGAGATGTGCACTTCCCTAGCCTCCCAGCACTCCCAACACCCATTCTCAAGCTCAGGCTCACGCTCGGCGCAGACCACCTGCCAAAGTGCAAAAGTGCAGTGACTTGTACCAGAGAGTAAGGGAATGAGTATTGGGAGTGCTGGGAGGCAAGGCCAGGGCAGATGGCCAGGGTGTGTTTGGCTGTGAAAGCGGTGTCAAGGGAAGGTGAGGACCAGCAACAGTTCTAAGCCCTCAGATGTAGCGTGCGTCAGAAATCGCTTGGGTGTTGGCACTTTGGGAGGTGGTCTGTGCCGGGAGTGAGAGTGAGATTGAGCCTGAGAATGTGTGTTGGGAGTGCTGGGAGGCAAGGCAAAGGCAGATGGCCAGAGTGTGTTTGGCTGTGAAAGCGGTGTGAAGGGAAGGTGAGGACCAGCAACGGCTCTAAGCCCTTAGATGTAGCGTGTCTCAGAAATTGCTTGGGTACTTTCACTTTGGGAGGTGGTCTGTGCCGGAAGTGAGAGTGAGAGTGAGCCTGAGAATGTGTGTTGGGAGTGCTGGGAGGCAAAGCCAGGGTAGATGGGCAGAGTGTGTTTGTCTGTGAAAGCGGTGTCAAGGGAAGGTGAGGACCAGCAACAGCTCTAAGCCCTTAGATGCAGCGTGTGTCAGAAATCGCTTGGGTGTTTGCACTTTGGGAGGTGGTCTGTGCCGGGAGTGAGAGTGAGATTGAGCCTGAGAATGTGTGTTGGGAGTGCTGGGAGGCAAAGCCAGGGTAGATGGGCAGAGTGTGTTTGGCTGTGAAAGCGGTGCAAAGGAAGGTGAGGACCAGCAACAGCTCTAAGCTCGTAGATGTAGCATGCGGAAGAAAATGCTTGGACGTTTGCACTTTGGGAGGTGGTCTGTGCTGGGAGTGAGAGTGAGATTCAACCTGAGAATGTGTGTTGTGAGTGCTGGGAGGCAAGGCAAAGGCCGATGTGCAGAGTGTGTTTGGCTGTGAAAGCGGTGTCAAGGGAAGGTGAGGACCAGCAACAGCTCTAAGCCCTTAGGTGTTGCATGCGGTAGAAATGGCTTGGAAGTTTGCACTTTGGGAGGTGGTCTGCGCCAGGAGTGAGAGAGAGATTGAACTTGAGAATGTGTGTTGGGAGTGCTGGGAGGCAAAACCAGGGTAGATGGGCAGAGTGTGTTTGGCTGTGAAAGCAGTGTCAAGGGAAGGTGAGGACCAGCAAGAGCTCTAAGCCCTTAGATGTAGTGTGTGTCAGAAATCGCTTGGTTGTTTGCACTTTGGGAGGTGGTCTTTGCTGATAGTGAGAGTGTGTGTTGGGAGTGGTGGGAGGCAAGGCAAAGGCAGATGGCCAGAGTGTGTTTGTCTGTGAAAGCGGTGTCAAGGGAAGGTGAGGACCAGCAACAGCTCTAAGCCCTTAGATGTAGCGTGTGTCAGAAATTGCTTGCGTATTTTCACTGTTTGAGGCGGTCTGTGCCGGGTGTGAGAGTGTGTTGGGAGTGCTGTGAGGCAAGGGCAGCGCAGATGGCCAGAGTGTGTTTGGCTGTGAAAGCGGTGTCAAGGGAAGGTGAGGACCAGCAACAGCAATAAAGCCCTTAGATGTAGCGTGTGTCAGAAATCGCTTGGGTATTTGCACTTTGGGAGGCGGTCTGTGCCGGGAGTGAGAGTGTTTTGGGAGTGCTGGGAGGCAAGGCAAAGGCAGATGGGCAGAGTGCGTTTGGCTGTGAAAGCGGTGTCAAGGGAAGGTGAGGACCAGCAACAGCTCTAAGCCCTTAGATGTAGCATGCGGCAGAAATCGCTTGGGTGTTTTGACTTTGGGAGGTGGTCTGTGCCGGGAGTGAGAGTGAGATTGAGCCTTAGAATGTGTGTTGGGAGTGCTGGGAGGCAAGGCAAAGGCAGATGGCCAGAGTGTGTTTGGCTGTGAAAGCGGTGTGAAGGGAAGGTGAGGACCAGCAACAGCTCTAAGCCCTTAGATGTAGCGTGTCTCAGAAATCGATTGGGTATTTTCACTTTGGGAGGTGGTCTGTGCCGGGAGTGAGAGTGAGAGTGAGCCTGAGAATGTGTGTTGGGAGTGCTGGGAGGCAAAGCCAGGGTAGATGGGCAGAGTGTGTTTGGCTGTGAAAGCGGTGTCAAGGGAAGGTGAGGACCAGCAACAGCTTAAGCCCTTAGATGTAGCATGCGGCCGAAATCGCTTGGGTGTTTGCGCTTTGGGAGGTGGTGTGTGCCGGGAGTGAGAGTGAGATTGAGCCTGCGAATGTGTGTTGGGAGTGCTGGGAGGCAAGTCAAAGGTAGATGGGCAGAGTGTGTTTGTGTGTGAAAGCGGTGTCAAGGGAAGGTGAGGACCAGCAACAGCTCTAAGTCCTTAGATGTAGCATGCGGCAGAAATCGCTTGGGTGTTGGTACTTTGGCAGGTGGTCTGTGCCTGGAGTGAAAGTGCGCCTGAGAATGTGTGTTGGGAGTGCTGGGAGTTGAGGGAAAGGCAGATGGCCAGAGTGTGTTTGGCTGTGAAAGCGGTGTCAAGGGAAGGTGAGGACCAGCAACAGCTCTAAGCCCTTAGGCCTATCGTAGGGAGAAATGGCTTGGACGTTTGCACTGTGGTTGCTGCTCTGTGCCGGGAGTGAGAGTGAGATTGAACCTGAGAATGTGTTTTGGGAGTGCTGGGAGGCAACGCAAAGGCAGATGGGGAGAGTGTGTTTGGCTGTGAAAGCGGTGTCAAGGGAAGGTGAGGACCAGCAACAGCTCTAAGCCCTTAGATGTAGCATGCGGCAGAAAACGCTTGGGTGTTTGCACTTTGGGAGGTGGTCTGTGCTGGGAGTGAGAGTGAGATTCAACCTGAGAATGTGTGTTGTGAGTGCTGGGAGGCAAGGCAAAGGCCGATGTGCAGAGTGTGTTTGGCTGTGAAAGCGGTGTCAAGGGAAGGTGAGGACCAGCAACAGCTCTAAGCCCTTAGGTGTTGCATGCGGTAGAAATGGCTTGGAAGTTTGCACTTTGGGAGGTGGTCTGCGCCAGGAGTGAGAGCGAGATTGAACTTGAGAATGTGTGTTGGGAGTGCTGGGAGGCAAAACCAGGGTAGATGGGCAGAGTGTGTTTGGCTGTGAAAGCAGTGTCAAGGGAAGGTGAGGACCAGCAAGAGCTCTAAGCCCTTAGATGTAGTGTGTGTCAGAAATCGCTTGGTTGTTTGCACTTTGGGAGGTGGTCTTTGCTGATAGTGAGAGTGTGTGTTGGGAGTGGTGGGAGGCAAGGCAAAGGCAGATGGCCAGAGTGTGTTTGTCTGTGAAAGCGGTGTCAAGGGAAGGTGAGGACCAGCAACAGCTCTAAGCCCTTAGATGTAGCGTGTGTCAGAAATTGCTTGCGTATTTTCACTGTTTGAGGCGGTCTGTGCCGGGTGTGAGAGTGTGTTGGGAGTGCTGTGAGGCAAGGGCAGCGCAGATGGCCAGAGTGTGTTTGGCTGTGAAAGCGGTGTCAAGGGAAGGTGAGGACCAGCAACAGCAATAAAGCCCTTAGATGTAGCGTGTGTCAGAAATCGCTTGGGTATTTGCACTTTGGGAGGCGGTCTGTGCCGGGAGTGAGAGTGTTTTGGGAGTGCTGGGAGGCAAGGCAAAGGCAGATGGGCAGAGTGCGTTTGGCTGTGAAAGCGGTGTCAAGGGAAGGTGAGGACCAGCAACAGCTCTAAGCCCTTAGATGTAGCATGCGGCAGAAATCGCTTGGGTGTTTTGACTTTGGGAGGTGGTCTGTGCCGGGAGTGAGAGTGAGATTGAGCCTTAGAATGTGTGTTGGGAGTGCTGGGAGGCAAGGCAAAGGCAGATGGCCAGAGTGTGTTTGGCTGTGAAAGCGGTGTGAAGGGAAGGTGAGGACCAGCAACAGCTCTAAGCCCTTAGATGTAGCGTGTCTCAGAAATCGATTGGGTATTTTCACTTTGGGAGGTGGTCTGTGCCGGGAGTGAGAGTGAGAGTGAGCCTGAGAATGTGTGTTGGGAGTGCTGGGAGGCAAAGCCAGGGTAGATGGGCAGAGTGTGTTTGGCTGTGAAAGCGGTGTCAAGGGAAGGTGAGGACCAGCAACAGCTTAAGCCCTTAGATGTAGCATGCGGCCGAAATCGCTTGGGTGTTTGCGCTTTGGGAGGTGGTGTGTGCCGGGAGTGAGAGTGAGATTGAGCCTGCGAATGTGTGTTGGGAGTGCTGGGAGGCAAGTCAAAGGTAGATGGGCAGAGTGTGTTTGTGTGTGAAAGCGGTGTCAAGGGAAGGTGAGGACCAGCAACAGCTCTAAGCCCTTAGATGTAGCATGCGGCAGAAATCGCTTGGGTGTTGGTACTTTGGCAGGTGGTCTGTGCCTGGAGTGAAAGTGCGCCTGAGAATGTGTGTTGGGAGTGCTGGGAGTTGAGGCAAAGGCAGATGGCCAGAGTGTGTTTGGCTGTGAAAGCGGTGTCAAGGGAAGGTGAGGACCAGCAACAGCTCTAAGCTTTTAGGCCTATTGTATGGAAGAAATGGCTTGGACGTTTGCACTGTGGTTGCTGCTCTGTGCCGGGAGTGAGAGTGAGATTGAACCTGAGAATGTGTTTTGGGAGTGCTGGGAGGCAAAGCCAGGGTAGATGGGCAGAGTGTGCTTGGCTGTGAAAGCGGTGTCAAGGGAAGGTGAGGACCAGCAACAGCTCTAAGCCCTTAGATGTAGCATGCGGCAGAAAACGCTTGGGTGTTTGCACTTTGGGAGGTGGTCTGTGCTGGGAGTGAGAGTGAGAGCGTGAATGTGCCTGAGAATGTGTGTTGGGAGTGCTGGGAGGCAAGGCAAAGGAGGATGGCCAGAGTGCGTTTGGCTGTGAAAGCGGTATCAAGGGAAGGTGAGGACCAGCAACAGCTCTAAGCCCTTAGGCCTATCGTATGGGAGAAATGGCTTGGAGGTTTGCACTTTGGGAGCTGGTCTGTGCTGAGATTGAGAGTGAGCCTGAGAATGTGTTTTTTCTTGGAATGCTGGGAGGCAAGTCCAGGTCAGATGGCCCGAGTGTGTTTGGCTGTGAAAGCAGTGGCACGGGAAGGTGAGGAGCAATGAAATCTTTCCGTGCTCTCTATCAGCTGTGCTTTGGGACAAATCGCTGGACGTTCGCAGTGTCGAGTAGGGCTCTGCTGATGGTGACAGTGAGACAGTGTTGGCAGTGTAAGGAAATAAGCAAGCGCAGAGCGCCACTGTGTGTTTGGCTGTGAAACAACACACAGCGAAAGCTGATGAACAGCAAGAGCTTTGAGTGCTGGCTGTTTGCTGTGGGAAAAACGCTGGACGTTTGGAGTGTGGGAGCAGGGCTCTGCCGATTGCAAGCAGTGGCGTTCCGCGCTTGCTTAGCTCCGTAAACTGCCAACACCCATGTCACTCTCATGGGTCAGAGCCCTGCTCTGACACTGCAAGCACCCAGCGATTTCTGCCACCGCAAAGGTGCCAGCACGGGAAGCTCTCGCTCCTCCTTAACATTCCTAGCCAGCGCCTTCACAGCGAAACGCACAACGGCGATGTGCACTTCCCTTGCCTCCCAGCACTCCCAACACCCATTCTCAAGCTCAGTCTCACGCTCGGCGCAGACCACCTGCCAAAGTGCAAAAGTGCAGAGACTTGTACCAGAGAGTAAGGGAATGAGTATTGGGAGTGCTGGGAGGCAAGGCCAGGGCAGATGGCCAGGGTGTGTTTGGCTGTGAAAGCGGTGTCAAGAGAAGGTGAGGACCAGCAACAGTTCTAAGCCCTCAGATGTAGCGTGCATCAGAAATCGCTTGGGTGTTGGCACTTTGGGAGGTGGTGTGTGCCGGGAGTGAGAGTGAGATTGAACCTGAGAATGTGTGTTGGGAGTGCTGGGAGGCAACGCAAAGGCAGATGGGGAGAGTGCGTTTGGCTGTGAAAGCGGTGTGAAGGGAAGGTGAGGACCAGCAACAGCTCTAAGCCCTTAGGCCTATCGTATGGGAGAAATGGCTTGGACGTTTGCACTTTGGGAGGTGGTCTGTGCCGGTAGACTCGGGCGGGGCCGGAGGGGGCAGAGGCCGAGCAGCCTGAGGAGAAATGGGGGAGGGGGGGAGCGGGGTGGGGGGGGGCGGGGAGCTGCAGGGGCGGGGGCGGGAGGAGAAGGAGAAGGAGAAGGAGGAGCAGGTATTTCCCCGTGTGGGTGGGCCTGGGGGCAGGGACCTGGAGACCTCAGTGCCCTGGGCCCCAGCATGGCCCAGCTCCCCAGCCCAGCCCCGAGTGCTCAGCCCCAGGGCCAAGGCCACAGGCAGGGTCCGAGTGGTTCCTGCTGCTGCCCCGAGGGTCGCCAGCCCGAGCCCTGAGAGCTGGAGGTGGGTGTCTGATGTGCGCAGGGCAGGGGAAGGCGGAGTGGCCTCCTCTCCAAGAGAGGGCTGCAGGCTGTGGAGCGGGCATGCTGTGGTGGGGACAGAGCAGGTGCCTTTGCTGTCCCCAGGCCTGCATGTGGGTCTCGTGCTCATGGACGGCCCCGTCTCTGTTGAGAGGCTTTGATAAATGGGGATTTGCAGGCATGGAGGTTGTTTCTCCCTCCAGGTGAGAGGGACTTTGTTGTCAGAGGAGCAAGTGTGGAGTGCTGGTGGTTGGATGCAGCTCCCTTGGGAGATGGTTGCGCCCCTCTCTTGGCCCCAAGGTCTGATTTGTGCCTTTCCCCCCACGCAAGCTGTGCTGCTGGCTTTTGGGAAATGGGGCTCCAGAGGGTGGATGGTTTTACCACAGCCGGGAAGTTCCAATCAACCTGTCAGGGATTTTTTTCTTCCTGGTTCTTGCAGTAACAGCTTTTGGTTTTTTTTAAAATGTATTATTGCCAAGGAAATGTGATCAAGGAAAGCACAGCATTTAGCTGTGCTTGCTGTCTGTGTGGATTGTGTCTGTCCTCAGCCACGTGCACAGTCGTTTTCAGCTGAGGAATGGGACTATTCCAGGGTGAAGTGAGCAGTCGGGATCCCAAGCCTGTTGTGTTTAAGGCAATGAGGTGGCAGTGTGCAGTTGGAGCTGTCTGTGTTGCTTCCCCTCTTGACTGCAGTGCTCCCCTCTAGCTGTCTGTAATACTCACTTCTGCTACACGGCTCCATCAGGTTTAAATTTCTGTAACTTGATGCTACACTTGGGAAGTGTTTTGACTTGATTGTTCACAGATTTGAAAATTCCCTGTTCAGGTCTCTCTACTTTCTTCTCCCCGGTGTTCCGCAGAACTGTATTTGTGTGCAGGGTCTGCAGAGTCTGTGTTTCCTCCCCGTGGTGAGGAAAATCTGGATGTGAAAAAGAAATCGATAGTGATTCTGCAAAGACCCCTTGTTTGTGCTCGTTCTCCCGTTCAGTTGCCTGTTGTGGGTTCTTAAATGATGTGAGTTACTCTGAGCCTTAGCAGTCCCTTGTGTGCATCCCTGCACTCCGGAGGTGCATCAGAAACTCTGGGCATTGCTTATGTCAGGCAAGTAACCATAGCCCTTTCTGAAAAACAGCTCTTGGGTGAGTTAGTTCCTGGCCCACAACAGAAGGGTTTCTGTTTGCATCTGCAGGAACTCAGGAGCAAACCCTGCTGACAGAAGGCCTGAGAAGAAAGGGAAGACTAGAGGGAGAAGAACAGATGAGTAGAGTTGCCCCAGATGGTGTCTGACCTCCTGGCCCGGTGACTCTGGGTAAGGGTGCTCTCAGGGAGTTTTCTAACCTTTTCCAGTGCTTGCCAGCAGAGAACTGTCGTCCCTGGGGGAAGAGCGGCACCCCCCCTTCTTTGTGCACCGTCCCCCCAGGATCTTGTCACGCTGCTTAACCTCCCGCGCAAATAGAAGTGGCCGATAGTTGACTTCTTTGAGGAGGCTGGGGTGGGCACAAGGAGGATCCCAGGAGCAGACTTCATTCAGGTCCTCAAAGGGGTGTGTAGAGAGCAGAACGGGAGTGAACTGCTGCCACTGCCATATGTCCTTGTGTGCAGAGCTGGGGTGGTTCCAGTGGAGGAAATGGTGGTGGTTCAGCAAGGAGCACTTTCTCTTGTCTTACCGTCAGAGGACGATTCCCACAGTCTGGAAAGCTGGATGGGAAGTGGATGGCAAGGATGCGAGAAGTGGGATGTCATGTAGAGTGGGTTGTGGGAGTGAGGGTACCTGTTGCCTCATGGTCTCCAAAGAGAGTCGCTGCTCATCCTGTGTCTGCCCAGATCCTGCTGCAGACACTGAACTGGCATCACGTTTCCCAGTGTCGATACTTGACCTTTCCACCACCAGTCTCGTATATATATTCCCATTGTGCTGCCTTCCAGCACATATCTGTGCAGCACTGCTGACCCTGAGCTTCACTTCCCGCAGGGTACAGCGGTACGGAGCTGTGAGGAGCATGCTCATGTCTACAAGGGTTCAGCAGTGCAGGTGCTGACTGATATTCTAATGCAAGCCAAAATAAGCCGTCTTGAAAGGCAGGGGCTGGGAAGTTTGGCATGTTACCAGGCGAGAGGTCTGCAGAAGGCAGCAAAAGCCCGGTAAAGCCCAGTAAAGCTGTTAGTGCTTAAACCTGACCAGGTTTTCTTTGTGCTGTGCTCCTGTGCAGAACAAGAGCAAATCTCATCCCACCTTCGTGTGGGGCAAGCCTTGATGCTTCTGTGCTCACACGGCCCTTTTCTGTCTTGGTTGCTAGAGCAAAGTTGCCATGAGAGACAAGGCTCAGGAGGACCTGGTCATCTTGTTGATTTCCTTGAAGCGGGGGAATTTTACAAGCAGTGGAGATGTGACTGAAGGTGCAGACCAGTGCCTGGAGATGAGGAAAGGCCAATGCAGTGAGAGCAGAAGAGGTGAGAGGAGCACAGTGTGCCGGGAGAGCATCTCTGTATCCTCATTGACGGGAGATGCCAGAGTGGATGCAGAGTATGGTTCCCTGAGACCATATAGCAGCCTATAGCAGAGTGGTCAGGAGAAGACTGCTGGGGAAGAGCTGGAGAAGCCAGGGGATGTGCAATGCTGCAGGCAGCCCAATGGCAGGAGAGAGGTTATTCAGTCCTTTGGGTTGGTCTCAAAATGTGAAGCCTGAGGTGTAGCGTCCTGTACTGAGTTTTGGGGGTTAGCATTGATCCTCCAGCTGATCCAAAGCAGACCGTTTCTGCAGCTGTGGGTGGCAGCTGGAAAACAGAGGTCCAGAAGGCCTTGCTTTTTAAAAGCTAACCCAGAGCAGAAGGCTTGTCATGGTACCTGTGTGGTCTTGAACTGCAGTTTTCACATGTTTGAGAGAAGAGGCATTTGGCTGCCGGTTTGTAGTACCGACTGTTTTGCAGGTTCAACATACTTTGTAAGCGTGGAAGAGACCTGAGCATGGACAGGCAATGCTTCAGGCAACTGCAAAGTAGAGGTGGGGGCAGTGTGTAGTATTTCTGTCAGGACCAAAAGCTAAAGGATGTTTCCATTCAAAGAGGCGAGTCTGTTGGGAGCTCCAGTCTCCAAAATTGCAAACCCCATGTGTTAAACAGTTCTCAGCCCTGATGTTTCTTTCTGCTACTCTCTAATGCAATTTCTCTGGGCTTTTTGTTTGCTTGGGTTTTAGTCTCTGGTAGGTGTCCAAGCTCAGTTCCATCAAAGCACTTGCAAACCTGCTACTCGCCCACCTTCTGCTGGGGGCCAAGCCAAAGGAAGAAGCCTCGTGCTTGTATCAAGCCCAACGCAAAATTAAAGCACTGAGAAGTTCCCCGAGTCAGCCCTGAGCCAGAGTGCAGGTATCTAAGCTGCGATGAGGTGGAAGAGCCTGGAAAACATTTCATCGGCAGGAGGCAATGGAAGAAGGCAGGGTGTATATGGCACCTGGGATTACGTGGTAGGCTCAGTTTTGTTAGTGGATCAGTACTGTACTTGAACATTGACTAAGCCCCAGGTCAGAGCAGAAATTCTTGTTACTAATCGCAGGTGCCAGAGCACTCGTTCTGCTCTCTCCTCCCTGGTTCATTAATTTAGTCTTTTGTGTATATGCAGGGCCTTGATAATGCTACTGTGTGGGCACCATGTATGTGAGTGGCAGGTTTTCTGTGTGACTGATGTTTCTTTTAAACAGGAACATCTTGATATGTACTCCCCAGGAACTAAGGAAGTGCAACAAACTGATGAAGAAAGAGGTGCCAGTGAAGGAGGGAGTGTAGGTTAGTTCTGGTTTTAAATGTTCTTGGCTGTGTTCTAGCCAAAAGCCTTGGCTTAAACAGCTGAAATGAGCTGAACCACTGGGTATTTTTCATCCCTACACAACTCTGTATTGCTACAGACATTACCAGCCATAGTCATGGACTCTGAGCCTGTACTGTAGCAAGGTCAAAGCAGGTGTTAAAAAAATTTTAAAAAGTGTGCTTTTCCAAGATGCTTACAAGATTGAAAAGAAGAGATGTCTGTGGGCAGGTGGGAATATCCAGAAATGGGCAGTGTCACCTGGAATGAGGAAGAGTGATGTGGGTCCAGCTGTAGCATGCCAGTTTTCATGGCCTTGAGCAGCAGAGCAAGGATTTTGAGGCAGCAAGGCCGTCTGCCAGGGTGTGTGAACAGCTCTTCGCGAGCATGGGGATGGCGATGGGAGAAGACAGTGCTGTTCCTGTTGGTGTGTAGCAGGTGACAGTCAGTGGAAGCTGCTGTCAGGACGTGTAATTAGGAGCCGTTGTCGTGGTACTCGGTGGGAAATAGCATGAGGGAGGAGGCTAAGGCATGAAAGGCCGCATTAACTGATGTGTGAAGTGAGGGGAACAACGGGACGGTGTTAAGGAGACTGTTAGTTGCGATGAAGGCAGTGAGTGAGATGATGCTTGTAGGAGCTTTCTGAGTGAGTGAGAATGTGGCAGGAGTGCATGTAAGGAGAGAAAAGGTTGTGGCAGGAGTTGAGCTGATGAGAACTCAAGCAGGAGCTGATTTGGGCGGTGTCTGGCGAAGTCGTCATCTTGTATGTGTTGCACAGAGTGCGTAAGGCCTGACTGCTGGCAAGGAAAGGAGCGTGAAAGGAGTGTTGGAGTGCCAAGGAATGGGGATAGATGTGATCCCAGAGTCATTTCTCCATTTTCCATGGGCTGTCTGTATAACCCCATGTAACTCATCTTGCATTCAGAAAGAAGTGGCAGCCTTTTGGTGAATGGAGGGGAAAAAAAAAAAAGAAGAGGTAACGTGTGGCAGAGCTAGAACATGGAGTGAGATTACCATGCTTAGTCTGACCATTCTAGAGTATTAGAAACATTTCCTTGAGACACTTTGCCAAAAGGTGCCCCCCCCCCTGCCACCGTTCCTCTCCAGTTTTATTGCTGGGCGTGATGTCATATGGTCTGGAATATCCCTTTGGTCAGTTGGGGTGAGCTGTCCCGGCTGTGTCCCCTCCCAACTTTCTGTGCACCTGCAGGGTCAGACAGCAGGAAGGAGCTCCCCGCGGCATGCTGGCTGCTGTAGTCAGACACGGCATGCAGATAAGAAAGTATTTGCCCCTGTAACTGTATACTTTGCGTCCTGGCACCTTGCATCAGTTGGCATGGGCCAGTTGCAAATTCTTTGTGACACCGTCTTGGGGCTCAGCTGTGGGCAGGGGTTTTGCTGGGTGTGGTCCAGGCAGCGCTGGACAAGGCTGTAGAGGGGTGGGAGCGAGCTGGGCAGCCGATGCAGCACAAGCTCCGGGATCTCACTGTGTGAGCCCTGGCCAGCAATGGCCGCTCGCCAGCCCGGTGTGAGCTGGGTTTTGCGTGCTCAGCCAGTCCCTGCCTGGCCCCCTGGGGTGGCCGCAGCTCCTTGCCAGGGCTGGATCCGGCTCCCTGGCTGTGATGCTGGTGCTGGGGCAGTGATGGTGATGCTGGTACCGGGGCGGTGATGGAGGCCTCCATCCTCCCGGCGTTGATGCAAATCAGCGTGGTTTCTCCCATGCGCGCCCACCACCCAGAGTGATGCCCCATCTGCCCACGCTCTTGGTGGCCATCCCCAGCCCAGCTCAGGCACCTGTGGGGTGGGCAGGGGCTGTGTTAACCCCCGCACCCCACCTCCCACTGAGCAAATGACCGCAGGCAGAGAGAGGCACTGCAAAGCGAACAGCCAACACTTTTAATAAAATAGGAAGAAGCAGGGATGTGGGAGAGGGCTGGGGCTGGGGCTGGAGCAGGTGGGTGCAGGTCTCTGCCTCCGGATCTCCCCCTGCGTGTGGGTGCTGCGGGGGACTGTGCTGGACCGGTGGCTATGGGTAGCCATTGCTGTCGGCTATCTCCATGTCGATCTCCCTCTGCACAAAAAACTGCAGCTGGCCCAGTGACATCTGCATGGCCGCCCACTGCCGCTGCTCCTGGGCCAGCTTCTTCATGTGCTCGCGCTCGGGCCGCTGCTGGGGTGTGATGGGCACTGACTCCTCCTGCTCCTCCAGCGGGGTGGGCGCAGCTGCGAGGCCCCCCGAGGGCCCGAGGGCCGGCACAGGGTCGTCAGGGGAGCGTGGCAGCCTCGGCGGCATGCGCAGGTGCTGGGGCAGCCCCTCGCATGGGGTTTGGCCCGCCGTGGGCGACAGGCGCAGCCATCTCGGCTGCTTGGGTTTGGCGGCAGCCCCGGTGCGTGCCTTGCTGCTTGATGCCACCACCGGTGCAGTGTCCTTCCTGCCATCAGCTGCCTTGGAGGCAGCTGGCCCCACGCTGGGTCTCGGGGCTGTGGGCAGGGGCTTGGGGAGGCTGGGGGGCATGTGGGGGCTGGGCTGGGTCTCCGGGTCCGGTGGTTGGTGCACCGGCCCCACCAGCTTGACTCTTTGCCCCAGTGGGTGTAGGCACTGGATGGAGCTCAGCAAGTGTGCCCTCAGGTCGTTGCGGGGTGTCCTTAGCCCCTGTGGCGTTTTGGCCTGGACTTTTTTGCGCAGCGGCCTGTCCCAGGCTCGCATGTTGAGGGGATCCACGCTCTGCACCTTCTCGATGAGCAGCGGGCGGGGCAGGCAGGCAAGTGGCGGGCGTGGGGTGCTTTGCCCCCCGGTGTCCCCAGGGATTCCGGGTTGCTTGAGCACTGAGGTGGGTATGTCTGGGTCCTCAGGTGCCATGCGCTTGCTGCTGCCTGCTTTTTGCCTGCTACTGCCCGCCTGCTGCCCACTGCCGCCTGCCGCCACGCCGTCCCTGCCCAGCTTCCCCTCCCCCAGGGTTTTGGATTGTTTTGCCACCTGGCACAGCACCATCTTCTTCTTGGGTGGCACGTTGTCCTGCGGGGAGGTCTCTTGCGCCTTGGGGGTGCCCGTGCCATCGAGGGTGTTGAGCCAGGCGAGCGTGTCGTTGGTGTTGGTGTCAGCTGCCTGCTGAGGAAAGGGCTCGGCGAAGGGGTCTGGCCCCTGCTTGGGCAGGTCCGCAGGCTTCTCCGGGGCCGCCAGGGTGGTCACCACTGCTGAAAAAGCAAACAAAGGCAACCGAAAGCCCGGGGCGATGCAAGCTTTCCTTGGTGCGGGCCGCCCTCCCGCAGGTTCTGCCACCCCCAGTTCTCACCTTTGGGTTTGGTTGTGGTTGTGCTGGTCAGTGGAGCCAGGGTGGTCTGGTAGGGCCTGGCCACCGCGTCGCTGTTCTCGACGGCCGCTGCGTCCTTCTTAAAGGTCTGCGATGGCTTCTGGGCGCTGCTGGGCAGGGCGTGGAGTGCAGCGGGGCCCTGCACCCAGTGCTGAGCTGCGGGGCAGTGGGGGGCCGGGGCGGTGGGGCAGGCAGGGATGTGCAGCGGGCAGGAGCCCGTGGGGTTCAGGGGCTCGCCCTGGCCCATGGCCCCTGGCCCCAGCCCCATCGGCTGTTGGGGCAGCAGCATCCCTGTCACCACTGGCTGTCCCCAGCCATAGGCAGTGGACCAGGGAGCAGCCACGGTGGGGTACTGCACCATGGTGGGGAGCTGCACCCCATGGGGGACCTGTGCCCCATGGGGGAGCTGCAGCACGGTGGGGAGCTGCACCCTGGGGGGAAGTGGCATCACATGCGGCAGCTGCACCCCCTGCCCCGGGGCCCCCAGGGGCCCTGGCACCCCCTGCCAGCCGCTGTCCTGGGCCAGCTGGAAGGTGACAGTGTGGAGCTGGGCAGGCTCAGAGGACACCATCAGCCCCGGGACAGAAGGCAGCACACGGGCAGTGACTGGTAGCAGCATGGCTGGGGCGGTGAAGCTCATGCTGTGCACCTCCGATGCCATTGGCAGGCGGAGAGGAAACGTCCCTGTCGGGGGAAGCAAAGAGGGGTGATGGGGTGAGATACTGGTGGGCAGAGCCGTATGGGGGATTACCTGGAGGGCAGGAGCACCAGGAGGAGCAGGAGCCTGCTGCTGTACCTGCCATGGCGGTTGGTCGGTGTGGGGTTTGTTGGGGACAAACAGCATTGTGGGGGGGGGCGTCCCCATGGCGATGGTTCTGCCAGCACCTGCTTCATCCAGCCTTGCGATGGTTTGATTTGTCATACCACAACGACTTCCCATCTCAATGATTTCCCTGCCTGCTGATGATTTCGTGTCTGTTTGTAAAAAGCTGAAAGGGAAGCAAATATTCATTTACATCTCCTTTAAGCAAGGCGAAATTGAACAAGGCTAACTTTACTTTTCAAATACTTTCGCTGTTGTCATGGAAGCTTACAACTCTTTAGAGACAACCTGGCACATTCAGGTCACACTTTTGTTTAACGTGATTGCCTCACTTGCAAATTGATGTGAACACTGAAGTACTTGAAATATGGATACTCTTGAGTCGTTCATATATCTGTATGGTGATTTATTTTAGGGTTGGTAGCATTTACAGGAATGCAAAAAAAAAAAAATTATTCTGTGGAGGCATTTGTTCATGTGTCTACTGAAGTTTCATATTACCTTTTTGTAAATGTTTTTCTGCCTCTAGGCTGTGAACAACTTCAGAAACGGAACTGGCTACAAGAAAAGGCTTCCTAAGCAGATTCAGCAGCAACAGCAGCAGCAGCCGCCACCAACACCACTCCTGACACCTCCTACTGCTCTGGTGAGTGCCACTCAACTGTCTAAACCTTCCACTCTGACAATCAGCATTTTTTTGGAAGAAGAAGGTAAGTTTTATTTCAACATATGCGCTGATTGTGGTATTTTCGTAGAGCTTATTTTCCAACTGTTTGCATTTATTCACAAGGGCTACCAGGATCCTGTACAAAGACAGCCAGCATTAGCAAGTGTTCTGGGCCCCCAAGGACAACCAATATCCACAGCTGGTAAGTGTCTATAACTTCAGGATTTCCTTAAAAGAATTATCTTCAGACCAACTGAATGGGATTTTGGGGTTTTTTTTGTCTCCCCACTCCAATAGGTCATCCAATGACAGCCAGAACAATTTGCTCAGCAGGTGTCAGACCACGTTGGGAACTGTGAGTATTCTACAGAAATTCAAGAGATGACTACTTGTAACCTGTTAAACAAGGCTGTAACATAGGACTTATACAGCAGCTGGTTTATAATGAACTGAGTATGCACAGATCGCTGTGGAGAATACAAGCAGTAATTAATTTTTAGGTGTCTTAATTTGAATTGGCTTTAAGAAAGGGGATATGTGCTTGCAGTAAGATTATTTAAAACAAAACTCCAGTACAGGACGGAAAAGAGGACTCTGAAAAATGAACTCTTTTTGAGGAAAACATAATTACATATAAAAATTGGCATTTTAAAATTGAGCTTTACTGTCTTGAGGCTAAATCATGTTTTCTTGATGTTTGATACTGCATGGGTGCTGTTAAGATTTGCTCTTTTTGCATCTTACTGCAACAAAAATGATTTGCACTGCATGTAGTCGCAGAGGAGTGAAAAATTCCTGTTCCCATACCAGTAGAGGCCAGTATACACCACCAGAAATCAATCAACAGCTGTGGTAGTTCATGAGAGAGAAGTGAGTGGAAATAGACTTACCCTTCCTGGATGTTTTTACACTAACAAAGCAGCAGCTGTTGTGTCTTGTAAGCAGAAACTCTTACATGTCATCAAGTTCTTCACTCTGCAGTAGCATCACATCAGCAGCTGAAAGAAGCTTTGCCATTAGCATATGGGAGAGGAAAAAAAAATAACCCAAACCAAACTTGGGAGGAAAAAACCTGGGGAGAATGACTGTTTTGAATTATCTTCATTATTTTTTTCTGTGTTGTGTTTTCCTTAAGGTCCAAGTCTCCCTGTAGGGCTTCATCTTACTCTAGAAGTTCATATAGCGACTCCAAGTCAAGGTCTGGTTCTTCCCGCACTCGCTCCTCCTCTCGAACATTTAGACGTTCCCATCCTCGCTCCTACTCGCGATCGCCACCGTATCCAAGAAGAGGCAAAGGGAAGAGTGGCAGCTCTCATTCTAGGTCAAGGGCACATGGTTATCACAGGTCAAGGTCCAGGTCACCCCCATCCAGAAGATCCCATTCATGGTCAAGATCTCCAGTATTTAGAGCCCAGTCTCCCACTAAATGGACAACACCTCAAGGGCAAGGAGAAAGGGAGTATTTTAAGAGACACAGAGAAGTTCCACCATACGATAAGAAAGCTCCCTATGGCAGATCTGCTGCCTTCCGACATCCATCTGAAAAGGAAAGATACAGCGCGTGGGAGAGGAAGGTGGACACCAATCATGAAAAATCTGCTCACATGGAACCTGCTGTGAAAAAAGTGAAGAAGGAGTAGCCAGATACAGACAGTGTTAGAACATCTTCCTCTTAAAAGGATGAGAATACTTTGATAGTATCCTGTAAAGAGTAGTTCCCATTTTGGGAAGCTAGAAGGGGAGTACCTTTTGGGGAGGGGGGTGTTGCAGAAGCCATTCTGGAACATGGACAGTTGCATGGCTATTTTTCTCTTTGTTTACTAGCTATACTTTACTAGTTATACTTTGTGTATAAACACAAATCACATGTTCATAAATAAAGCTAACATTCTTTTAGCCTCGTGTATTCCCTGGCACGTCTGTCTTACATTTCTAAGTAGCATCTTACCATAAGGGAACAGAGAAATCTCAAAAAAAAAAAATTAAAAAACAGGAAAAATCGTGGAGTGGGAGGGAAGACTTAGTCTTAGTTAGAACTAATTCAAGTAAATGAGAGAGAAAGCAAACACATTTCCTTCTTGTTTGCTCTGACTGTCCCTGATTTGGGCTGTGGGTGGCTGTTGGGAGGGTGGAAGCCTTGCATCTCTCTTTAGAAGTCCTCTCTCCCTCCCCCTGTCAAAGCACTGCAGCCTCAGGTGCTTTCTAGTCTTGGAGACACAATTAGCTTCATTCTTAAAGCTACCTCAGGTCTTGGTCTACAGGGTGCGGTTTTGGGTTTGCTTTGGTTTCATTTAGTTTCTTTTTTTTTTTTTTTTTTTTTTCATACGTGTATCCTTGTATGAATTTCAAACCAGAAGCTGGATCTTAGTGTGGCAGGAATAAATCACTGGAAAGCTTGCTAATTCTTGTTGAACAGTAAAACAGCAAACCTAAAATTAGTGAAGATTTTTTTAAAAAAAGATGCACAAAGCTTATACTTTTGAGTATTTCTTCATTGTCTTGCTCTTCTGTTAGCTGTCATTCTACACTTGCAAATTTGTGCTGCCGTCCTGCTGTTACTGCAGCCAAAGCAAGAAAGTGGATCCTTTTTGGTTTAGTATGACTATTTCAGTAAGTGAAAGGATCTCTGGTTGGCATTTGTCCTTAGAGGCTGCAGAAGTGCAGAGTCATGCCCATTGTTTTAGTGCCATCAAGCACAGCTGTGATCCTTCCTGGCTGAATTTTGAGTTTAGCCAAGCTATTGGGTTTTAGGAAACCACTGTAATTTACATGCAGCACTGCAGCAGTGAGATTAGCCTTTTCCTGCTATTTTCTGTCCCCTTCCCCACTTGCTTTGTGTTAGTTTCTGTTTAGTCTTCTGTTGGAAGTGGGAGTTAATACATTGACTGTCAGTTCTGGGTTTTGGGGTTTGTCTTTTCTTTTTCTATTTTTTTTTCCCAATTCTTCTGCATTATTATCTTCGGGTTTCATCCAAGTTGCATACATCGCCTGAGGATGGAAACATTTACCCTGCTCCTGGGAGCAGGGAGGGCTCAGGAGCATATCTGAAATGCTTGTACAGCAGGGCAGGCAGTGTGAGAAACAACCAAGCTGAACTGGAAGCCTGGGTCCATTCCCAGAGCTAGGATATCATTGGTATCAGTGAGACTTGGTGGGGCAGCCAGGTGTCAGCTACAGCTGCTCACATGCTGGAGTGCAGGGCAGTCCTGGGAGAAAAGCAGGAGCCAGGCACGTGCGTTGCATTTGCTGAGCAGGGCTGGGTCCCCGGAGGGCAGAGAGCAGTGGCTTGAAGAATGGCAGCCTCAAAGGGCGTGCAAGGTGCGGGAGCTTCCTGCTGCCACCCTGGCTTGTGGGGATAGAGCTGAGGCACCCAGCTGAGTGCAGCCTGGTCCCTAGGATGGCAGGGCAGGCTCTGCCTGAAAGTGGAAGAGCTGCTCTCAGGGCCCTTGAGGCGTAGCATGGCTTCATGGGCACCAGAGCTGGGCCCCAAACCAACTGGCTCAAGGCTGCTTTGGATTTTGGAATGGACCTGAAGGTGGTGCCCAGTATCTGCTCAGAGCAGACAGAAGGCGGCCTTAGAGCAGACAGCTTGTCTCCTGTGGATACTCTGCTATTGCAGCCCCAGATTTTGCAGGTGGTTAAGGGGGATTGATGTGAGAGGTGGCCACACTTGACAGAAAATTGAAGGAAGAGTTGTGGTCACTTTGGGGAGAGGAATCTGGCAGAGACAGCAGTACCCAGGAAACCCCATCAGTAATGGCATGGAAGTCCAAGACGACCTAGCTAACAGCGCCTGAATGACCACATCTGTTCCCAGGTGTGGCAAACATGGGAGCAAGGGTGGGGGGAAATAAGCAGGGGTAGGTCCCTTGTTTGGGAGGAGGCAAGGGTGGAGAAAGGCGGGAGTCAAGGAAGCTGAGGGGGGTGTACAAGCAAATGACCACAGGCAGAGAGAGGCACTGCAAAGTGAACAGCCAACTCTTGTAATGAATTAAACAAGAAGCTGGGATCTTGAAAACTGAAACTAAGTCCCTCTTTTCAGCTGAGGGAGGGAGCATCAGTGATGGCTTCAGGCTGTGTCACAGCAGGTTCCCCTGCAGCCCCAGGGACAACACAAGGGAGCCCAGAGGGGCAGAGCAAGTGCTGCCTTGGGCTGGTGCTGTGCTGCTGAGCTGGGCCGGGCTCCTGGGACACAGGCAGCTCCTGGCAAGCGGGCAGCGCTGCAGAGAGACAGCTCTGCCCAGGAGCAGCTCCTGTGCCAAGCGCAGCAGGGCTGAGCGCAGTGCCTGCAGGCAGGGAGGGGAGAGGAGGGAGGCAGAGAGAGGTTAAAGGCAGTGTGGGGTGGGAGGATGCTGAGAGCTCACTGCAGGAGAGATCTTCACAGCCCTTGACATGGTAAGTCACTGGCTGTAGGACAATACCGGTGCAGTTCCTGGAGGGATCTCCTGAAGCTGGTACATCCCACAGCTTACAGGATCTTACAGGATACAGTCATCTGACACAGTTGAACAGCCAGGACTGGTCCCTGTCCCTGCCCACTGCTGCAGAATAGGGCTGACTTCTCAAGAGCCTGTGGGCAGATGCCCTGCTCCTCATGGCCCACACGGCCAGCACCAACCAGGGCTTCAGGCACAGAGCTCAAGGAAGGTCTGCTAGAAACAGAAAAGGGTGTCTATGTATGACAGGGGGAGTGTCTATGGGAAATGGCTTTCATTTTGCTCAGAGAAGTCTCCCCTAACTTGTCACTATCTTTTTCTCCAATGACAGTCCCCATGCCCAGAGGCAGCAGATGTCCAACAGCAGCTCCATCACTGAGTTCCTCCTCCTGGTGTTTGCAGACACGCGGGAGCTGCAGCTCCTGCACTTCTGGCTCTTCCTGGGCATCTACGTGACTGCCCTCCTGGGCAACGGCCCCATCATCACCACCACAGCCTGTGACCACCGCCTCCACACCCCCATGTACTTCTTCCTCCTCAAGCTCTCCCTCCTTGACCTGGTCTGCATCTCCACCACTGTGCCTAAAGCCATGGCCAATTCCCTGTGGGACTCCAGGGCCATCTCCTACTTGGGATGTGCTGCCCAACTCTGTCTGTCTGTCTTTTTCATTTCAGCAGAGTTTTTTCTTCTCACTGTCATGGCCTATGACCACTATGTTGCCATCTGCAAACCCCTGCACTACGGCACTCTGCTGGGCAGCAGAGCTTGTGTCCACCTGGCAGAGCATGGCAAGCTGAAAAGTCCTTCACTAGCATAAGCAATACTTAGCAACAACTAAAACACCAGCGTGTTATCAACATTCTTCTCATCCTAAATCCAAAACACAGCACTATGCCAGCTACTAGGAAGAAAATTAACTCTATTCCAGCTGAAACCAGGACCGTATCTATATATACACACCTTAATAAGCTGGGTCAGAGAAATACATCCAGAAGAGTCATCAATCTGTTCACAAAACATTAAACACATATTCAAGTTCTACAATCAAAACACAGCAATAGTTCACCTCTACTGTAGCCTGAAAGGCTGCATTGTATCCTCTGAGTGTCACTGAAAGAGGCATTTCCAACCCAGTGTAATCTGTATTTGTTCAAAAAAGTGTCCAAACCTGTGACAGCTCCAGAGTGCCTCTGTGGTTAATGAGAAGAAACCAAACTCACCAAACCCGCCTGAGATCAACTTACTGCTCCAGACTATCTCAGAGAGGGACCCTTGTCAAATGCTCACAACTGCTTAAGAGTCAAAGGGGTAAGGAAGCTGCCAATTTTCAGCTAAAAAGGAATTTATGAGAATAAATTGCAACCACACTCCTCCCTCCCAGCTACCTATGGAACAGCTTGCAGGAATGAAGTCCTCAGGCCACTGGTTCGTAATGGACTGCTGTGTTTGTTGAGAACTAATGACTGGAGGGCAATTTTTCCACAAGGAAAAAGGGGAACTCTTCGCTTGCTCCTTTTCCAGTATACTCAAGTCTATTATGCCACAAGCAGCACTTAAGCTTACACTAGTAAAACATTACCAGAAAGACACTTGAATCACTGCTTATTATGCCTGAAGTTGTACACAAGCGTAGAATAACATTTCACAATGTAAAATGAACAGCTCTCCTCAAGGGGTCACTAACTGGATCAGAAGAGAGTAAAACCCTTCCTTGGAAAATGCTCTTGTCCTTTTGTACCTAATGCAGTGGAAGAATTCAAGGGAGCAGTTTTAGCAGACTCTGGGGAAAAAAATCTCTACATGCAGAAGATGATTCCTCACTCCAGTTCATCATTCCTTCTCTATATGTTTAGAATCATACGGTGGTACACTAAAGAAAGGCTTAACTTCTGGGAAATTAAAGCAGCATCCAACCCTGAAGTCACCCAGCTCCAAAAGCATACTGCAGGCAGAAGTGAAGACAAATGACAGGGATTTTACCCACAAATGCACCAGGCTCTAACCTTGTGCCAAAATTTATACACTGGGGTTTAGGTATTTTCATTTGCAGACAAACTATTCAACTAAACTGCTTCATCTGAGAAAGTGGAAAGATCAAATGCAGAACTTTACAATAGCACTTTGTGTAGCAACGATGTTTAATTTCACGGCAATCTATGAAAGACATTTATTCACTCAGAGGGGCCCAAAGAATATCACTTCAATCATACAGTTTTAGGAACAAACACCCAGGTATTTAAGGACATGGAAAGGAATCATTTAGCTGCACAGAACTGTCCTCAAAACATATGGGATACGTGGCTCATCGTATTTGTTTGAACACCCAAATCAAAAGTAAGAAACAGTACCAAGTTGAACAATAATGGTTTCTCAGGGGGTTTTCATCACATTTTCAAAAACAATTAGGCAAAAAAAAAGTGTTTAAAAACAACAGCTAAGTGATACAATGTGAAAATGGCAAAAAAATGCACTCCAGACAATTTGTATTGCAAGAATCAAAAAGCACACAACAACCGATACAAACATACAAACTATTATGCTGAATCAAATACATTCTATTTACAACATATACTCTGTTTTACTGCAAAAGAGATGAAATTACTGTTTGGAAAATTAATACAAGGCTACATTGTTTAGAATTAAGTGCCGTGTGTAGAAAAACAGTGCGAGACTGTGGTTTTACATACTGGTTTTGATGGTCCACGCACTGGCTCCGTTCGACTTCTGCAAGAAGAAATGGAGGTGATCAGAACTTAAAATAGAGCACGTACCTCCTGAAGATGAGGAAGTACAAGGAAATGCTTGAGATTATCACAGAGTGGTTTCTTCGTACATTTCCCTTCAAGAACGTACTACAAGGCAAGTAATGCATTTTTGAAGGCCTCTCCACCATTACAGCATACGGTCAGCATTCCCAAACATTAACCACTCTACCAGCAGTTTCTGCAATGTTTCCAGACAGAGGAATCAAAAGCTAATCTGCACGGCTAGTTTTCAACGTTACAACAGCAGTGCCATTCTTTCCTCGTCCCCACACACAGGGATTTAGTTGAGCTTTGATGCCAGCAGCATCTGTCCTCTCACTTTAGGGCAGCATTACAATACCAGGAGAGGGTGCCACCCAACCAGAAACGGAGGATGCATTCACAAGGCAGCACTGAGCATCCATACTTAAATTAACCCCCCAAACAAGGCCATGTTTATAAGCACAATGCTGTGGCGTCCACAATTACTCAGTAGTGCCTGAAAGCACTGCAACAACTGCTGCAGTAACATGCCCAAAGTTTACAGGCAGAGCCACACAAATTCAGGGTTTTTGGCTGGCAAGTGCATCACAGGCACCAGGATGCTGCTGTACTGTTTGTTCAAGACACACTGTAACTCATCAGTATACTTTATTTATGGGGAACCCACATCAGAAGGACATGGCAAAACCACAAGCTAATAACACCTACTAACTGTGGTGGAGAGGCCTATCTTTAAGAAGGCTGGAAAACATGACCATTCAAACAATGCTAATGTAGCTGATACACAACTGGACTCTGTGAATACAGAAATGACAGCAATAATGCTGTAGGCAGCATTGCATTTGAGTGTCTGTCATTTTAATCAATACGCCTGATTCTCTGTCCTCTCTAAATCTTAGGAATACAGAACTAAAACCTGGAGCACAGATATCAGCTTAGGGTAAAAACAGACTTAGAAAGAGAACTAGCAACAGTTGGCAACGTGCTAAACTGCTTCCTGCATTTCAGGTTTGGAAAGGATTAACTATTCCTTCATCGTACTCGCACAAAAGGCAATACACTTTGGGATATTGTTCTTTTTCTCTTGCCTGAAATGGATGTTGTCTTTAGGAAACTGATACGAATCCCTTATGAATGGAACTTCTTGTTTGCACGGTTCGCCAGCTGGCAACCCTTGGTCTTTCCTCTACAGCTAGGATGCAAAACCCCCAGCCTTGGGGCATAAGAATACCTGCCATATCCCACCCTCCCTCCCCCAAAGGCAAGAAAGAGTCAAACCCCAACAATCAGACACTTCTGAGATGGGAACAAGTTCTGAGTTCCCACTACGATGTGGCTCTGTCTTTACTATAAAAACAATAAAAGCAAACAGACATAGCAAGGAATCTCTCCAGACAGAGGAAACAGGATCTACATCCTGGGTATCAGCAAAATCAAGCCCCTGAACAAGCCCAAGAGTATCATCTTAAAAGTTACCATTGCTGCAGTTGGAACCCTGTGTCCCAGCAGGCCTGAACATGGAAGTTGACTTTGGGACAGATACATTCAGCTATCAGAAGTCCTGGTTAACAGGGGAGGTCCCTGATGACTGGAGGCTTGCCAATGTGACGCCCATCTACAAGAAGGGCCAGAAGGAGGACCCGGGAAACTACAGGCCTGTCAGCCTGACCTCGGTGCTGGGAAAGATTATGGAGCGGTTCATCTTGAGTGAACTCAACAGGCAAGTGCAGGTCAACCAGGGGATCAGGACCAGCCAGCATGGGTTCATGAAAGGCAGGTCCTGCTTGACCAAGCTGATCTTTTATGACCTGGTGACCCACCTGGTAGATGATGGAAAGGCTGTGGATGTCATTTACCTGGACTTTAGCAAAGCCTTCGACACAGTCTCCCATAGTATTCTCCTTGGGAAGCTGGCAGCTCATGACTTCGACGGGCATAGTCTTCGCTGGGTTAAAAACTGGTTGGGTGGCCGAGCCCAGAGAGTAGTGGTGAATGGAGCTAAGTCCAGTTGGCAGCCGGTCACGAGCGGTGTTCCCCAGGGCTCTGTTTTGGGGCCAGCCTTGTTTAATATCTTTATCAATGATCTGGGTGAGGGGATTGAGTGCACCCTCAGTAAGTTTGCAGATGACACCAAGTTGGGTGGGAGTGTCAATCTGCTGGAGGGTAGGATGGCCCTGCAGAGGGACCTGGACAGGCTGGACCGATGGGCCGAGGCCGACTGTATGAGGTTTAACAAGGCCAAGTGCCGGGTCCTGCACTTCGGGCACAACAGCCCCATGCAACGCTACAGGCTTGGGGAAGAGTGGCTGGAAAGCTGCCTGGCTGAAAAGGACCTGGGGGTGTTGGTTGACAGCCAGCTGAACATGAGCCAGCAGTGTGCCCAGGTGGCCAAGAAGGCCAACAGCATCCTGGCTTGTATCAGGAATAGTGTGGCCAGCAGGAGCAGGGAGGTGATTGTTCCCCTGTACTTAGCACTGGTGAGGCCACACCTGGAATCCTGTGTCCAGTTTTGGGCCCCTCAATACAAGAAAGACATTGAGGTGCTGGAGCGTGTTCAGAGAAGGGCAACAAGGCTGGTGAAGGGTCTAGGGAACAGGCCTTATGAGGAGCAGCTGAGGGAACTGGGATTGTTTAGCTTAGAGAAGAGGAGGCTGAGGGGAGACCTTATTGCTCTCTACAACTACCTGAAAGGAGGTTGTAGTGAGGTGGGTGTTGGTCTCTTCTCCCATGTAGTTAGCAATAGGACAAGAGGAAATGGGCTCAAGCTGCGCCAGGGGAGGTTTAGGTTGGAAATTAGGAAAAATTTCTTTACAGAAAGGGTGGTCAAGAATTGGAAGAGGCTGCCCAGAGAGGTGGTGGAGTCACCATCCCTGGAAGTGTTCAAAAAACGGGTAGATGTGGCACTTTGGGACATGGTTTAGTCTAGTCTACCCTTGATTGGTTTAGTGTGGACTTGGTAGTGTAGGTTAATGGTTGGACTGGATGATCTTAAAGGTCTTTTCCAACCTAAATGATTCTATGATTCTATGATTACAATCTACCCCATGACAACAAAAATTAACAGTGGCTTTAACAACAAAGATGCAATCTGAATGCCTCTGTAAACTAATATATCCACAAAAGCAGCTAACACACTGAAAGCCCTAACAAAGGGTACAATGCTGTATGGATACTTACACAACACAGGTTTTGCTGGTACCTTTGACTCCTCCAACAGGGATTCTCCTAACAATCACCGATGAGTTCTTAGCAATCAGGGCATTATCATCTGTGTATTCTGAAAACAACACAAATGCAGACAAAAACTGTAGTCACTTTGTAAGAATGTATAGTACTATGACATTACACATCACTTCAGGGAATCCCTTCACAGGTATGAAAGCAAAACTTTAGAGGTAACATTGTGCTTTTAACATCTCAACACACTAACGGGACATTCCTAGGAGTCTTCAGATTTGGTCATCAAACACAAGCAGCAAAATCATTTCTGTTCTTTTAAAACAGTTTGTTGTTTGCCAACAGCACAATGGTCTCCAAGGTCACTCAGGACTGACAGAACACAGAAGACAGCCTGCCATCTGCATTAAGACCAGGTCAGAGGCCCAGCTGGGGTTTGTTGTTTACGTTGGTCTGTTGTATTTTGCCTGAGAAGCAGAATAGCACATGCTCCAAGTGTTTTCAGTCAGAATGTTACAGGGCAGGAAAGAGCATTCCAGAATCCTGAGCCCTCGAGTTTACAGTTCTTCCACAATCCTGTGAGAACATCTATTCCAAAAGACAGGTCAAGAAATTCAGATCAAATTAAGAGGAGGCAAGTTGAAATGCATCATTCCTGAGTACAGGCTTTTTGAAGAGAACTCTGCCTTTATAGAACATGCCTCTAGAGTAAGCATGGAAGAGGACACCCCTGCCCCCCCTGCTATTTAAAATAGGACCCAACCATCCAGTATAGCTTCCCAGCATCTTCAAAAGAGTCCATCAGATCATTTTTTCCACTGACATTTAAAATCCTGTTACCTTTTAGCGAGTTTAAGCATCTACATCTGATGAATAAAAACTGAAATTCATGGTTATGCATTTCAAGCAAAAATTTGGTATACGTATACATTACACTGAAATGTATTCTCTAGCTTTGCTCTGAAAACCACAGGGAGATTTTTGTGTTTTCACATGGAAAACACCCTTAAGAAAGCTTCAGGAAGCACCTCTGTCACTAATACACCAAGTTTAATATTTTAGACTCCTTTTACAAAGGTCAAAGGGCAACACAACCGACCTAGAGGAGGATCTGGTCACTGGTGAACAAGAGGGATGCTCTTTAAAGCATGACAGATACTCCTTCTTTAACCTCACCTTTAGGGAACACCACGCTTAACAGAACCTAGGGAAGCAGACACTTTTTCTTCACCGCATTCTGAGTACGGATGAAAACAAAGCAACACACTTTGTAAAACTGGTATGATGTATATTGCAGTAACACTTTATGGGGTAAAATCTTTATGAGCATCATTTTCTCTTCTAAAACTTTGCTTTCTGTTCCTCACCTTCTGTAACAGAATCCACGTTTGGCCTATTTCAAAACATTTTTTCTCCTGGGGATAATAACTGGGCTCCATCACAGTTTATGACCATCCATCAGTCTGGTTTTAAGGCTCTGTTTGACACAGACCCAACTATTCCAGTAGTGACGCCAGCCAGTTGGCCATTCAGCCTGCTAGCATTCATGAAGCTGACAGTACCTTAGCAATTGAAGACAAAATTCAGAGACCCTTCTGCAGAAAAGCCCTTCAGGCAAATTAACCATTTTTCAAAAGCTCTTGACAATTTCATTCAATAGAAATAGAAAAATTCAAGACTCCTGAAATGTATCTCTATCTACGCGTGTCATGCAATCCAATGGCACCCCTAGGACCCCTAACATTGTGCTCTTAAGTCTCTTCACAGACATTCTCCTGAACATAGTTTAAATATCTTGTCGTGGTTTAACCCCAGTCGGCAACTAAGCACCACAGAGCCGCTCACTCACCCTCCCCTCACACCCCACAGGGATGGGGGAGAGAATTGCAGGGGAAAAAAAAGTAAAACCCCTGGGTTGAGATAAAGGTGGTTTAACAGGGCAGCAGAGGAAGAGAAATAGTAATACTACTGCTACTAATGAGAAAAGAACACACAAAGCACAAAGTGATGCCCTTTGTGATGCTGTTGCTCACCACCTGCTGACCGATGCCCAGCCCATCCCTGAGCAGCAATCGCTGAGCCCCAGCCAACTCCCCCCACTTTCTATACTGAGCATGACGCCCTATGGTATGGAACAGCCCTCTGGCCAGTTTGGGTCAGCTCTCCTGGCTCTGCCCCCTCACAGCTTCTTCTGCACCTGGCAGAGCATGGGAAGCGGAAAAGTCCTTGACTGCCACAAACACTCCTGAGCAACAACTACAACATCAGTGTGCTATCAACATTATTCTCATGCTCTCATTCTCAATCCAAACCACAGCACCACACCAGCTACTAGGGAGAAAACCAACTCTGTCCCAGACAAAACCAGGACACATCTGCAGATAAACAGGGAGCTTTAGGTGCCCAAGGCCCCGCGCCCGCCACCCCCATGCACCTTTGTTGGTCTGGGCGTTGCTGATCTGCAGGTCGCAGTTGGTCGCCTTCAGCTTCTCGCGGCCCATGATCTGGCGCTTGAGGTCACACAGGGGGATGTGGAGGCCACTGAAGGTGACCGCATCATAGCTCAGCTGGGAGGAGAACTTGTAGTGGACGCACGGCATGCTCCTCCTCACAGCCCAGCGGGCGGCCACACGATGGGGAGTGGCCCCCGCGGCCCCGGCTCCTCCTCCGCTCCCTCTCTCACATGCAGCGCTCCCAGGCCCGACCGCTCGCTATGGCCACTCGGGCGCCCGGCCTCAGCATTCCACCCAGGGGTTTCCTGGATGACAAGTGCACAGGCTGCCTCCAGTGCCTCATGTCACCCAGCGTGTTACGGCAAAAGGCCTGCATCATGGGGGCACGGCAGCCCCACCCTCTTCCTCCTAACCCTGAGCTCTCCCTAAAGGCAATCGCCA
Organism: Pelecanus crispus; assembly: GCF_030463565.1. Classification (NCBI taxonomy): domain Eukaryota; kingdom Metazoa; phylum Chordata; class Aves; order Pelecaniformes; family Pelecanidae; genus Pelecanus; species Pelecanus crispus. The sequence continues at coordinate 193,036 of NW_027461483.1, read as the reverse complement.
TTCCTCCACACCTTCTTCCAAAACCTTCCCGTCTACCACATCCACTGAGCGGGCAAGGGAGATTCTCCAGAAGCCCTTACGTGAAACCCATTCGAATAAGCCAGCCCGCTGGCCATTTTTTTCCTGGAGGGAGTTCATCCAGCCCTGCACACTGCTGCATAACGTGGATGTTTGCAGAGAGATTCACTTGCTTTTCTGCAGGAAGCCACAATCAAACTAAAGGTAATGGTAAGAGTTTGGCTGCCACTACGGGCCCAGAGCATCCTGATTGCTCTGAGTCATCTCCTCTGGGTCCCAGCCTTACTGGTTTACCTGAACAGCCCAATCCGGCACATGCTAACCCTTGCACAGGAAATCATCTGCATCATTCAGACTTACCTGAAGATTAGACTACCCTATTTGCACAACTACCAGGGCAATACTGGATAGGTGAAGAAAGGGCATTCCAGGATTTACCCTCCACCTGAGCTGAAAAGGGGATTCTAAGTGCATTAATACCTTCCGCACAGGTTAGAACCGCTATCTCTTCTGCCTCTGGAGGTCGTAGCTACTGATAGTTATGGGAAGAAGTGTTACAGCCCTCTGATGGAATGTGGCACTAAGTTCCCCCTGTCTGTAACAGCTTTTATCCCTCGTTTATGGGTTGCAAAACTAGAAAGAGCTATTGTGAATGTGTCAAGAGAATTAGAAAAAGCCATTAATGAAACCGCAGGGAGTATTACAGCCCTACAGGAACAAATCAACTTATCACCACAAATGCTAATACAGAATTGATTAGCCTGAGACCACCTTTTAGCAGCACAGGACACAGTGTGTGCATTGTTGAATCACAGCTGCTGGGCTGTTTATGTAAATCAAGACCAGAAAAATGAAACTGATTGAAAAAAAAGAAAAAGACTCATTTAACTGTATGACATGAAGTAAGGCACGGATCTTCCCTAAATCTCTTTGGCTGGTTAACCTCTTGGCTCCCAAGCTCAGGTAGAGGACTGTGAACTAAAAGGATTTGGGTTGTTGCATTCACTATCGTATTTTGCTTTGTAATTGTATGTGTGTGTTTATAGTGTTGTATACCTTATGCACTCAATTTCCGGCTTATAAAATGAATAGTATAGTGTGAGCCTGATGGTCCAAAGAAAAGGAAGTAAAATCTCATTCCCTAACTATTGTACCAATTAGTCTTTAGACTATGAACTTGTATGAACTTTCTTAAGATACATCGAGCTGACACTGTATACTGCACCGCCATGGTTCAGCCAGCGTGCCCAATGACCCCAGCTCTCTGCAAGGAGAAGGACAGCCCCCACCCTGAAGAACAAAGCACACCCCTGCACTGCCCAGATCATGCCAGCATCCCAGCCCCTCCCACACCTCTGGGAAACCCTCCCCTTCTCTGGCAGCAGAGACAAGGAGCTGCAGCAAGACCCACTCCAGGGACGTCTGGATCAAGAAAGCAGCAGATACATGATGACGACACAGAGACAGAGTTGCTTTGCAAAACAGCAGCGTGTGTGTGTGTGCGTGTTCAGTAACGATGTGTCAAATTGCGTTGGACCTCAATGCTTGAATGGTCTAAGAACCACGTGTCAGACCACATTCGGGCTGCGCCAGTTTGAATGGGACAGCTTGTGCGCACGAATGCAAGAATTCCTCTTGTAATGCTGTACTTTGCCTCCCAGCCTCTCTCGTCGGTCGGCACGGGCCACTTGCCAAATTTTCCTGACAGCTCCCCAGCATGGCCACACGGTACCAGCACTGGTTCCACCACACTTGGGTGCAGCATCTTCCCCCTCTGGGGCAGAGACGGGGAGGGAAAACACAAGCCAAAAGCACCCCATCCTCACTACCGGGGCGGGATGGGGCAGCACACATATGTCGGCATCGCAGGGCCACCGGTGGTGGCCCCATGCCTGCCCCTTGGAGAGGAAATTCACCTCCCCGCAGAAAGCATGCTTGGGATGGGAAACTGTTGGGGTGGGAAACAGGGCTGATGCAATCATGGTTGGGATGGGAAGCCATCATCGGGATGGGAAATCACCATTGGGATGGGAAACCATCATGGGTATGGATGGGAAACTATGGTGGGGATGGGAAATCAGCATTGAGGACAAAATCATCAGCAGGCAGGGAAATCATTGAGATGGGAAGTCGTTGTGGTATGACAAATCAAACCATCGCAAGGCTGGATGAAGCAGGTGCTGGCGGAACCATTGCCATGGGGACGCCCCCCCCCACAATGCTGTTTGTCCCCAACAAACCCCACACCGACCAACCGCCATGGCAGGTACAGCAGCAGGCTCCTGCTCCTCCTGGTGCTCCTGCCCCCCAGGTAACTCCCCAGACGGCTCTGCCCACCAATATCTCACCCCATCACCCCTCTTTGCTTCCCCCAACAGGGAGGTTCCCTCTCCGCCTGCCCATGGCATCGGAGGTATCCAGCATCACATTCACCACCCCGGCCATGCTGCCACCGGTCACTGCCTGTGTGCTGCCTTCTGTCCCGGGGCTGACACTGTCCTCTGAGCCTGCCCAGCTCCACACTGTCACCTACCAGCTGGCCCAGGGCAGCGTCTGCCAGGGAGTGCCAGGGCCCCTGGGGGCCCCGGGGCAGGGGGTGCAGCTCCATCGCGCGGTGCCGCTTCCCCCCGGGGTGCAGCTCCCCACCGTGGTGCAGCTCCCCCATGGGGTGCAGCTCCCCACCGTGGCTGCTCCCTTGCCCTCTGCCTACAGCTGGGGACAGCCGGTGGTGACAGGGATGCTGCTGCCCCACCAGCTGATGGAGCTGGGGATGGGGGCCATGGTCAAGGGGCAGCCCCTGAACCCCAACAGTTCCTGCTCGCTGCACGTCCCTGCCTGCCCCACCGCCCTGGCCCCCCGCCACCCCACGGCTCAGCTCTGGGTGCAGGGCCCCCCTGTGCTCCACACCCTGCCTGGCAGCACCCAGAAGCCATCGGAGGCCGCCAACAAGGACGCAGCGGCCATTGAAGATGGTGACCCTGCTGCCAGCCCCCACCAGCGTGCCCTGGCTCCGCTCACCAGCGGAACTGCAACAAAACCCAAAGGTGAGGTTTGGGGGGTAGCAGAGCCTGCAGGTGGGCGGCCAAGCTGAGGAAACCCTGCATCACCCTGGGGTTGGGTTGCCTTTGTTTGCTATTTCAGCAGTGGTGACCACCCCGGCAGCCCCAGGGAAGCCCACGGAGCTGTCCAAGCAGGGGCCATATGCCTTCACCAAAGGGATTCCTGAGCAGGTACAGAACACCACCGCCAACTATATGCTCACCTGGCTCAACAACATGGACAGCGAGGACACTGTCCCTGATGTCCCTGACAGCCCCAGCTTGACTGACTTCCTCCACCAGCTCCCCAGCCTCTCTGAGTATGCGGTAGATGGCGGCTGCCCCAAAGAGCAAGCAGCGGTGGCGGGTCTATGGGACAGCAAGGACACCGTCTCTGATGTCCCTGACTTGTCTGCTTTCCTCCAGGAGTTCCCCGACCTCTCCGAGTACGTGGCGGAGGGCGGCTGCCCCAAGGATTGAGTGGTGGCGGCAGGGCTGGGGGACAGCAAGGACACCCACCCTCATATCCTTGATTTCCCCAACAGCCTCACCACCAACGCTTTCCTCATTGAGTTCCGTGAATTCTTGGAGGACACGGCGGACAGCAAGTGCCACCAAGACCAAGCGGTCGTGGTGCGGCTAGGGGACAGCGAGAACACCACCTCTGCTGCCAGTGTCCCCAGTTTGACCACCAAGGTCCCTGACCTCTCCAAGTACGTGGCAGAGGGAGGCTGCCCTGAGGAGGGAGTGGTGGTGGTGGGGCTGGGGGATGGTGAGGACACCATCTCCGATGTCCCCAACATCCCCAACTTGACCTCCTCCCTCAACAACCTCCCCCACCTCTTGGACTACAGGGCAGAGGGCGGCTGCAGCAGACAGCGAGTGGCGGCGGTGATGCCCCCGGCTGCCCCCCGGTGCCATCCGCCCCGCATGGACCAACTGCTGGAGGAGGCACTGTGGAGGCAGCCCCGGGTGCTTTTGACCCGCTTGCCACTGCCGCCGGGCACCGTATCCTGCCAAATGGTGGCCAGCTCAGGAGAGGCGGGCGGCAAGAAGGCCAAGCGCTCCGTACCAGCCAGCACCTGCAAGACGCAACATGCAAGAGTGAGTGCCCCACGGGACACCATCCCACCAAAGAAAAAGAAGATGGTGGTGGTGTGCCGGGTGGCCAAACACTCAAATACTCTCTTGCAGAGGAAGATGGACGGGGACGGCGATGCAGCAGGCGGCAGCGGGCAGCAGGCAGGAAGCAGCAAGCGGAGAGCATCCGAATCCAACAACGTCCCCGCCAAGCAACCTAGAACCCGGGGCGATGCCAGGGGTAAAGGTCCTTTGTGCAGCAGGAGGGGACAGGTTTAATGCAGCCAGTCCACCAAAACCCTGCAGCATGGAGTCCTTAAACCATGGGCCTGGGGCTCCGGCCCCGCGCCCAGCCCAGGGACCCTCCCCCAGCCCAGTCTACTGAACTGTGCGGCTGCTAAAAGGAACCACCGCCCCGAAACAGCATCCCCACCGCGGCCTGGTACCAACACCCCTGCTACCGCCATCTCTGCCCCTTCCTGCCGCTGACAGCCCCACTGCCAGCATCCCCACCGCAGGCGGGAAACAGCGTCCCTAGGAACAGCATCCACACCACAGGGCTGAGGACACCCCGCAACGACCTGAGGGCACTTGCTGAGCTCCATCCAGAGTTTCCACCCGCTGGGGCAAAGAGTGAAGGTGGTGGGGCTGGGACACCAACTGCCCGACCTGGAGCCACAGCCCGGCCCCAGCGTGACCCCCAGACTCCCCAAGACCCTGCCCGCGGCCCCGAGATGCAGCGTGGCTGACTCCAAGCCCCTGCCTCAGGCAGGAAGGAGACAGCACTGGAGGCAGCATCGAGCAGCAAGGCACACACTGGGGCTTCTGCCAAACCCAAGCAGCCAAGCTGGCTGCGCCTGTCGCCCATGGTGGGCCAAACCCCACGCGAGGGGCTGCCCCAGCACCTGCACATGCTGCCGTGGCTGCCACGCACCCCCACCCACCCCGTGCTGGCCCTCGGGGGCCTCACGGCTGCGCCCACCCCACTGGAGGAGCAGGAGGAGTTGGTGCTCATCACACCCCAGCAGCGGCCCGAGCGCGAGCGCAGGAAGAAGCTGGCCAGGAGCAGTGGCAGTGGGCGGCGCTGCACATGTCACTGGGCCAGCTGCAGTTTTTGTGCAGAGCGAGATCAACATGGAGATAGCCGACAGCAATGGCTACCCATAGCCACCGGTCCAGCACAGTCCCCCGCAGCACCCACACGCAGGGGGAGATCCGGAGGCAGAGACCTGCACCCACCTGCTCCAGCCCCAGCCCCAGCCCTCTCCCACATCCCTGCTTCTTCCTTATTTTATTAAAAGTGTTGGCTGTTCGCTTTGCAGCGCCTCTCTCTGCCTGCGGTCATTTGCTCAGTGGGAGGTGGGGCACGGGGGCTAACACAGCCCCTTCCCACCCCACAGATGCCTGAGCTGGGCTGGGGATGGCCACCGAGAGGGTGGGGAGAGGGGGCATCACTCCGGGTGGTGGGCGCCCGTGGGAGAAACCACGCTGATTTGCACCAACGCCGGGAGGATGGAGGCCTCCATCACCGCCCCAGCACCAGCATCACAGCCGGTGAGCCAGATCCGGCCCTGGCAAGGAGCTGCGGCCACCCCAGGGGGCCAGGCAGGGACTGGCTGAGCGCGCAAAACGCAGCTGGCACCTGGCCGGCGAGTGGCCATAGCTGCGTGGGCTCACACAGTGAGATCCCGGAGCTTGTGCTGCATCGGCTGCCCAGCTCGCTCCCACCCCTCTACGGCCTTGTCCGGCGCTGCCTGGACCTCACCCAGCAAAACCCCCTGCCCACAGCTGAGCCCCAAGACGGTGTCACAAAGAATTCGCAACCGGCCCATGCCGACCAAGGCGAGAGGCCAGGATGCAAAGTATACAATTAGAGGGGCAAGTACTTTTTCATCTGCGTGCCATGTCCCAGCCCAACTGGGGCACTCCAAATGTGCTTTTACACAGCCTTCTTATACCCTTCCATTGTTCACGTACAAGACAACTTGACTCTTCACTAGCACCCACGCTCCCAATTACTAATCCTAGCCAAACTTTGCAAAGCAACTCTGGCTTTGCAGCATTCTCGCCGCTTGTCTATTCATCCAGATGTCCCTGGAGTCAGTCTTGCTGGAGTTACTGATCTATGATGCCAGACCATGCTGGGAGCCTTTCAAAGACGTCTCAGAGAGGCTAGGACGCTGGCATTATCTGGTTGACCTGGGCTATCCTTTAGCCTTCATGGACAGCTCTAAGCTTCCCAGATGCAAAGTCCTTCTTCCCAGGGACAGGCTGGCCTTTCCTTTGTTTCACTTCAGCATGAGCAATATCAGAGTCTCCAAGGAAAACTCCACTACCTCCTCACATTACAGAGTCTCACTTGACATCATCATATATATCTACAAAGTTAACACACTTCCATACTATAAAGACTGGTTGATTAAATAATTGGGGAAGGGAATTGTCAGAACGTGCCCTGTGGGTCCCACCAGCCAGGGCCCCAAAAACCCACTGACAGGGGGATGGAGAGCCAGCAAGGATGCCACCCGGGGAGGATCGGTCTCCTTGAGTGACTACATTTGCCGCTGCAAATCACAAATTCCCCTGCAGCACTCAGGGCATTTCAGCGTCCCTGGAAGAGCCATCCCGTGGCGTTTCATCTCACTTCATCTCTGCCATTCCCTAGACCAACATGGCTGACCAGCAGCCCCGTGCCCCACGACTACGGCTGCCGGCATGCCGCGGGGAGCTCCTTCCTGCTGTCTGACCCTGCAGGTGCACAGAAAGTTGGGAGGGGACACAGCCGGGACAGCTCACCCCAACTGACCAAAGGGATATTCCAGACCATATGACATCACGCCCAGCAATAAAACTGGAGAGGAACGGTGGCAGGGGGGGGGCCACCTTTTGGCAAAGTGTCTCAAGGAAATGTTTCTAATACTCTAGAATGGTCAGACTAAGCATGGTAATCTCACTCCATGTTCTAGCTCTGCCACACGTTACCTCTTCTTTTTTTTTTTTTCCCCTCCATTCACCAAAAGGCTGCCACTTCTTTCTGAATGCAAGATGAGTTACATGGGGTTATACAGACAGCCCATGGAAAATGGAGAAATGACTCTGGGATCACATCTATCCCCATTCCTTGGCACTCCAACACTCCTTTCACGCTCCTTTCCTTGCCAGCAGTCAGGCCTTACGCACTCTGTGCAACACATACAAGATGACGACTTCGCCAGACACCGCCCAAATCAGCTCCTGCTTGAGTTCTCATCAGCTCAACTCCTGCCGCAACCTTTTCTCTCCTTACATGCACTCCTGCCACATTCTCACTCACTCAGAAAGCTCCTACAAGCATCATCTCACTCACTGCCTTCATCGCAACTAACAGTCTCCTTAACACCGTCCCGTTGTTCCCCTCACTTCACACATCAGTTAATGCGGCCTTTCATGCCTTAGCCTCCTCCCTCATGCTATTTCCCACCGAGTACCACGACAACGGCTCCTAATTACACGTCCTGACAGCAGCTTCCACTGACTGTCACCTGCTACACACCAACAGGAACAGCACTGTCTTCTCCCATCGCCATCCCCATGCTCGCGAAGAGCTGTTCACACACCCTGGCAGACGGCCTTGCTGCCTCAAAATCCTTGCTCTGCTGCTCAAGGCCATGAAAACTGGCATGCTACAGCTGGACCCACATCACTCTTCCTCATTCCAGGTGACACTGCCCATTTCTGGATATTCCCACCTGCCCACAGACATCTCTTCTTTTCAATCTTGTAAGCATCTTGGAAAAGCACACTTTTTAAAATTTTTTTAACACCTGCTTTGACCTTGCTACAGTACAGGCTCAGAGTCCATGACTATGGCTGGTAATGTCTGTAGCAATACAGAGTTGTGTAGGGATGAAAAATACCCAGTGGTTCAGCTCATTTCAGCTGTTTAAGCCAAGGCTTTTGGCTAGAACACAGCCAAGAACATTTAAAACCAGAACTAACCTACACTCCCTCCTTCACTGGCACCTCTTTCTTCATCAGTTTGTTGCACTTCCTTAGTTCCTGGGGAGTACATATCAAGATGTTCCTGTTTAAAAGAAACATCAGTCACACAGAAAACCTGCCACTCACATACATGGTGCCCACACAGTAGCATTATCAAGGCCCTGCATATACACAAAAGACTAAATTAATGAACCAGGGAGGAGAGAGCAGAACGAGTGCTCTGGCACCTGCGATTAGTAACAAGAATTTCTGCTCTGACCTGGGGCTTAGTCAATGTTCAAGTACAGTACTGATCCACTAACAAAACTGAGCCTACCACGTAATCCCAGGTGCCATATACACCCTGCCTTCTTCCATTGCCTCCTGCCGATGAAATGTTTTCCAGGCTCTTCCACCTCATCGCAGCTTAGATACCTGCACTCTGGCTCAGGGCTGACTCGGGGAACTTCTCAGTGCTTTAATTTTGCGTTGGGCTTGATACAAGCACGAGGCTTCTTCCTTCGCCTTGGCCCCCAGCAAGTGGCAGGCTTGCAAGTGCTTTGATGGAACTGAGCTTGGACACCTACCACAGACTAAAACCCAAGCAAACAAAAAGCCCAGAGAAACCGTGTTGGAGAGTAGCAGAAATAAACATCAGGGCTGAGCACTGTTTAACACACAGGGTTTAGAGTTTTGGAGACTGGAGCTCCCAACAGACTTGGCTCTTTGAATGGAAACATCCTTTAGCTCTTGATCCTGACAGAAATACTACAGACTGCCCCCACCTCTACTTTGCAGTTGCCTGAAGCGTTTGCTTGTCCACATCCAGTTCTCTTCCACGCTTACAAAGTATGTTGAACCAACCGCCCGACCCGGAGCCCCAGCCCGGCCCCAGTGTGCCCCCCAGACTCCCCAAGACCCTGCCCGTAGCCCCAAGACCCTGCCTGTAGCGCCAAGACCCAGCTCAGGGACGGCTGACTCCAAGCCCCCACCTCATGGCAGGAAGGAGATGGCACCAGAGGCGGCATTGAGCAGCAAGGCACGCACCGGGGCTGCCGCCAAACCCAGGCAGCTGAGCTGGCTGCGCCTGTCGCCCACGGGGGGCCAAACCCCACGCGAGGGGCTGCCCCAGCACCTGCGCATGCCACCGCAGCTGCCACGCACCCCCGACCACCCCATGCTGGCCCTCGGGGGCCTCGCAGCTGCGCCCACCCTACTGGAGGAGCAGGAGGAGTCGGTGCCCATCTCACCCAAGCAGCGGCCCAAGCGCAAGCACAGGAAGAAGCTGGCCCAGGAGCAGCAGCAGCGGGCGGCCCTGCACATGTCACTGGGCCAGCTGCAGTTTTTGTGCAGAGGGAGATCAACATGGAGATAGCCGACAGCAATGGCTACCCATAGCCACCGGTCCAGCACCGTCCCCCATAGCACCCACGCGCAGGGGGAGATCCGGAGGCAGAGACCTGCACCCACCCACTCCAGCCCCAGCCCCAGCCCTCTCCCACATCCCTGCTTCTTCCTTATTTTATTAAAAGTGTTGGCTGTTCGCTTTGCAGCGCCTCTCTCTGCCTGCGGTCATTTGCTCAGTGGGAGGTGGGGCACGGGGGCTAACGCAGCCCCTTCCCACCCCACAGATGCCTGAGCTGGGCTGGGGATGGCCACCGAGAGGGTGGGGAGAGGGGGTATCGCTCCGGGTGGTGGGCGCCCGTGGGAGAAACCACGCTGATTTGCACCAACGCTGGCAGGACGGAGGCCTCCATCACCGCCCCAGCACCAGCATCACCGCCCCGTCACACAGCTTCGCTTCACTGACAGCAAGACCAAGACTGACCTCTGGCCCATGGGAGCAGGTTCTTGACATTGGGTTTGCCATCAGGCCCACTTCTTCCTTTCTGCTCTTGATTTTCTTCACGAGGTCACGAGGCAAACAGCTCTCCTCCGCATGAAGATTCTGATCGCAGCTCTGAGAGGAAAGGATGTGGAACACCAGGCATTAAACACAGGCGCCACAAATACTCTGCATCAATCATCGTTAAAAATGTGATGTTCTATGTAAATCCACTGCAATATTAATGTTGTCATTTGTCATTAAGACCTGTGGCTTAAACCTGGAGATTTTCCCAAAAAATAAAGTGTGAAACTATACTATTGTATAGCTCCTCATTTACCAACAACAGATGGGAGGCACCTGTTGATTTTTTTTTAGAGATTAAGATTCAGTTTTACAGCATGTGTTATAACTGCTCTTGTAAGTAAAAGGCCTCTTTTCCCTACCTTTAGGCATACTAATTTAAATTATCAGGTTTAAATTTTCAGAGAGAAAAACCTTTAACTGCAAAAAGGGACATGGACCCAGCAGCGCAGAGCAGTGCCATGTGCAAACCACCACCCTACACACAGGGAAAGCACAACAAGTCAGATGTGGTACCGAATAATGCCAAAATAATGGCTCTTCACATCAGTTCTCTCTGTCATCAGCTTAGTCCTTTTAGTCAGACACAGAAATCAGAAGTGATTTCTTCTTCTTTTGCTGAAGTAGACTTTTAAGTAGATATTGCCAAAGAATGCAAAAACAACCAAAAAATGTTAAAGTAGGTTTCCCGTTAAGTCCACTACCTCTCACAAAACAGACAAATGGCTTCAAGAGATGCCTGCAAAGAAACTACATATGGAAGAGAACCCTGATAACTCCGGTACAAGCAGTCAATGTGGAAATGGCAGCACTGTCCCTCCTCCTGCTCTTCCTACGAGCTCTTCGCCAGCCATGTGAAGAGGCAAAACCAAGGATGATGGAATCAGATCTGACAAGAAATTCACCCCCCACTACCCAAAACGATCAAGAAATCTATTTGAAATACAGATTCACATCCACTAGCATGGATGATGAACCTCGTCCTAAGCACACGTTGTGCCTTGAGACAGGAGCTAAGGACTGCATGAAGTCACCACCACGAGCAGACGTTCAAACCTGAAGCATCCACAACACCCAGGCAAACCTCCACTATTTTGTCAGCAATGCTTCAAGTCACACGAAACTCAGTGCAGGACTTTACAAAATGTCACCAAAATTAATGACAGCAGCCTCTTTGCAGATTGCTTACTCAAAAGCAAAAACCAAAAAGCTATGTACCCTTGGGGAAACCCTTGTCCTTCTGTGCAGCTGGTGTATTCCCAGGGCTCTTCCTCAAGGCAGGAGAAATGACCATGCATTTGGAAGTCCACACAAACTCAGAAGCACATTTAGTCCTCTGGCTGTCATTACCGATGGGCCAGAAGTCCTCTCACCCCTCCCCAGAACTGCCCCTTAGTCATCTGGCAGTCATTCTCCATGGACCGCAAGTCCTCCATACCTACCTACCTGGCAACCTACCTACCGACTTGCCAGAAATGAGTCAGAGCACACCAGAGGTGACACTGCCTGACATGAAGTAGACATATTAGACCAGAAATGATGGTTTCAAGACAGAAAACACAACACAGTCCACCATAACAGCAAAAAAACAACCAGAAGAAACATCGCACACAAACCAAAGGCCCCATTCCAAACCCTAAAATCGCAAACAAACTGAAAAAAAAGGACTCTCCACAAAAAAAGACCACACAGAACACAAGGTAAGGTAAAAAAAACCTAACCCCAGGAACCAGGGACAACAAACCCAGATTCTCTCCTAACAGTAACACGCTTTAATTGTAACTTGCTTAAACTCTAGCATAACCCTGTCGCCCCATAACCCTAGCACACTGTAGCCCTAAGATATCAGAAAGCGGAACACAAACTCCCTGGAGATCTCTGCCAGGGCCTTCAGGTGGCCCCGGATCTCAGACATCATAACTCTGAAGTGGGAGTGAGATGGAGCCACCAGATGTCACCAGCATCCATCTTCACACACTGAAAAAGTGCCCAGGTTAAATGCTCCTGGGGAGAAAGGCTGAGGCACTCGGAGACTTTGAACCAGCCATCCATGACCACAGGGCTTCAGCTCATTGTTTCTGTGCCACAGCCACCAGGCAGATGACCCCATCCTACCTGCAAGACCCCTTGAGGCAGCCGTACTCAGCGCTGGGTGGCTGGATACAGCCTTTGCTCTATCGGGAGGTGCTTCTTGGGAGCAGGATCTCTCACGGGGTCACTGGGAAACCCTCCTCAGGCCTGGAGGCCTGAGAAACATCTCTGTGCTGCTCCATATCTCACCAAAACCAGGGGCAGAGGAAGGCTGTTCTGGTGGCCTCCAAGAGAACCAGCTCACCTGGGCTGCTCTGTGGCCACCGGCTGCCTTGGCTGTCAGGCGGGTCTCAGTATTGCTCTGCGATCAGCTGTCACCTCCCTGCAGGACGCTCTCCAGCACATGGTACATCTCCACTTGCTCACCCTGGGGACAAAGATCAAAAAAGAGTGTGGTGGTACATCTCCCCCCGCCGTTTTTCTGTTGTTTTTCCCCTTTACTTCAGCTGCTTTACAATCTCAGGAATTCCAGGCCACAGCTTTTGTGTAGCGAGTTGGTCAGTTAAGCGCCCCTTAATTGTACCAGAAACTCCTACATGGCTGGAGCAGAGAGCGGCTCTGTCCTTATCAAGATTCGTATTATGGCTAACGAGGAGAATGAGAACAAACAGCTACCGCAGACAGCCTTGAAACAGAGTGGTATCATCGCTGCTAGAATTCCAGCAACAAGCCGACCCGAATTGTGGCTCGGATGGAAATTTACTGGTGATTAAAGTCAATCATCTCACAATCCTATAAACGGCAGTCCTAAGTGAGGCCCTTTGAGCTCTCCTGGACCGCTGCAGGCCGCACCAGCATCTCCCTCCGATCAAAATGTCTCTGAGAGTCAGCAAAAACTAGCAGACTCCGAAAGTCTGCTGCTACCAGAACTCCATTGCCAGAGATCGACAATGGAGCCTGGGCTGCTGATATTCTTCACTCCTTGAGACTCTACTCTCACCCGTTGAGAAATGCCAAGGCATTAGACGTGAGTATTTCACTAAACTCGAGGGGAATTTTTAACAGGTATACTATTTTAACAGGTATACTATTTTCATACATGCATTTATAGTTGTAAGTGTGCACGCATGAATCAATTTAAGTAGTTTTATAGATGTATGATTTAATTTTAAAAGGAGTTTTATATTGCTGTACTATTCTTATAGCATTACTCTCCTAAACTGTTGACCAAGTCTGAGACTAAGAGTGGGCCCAGCCGCACCTGGGCTCCTCTCTGAGAAGGAGTTTAGAAAGCAAGGGGGTCTAGTCTAAACCTCGTGACTCAACGGGAGCCCCCCCCCCCTTGCTTTTATTCCATATATACACAATGCTTTTATGAATTGTTTTAACTTGTTGTGATTTAATTCTCTTTTATGTGCTTCTATGTAGTAATAGAGTGAACCTTGCCATCTTCGAATCTGTAACTAAGTCACTGTTTTGATCAATTTTGTCTAATCACTTTGTTAATCATTGATGATTGAGTGCTATTGAAAATATTATAATCAAATTCTGCAATTCGCTACAAGTAAATTCTAACTTTTACTAAATCAAACTGTGTAAAGTCACTCATTCATAGTGAATCGATATAATCAGCAGGATTCACAAACCTGCATTCGTGACAGAGAGCGATGGCGTTTGCTTTGTCCCCGTTCCCAGGGTGCCACAAGAGACCTGCCACCCCCAAATCACACGCTGGGTGCTGTGGACACAACGTTGGTACAAGCTGCAGACGTGGGTCAGGACGGCTGTGGGGAGCAGGCAAGGCATTCTGCGGTGTCCCCGGTCCTGGCAGAAAGCAGAGCTGGAGAGAACAGCGGGGGAAGCCCAGGGCGGACGGCGCTGGGGCCCAGCAGGGTGCAGCACCCACAGAAATGCCCGGCTCCTTGAGCCTTGGCCCCGGGGCTGCAGCACGGGGACAGCACCGGCTGCGACTTTGCTGGGAAAAGCCAGGCAGGGGGGACCCTCACACCCCACACGGGTACCCAGACCTGGGATTTGACAACCGGTCCCTCTGCCCATCGCTGCCATGGCATCCAGAAAGCAGCGCCGCTGGCCCTGGCATGGTCCGGAGCCATCTCCTGATGGATGAGTCTTTAATCAGCAGGTCTAAAGAGAGGAGAAATTGTCCCCCATTAACCCGTGCTCAAGGTTTTGCAGGCAGGAGGGTTTTTTGAGCTGCCTGGTGGTGCTGCTCCTGGGGAGCGCTCAAGAAACAAGGCGGCTGCCTGTACCTGCAGGCAGGCGGTGGAGCGTGCACAGCGGGAGCGAGCGGTGGTTTGCGCGGCTGTTGAATGGATTCAGGCTTGAAATGTGTCCAGCCTGGTATGCCTGGTTCCTTTTTCCTTGCAAGTTGAATTTAGAGCCTAAATAGTATTATTTTAAAAGCAAAACCAACAAGCAAACCAACAAAAAACCCAAAGCTGGGTGACTGTTTTCCTCCCAGCTGGGCTTTTCTCCCCACTCCTGGCCACTCTGCAAGGTGATGCCAATTATTAGGATGCAGGATTAGGCCCAAGGGCAGGGCTTTTGCAGGCAGCACATTCCTTGAGGCCCCCAGTAATGCAGTTCTTGGGGACTGCTCAAGAAATGGGGACAGTTGCCCATCATTGCTCTTTTGTGTCCCTCCCCATTGCTCTCTGTCCGTCTCCCTGCCCCCATTTTTTAATTCCTCCCTCTCTGTCTTTAGCCCATTGCTATTTTTTTCTTTCTTTTTCTTTCTCTGTCTGACTCCCTGTCTGTATTTTCTAATTCCTCCTTCTCTGTCCTGTTGCTATTTTCTTCTTTCTCTACATCTCTCTCATCTTTTCTATTGCCCTCTCCTGCTTCCTGGCTTTATTCTTCCTCTCTGTCCTGCAGCCTGTCCCCTCTTTCCTGCCTCTCTCCCCTGCTCAGCTGCCTCTGCTTCTCCCTTCTCTCTGGGCCTCCACCCTGCTCGCCAGCCCGTTTTGCTCCTCCTCCACCTCCATCCTGGAGGCCATTGCTCTACTGTCCTTCTCCACCTGCTTATCCTGATCCGCATCCCTCTGGCTCTCAGTCTCTCTGGATTGTTTCCCATCCTTCCCTTGCTCTCTGTCCAGCGCTCTCTCCCCTTCCTTTTCCCTCGCACCCTTTCCCCTTTCTCCCGCTGTCCTGATCCCTGTTCCGTTTCTCTCTCTCTCTGCTCTCCTGCTGCCTTTTCTCTCTCTCTGCTGCCCCACCCTGCTCCCTCACCCTGCCTGTGTCTGTGCACCCCTCTGTCCTCCTTCCTGCCCTTCTCCTTCTCTCTCTCCCTGTCCTGCTGCTTAGCGCTGTTTTCTTTCCTGCACCTCTCCAGCCCCTTGCCCTCCATCTCTTTCCCGCTCTACCCCTGTGCCAGCTCCTCACCAGTATTTTTCCTTCCTCCACTCCCTGCTCAGCTCCTCCCCTGTTCTCCTCGTCCCTCTGTCCGTCTCCCGTCCCTCTCTCCTCCCATCCCTCTCCGGCCACCCCACCACCCTGCCCCACCCCTCTCTGCTGCTCTCTCCCTCTCTCCTCCTCCTCCTCCCGGCTCCACCGGGACTCCAGGGCCGGGCCCGGGGCAGCCCCGGGGAGGCGGCAATGGGGCCTTGGGGGGAGCGGGGCCGGCCCCAGGGACGGTGTCCCCGCAGGGTCAAACAGCAGGACAGAGCGCCCGCAGTACGCCGGGAGCTGTAGTCCTGGGGCATGGGGCTGCTGAGCGGCCATGTTGGTTCCCAGGGCACGCCGGGAGCTGTAGTCCTAGGGCATGGGGCTACTGGGAGGCCATGTTGGTTCCCAGGGCACGCCGGGAGCTGTAGTCCTGGGGCACGGGGCTGCTGAGCGGCCATGTTGGTTCCCAGGGCACGCCGGGAGCTGTAGTCCTGGGGCACGGGGCTACTGGGAGGCCATGTTGGTTCCCAGGGCACGCCGGGAGCTGTAGTCCTGGGGCACGGGGCTGGCAGGCAGCCATGTCGGTCTCTGGAATGGCAGCAACCAAGCGAGTTGAAAGAGCATGGGACGGCTCTGCTGGGGATGCTGACATGCCCTGAGTGCTGCAGATCATTGATAAAGATATTAAATAAAATACTACATAATAAATATTAAAAGATATAATATTATAAATATAAATATATAAATATAAATATATAAAAATAAATATTAAATATTATATATTAAAAGATATCCAGATCATTGATAAAGATATTAAACAAGGCTGGCCCCAAAACAGAGCCCTGGGGAACACCGCTCGTGACCGGCTGCCAACTGGACTTAGCTCCATTCACCACTACTCTCTGGGCTCGGCCACCCAACCAGTTTTTAACCCAGCGAAGACTATGCCCATCGAAGTCATGAGCTGCCAGCTTCCCAAGGAGAATACTATGGGAGACTGTGTCGAAGGCTTTGCTAAAGTCCAGGTAAATGACATCCACAGCCTTTCCCTCATCCACTAGGCAGGTCAACAGGTCATAGAAGGAGATCAGGTTGGTCAAGCACGACCTGCCTTTCATAAACCCATGCTGGCTGGGCCCGATCCCCTGGTTGACCTGCACATGGCTGTTGAGCTCACTCAATATGAAATGCTCCATAATCTTTCCTGGCACTGAGGTCAGGCTGACAGGCCTGTAGTTTCCCGGGTCCTCCTTCTGGCCCTTCTTGTAGATGGGCGTCACATTGGCAAGCCTCCAGTCATCAGGGACCTTTCCCTGTTAACCAGGACTGCTGATAGATGATGGAGAGTGGCTTGGTAAGCTCCTCTGCCAGCTCCCTCAGTACTCTCGGGTGAATCCCATCCAGCCCCATAGACCTGTGAGCATCCAGGTGGTGTAGCAGGTCGTTAACTGCTTCCTCCTGGATTATGGGGGCTTCATTCTGCTCTCCATCCCTGTCTTCCAGCTCAGGGGGCTGAATGCCCTGGGGATAACTGGTCTGGCTATTAAAGACAGAGGCAAAGAAGGCATGAAGTACCTCAGCCTTTTCCTCATACTTGGTGGCAATGCTCCCCCCTGCATCCAATAAAGGATGGAGATTCTCCTTGGCTCGCTTTTTGTTGTTAATGTATTTGTAGAAACATTTTTTATTATCTCTTACAACAGTGGCCAGATTGAGTTCTAGCTGGGCTTTTGCGTTTCTAATTTCCTCTCTGCATGACCTAACGAGATCCCTGTATTCTTCTTGAGTTCCCTGCCCCTTCTTCCAAAGGTGGTAAACTCTCCTTTTTTCCCTGAGTCCCAGCAAAAGCTCCCTGTTCAGCCAGGCTGGTCATGTTCCCTGATGGTTCGTCTTACGGCACATGGGGACAGCCTGCTCCTGCACCTTTAAGACTTCCTTGTTGAAGAACCCCCAGCCTTCCTGGACCCCTTTGCCCTTCAGGACTGCCTCCCAAGGGACTTTCCCAACCAGCGTCCCGAACAGGCCAAAGTCTGCCCTCTGGAAGTCCATGGTAGTGGTTTTGCTGGCCTCCTCCTTGCTTTGCCAAGAATCAAAAACTCTATCATATCATATTATGGTCACTAAGCCCAAGATGGCCTCCAACCGCGACATCTCCCATGAGTCCTTCTCTGTTTGTAAACAGCAGGTCAAGCGAGGCACCACCCCTGGTAGGCTCACTTACCAGCTATGTCAGGAAGTTATCTTCCACGCACTCCAGGAACCTCCAAGACTGTTTGCTGTGTTGTATTTCCAGCAGATGTCTGGCAAGTTGAAGTCCCCCACAAGAACAAGGGCTAGCGATTGTGAGACTTCTGCCATCTGCTTATAGAATGCTTCATCTATCTCTACACCCTGGTTGGGTAGTCTATAACAGACTCCCAGCACGACGTCTGCCTTGTTGGCCTTCCCCAAGGATGAGGGCATCCTTACCCATAAGCACTCAACCTTATCATCACAATTGTTAAGCTCTATACAATTGAAACACTCCCTAACATACAGAGCCACCCCACTGCCTCTCCTTCCTTGCCTCTATCTCTTCTGAAGAGCTTATAGCCATCCAGTGCAGCACTCCAGTCATGAGAGTCGTCCCACCACGTTTCTGTGATGGCGACTATGTCATAGCCATCCTGCTGCACAAGGGCTTCCAGCTCCTCCTGCTTGTTGCCCATGCTGCATGCATTGGTGTAGATGCACTTGAGATGGGCTATTGATTTCACCCCCAATGTTGCCATGCCACCCTTGGGCTCCTCTCTAGCGAGCCTCCTTATATCCCCTTCCCCCTTCGAACCTAGTTTAAAGACCTCTCGATGAGCCCTGCCAACTCATGAGCGAGGATCCTTTTCCCTGTTGGAGATAGCTGAACTCCATCTGCCTCCAGCAGGCCTGGTGCTGTGTAAACCTCCCCATGATCGAAAAAAACAAAATTCCACCGATGGTACCAGCCTCTGAGCCACCTGTTAATCAGCTGAGCTTTCCTATTCCTTTCAGTATTCTTCCCTGCCGCTGACAGGATTGAGGAAAACACTACCTGTGCTCCCTCCCGATCCTTCAACCAATTGTCCCAGTGCCCTGAAGTCCCTTTTGATCGCTTTTGGACTTCTCTCTGCAACCTCATCACTGCCAACCTGCATAACGAACAGCAGGTAAGAATCAGAGGGCTGTACCCGATCGGGGAGTTTCTTAGTAACGTCTCTAACGTGGGCCCCAGGGAGGCAGCAGACTTTCCTGGGGGATGGGTCTGGTCGGAATATTGGGCCCCCTGTTCCCCACAGGAGGGAATCGCCTATGACAGTTACCCTCCTTTTTTTCTTAACAGAAGCAGTCATAATGCGTGGGGCTGACTCACTTGCCCTAGGCAACCCCCTGGATGGACCGTCACCTACATCCTCATTTGCCTGGCCCTCAAAGTACCAGAGCCCCACATTTGTTGTGTAAGGGCAACTGGGAAGGTAAGGGAGGCCGGGAGGGGATTCGCCTGCTGTCCCGAGCAGGGACCTGTTTCCATTCCCCCCCTGTCTCTGAGGTCCCCTCCTTCTGCTTCCTGGCAAGAGGGTAGGGGAGCCTCTGCTCCTTGTGGAGCCTCCATCTGCTGCCTTGGCACCAGGGATGGTAGGGTGTGGCTCCACCAATCTATCTCCCTCTCACACTCCCTGATACTCCTCAGCCTTTCCACTCTCTTTCAGCTCTGCCACCAGGCTGAGCAGATCATTCACTTGGTCACACTAAAATCAGCTGTTGTCTGTGCTGCCCTCTGGTATGAGTGACAGGCTCAGGCACTCCCTGAAGCCAGAGACCTGGACGGCTGTATGTTTGTGCAGGAGCTCCGTCTAGGTCGCCGCATTCCTTGTGGCGATGGCTTTTGGGTGAGTGGAAACCATAGCTGCTAGGTCCTCTCCTGAGAGGGCGATGACCACTAGTTGAGTTTCCCTTTAGAGCCAGGAGGGGACTGTGCCCTGCCCGCATGCCCCGCCTGTGCAAAGTGCCACACAAACTGCCGTGCCACACCCTGTTTGCCTGTCCTGTTCACTGTGCTCCTGGTTCCTCGTGCTCCCTGAGGGCTGCTTTTGTACGTGAGGGGGTTAGGCCACCATCGCTCTTGTCCCTGCCCATGCTGAGTCAGAGCTGCCTCTTGTCAGGAGCTCACTCTTTCCCGCTTGGGGTGGGGGGGCTGGGGTACCCTCCCTCCCTGCACTTTTGCCCTGCACTTTTGCCACCGATTTGCCACTTTAGGAAGGGTACCCCATCGCGATCCTCCGCTCCGGAGCCCTTTGCCTTGCTGGGTGTCAAGGGTGTCTCTGCAGCTATCAGGGCAGAAGCATGCAGATGGCTTCTGCAGCTTTTTGTCATGTCATAGTGTTGCCTTTAAGTAGTAGATTTTGGTAGCAGATTTTGTTATACTAATGAAATACGATCCTATGCCTTTAAGTAGTAGATCTTGTTATACTAATGAAATATAGTCCTTGAGTAGCAGTGAAGTAATGCATATTTTGCTACATTGATAAAATGTAAAAAGGAAGGGAGGATGGCTAAGCGGATGGTTGCTGACCTTCAAAGATAAGGGGATGGCAGAACAAAAGGGGCATGCACATAATAGAAAAAACTGGGTAAGAGGTAATTCGGGCAGGGGGAGATCGTGACCACCGACCCAATTAGGGACTGAAGCAAGTACCCCCCTGACTCCTCCTGCACAAGCGCAGTGAATTAAAAAGACACTATAGCTTTAAAGACTATGCGAGTAAACTGGTAACCAATGAAGATGAGCACACGAAGACAGGTTAATGATTATGTATTAGAAAGGTGTGGAGATTGTATATTCAATGTGTAAATAAGGGAATAGAATCCCTAAACCACAACATTGGGTCAGACACCCACTATACCTGTCACCTTTATCTGTCCTCTTTTTAATCTTTACCCATAAGGTCTCGATTGGCTCCTCATCCATCCCCAGGCAGACCTCCATGCACTCCAGATGCTCTCTCACATACAGGCCAACTCCCCCTCCTCGTCTTCCCAACCTCTCCTTCCTAAAAAGCCTGCATCCCTCCATTGTGACACTCCAGTCATGGGAGCCATCCCACCACGTCTCTGTGATCCCAGCAAGACCATAGCCCTGCAGCTGCACAGAGATGTCTAACTCTTCATGTTTATCCCTCATGCTGCGTGCACTTGTACAGGCATTTTAGAGAGGCTTGTCTGCATGCTCGGTTCTCAGAGAGGGTTTGGGGGCTTTCTCCATAGTGGTGTCTTGTAGGCACTTCCTTGTTTTATGTGCAGGTGCTGGAGGTGACCCTACTTTAGCCTCTTTTGTTGATGTGCTGATCCCTTCCTGTCACATCACCCCCTGCTCTTTGCTCAGCGATCCTGTCTGTCACTCCCTCACAGGACTGCAGGTTGCTTTCTCCCTCCCCGTCCTTCTCAGTTTAAAGCCCTCCTTATGGGGTCAGACATCCTGCTGGCGAAAACAGCTTTGCCCTACTTCGTGAGGTGGATCCTCTCTCCCCAGCAGAGGCTGACCAGCAAACAGGGTCCCATGGTCACAGAACCTAAGCCCTGTTACCAACACCAGTTCCATGGCCAATTACTGACTTGTCCTAGTAGTGCCCTTCTCCTCACACCCTTGCCTCTTCGCTGGCAGGACTGGAGGAACACCACCTGGGCCCTTGACTACTGCCTCCAGTAGGCAAGTCCTGTTCTTTTTTGTCCTTCTCTTGTTCCTCCTTTTCTTCCTCCTCTTCTTCCTCCTCCTCTCTACTGTTGTGTCAAGAGAGGCTTTGGAAGGTACCCAATTTATCGTTATAAGACCGGTCGTGTTCAGTACACTGAACTATCACGATTACGGATTCACAAATAACGTAGGCACCTTTCGTCTAGTCGTGCTGCATGAACTATCACGGCCACACTTAAAGCGTCTGGTCGCGTTCAATGACCACTATCACACTAGACTAATAAATCAAAGCAATTTATTAAAGCAACAGACACACAGGTTCTTTGGATTACCGGTGATAAATTCACTGACTGCAAGGCACATGCAAATACCAAAGCTTTGGAATAACACAGATGCATCAACAGACCTAAAGCGACTCTATAGAGGTTTCTAAGTTTCGCGCGATGATGGGGGGGGTGTGTGTGTGTGCACTTGGTATAACCAAGTGTTAGATTCTTACCCAAAGGCGTCCCGATGGGGGGGAAGAGAGGCTCAGCCCGTCTACTGATCCCAGAGGTCAGAGTAGTACACGATGGTATCTTCCCTAACATCCCCTCTCTCTTAGGCCAATTTATAGTACTTTTATCTTTCAGGTGGAGCTCGAGGGACTCTAGTCATACATACTTTTGTTATGATTGGTGTAAAACTTTCTTGCTTCGTTTTAAAGGTACAGGCTCAAAAAATTCAGAGTGCAGGCTCAGTGAGGAGTGGTCTCACCTTAGAGGCGGGTAGGTTTTGGGATGGAGGTGTGTTTTGGTATTATAATGACATTATAATGAGCAAAGTTTACCAAAAGGACAGTATTTTGTCAAAATCATGACAGCTTGTTGGCTCAGGGTATCGATTATGCAGCTCATCGGTGCCATGGTCCTCTTCTGAGTCCCTTATCACAGAGCTTGGCCGTGGTGTCTCCACACCACTCCTCCCTCTGGGCAACTCCCTTTAGAGCCAGTGCACCAGGCTCCCCTCATGTTGCCGACATCCAAGGTTGCAGGCTTAGGGAACTCCCTGATGGGATAGATTCCTTGCATCCACCTGCATTTCATCTGGACAGCTTCTTCAATGCTGTGTTTTTCTTGAAATTGTAAATCTAAGTCTAATGTCTAAGCCACCTCCAGCAATTACTCCACATCTACCTACCTACTCTGCCTTCTCCTCCTTTTCCTGTTCCTGTTCTTGTTCCTGTCTCTTGTGCTCCTGTTCCTCCTTGTCCTCCTTCTGTTCCTCCTCATCCTCCTGCTGTTCCTCCTCCTGTTCCTCCCTCTGGCCTTCATGATCATTGTCCTCTTGTTCTTCTGTTCTTCCTCCTCTTCTTCCTTTTCCTCTCCTCCTCCTCCTCCTGTTGCTCCTATTCCTCCTTCATATTCATGTTCATCCTCCTTTGCTTTGTCTTCCTTTTCCATCTGCTCCTCCTTTTCCTCCTGCTCCTCCTTTTCATCGTCCTTGTTTTTCTGCCATCTTTCTCCTTTTAATTCTCCTCCTCCTTCTCCTCTTCCTCTTCATTCTCTTCCTCCTCTTCATCTTCTTCCTCTTTTCTCCTTTTGTTCCTCCTCTTGTTCCTCCTCCTCTTTTTATTCTTTCTCCTCCTCATCCACCTTCTCCTCCTCTTCCTTATCCTCTTCCTCCTTCTATTCCTGCGCATTCTTCTTCTCCTGTTTCTCTTTTTCCGCATTTTCCTAGTCATCTTCCTGTTCCTCTTTCTTTTTCCTCCTCTTCCTCTTCCTCTTCCTCTCCCTTATTCCCTATTCCACTCCCTTATTCTTTAGGCAGAGGCCGACAACCCAGCATGGAAAACTACAGTCAAATAACAGCAAGATGTCTCAAATTGCCTGTGTCCTGACTTAAGAGGTAACAGCACCACAGCCCCCCCCCCCCCCCCCCCCCCCCCCCAGCCCCACACCCAAAAAACCAACAGATGTGCACATATCGACCCTTTCAAAGAGACCTAAGGACTGTAGGGTAATTTCTTTCTGAACCCACATGCAATCCTATGCCAGCCCAGTAGCATGAAGGGCTTGGATATGTGTGCATCTCCTACTCTAGTAGAGATGGCAGTTCTGGTCATCCTTTCGTCTGGATTTGAGCTGAGAAACCTTCTAGGAAGGTCAGCTGTCCCATGCTCATCCACAGTCCAGCAAACAGATATTCCATTTGAATACAAGTCTCCTTTGTCTTTTTGTGACACAGTTGGGTCTGATGGGTTGGAGGTCTCAAGTTTCTGCCTAGTTTGGTCCTGGCTGGAGAGTGGGAGCAAACGTTCTTGGAGGAGACATAGGGGAGGGCACACACGGACACAGGCGGGATCCTCCTCTTTGGAGAAAAACAGGGCACAAAAATGCAGAGGGCAAAGGCCAGGTCAGTCCCTGTCACGAATGCAGGTTTATGAATCCTGCTGATTATGTCAATTTATTGTGAATGAGTGACTTTACACAGCTTGATTTAGTAGCAGTTTAGAATTTACTGGTAGCAAATCGCAGGATTTGATTGTAATATTTTAATAGCACTCAGTCATCAGTGATTAACAAAGTGATTAGAGAAAACTGGTCAAAACAGTGACTTAGTTAAAGATTCGAAGATGGCAAGGTTCACTCTATTACTACGTGGAAGTGCATAAAGGAAAATTAAGTTACACTGAGTTGGAATGATTCATAAAGTGATTCATGATTGTGTATGCAGGGGATAAGGAGGACCCTCCCGCTGAGTCACGAGGTTCAGAATAGACCCCTTTGCTTTCTAAACTCCTTCTCAGAGAGGAGTCGAGGTGCGGCTGGGTCCACTCTTAGTCTCAGACTTGGTCAACGGTTTATAGGAATAAGGATAAGGCAGCAGTATAAGACTCACTTGGAAACTAAATCGTACATCTACAGACTGCTTAAACTGATTCACACATGCATACACACAAACATGAATACATATGTAAAAATGGTATACCTGTTAAAAATTCCCCTCAAGGTCAATGAAATACTCGCGTCTAATGTCTTGGCATTTCTCAACGGGTGAGGGTTGAGCCTCGAGGAGTGAAGGGTTTCAGCCCAGGCTCCGCTGTCGGTCTTCAGCAATGGATTTCTGGTTTTAGCAAACTTTAAGATTTTGCTAGCTCTGAGAGGCATTGCACTTGGAGGGAGATGCTGGTGCAGCCCATGGCAGTCCAGGAGAGCTCAAAGGGCCTCACTTAGGACTGCTGTTTATAGGATTGTGAGATGATTGACTTTAATCACCAGTAAATTTCCATCTGAGCCACAATTCAGATCAGTAGTTGCTGGAATTCCAGTAACGATGATACCACTCTGTTTCAAGTCTGTCAGGGGTAGCTGTTCTCACTTCCCCTGTTAGCGATAATACAAAGATTTTGATAAGGACAGGGCTGCTCTCTGCTTCAGCCATGTAGGAGTTTCTGGTACAATTAAGGGGCGCTTAACTGACTAACTCGCTACACAAAAATAGTGGCCTGGAATTCCTGAGATCATAAAGCGGTTGAAGAGAAAGAGGAATAAGGCGTGGGGGGGTGGTGTGTGTGCACCACCACAGTCCCCTTGAGACCACATTGCCTCAGGTCATAGAATCATAGAATAGTTTGTGTTGGAAGGGACCTTTAAAGCTCATCTAGTCTAATCCCCCTGCAATGAGCAGGAACGTCTTCAACTAGATCAGGTTACTCAGAGCCCTGTCAAACCTGACCTTGAATGTTTCCAGGGATGGCTTCCTGGAGGGGGACATGGATCAAGGACAGAGCTGGGAAGGGCTGTCTGCAGAAAGTCTTTGCTAAAGCTATTTGAGGACCATGAGTGAATTCAAGTGATGGAGAATGGGGAAATCCTGCATTTCTGGGCCTGTGGGGGTCCCCAGGATGCTGCCGTGTGTGGTCCCTGCCCCATGGTGTGTCCCCAGCATGTGTCCCTGTGACCTTGTGTCACAGCAGCCCTCTGTGAGGTGCCACACCCCACAGGGGGGTCACAATGGCCAGGCTCTATATCTTCCTCCTGGGGCTGGTGCTGCCCCAGTTTCTCATGGCTTTTGCCCAGAGAGAGCAGTGCACTGATCTGGGAGATCCTGCTGCCATGAGGAGGATGAGAGTGCTGAGAGGTGAGGGGCTGGTGGGAGGTTAGGGGCTGACGCCTACTGGAGGCAGTGTCTGTCCCAGCCAGGTGCTAGGGGCTGCATCCCCATCACCTCTCATCTTGCTGCCAGGCACCTCTGAGAGGGCTCTGGCTCCATCCTCTCCCTGCCCTCCATGGGGCAGCTGGGGACTGCTCAGAGACAACCTGGCCTAGCTGTCTCTTGTTGGGGCTGCCCAGCCCTCCTGGCCTCTCCTCACAGAGCCCCATGTCCATCCCCTCTCCAGCTTGGGGCCCCCTCACTGAACTTGCTCCAGCACATTGCTGCTGTTCTGTCACTGGGGAGCCCAGAATGGGCCCAGTCCCCCAAGGTGGTCTTCCCAGTGCTGCAGTGCGGGGAAGACTCTCTCCCATCATCCCACTGACTGCCCTCCTGCCTCCTTACCCCTCCTTGGTGTGAAGCCCTGCAGCCAGCAATACTTTTCTTTCTTTTCTTCCAGCTCTGTGCCCATGCATATGTTCCCAGGCCAGACCTGTGCATTCTGAGGATGGAGGCAGGGCAACAGGGACTGTCCCTGCGGCCGTCACTACCTTTGCGGCCGTTGGGACTTCTCTGCTAAAGCAGCTGCAAGACCATGAGGTAAGGCGGGGCGGGGGTTGAGGGCTCCCCTCCTTGCCCCTGGCTTCCCCAGGGAGCCAGGGCAGAGGGGGATTTCACCTGACGGCACCTCTGCACTCCTGCAGGCTCTTTGTCCCCAGGCGCTAATCCTGCTGCTCAAGCTGGACTAAGGCCACTGTTCCCCACTCCTTTCCCCAGGAGCTCGCAGCACACTCCTGGGCAAGGCAAAGCCTCTGGCATAAATCTCAGCATCTCTCCGGCACCTTTGTCCAAGTGTCCAAGGCCCCTCCTTAGCTTTGGTTTGGGAACTGTCCCAGAACCAGTGCTCCTGCCAGTGTGAGGAGCAATGCTGTGCCCCAAGGTGCAGAGTGCTCGTGGCTTCCCCTCCTCGGGCCATGGTCTCGTTCCCAAGCCTTCCCCTTTGTCACAGTCTCTTTGGAGCTCTCAAATTTACAGGACAACATACTCCCTGATCTAAATTTTATTTTATGAGCTCATTAAGAAATACACTACATGAACTCGATGAACAGGGGTGCTCAATCCCCTTTTGCCCAGACTAGTCTATCACATGAATTCACTTCTTAACCGGTCAAGTCATAAGTTTCAAAACTTACAACCCATAACTGTTAATGTAGTGCACCTATGAGCAAAAAAAAAGAATTAGTTACCTAGCCGACGGTGAGAGGGCTCATCCCTCCTCCGTCACAGTGCAGGGATCCCCTCTATCACACCAGGAAGCATGAAAGCTTCAGCCGCTCAGCTGCTGTTGGATCCGCTTCAAAAGCTTTTTGAGTAAGCTGATGTTTTATACCCTCCAGCTTGGAGGTTTGGTCTATGCCATTTCCATAAAGTAGTGGACTCTGAGGAAACTGCTAGACAAAAGACAATGCCTGCCGCAGACAGCAATCTGCAGGTGATAATGGCTGCATCATGGCCCTTTAGCTCTTTCTGGCCGCCTGCCCTGCCTATATGGTGCTCTTGCTTTGACCTAATGGTGCTGCTCCCAGTATACATGAGGCCTTAGCATGAGCTGGGTTAGCCAAAACCTAGGCAGGAGTTGAGTGAACAGTCACACCCTTCCTCGCCTGGCACTTTCCCTCTGACCTCCACCATCCCCCATCCTCAGGAGTGACTTCCTTGGCTCCTGCACGGCCATTTACCCTGGTGGAGTTGATCTCCCTATCTGGCTCTCTGCTAGCATCAGAGGCGCTGCGGAAGATCTTAGTGTTGCCCATGGCTGTCCTGACTGATGCCTGCAGCTCGTACCTCGTGCCCATGTCACACAGACGATTTGGGGGGCAGCAGGTCTCTCTCGTGGCTCCCTGGAAAAGAGGGCAAAGCAAGTCCCATCACTCCCCTTTGTGGTCTGTCCCCAGGGTGACCGAGTGGAGACATACCGGGAGCTGGAGAGGATCTTGCAGGGAGATGATGGCTGTTTGACAAGCGGTGTCGTGAACCGCCTAATAGCAGAGGCATCCAGTGACATGCGAGCAGCCCAGGTGAGCTTGTCCTCTTTCAAGGCCACCAAAGCAGCCTGCCTCTGCCCCTGGTTTGGGGGGAAATACAGAGTGGCGCAGAGATGTTCCGTGGTTATTCAGACCCAGCGGAGGTCCTAAGGGAAGAGATTCTGGGGACTCGTCATTACAGGGAATTTGGCGAGGGGATGCAGAGAGCTGTGCAGACACGCGGACTTGGGGCTGTTTCTAACTGAGAGAGAGCTGGGTTCAAGCTCAAGGTTATTCCTCCTGCCTTGAGGAAGAGCCATGGGAACCCACCAGCCCCACAGAGAGGTCCCAGGGGGGTTTCAAGTCTGCAACAATTTGTTCCTGGCATCTCCATGGAGAGGAGCCAGTGGCACGGGGCTGTGCCGGGGAAATGCCTCCCTTGTCTTGCAAGGGAGCTACTCGCCTACCCTAGGGAGCAAGAGGCAGCAGCTGCCTGGCCCTGAGCACAGCTGCCCCAAGGGGTTTCACAGAGGACATGGGGTCATTCAGCCTGTCTGAATGCCTCAGCCTTTTTCTTGGGAGTGTTTAGCCTGTGATGCTTTTGCAGGGTGTGACAGGTGATGTGAAGACGGCCGCTAGCGATGTCCTGGTGGCTCTGGCCCGCTCCCACTTCCACTTTGTCATGTCTGAGCTCCAGAGCCACCTGAAGGCCATGGGGAAGGTCCCTGATGAGACTGTGCTCCTCACCTTGGGCAAAATGGCCCGCAGCTATGGTACGGCACCCTCGGCCTCCTGGTTTGGGTAGGGGTCTGTGATAATAGCGAGAAGGGATCCTCCCCCTCCCTAAACACTCTGTGTTGAACTGGGGGGCTATGGAGTTGCTGTGCCTCCTTGCTCCAAGCCAGGGCCAGCTGGCAGCTCTGCCTTACCAGCCCAATCCCAGTTCCTGAAGGGTGGGCACCTGTTGGAAACAAACCCGTGGGGTGTCTGTCCCCCACTCTCCTCCCCATTTCCCCAAAGGGCTTTCCTGTGTTCCCCTTGGGGAAGGCAGCCCTCCCCATGCCCTCTGGCATGCCCTGCATGGCCCAGCAGCCCCAGCCTTGCCAGAGATCGACCCCAGTCTCCCATGTCTATCACTGACCTTGGTCCCTCTGTCCCTGCCTTCTCTGCAGCCCTGCGGTGCATCCCCTTCATGGGGATGACGCTGCTCGCCCTGCGCACTGTGCTGAGCCAGGTGGGGAGTGGCCAGATCTTGCACGTTGTCTGCAGTGGTGAGTGTCAGCTCCTTGGCCGGGGCCCCTGGGGCAGGGCTGGGGTGGCCTTCAATGCCTTCATGGGATCTCAGAGGGAACATGGTGGGTGCAGCCTGCAGCGAGGTCAAGCCTTGGTATTCCCAAACTCCTGTGAGTATGCAGAAGGAGAGGGGAAGCCCAGGAGGTTCCTGAGGGCAGGACATGGTGGCGCTGCACAGAGGAACTCCTAGGTCCTTTTCCATGGCTTCTGTTCCCCTGCTTTCCTCTGGGATTAAAATCCGTGCTCTGAAAGGGCATGTGTGTGGGGAAGGGAAGGGGCTGCAGTGAGAAATGCTGGAGGGGAACAGGCCATTTGAGGAGGAGAAGGTGCAAGAGCGAGGAGGAGCGAAACAATGGGGTGTTTGAATCCAGATGCCTCAAGAGCACAGATTGCCCTCAGATCCAGATCTGGTCCTGGGCTGAGCCCTGCTGGAGCCTGGGACTGTCCTTAAAGCAGGCTTGGGCGTGGATGCAAGGGACCGTCCCTGCTGCAGACTCTCACATGCTCCCTTTTCCTTTCTCCTGGTGCAGTTCTTGAGCAATGGTCAAAAGCAGTCAATACATACTTTGGCAACCGGGAGCAATGCCCGTTCCCTCTCAAGGGGGTAGCACACTTCTGTGAAGCCATTTACCCGGTGTTCCGCTATGTGGTGGTAAATCGGCTGGACTGCAAGGATGAAGAGGTGAGAAGTGCTGCTTTCCACGCCTGGGTCCACAGCAGAGACATCCACGTTGGTGGGTCTGTCTGTGCTCAGTTGGGTGCGAGCAGAGGGGCGAGGGGAGGGAGTGGTCTGAGTGACAAGGCACCCCAAGCCAGGAGCCTGTCGGCACCGTGCCTGAGACTAGGGGCTCCCTGGCAGGAAGCAGCCAAGTCCTGGGGCCTTTCTGCAGGAAGGGTGGGGTATCAGCATGGGGAAGTGCTCTTTCCTCTCTGGAGTGAGCCCTTCTCCAGCAGGGCAGAAAGGAAAGGAAACCCCTCCCAGTGGGAAGGACAGACTGGTGTCCAGGGGATGCTGAGCACTAGGCAGACCTTCAGCCCTCTAAGCAGAGCCTCTCCCTTCTCTCTTCAGGACAAGCAGGCTGTCCTCGGGGCAGTGGCTGCCATGATGGGGGTCCTTCTGCATGAGGAGCAGAACCGAGAGCATGCCTGTGAGCAGCTCCTCTGGCTCCTGCACCAATACCAGGAGGTCCGAGACACCTCCCGGGTCACCAAGGTGAGGTCTTGCGCAAGGCTCAGCGTGGCTCCTGGGGGGCATCTATGAGAGTGCCACGAGGGGCTGGGGAGCTGTGGGGTGCCAGGAGGAGCTGGGACGCCCTTAGAGAAGGAACAAGGAGATCAGAGGAAGCCTGAGGCTTCCTGGGCTCTTTGGACAAGAAAAGAGAAACCCAGGGGGGCACGAGAGAGGCAAGAGTCCCTGCGGCTCATCTTCTCAGGAAATGAGGCATTGCCACCTCCCTGGGGCTCTGTGTGCGGAAAGAGCTTTGCCCTAACGCCCAGGGCCATGTCCAATCCTGTCCAGTGAAGGGCAAGGTCTGATGAGTGGGAAGTGCCGGGAAACTGAATTGTCAACACTGGGCTCTGTTCAGAGGAAAGAGACCCTCCTGATGCTGCAAGCAAGAAGCCCCATTTAGGAGGGTTTGGGGCTTTCCCTGGGAGCTGGTGCTAGGGACTCCCCTTATCCCAGATGTGCTGGGTTTCTCCTTTCCCAGGTGCCTTTAGCCTCCTCTTCCTCCCCTGTTCTCTTGTAGAGCCTCAGCTATGTCCTGGAGATACTGGAGGGAGTTCAGACGCCCATCCCACAGGGCACAGCTCTTGCCATCAGCACCGCTGTGCACCGCCAGGTAAGGGGAGCCTGCGCCCTGCCGCCAGCCTGGGGCCTGCACACCTGATTGCCATGGAGGGGAAAGACCTGCTGGCTGGCAGGGCAGGGCAGGGCAGGACAGGGCAGAACCTGGCAGGGTGTCCCTCCGCCAGGACTTTCCTGCAGGCCAGGAGGATGCCAGGATTTGTCACCTAGGTGCCACCTTAAGGCTGCAGGAGGCCTGATCCTGGCTGTTTGGAATGGGCCTGAGGGGCAGCCCGGTTCCCACAGCAATTTCCCTCTTGGCCAAGTTGCAGGCGGACTCTGGAGCGTTGGCACCCTAAGGGCAGCCTTTTAACGCTGCTCAGTCTCAGCTCCTGGGCAGCCTGGGCTGCTGCAAACCTCTGTGTGTGCCCGGGGCCACTGTGGTGTGGGCTGGGTTTTGGCTGTGGATCCTGTGCCCAGAGTGCCCTGGGAGAGGCGAGCAGAGAGCACTGTTTCTTTTCAGTCCCTGTCAACACTGATGTGACTTTCTCTAAAATGGACCTTGTTCCCACAGCTCTCTGATGTGACCAAGGAGCCTGGCCCAGCCCATAAGGCAGTGCTATCCCGCTGCATCATGCTGCAGGGTAAGGAGAGGAGGCTGGGCGATGCCCCGCCGTGCCATGGCAGCTCTCTCCCTGTCCTTGGCGGTCAGGGGCAGCTGCCTGCTAACGCAGAATGTGATTTCTTCCCCACAGCGCAAAGCTGCCCTGAGGAGACGGTTGTGTTTCTACACTCCCAGCTGAGCGGTGGGAGCGAAGCCAGTTGCGTGGCAGCCCTGGGCCTGCTGGGAGCCCTGGCCCACTCTGATGGTCAGTGCCACGGACCAGGGACACAAGGCAGGGGTTGGGGCTGCTGGGCTGAGAGCAGGAATGGGCTGAAAGTGGTGCACCTGCACCCAAAAGGAGCTACAAAGAGCAGGTCCCCCAGCAGAGCTGGCACCCTGCAACAAGGCTCAAGCACTCCCCCAGCAGTTAGAAATGGCGGCACACCAGGGACGATGCTCCAAGCTCAGTAACATGGGCAGGCTGGCGGGTGGGCTGGTGTGCACAGGAGCTGCTTGTATCCACGCCATTTGTCTTGTCTTCTGTGTTACCATATTACCATAGCTTTCAGTCCCTATAAAATAGCTGTGCCTGTAGAAACAGAGTTGCTCTGGCTATGCCACTGCCTCCTGTGAAGTCAGTCAGACCCCACTTTTCTGTCCCGTTGGTGTGCGAAAAACTTGGTATCTTCAAGGGATCCCTTCTGCCATCTAGGCTGTGCCTCAACGCACACCTCTCTGTATGTCTTCCAGCACCTGCGACAAGAGAGAAGCTGCCCCAGGTGGTGGAGGCCGTGCGATCCGTGTGCAACAACCCCAGTGCCCAGGTGAGCTGGTTTGGGAAGGGACAGTGCCACCAGGGGAGGCAGAGAAACCCTCGGGGCAGAGCTGGAGTGCCTGGGAAAGCGCCAGCACGTCGCCCAGGTGGTGGGTGATGGCTCCTCCCCGGGGAGAGCTGGCAGAGTGGAGCAGGCAGGTTGCTGTGCTCTGTGGGGCAAATGCCCATCCAGCCTGGTGCTAAAGCCCAGCCCTGGTGCCAGGAGTGAAAGCTGCTGCCGTGCACTCATCATCTCTCCCTGAGCCACAAAGGCTGCCCCCAAGCAAAGGCATCTTCCTTTTGGATTTTGAACAGGAGGATCGTAACCTCACTCTCTCCTGGCAGGTGCGAAGGGCAGTTCTGGAGTTCATCAGGGAGCTGCTCAGCTCCGGCTCAGAGAGCCGCTGGGCATGGGATGTGGTGGGGCACATCTTCATCGAGTTCAGACGGACCTCGGGCAGACTGGTAAGGGCAGAGCAGGACACTCAGAGCTTTGACCGGTGCCTTGACTGCGCTGAGAGCTCCTGCAAGCATCTTTGGCCATGGAGAGCTCAACGCTGCAGGGCCATCAGGGTTGGCACTGCCATCGGAGTGGCCTCCCAATGGCTGTTCCTTGTGGGCGTCTGTGCTGATGTTGGTGGAGATGTCAGTGGATGATGTGGGTTTGCACCCGGGCATGCCACCCAGGACTGTGGGGCTGCCTGCACACCCCATGGGCTGAGCTGTGCCCACAGGCGCCTTCTGCAAAGCCACCTTGCAAAGGGAGGGGCTGGTAGGGACAGGACATCCTTCATCCTTAAATGCTCATGGACAATCAGCAAAACACAGCCAGTGCAGACAGGTGGGCCTGGCTAGAGGAGATTTCTGTGGTGTTCTTGTGCCCTAGCCCTCCAAAACACACCCTGCCCATCCAATAGCAGTCTGGGGGCCTGCATCCCTTCTGGCAAGGGGACAGGCCATTTGGCCATCCCTTCCATGAGCATTTCCAGCTGGGTGCCCAGGAGATGAAAGCTGGGGATGGCTGAGCCTCCCACTGACTTGCTGAGGATCTTCCCTCTGGCTGAAGCTTCCCTCTAGCTGGGAGATCTGTGTGTGTCACTTTGCTCTGAGGCTTGGGGAGGCTCTGCTTTGGGAGCAGGGCAAAGGAAAGGGCTTCTGCGTGCTCCTCTGCATCTGTCGGGCTGAGCGTGCTCCTGCCAGGGCTGGCACCGAGTTACAACAATGCTGAAGGGCACGTTCCTCACCTCTGCTTTGCTGGCATGAGAGCAGCATTTAGGCCCTGGGGGACTGTGCAGACAAGCAGCGTCGCTCTCTGCTCCCAGGCTTCCAGTCCTTCCCAGGGTCCGGGACCTGGTCCTTGAGCTGGGTCCGGCTGTCCTTGTTCCCCTTTCAGGAGATCAGTGCTGCCAGGAGGCTGGCACAGGAGCACTGGTGAGTTGTGCCTGAGCTGTCTCAGTCAGGAGCCGAGAGTAATGGGGATTTTGCCAACTCTGTCTTACAGGTGGCAGGAGGCCTTTTTGCCTGCGAAACCCAAGAGGATGGAGCTCTTCAAGCCCTGTGCATGGACATCCTGAGCTCGCTGGATGTCTCTCTGAGAGGGATGACCAAAGTAAGTCACCCTCTGCCCTGCTGCTGTGGCTTCCTCTTGCCTTCGGGATGTTTTTCCTCATGCACCCCCATGCCCTGAACCTCTCCCCTCATGTGTGCTGAAGTGCACAAGGCTCAGGGAAACGCAGACCACCCTTTTTGTCTTTGAGCTGAGTGGAAATGCCAATGTGGCAAACTGCCCGCTGCTTCTCTGCAGCTCCTGTGGCCAAGGCTGCTGCAGTACGTGGTGCCAGCCCAGTACAGCGGCATGCTGATCCCGCTCTCCTGCTGTCTCCGAGCCCTAGTTGAGAGATGGGAGAGAGCAGGGTGCAAGGAAGAAGAGGAAGATCTGGATGGCATGGACTCCCAGGAGCAAGGTAGGAGCCCCAGTGAGTGCGGCTGGGTTTGGCCAGGGGCCGGGCCAGCCTGTGTCTCCCTGCACCCGACCAGCCCTGAGCAGGAGCCCAGGAAAACCAAAGGGTAGAAGCAGGTGCTGCTGCACCTTGCCCGGTGCAGAGGCCTGGCTCTCCTGCTCGCAGCACTCTGCTGGTGAGCCAGGACTCATTCCTGGCCATGAGCTGCCTTCATCTCATGCTGGGCAGCCCTGGGGAGCCCCCCCGGGCCAGCGCTGTGGCAGTGCAGCTGCTCGCAGCCCTCAGCCCTGTGTGGGGCATCGGAGGTGCACGGGGCAGAGCACGGTGGGGGCTTGTCGGCTCACCCAGCCTTTCTTCCTCCCCGCAGCCCAGCTGCCGGCTCCCCAGGCCCTGTTGACTCGACTGCTGGTGAGTAGTGGGGCCCTGGGGAAAGAGCTTTTCTGGCCAGGGGTGGTGGGAGAGCCCAGGGCGGATGTGCTGTTAAGGCCAGTGCTGGGAGCCCCCGAGGAGGAGGCAGCATGCCGAGCCTGCCCGAGCCCATTGGGGATCCCACTCTACTCTTGGGGCTGGCAGCACCCCAGGTGAAGCCATCGGCTGCCTGCTGCTGGCCGAGTGGCACCAGGCTCCCTCCCTCCCTCCCTCCCGGGAGAAGCTGTGGCTCTGGCAGCAGGAGTGACCCTTCTCTCCTGCCCTTGCCTAGGTGGTGGCAGCGGCTCCTTACGCGAGCAGCGAACGCACGGTCGCTGCCTTGCAGCTGCTGCAGGCTCTCCACGGCTGGATCCACAGAGCCTTGGGGCCAGTGTGGGCGACTGAGATCCCCCTCCTGCTGCAGTACCTGGAAGGTAAAGTGCGGGTGGTGAGGGAGAGGCTGGGGGTGGGGGGAGGAAAATGCAGCTTCTCAGCGTGATGGAGGAGAATTGTCCTCATGTCCCCAGGACTTGCTCTGTTGCCTTTCCTGTTCCAGGGAGCCAGCACTGAGGCTGGGGGCAGCTGACCCCTGGTGTCAATTCAGCCCAGGGAATGGGTGGGGCCGTTGATGTCTCCTTGGATGGCAGGTCTTGGTGGCACCTCCATGTCCTGCCCAGGATGGTCTTTGGGGGAGGGACAGGACTGGTGCTCCTGGAGCGGGTGCAGGCCTTGGCTTTGGAGGACCAAGTCCCCAGGCCAGGCCAGGTTTGTAGCAGCCGTCCTTGGCAGTAGCCTGGGAGAAGGGCTACAAATGGGCAGAAAGCGGTGGGTCATTAAGGAGAAAATGCGTGTTGCTGGTGCGTGCTGTGTCTCAGTGGTCGGAGTTGTTCTGGGAGCTGCCGTCAAGCAGTGGGGATCAGCTGCGGTCAGTATGTCCTTCCCCAGCTTGAATCAGTGGCCCTGACAGATGCCCCTGGGATCCTTCCTGTGTCTTTGGCCTCACAAAGACTTTGATGTAGGTGCCTTCTAGCCTGATGGCCTGGGACTTTTGGGCGGTCTGACCGCAGAGGAGACCACAGGGCTTGTCTTTGGTGTGAGCTTAAATAGCAGCAAGAGCTTTTGCTTCCTCTTGCTTTCTAGGAAAAACCGAGAGCTCCGTGGACTCTGCAGAGTGGGAGCACCGTGTGCTTAAGGTACAGCATCCTTGCGGGGGTGTCAGAAATAGAGGGGGAGAAGAGGGAGCAGACAAACTTGTGGGAGGAAGCTCGGGGCTGCTTGTGTAGGCAGCAGGAGGTGGGGGTACCTCATGAGCACCCTGTGCCTCCCCCCGCAGTAGGTGCCTGCCCGCTCAGAGGAGCTGCTGTCTGCACACGTGCCATGGCTGATGGCTAATGCCCTCTAACGCTGTGGCACGTGCCTTAGCACTGCCTCCTCCTCTATGTCTGGTGTGCTGGGGGGTCTCGCCTGAGGTGTTAGAGGAAGAGGGAGGCTGGCGAAAAGAGCGTGGGGTGGGGGAAGAGACTGCTGTTCCCGGCAGCTCTTCCCCAGCAGCATCCCGGGACATACGAGTGTGGAAAGGGCCCTGGCCAAGGGCAGGGGAACACTTGCTTCCTCTCCTGTTCACCCCAGTTCCTGCGAGCATCGCTGGAGCCCATTGAGGACAAGGCCTGGACTGTGGGCCTGAGCCAGGAGCTGAGCCAGCAGCTGGGCAGCTCTGCCCCCAGCTCCTGGGAGAAGGTGCGTCTCCTGCCCCGTGCCAGGGCTGGGGCCGGCGCCACTGCTCTGCCCACACAGGCGGTTTTCACTGCTTCCTGTTCCCTCACCCTCAAAAGGCACTTTCCCCAGGCTGCCCCAGTGGCTGGCTACAGCCTGACACCGCAGCTGGCCCTGCCTGCTCCCGGGGCGGTTGGGTCCATCTGGGGCCAGCCCTCTCCTGATGGGTCGGGCCGTGACTGCATCTTGGGTTTGGCCTCTTCTCTTTCAGTTTTTCCTGTACAAGGCTCTTGGGACAGCGCTGGCAGCTTGTCGGGACCTCAGACACGTCCAAGGGCAGGTGTTGAGGTTCCTCCAGGAGACAAGCCCCGTGGAGCTGTCTGAGGCCCAGGTGAGGTGATGCTCATGTCCTGAGCATGCCCTGCCTGTTCCTGGGGGAGAGGGCGGGCTGCTGCTGGCCCAGCTCCATATCTCCTTGATTTCCACATCGCTGCCGTTTCCCCCTTGCTGCAACATCTTGTCAGGCTATTGTCACTGGCCACAGCCAAGTGCATGGGCTGGAGCCAACTCTCTGTTACTCTGTGGTTGCAGGGAATGATTTCTGTTGTGTCCCATGCTGCCGAGAGCCACTTCCACTTGGTCCTGGACACAGTGACTATGTTCTCTGCTGCTTTCACCAGAGGCTGGTTCTATCAGACTTCCACGGGCTGGAAGGTAAAGGCTCCAGGGTTCTGCTGCTTGGCTTTCCTTTTTCAGCCTTATTTCCACTTCCACACCTGCAGCAGCCAAACCGGGGCAGCTGCCTTCAGATTAGCCCTCTTGTAAGAGCTACCTGAGACCTGTTTTTCAGAGGGGACGTCCTGGCATTGGGGCCCCTGAGGTGTCTTTGGAAACGATGGGCTTTGACACCTGGTGGATCAGAGCCACCCAGCTGGGGCAGCTGCAGTGGTTCCTTGCTGGCAGCCACGTTGCCCCTGACTGAACTTCAGCAGGAGCTAGCAACAAGATGGGGTGGGCACAGTGTGACCCTCTGTCCCTTCCTCAAAGCTGAGGGCCAGGAGCAGGAGTCTGGTGAGGTCTCGCTGGCTCTGCTCCCCACCTGGGGACTGTGGGGAAACCTTTCTGGGCAGGGCACGGCCTTGCAGAGAGAGCAGTGCAGCCTGGTCTGGGGAGGCAAGCAGACTGGGCTCCTCTGCGCCACTGACCTGCACAGGCTGGGCATCTCTGAGCAGGACCATGACAAGCGATGTCAGATACCTTTCCACTGAAAGGTTCCAGACAGCTCCCTGACCTCTCAAATCAGTGGTAAAACAGCCAGCAGCGTGTGCAATGCTGGCTGCACCCTCCTCCCCATCCCCATGCAAGAACCCAAGCTGCAGGATGGGAACAGCTCCCAGTCCCGGAGCTCCCGCAGCTCAAGGAGCAGCTTGGGGAGCTGCTGGGAGGTGCCCAGGGAAACAAGGAGCTGGTGAAGGTGCCGGAGCAGGGCCTGCTGCAGGAGCCCGCAGGAGTCTCGGGGCTGATGTCTCAGGGCATC
Source organism: Pelecanus crispus (assembly GCF_030463565.1). NCBI lineage: Eukaryota > Metazoa > Chordata > Aves > Pelecaniformes > Pelecanidae > Pelecanus > Pelecanus crispus. The sequence goes on along the minus strand of NW_027461483.1, from coordinate 155,617 downwards.
TCTGTCAACACAGGTACAGCGGTGGAAGAAGGAGAAAGCCCAGGGCATTCGCGCTGCTCTCATGCACACCTACAGCGGCATTGCGCTGCATGCCCCCAAGGAGCAGCTGCTCACCCGTGTGGATAAAGAAATCATGGGCAACATCCTGCGGCTCTCCAGAGCCAAACAGAGGGTAGGAGCATGGAGCACACAGGGCGGGGATGCCTGGGTGCCCCAGCTCCAGCCCCTAGGGGCTGGGGCATACCGAGATGGATGGTCTTTTTCTAAAGATCCCCCAAGGAAGGGTTTGTCCTCAACGTACAGATCCAACCCCCCCTTTTGGTTCCCCCTGCCCACGCTCACCTGCCACCTCTCAGCCCTTCAAAGAGTTCAAGGGGTGCTTTTCTGTCTTTGGCCTCAGGACTTGCAGCTCAAGCTCGCCCTGGTGCAGAGCATCACTGAGGTCAGCTGTGCCATCCAGGCTGTGGGCGACTGCAGCAACTTTGAGCTCTCCTCAAAGCAGGAGGCAACGCAGACCCTGCTGGTGAGCGCCCGTAGCCAGGGCAGTCACATGGGGGGGTTTTGGGCTGTGCCATCAGACTGGTTTCCCCAGAGGCACGATGGACTCTTGACTTCATGCAAGCTCCTGCAGCTGTGTCCTGAGCCAGTGGGGCTGCTGGGTGCTGGTGCTAGCTGGCTGCGGAGCAGGGTCGCTCCTGTGGTGCCTTTGGGGATCCGTGGGGGTGACGGGGCAGTGTCTGCCCAGGCCTGGCAACAGAGCCTGTCCCCAGGGGAGGCAGGAGGGCTGTCCCCTGTCTCTGCCTGCTGCCAACTCTGCATTTGTCTTTCTGGGACTTGCAGGACTGGATAAAGGGGGAGCCCTGGGGCTCCCTAGTGTATGGAGTGTTTCAGGCCCTGGAGGAGTTGAGGTGAGGTCTGTTCCCCGGGCTCTGGGGACTCCCATTGTACTCCATCCCAGCTGGCTGGGACAGCCCCAGTGGCCTTGAGCATGGGGCCGGGAGCTGCTGGGGCTGTGGAGTGGGAGGGTGTTCCCCATTTTGGGTGTCTCCAAAAGAAGGGAGCTCCAGGGAGCCCCCTTAACCTGCGGGTGGGAGGTTGCCTGCTGCCTGGGATGTGGCAGGAATTGCTGGAGCTGAAGGCAGTGCTTGCTGGCATGGGCTGGGGGTGTTGGATACAGGGCCCTTGTTTAGGAGGAACCCAGTTGTGCTTTAAGCCGCTCTGGAGAGAGCTAGTCAATCTCCTTTCTCTTTTCTCTTCCTTTTTCCTCTGGCCAGCAAGCTGAGGCCACCTCTGAGCAGGGCGGAAAATTGCAACCTGCTGGCAGTGTGCTGCCAGAGTGTCTTGTCCTATCCTTCCAAGGAGCGGATGAACAAGAGAAGGAAGATAGTGAGGGCAGCGGTGAACATGCAGGTACCCACTGGCCACTGCCTGCCCACCTCTGGGTCAGGATGCCACCTCAGTGCGCACTGGTAGTCCCCATGATGCAGAAACTCAGCTCTCCTTTCCTGCTTTCAGGTTCTGCACAGGAGAAGCATGGAAGATCTGGGGCATCTTATAGAAACCCTTCTGGAGGCAGAGGAGACCTCTGCCTGCTTTGATGACGTGGTCCATGTGAGTAGTCATGGGGCAACAGGGAAAGTGTTGCAGGGGCAGAGAATCGAGGCTTTAGAGGGTTATAGGAGGTGGATGCCTTTCCTATGGGAAAGTGGGGCTTTGGCTCTTTGCTCTGAGAGTGTGCATCTGGCTGGGGCCAGGGGCTGAGCTGGGGGGTGGGAGCGCCTGGCCACTGCAGCCTCAGGACAGGCAGAGAAGTAGGCCCTGCCAGAGGGAAAGCCAAGAGCCAGCCCTGAGCTGGGAAAGAGCAGCCTGGGGGAAGGCCGGGGAGGGGAGATGCTGGCAGGGAAGCAACACCTGCCTCAGGGCAGAGGTGGCTGGAGAGCGCAAGGCAGTGGAGGCTGCAGTGCCAGTGCTCGGTAGGGCCAGGGGCTGTGCTGGGAAGGGGCCAGAGAAGGACGGGGGGGGGGGGATCTCAGGGAGAGAAAAATGCCGGTTGTGAGAGAGATGCACCCTGCCTCAGGTCCTGAAAGGCTGGCTCACCTCAGCCAACGAATGGGAGCGGGAGAGAGCCCTGCAGGTTTGTGCCCATGTGTTGGGAGCTTGCAAGGAGCAATCTGAGCTCATGGTAAGTAGGGATCCCCTGCGTGCTCTGGTGCCCTCTTCCCAGCATTCGTGGCCCCAGAAGGGAGCCCTGCCCAACTGGGTGCTGGGTTTCGGGGCTCCTGGGATCATGGGGCAGCCCTTCTGCCTGCCCCTCTGCCCAGTCGCTGCTCAGGGAGCAGGATGGGCGGTAGAGGCGAGCAGGTGCTGGGTCTGCCTGTGACCCTTTTCCTGCTGCTCTCCCCTGCAGAGAGGACATCCTTGCAAGCAGTTTGGCTCCCTGGTGGGACTGCTGGGGACTCTGACCAACGACTGCCTGGCCGCGTCCCGCAAGAAGGCATGGGTCTGCCTCAGCTACCTTCTCCGAATGCAAGGTGAGGAGAGCGGGCGCTTCCCAGACTTGCTCAGCCTGATCCTCCCTCCCTTCCTGGCCTGGTGACCACTGGGGTCCCGTGGGGCCAGGCCCTGTCCCAGGGAAGGAAGGGGGAGTCAATGAGCTCAGATGTTTTTGTGCCCCCACCCTGTTAACTCTCTGCCTCCCTGGCCATCTCAGGAAGGATCTCTGGGAGAGGGTCGCTCAGTCCGACCTCCCTGGGGCATGTGTGAGGCTGGGTGGTCAGGGCCTTCCCCCACTGCTGTCTGAGAGCAGGACGTTGTCACCAATGCTGGGGACTGTCTCCCTCCACATTCAAGGAGAGACAGATGGTGGTCAGACAATTCACTTGGATGAGGGCCCTGATATTTCAGAGGGTGACGTAGGGGACACAGCTGTTGGGAGCAGAGGCTGCTGAATCCCTGAAGTCCCAGCAAACAGTTCAAGGAGGAAGAGGGCTCCTTCCAGCCCAGGATTTGTCAGCCATTTATTGGGGTCAGGAAGTCCTGCTGCACCGAGTTCAGGAGCCCTGGGTTTCCCTGTGGCCTTCACTGCCACCACTTGGGTTCTCCTTTATTGGTACCTGGGGCCAGAGGTTGGGTTTTCTGTAGATGTGACTCCTCTTTTCTCCTGGTGTTTGTTCCAGCCAAGACCATGAAGGTGGTGCCTCAGGCAGATGAGATCAGGTGCCTTTGTGAGGCACTGAACAGCCCAGACACCGAGACTCTGGTGGAGACCTGTACCAAACTAGCAAAGGTAACTGGCCCCAGACCAGCGGGGTGGGGGCTCGGCTCCTGGCCTCCTGCATGTCTCCCTGCTCCCCTCCAGAGTCTCTTACTGTCTCCAGAGTGAGCTGTTTGGAACGGCTGCTGTTAGCAAGTAGCAGGAGGCTTTGAGACAAGACTGTCCTCTAGGCCTGCTGGAGTAGATACCATGATGGGTGTGTTTGTGCGCACACGTGTGTGAGTGCTCTTGTCAGAATACAAATTTGGTATATGAGCAAACAACATGGGGGGAGGCACTTCCAAACTGGTTAGCTGCATCAGATGTAAACAGCACTGTATGCACAGCCGGAGGATCAAGTGATTGCCCCCTCCATGACTGCTGAACTAACAGTCCTGTCAAGTTTGCTTTCCTTTCCGAATTGCTGGAGCAGAGCTGTGATGCGGTCTCTCCTGTTCCTGACTTCTTTCCAGGCTGTTAGCAAATGCATCCCTCCAGCACAGGCTACGGACTTTCTGACTGCCATCCTGGACAGATTGCTGCATGTCACACCTGCACGTGCAAGAGCAGTGTGGAAGTGGGTGTTCATCTTCCTGGTGGAATGCAGAAAGGAAATACTCCAGGAGGTAAAGGAGACCTTTTTTTCCATTTGACTTTGTCTTTTCTCCTGTTGGCTGTTGCACTACACCCTGTGCAGTTGCCATGGGCTCAAGGAATGCTGCCTGTGTGCTGAGCCAAGGGGCTACTGATGGTCTGAGTCATGCATTAGCACCTGCTGCTGGTGTCTGCTCCAGCTGGTGACAAAGGATATGGGCACTTCTTGTCCAAAGTCTCCTGTTGGTTCAGCTCCTTCCCATGAGTGAGGCACTGGGAGGCACCAACCTTGCCCCTTGCCATTCTTCCCCTTCCTCAGGGTCACTGTCAGTCCTCCCTGCCCCGGGACCCACTTCACCCTGCTCTTTCTTCACTGGTTGCAAATTGTCTCTACTCTGAGCATTGCTGGGCATGCTAGGTTTTCCACAGGTTGGGTACTTGTTCATTGCTCTCATTGCTTTCCCTGGCTGTGGTGTTACCCAGCCTGCACGGTGACCTTCCTTTAGCCACCAGTTGCTGCCTGTTTGTAGCCTGGGAGCCTCTGGCCTCATGCTGTGCCTGCCCTTTCCAGGCTCCTGTTCTCCTCCTCCATTTGTGCTCTGCTGCGCTCCACTTGGGCTCTAGGGCCACCAGCACATTGCTCAGCCCGGACTAGCTCAGTGGCTGTCTGCCGCTGACAGAAGTCGGTCACAGTGATGGCAATCATGGGTGGCAGCCCACAGGATCATGCCCAGCTGAGCTAAAGCTCACCCAGCTGTTAGGCAGCTCCTGTTACAGGCAGGGCAGGGCATCCCTGTGCCATCCCTGCAGAGCCAGCGGCCGCTCCAGGCAGCAAGAGCGCTGCATCCATGGGCTGCGGGGTCACCCCTTGCTACTTCCCCAGGCACAGAGTGGGTTGTGTCTGCACCACAGGCCAGAGGTAGGCAGCTGTGGGGGAAGCTGGGCTCTTCCACGGGATGAGGGAACTGGCTGCCTCTTTGTCTTTATCATGACCACGGCTTCTAGCTGTGAAAGGCTCCAACAAACACCCTTTTCTTCAGGGGATGGTCCTCTGTGTAGCGACGGCATTGGAGTTTTGGGAAAGGAGGGCAGAGGCAAGGAATAGTGTCCCTGGAGAACTGGGTTCCTCCGGAAGGAGTCACGTGCCCTTGCACAGGCCCTGCAAGAGTGTGTTTGGTTTTGCTCTTGCATTGCTACAGACACATGGGGAGAGCTATTTAAGTGCTGGGTGTGAAATGTGTCCATGTCCTCTGTGTGCACACAGCGCACGCAGCTGCTCATACATCTGGGCCCAGGCACGTGCAGTGACTGAGGCTCTGCCTGTGAGCACATGCATCTGTGCGTGCGCGTGTGTGCATGCGTGTGCACTATTGCCAAGAGCAGGCTCAGCTCCAGACATGAGCCAGGGTCAGGCAGGGTGGAAGGAGTGAGGTTTCGAGCTAGATCTGGACTCTGTGTCGACGGAGCAGGCATTGCTCATGTGCTGAATGACTGTGTCTGGGCCCCGCAGGAGGGGATAAAGAAGGCACTGAGCCCTTCTTTCTCCTCTTCTTTCATTCAGGTGCCAAAAATCCTGAACACCCTTTACACCTACATGCAGCAGAGCACCCACAGGCCCTTCCTGCTCCATATGGTGTTTCTTCTCGCCCGCTTTCACCATGAGCCTGTGATCAGCAGTCTCCTGCAGAAAGGTCTGCCTATGGACAGGTATGTGCACTTCCCCACTGTAGTCAGAGACCCTGCAGCTTGCTTGTACTGGTGGGGGCGGGGGGGGGGGGGGCAGTTGAGAAGCAGGTCTTTTTTTTCTGCCTGAACAGTCTTGAGTGTTGCAAGACTGCATGCTTGTATCTGCTGTGAGTGGGGCATTGTAAGCCCCATTGCAGGTGAGGAGGTTTGAGGGCACTGCAGGACTGCGAGGATATGGGCTCAGGGGTGAACGTCTCTTCCCTTGCAGTGACATGGTGGAGCTGTGGAGGAGCCTGGGAAGAAGCATCCTTGGGATTCAGATCCTGAGGTGCTTAGTAGAGAAACTAAACAGAGCAGGAAACAACCACCTGGGGACTCACTCCTCTGCTTGTGAGCGGCACAGCCGTCAGACTGCTCTGGAGACTCTGTCGGTACGTTCAATGGCACACACGTTTCTGCAGCTTTGCATCTGCTTTCTAACTCATATCTTGGCACGAGGGAGTCAGGTGCCCTTTGTGGATGCCCGTGGAGACTCCCAGGGCACTGTGCTGGGCTGGCCTCAAGGAGTGTGGGGAGCCGGGACAGTTTTGTGCTCCTGAGCCACAAGGCTGTCACAGAAGTGACAATTGTGGACAGTAACCCCCCTGCCCCAGGCAGGCAGGGGAACCAGGCTGGTGGGAAAAGGCCTTGCCTGAACAGGTGGTTCTTGGTCATGTTTCTCTGCAGATCACCCGTGCCATCTCCGAGGTGGTGCTTGCCCTGAGGAGCACAGAGGAGCTCAGGCAACTGCTTCCCCACCTTCTTCCCAGCCTCATGAGGTGGGCCAGGGAAACGCTGGGTGAGGAGAGGCTGCTTTCCCCCATAAGCAGCTGGAGACAACTGTTCCTTGAGGGCCAGGTGCTTGAAGAGAAGCCGTGCAGGTAAGGAGCTGAAGGGGCAGATGGAGGGGCTGGCTTCAGTTCCCCTCACCAAGGCATGTGCCTTTGTGGAGCTGAGGGAGAGCTTCACCTGCCCCGCTTCCTAGATGTGGAAACCAGTAGTCATGGTTGGGTTTACTTCTGTTCCTTCATGGAGAAACTCCAGCTCCTAGGCAGGAGTATCTAGCATGGAGTCAGTCTAGGGGTATGGGTTTTCTTCTGCTTCAGTGGGTTTGGGGCATGACAAAAATGCCAGTGTTGTTAGCTGCAGTCTTGGAGGCTATGAAGCATCATTTCAGGGGTATTTAGCTCTGCTAAAGATAAGTCTTCCCCTAACCTGCTGTGATTTGAGATTTCTTTGGGTTTGTGGTGGTGGTGTTATTTTGATTTGTTGTGTTTTGTTTCTTGTGCCAGGATTTTCCTTTCAGCTATAGAGTTGGTGCTAGGCAAATGCATGGTGCAGAAATGGATGCGGCTGCTCATGAATTGGGCAGTGTGGGCTCGCCTGGAAGACCCCCTGGCTCACCCTGAGGGGGTGTGTCTCCTGAGCAGGTAAGAGCCCCAGGGATGCATCTGGCCACCTTCTGTGGAGCTGTGCGCAGGGAAATGGCTGCTGGGACCCTTCCAGTGTGCCTGGGAAGCTGTCCTGAGCAAAAGAATAGCGTCTGTGTCAGCGCAAGTGAATTCTGGAGACCCGGCCTGTGGCCTTCCTGGGCAACTGTGTGTCCCTCGCTTGTGTCCCCTGCACAGCGTCCTGCTCCATGCTGGGCTCATCTCCCCCTGTGTGGTGAGGAACCTCTTGCCATGGCTGGATTCCTCCTCAGTTAAGCTGCGGGTGAGTGCTACAGCTTTCTTTGCTGAGGTAAGGCAGGGGGTGGGGAAGGAAGGGTTCAGAGGGGTTTTGCCGAGATACTGCTGCTTGGGATGTCTAGCTCACCAGACTCACTAGCGCAAGCGGCAGAGGAGTGAGATTCTGCCATCCAGACAAACATCTGTCTTCCAACCCAGCTGAAAGAGGCAGAGCGCAAACTGAAAGCCATGAGAGAAATGGCAGAAGGAAGTCAACAGCTGGAGAAGGAACAGGAGAGACAAAGTTAGCGCTCCAGAGGAAAGAGGAGGAAAGCGAGTATTTGCAGAGGCCTCAGGCAGAAGTACACAGGGAACACAAAGAAACCCTGCAACTGTTTCGAGCCCAGCTGATTGAACTGAATGATCGGTACCAGAAGTTAAATGAACAACACCAGAAACTATTTCAGGAACTTGAACAGCTGGAAGGAGAAAGATCCAACCACATCATTTCCAGGCCATGCCAGGCTAACCTGGGAGCAGACAAGGAGTGCATCCTCCTGGAGGCTGTGAGAAAACAACCAGCAGAGCTTCGAGCATTCGTAGCTCAATAGAGCTATGATCCTTTTGATGGTCACAATGAGCTGCCTGAACTAGTGCTTCCTCTAGTTGCTGGACAATATGTTTACATCTTTGGAGATGTGGATGGAGAGGGCTGGTATGTAGCAGAGCTGACCAATGGCACAAGAGGCGTTGTCCCCTCTAATCTTGTTGAAGAAGTTTCAGATGACGGATGACCTGATGACGCCAGAGTCTCTCCAGAGACAACTAATTGGTAGCAGGACACAGATGATGTCTGTCCTGTCTTCTCGTATCTTCTTGTTAAATCTTTTCTTAACAATCTCTCTGTGTCATCTCGCTCTCTATCCTGTGTGCATGCAAACTGAAAGGACTATGTGCCAGCTATTGGGGGGTTGGCATGGGTGGACTGGGTGCCAGCTACTGGAGTCAACCAGGGGGTGTAGGCACCCCTGGCTTGTGGTGCCAGCTACTGGCATGGGTCCCAGTGCAGCTCGTGGAGTGAGTAGGGGTTCTCAGTGCAGCTACAGGAGCGAGTGGGGGTCTTGACCACCAGGCTCTGTGGCAGGAACGGTGTACATCCTGTAAACCACCTACTGGGGGAGACCAGCATGAGTGAGGTGAGTGAGAGGCTCTGTGAGTGTCTCTATCTTCCCCAAACCTGGTGTGCATGGGGTGTGCGTGTGCATCCACCAGCAGACTTCAAGCTGGACCAGCTGGTGACTTGCAGGGCCTTGGGTCTAGGCTGAGGTATCAGGTGGGCAGAGGGTCTGTGCTAGCACCTGGGGAGATTGGCAAGTGTGGGGTGCCTGCAGGAGAAACGTGTGAGTGCTGCCTGTTTGCAGGGAGCACGAAGATGGACCAGTTGGCGAGTAGCGGACCCATGGGGTGGGTCAGAGGGCTGGGATCTGGGCAGAGGTACCAGTGGACAGAGGGGCTGTGCCAGTACGCAGGGGATCCATGAACATCTGTATGCTTGTGAACGTAGAGAGTGTCGTGTGTGCCTGCACTAGTGACCTCCTGTCTCTGCCAGCCCAAGAGGAGGAGGGGACGTGGCTGGCTGTGTTTTATGTGAGTCCTGCATGCGGGTGCTGTTGACGGCAGCACCTCATCTGTGGCAGTCTGTGTGACTGGCTGTATCAGTGTCCTCTGCGTGTGTGTGTTGGCGTGTGTGTGTGTGTGTTGGCGTGTGTGTGTGTGTTGGCGTGTGTGTGTGTGTGTGTTGGCGTGTGTGTGTGTGTGTTGGCGTGTGTGTGTGTGTGTTGGCGTGTGTGTGTGTTGGCGTGTGTGTGTGTGTGTTGGCGTGTGTGTGTGTGTGTTGGCGTGTGTGTGTGTTGGCGTGTGTGTGTGTGTGTTGGCGTGTGTGTGTGTGTGTCTGTCTGTCTCTCGGATGCGTGGTCAGCTTCGCTACTAGTTACCACCTGCAAGCAGAAAAGTGGCAGCTGAATCCCTCAGCCTGCACAAAGACTCCAGATCCCCAGGCTGGGCTCCAGCAGCCAGGCACGACTGTACTGGGTGGTACTGGTGTGTATTGGGCTCCAGCGGCATGGCAGGAGGGGTCCTGGGCTGGAGTGGCTGGAAGTGGTGGCCAGTCTTGACATCCCTTAACACTGTGGGTCTGTGGGGTGCATGGGGGGAGCTGAATCCCACTTCAGCCCAAAGGCTTCCAGCTGGGGAGGAGATGCCTGCATTGCTTCAGCTGAATTCCTGCCTGGCGCAGGGTCCAACCAACACCTCCCTGTCACTGCCTGTGTGTCCTTGTCGTTAGGGGTCAAGAATGTCAGTGTCCAGAGGGGAACATTTATACTTCTCATAGGCATCCATGCCCTGATAGGACAAACCACACTTTTGGAATCAGTGTCTCTCCACTCTTCAGAGAGGGACAATTGGTGATTATTTCAGTCAGCTAAAAAGTCCATTCCCCAAAGGTGACTCTGTTGCCTTTCAGGAGCTGTCAGCCCTAGAGCCCCTGGGACATCTCCAGGCAGCCCAGAAAGTGGCTGCTTTGGCTGGTCCTCTGCTGCTGAGCTGGGCCGGGCTCCTGGGATGGAGGGAGCTCATAGCAAGTGGGCAGTGCTTGTGAGAGACAGCTCTGCCCAGGAGCAGCTCCCCTGCAAAGTGCAGCAGGGCTGAGGGCAGTGCCTGCAGGCAGTGAGGGGAGAGGAATGAGGCAGGGAGAGGTTGGTGGAAGGACAGCTGGGCTCTCAGTGTGGGAGAAATCTTCACAGGTCTTTACATGGTAGGACTCTGGCTGCAGGGCAGTGCACATGAGTATCCCGGAGGGCTCTCCAAAATCTGGTACATCCAAAGCATCTGTCAGAACAACCCTCACAGTTTATCCAGTTTGTAGGAAGACGTGCTGCTGAGCAAGGCTTCCCTGCTGCATCATCAGAGGGACAAGACATGACAGCTGCCTTCTGCCGGGTACAGCTGCAGGGGTGTGAAGCTGGGTGTACATCCAGGGGTGCCCAGGACTGTCCTTCCAAGCAGGGTCCCTGCACCCCAGGGGGCTGTGTGCTGGGGCAGGACTCTGCCACCTGCCAGGGTCAGCGCTCAGCCTGCCTGGGGAGCTCCTCCCAGTGCTGTGATGACAAGCTGTGGGTGGAAGGAGCAACCCGCAGCAGGGCAGGGTCCTTCTGCTGTCGAGAGAGTGCTGCATGGGCCAGGCCTGCTCACAGCTCCACATCACCCCCAGGACATTTCTGAGGGCAGTTTTGAAGAGGAAGATCAAGGTGGGGGTTACCTGAAAGGGCAGGTGTCTGTGCTTTGAGGATTCTCCTCTTGGTTGTCTGGGTGGGCAGTGGGAGATGGGAATTTATTTCTCTGTTCTGAAGAAGGCACTCAGACCCCAGCTCTTGTTAGGACTTGTCTGAGCTGCTCCTTCACACCTGCACACACAGAGATGCCCCTGGGGAGTGCCTTGTTGCCAGGAGGTGTCTGAAGGGCAGAGCTGAGCACACAGCAGGTGGGATGGGGTCTGTGAACATAGCCAGGGCAGAGACATGGGGACAGAGAAACAGCAGGGACAGCTCCAGGCTGTAGAGACATGGGCAATAAGGTAGAGGGAAGTACCACCAGAAATGCCTTGGGAGAGGGGATTCGAGCACCTCCCTGCCATCCCCTGCAGTGCAGACACCTGCCCTGGAGCAACCCCCTCACCTCTCCCACCTAGCAGAGCCTCTGCCCTCACAGCCATGGGGTCTCAGGCTGAGTCACCTCCTTCGCATCCCGATCTCTGATGAGGAGAAACCCCCAAATGCCTGTATCTCTGTCCTTGCCCTGTCTCCCTCAGCAGGCGCATTGGGGCATTTCTGCATGTTTCCCCCCCTGTCCCTGCTGTGATTGTCCCCACCTAACCTGCGGTCTGTTGGCACTGCAGTGTGGGGGACTGGAATGAGCTGGCCCTCCTTTCAGGACACCCCATCTTTAGGACATTTGACTTCCCCTGGGAGTGCTGCTGGGCTGCAGGTTGCCCTCCAGAAGGGCACAGCTCTCCCATAGCATCTCTGTGTTATGTAGGAGGCCCACGGAGAAGACACCTCGGTGCTAAGGCCATGGAAATGCTGCCGGACAGCTGTAGGTGGGCAGCTGCAATGAGCCCCCTGTGTCCCCGGCTGGGAGGGGAGAGCTGAGATCATGCTCAGGTACAATGAGGTGGGCATGGAGAGTCTGGAGATCTGCACTTTGAAACCGGGTTCCTCTGCTCTCAGTAGTGTCCACTTTCTTTTCAGGGGAACATCTGAGTACAATCACCCTCCAGCTCAAAGAGGTGCCAGCACAGGGCAGCTGAGAACAGGACTGATGGACAGACTGGCTCATCTCACTCTACACTAAGGGAAAAACCCCTTTGCCTCTCAGGACCCACAAGGTTTCACTCGGAGTGCAGCAGAAATGCCAGGGATTTCTGCCTTAAAACACTCCTCAGGTGTGGTGGGGCAACAAGGACAAAATAAACAAATCAAAATCCCCAAAGCTCTGCTCTACGGTTGGGTGATTTGGGAGCGACAATGCTGAAAAACTTTTTGATATCACAAGTGGATTTGATCTGAGATCACCCCATGGCCCTATTTACCTTTTGGTGTAGGGCAGGACTGTCTCCTCCAAAGCCCACAGCAGAGCCCCCTGCTCCCAGAGACACCCTTAGTTGGCCCTAAACAAAGCTCATGAAAGGCACCTGCCAAAGGTGTTCCTGGAAATGGGAGAAGCAGATTAGGGGATTTCTTTGAGAAGCAGAGTAGGTTTTGCTCAGAGAAATCTCCCCTAACTTCTCAATGCCTTTTCTTCCATAGTCATCCACACCTAGAAGCAGCAAATGTCTAACGGCAGCTCCATCACTGAGTTCCTCCTCCTGGTGTTCGCAGACACACGGGAGCTACAGCTCTTGCACTTCTGTCTCTTCCTGGGCATCTACCTGGCTACTCTCCTGGGCAACGGCCTCATCATCACTTCCATAGCCTGCAACCACTGCCTCCACACCCCCAGGTATTTCTTCCTCCTCAACCTCTCTCTCTTCAACCTGGGCTCCATCTCCACCACTGTCCCCAAGTCCATGGCCAATTCCCTCTGCAACACCAGGGTCATCCCCTTGGCATGTGCTGCCAGGTCTTTTCCTTTTTGATGTCAGCAGAACTGTGTCTTGTCACCATCATGGCCTATGACTGCTACATTGCCATCTGCAAACCCCTTCAACTACAGGACCCTCCTGGACAGCAGAACTTGTGCCAAAATGGCAGCAGCTGCCTGGGGCAGTGGTTTCCTCCACGCTCTGCTGCACACTGCTAATACATTTTCAATACCACTCTGCCGAGGCAATGCCATAAACCAGTTCTGCTGTGAACTTCCCCAGATGCTCAAGCTCTCCTGCTCCAACTCCTGCCTCAGGGGAGTTGGGCTTCTTATGGTTGGTGTTTTTGTGAGCTTGGGGTGTTTTCATTTTCATTCTTTTCTCCTGTGTGCAGATCTTCAGGGCCGTGCTGAGGATCCCCTCTGAGCAGGGACAGCACAAAGCCTTTTCCACGTGCCTTCCTCACCCGGCTGTAGTGTCCCTGTTTGTCAACACTGGCATGTTTGCCTACTTGAAGCCCCACTCCATCTCCTCACCATCGCTGGAGCCGGTGATGGCTGTTCTGTACTCAGTGGTACCTCCAACATTGAACCCCCACATCTACAGCTTGAGGAACAAAGAGCTCAAGGATGCCATTCGGAAAATGATTTCTTGGATGTTTTTCAGTAGTGATAAACTTCTCTCCTCACAAATGACTCCCAGGGTATCCCATTCCAGGCCTATGCTATGGTTTTTTTAGTTATCATGTTCATCATTAGGATTATCATCATCATTACTCTTCTTATTATCATTATCGTAGCTGCTATCATTATAATTTTGTGGTAATTTGTGGTTATTTTGTTCCTACACAAATATTTAGACTCAGTTCACTTCTACTGAGGAATGGACCTGTTCTTTCTCACCTGGCGTCCATATAAATGTACATCTAACACTGGGTCAGAGGTGGCTCTCATATAGCATCTCTGTAATATAGGGTGACCTCCTCAGTGCACAAAGGTTGGGCTCATCTTCCAAAGCTGATGCCAAGAACAGGCATGAGCAACTGCTCCCCAAAAGGGCCTGTTTCTTCATTGATTAAGGAGCAAAGAGCTCAGTGTCACATTGTGACTTCTTAGACACCGAAGGCTGGATTTAAGACTAACCCGTCAATGTCTACTTACAATGGAGATGGTGAGCAGTCACCGATGTACATACCCAGGACATACCCATGCAGATGATGGCCTTGAGAAAGCAAACCTGGAGCTGCCTGGAGACCCCAGGGATCTCCATAGACAGCGTGTGCCTGGGGCAGGCAGTGACTAGAGACGCACAAAGTAAGAGATCACCCAAGGTGGAGTCGCTCAAAGCAGAAGTGCTAAACCCAGGCGACGGCAGGGAAACAAGGACTCTGGAGTCCCAGTGGAGGAAATGGGGACCCAGCAGGCACAAGGAAGGGAGAGGCAGGAGAGTCGTTCATGTCACCCTCAGACATAACTGAACATCTACTCTCCTTTCAAATGCATCATAGTCCCTTCAAGCACCTGCCACATCCACAGAGCCCCAGGGTGGGGCTTCACAGCAGTGATCCCCACCCAGCTCCCAAGGGCCAGTGGGGAGCACAAGGAGAGGGCCAGGCATGACCAGAAGATCGGAGTGGTCGGCGCTGCCTGTAGGCTGGGGGGCAGGGGCAGGGGAGGGCGAAGGGACTTCCTGAGGTTCCTCACATACCTCTTGATCTTTCAGAGTAACATGTTAGCAGTCTTACCCCCAAATCTAAACCTCCAAAACTGCTTCCATCTCCCTATTGCCGATGTTGGAAAACTGAAAAAAAAAAAACCCCAAACCCACAAAACAACTGAGTCAGGAAAGACCTTGCAGGTACCTGGTGAACTTACCTTCCCCTTGAAAAGTCCCCATCTCCAAATGTCCCCATTGTGAGCTAAAGCTGTGAGCTAGAGCTGTGAGCTAGAGCTGTGAGCAGCCCCATCCCACATAACACCCTCCAGGTGGAAGAATGACCCTGCCCTGCCAGGGCTTTCTCCTTCCACCCAGACCTCCCTGCACCACCGTAGGGAGCTCCCAGGGCAGGCCAAGTGCTGACATGGCATGGGGCAGAGTCACCGTCCCGAGCACACAGCATCTCTGGAGCAGGAGGACATCACTCTGAATTGCAGCCCTGTGCAGACCCGAGTGCACATCCCAGCTGCACACCCTGCAACCATCCCTCGGAAAGGTAGCAGTGATGGCCTGTCCCTCTGACGGTGGCAGAAGAAAGTCCTGCTCTGGAGCGCCTCCTTCTCCTGCACCCCTGAGAAGCTGTGAGAGCTGTCCTGACAGATCCCATCAGCAGAAGATGTGGCAGCTTCGGAAGACCTCTCTGGGAACATCAGCCACACTGTCCTGCAGCCAGAGACTTACTATGTCAAGGACTGGGAAGATCATAAGGCCATCGAATCCACACAGTCCAGTAAAACGGTTGTCCCTTTCCTCCACCTGGCTGGAGGCAGGCCCCCTCTAGTCCTGCTCATAGTATTCATTACTCACTTCTTGTAAATGCGAATCAAAAGTCCCTTTATTAAGATCAGAAGTAAAATCAACCCTTCTACTCTGTCTGGGGAACTGCCCACTGGAAACTGGAGCTGCAATTTACCTGGAAGAATCACCTTTTGTGACTCTTTTTCCTTGCAACTCATGCACCCATGCCTCTAGGGTCGAGGTAGATTTTCCCATCCCACTTCCTCATGTCCTCTCCATGGTCACGCAGGTAAAACCACAGGGTGGCCCGTGGTGTGTATCCACTATATCCTCTCTGTTGAGCAGAGGGACGCTTACTCCTAACAGCTGAGATACTGGTCCGTACAGGTGGGGAGTAGGACATACCCTCTTTGAGTTGCTGGAACACCGGACAGTTTTTCAGACAGTTCTTCCACAGCCGAGACACAGGCCTGTAGGGAGGAAGAGAGACTTTCTTCGCATTTCCAGAGTTGGCCAGTGTCCTGGTTTAGCCCCTGTCGGCAACCAAGCTCCACACAGCCGCTCGCTCACCCTCCCCTCCCCAGTGGGATGGGGGAGAGAACTGGAAGGGCAAAACTAAGAAAACTCAGGGGTTGAGATAAGAACAGATTAATAATTGAAATAATAATTATAATACAAATAGTAATACAAATTGTAATGAAAAGGAGAAAAACGAGAGAGAGAAAGAAAACCCAGGGAAAAAAAAAACCAAGTCACACAACCACTTACCACCCGCCAACAGACACCCAGCCAGTCCCCAAGCAGTGATCGCTGCTCCCCAGCCGACTCCCCACAGCTTATATACTGAGCATGACATCACATGGCATGAACTATCCCTTTGGGCAGTTTGGGTCAGCTCTCCTCGCTCTGCCCCCTCCCAGTTTTTTTGTGCACCTGGCAGAGCATGGGAAGCTGGAAAAGTCCTTGACTAGTGCAAGCACTATGTAGCAACAACTAAAACATCAGTGTGTTACCAACATTATTCTAATGCTAAATCCAAACCACAGCACTATCCCAACTACTAGGAAGAAAATTAACTTTATCCCGGCCCCCCCACCCCGCTCCCCCCCTCCCCCAGTTCTCCTCAGGCTGCTCGGCCTCTGCCCCCTCCGGCCCCGCCCCAGGCTGCCTGGGACTGACAGGCCGCCTCCGGCTCCGCTCATTGGCTCAGCTGTGGCCAATGGCGTGGCTGTTGCCAGGCGGGCACAGGCAGCCCGCGCCTCTCCTCCCAGGGCTGCCCTGCGCCCGCTGCCCCCCAGCCCGCAGCGGCTCCTCAGCCAGCCGGGACACTGGGCCTGCGGAGAGACGGCCTGCGAGAAGGGCCATGGCCCTGGGGCTGTTCTCTCAGCAGCGCAAGGGCTGTGCACAGCCCTGCCCTCCCTCTGGGCTCTGCTGGGGGCTGGGCCTGCCCGCGGAGGGAGGGGAGGGGAGGGGAGGGAGCTGCCAGGAGGGAGCTGCCTGGAATTGCTCTGGATTGGCAAGTCTTTCCCAAAAATGCAGGTCTGTCTGTGCTGCCAGCCACAGCCCTGGGCAGGAGGAGCTGTGTGACAGGAGCCGCTGGCATGGGCCAGGCCGGCAGCAGGCAGAAGACAGGGCTCTGCCCCTGGTGCCAGTGCCTGTGCTGAGCCCAGCACCCAGGGCCTTCTTCAGGCCTCGCCTTCCCCCGGGCAGTGAGGAGGAGGGACGCCCTGTCCTGGTGTGGCCCAGGGCATCTTCCTGTGGCCAGGAGGAAGGACAGAGCCCCGTCTGTCTTCCCGCGGGGGCTGACCGCTGTCCTTCGCTTCTGTCCCTGGTGCTCCCCAGTACTGGCCAAGCAAATACCAGGGCACCAGGGGCTCCTGGGGCTCAGATCAGCTTTGCGGCTGCCCCTTTGCTTCTGCAGATGCAGTTGTTTGCTACCCCCTTCAGTGGTCAGAACTTTTTCTCTTCATGGCACATGGACTGGACAGAAGCCAGTTCCCTGTTAGTCTGGGGGAACTTCAGGGAAACGAGGAAGTCAAAGCATGCACACAGGTGTGAGGACAGTGAAAAGGAGCTGTGTCAAGGTTTTTTCCTGCTGTTTCAGATCTGAACTCAGACATCTGTGCACATCCCAGCACCAAAGTCAGGTTTTTTTTCTTCCAAGCTCCACAGCTTTTCACCAGCAAAAGTGAGCTGGCTTTCGGGATAACTCGGCTCCTTTCTTGTTTAATTGTGTGCCCACACTTTCCCTTTTTCCAGCAATTTCTTTCTTCCCCCTTGACCCTTGCCCAGTTCCATCCTCTTTCAAAGCTAATTATGATTTGATTTTCTGGACAGATCATCGAGTAGGTAGACAGAGGCTCTAAGTCTAGGCTGACTGTATAGCTGTAGGCTGAGCTATTCTACCTCTACCTATTCTACTTCTGAAGGCTGGATAGATATGGGCTATGGATAGAGTTACTGTTTGCCAGTTATTGTTTCTTTTGGGGTCCTGTGACAGTAATGGTAAGGCTGCCAGCCTGCAGCTCTGCAGCAGTTAAAATTATCACTGAAAGTGTTTTGATGGTGGATGCTGTTCTGTGCATTTCATTTTCAATAATTGTTTCACTGAGCTGGAATTTTTTCTGTGCAATTAGGTGACAGGGATCTTCTTGCAGTGGGCTTCTGTTTCTGGAGCACATCCTGACAGCCTTTGTCATGCAGAGCTTTCCTCTCTGCTCCCGAGAGGAGTGATGGCCATGACATGGAATGACTCCTGTGTGTAATGGCTCTACCAGTAGGCTTGGATTTAGTGCATCCCCATGGACAAACATATGCAGCAGGTGCTCCATCCAAGAAGTTGATGTGCTGACACTCTAGAGTGAATTTGGAGGTGTTTCCTCCTCCTTGTCCTCTTCCTCTTCCCTGTTCTTCCTCCTCCTTTTCCTTCTACTCCTGTTCCTCCTCTGGTTCTTCATCATAGTTGTCGTCGTCCTCCTCCTGTTCTTCCTCCTCCTGTTATTGTTATTCATCTTGTTCTTCCTCCTCTTCCTCCCATTCTTCCTCCTCCCTCCTCCTCCTTCTCTTCCTTCTCCTCCTCCTCTTCCTCTTCTTGCTGTTCTTCCTCCTCCTCTTATTCTTCCTATGACTCCTGTTCTTCATCCTTCTTTTCGTCCTCCACCTCTTCTTCCTCTTCCTCTTCCTCCTTCTCCTTCTCTTTCTCCTCCTTCTCCTCATATGCCTCTGCATGTTTATCCTCTGCATGTTCATTGGCTTCCTGTTCTTCTTGTTCTTCATAGTCCTTCTCCTTATACCCCTCCTTCTCCTCCTCCTCCAACTCATCCTCCTATTCCCTTCTGCTTTTCTTCCTCCACTTCCTCTTATTCTGTTGTTCTTTCTCTCCTGTTCTTTATCCTCCTCCTGCTGTTCCTTCTGTTCTTTTTCCACCTTCTCCTTGTTGTCTACTTCCTCCTCCTCCTTCCTCCTCCTCTTCATCTTCTCCTACCTCATATTCATCTTTTTGTTTCTCCTCCTCATCATCCTGTTCTTCTTCCTGTTCTTCCTTCTCCTCCTACTCAACTTAATTTTATTCCTCTTATTCCTCCTCTTCCTGTTCTTCTTTCTCTTCCCCCTCATCCTCCTGTTGCCATCCTCCTTTTTTTCTTCTCCTTTTTCTCATCCTCCTCTTCCTCTTCTTATGCCTGTACCTTTTCCTATTACTTCTCCTCCTGTTCCTCCTCCACCTCCTCTTCTTCCTCCTCTTGCTCATTTCTCATCTTTCTCCTCCTCATTGTTCCTTTTCATCCTTGTCCTATCTTTTCATCCTCCTTATCCTCATCTTCCTTCTTGTGTTCCTCCTTCTTCTTCTCCTCCTCCTTCACCCTTTCCTCCAATTTCTCCTCATCCATCTCCTCCCATCCCTGGAGGTATCTAAAAGCCATGTAGAGGTGGCGCTTAGGGAACTGCTTAAGTGGTGCCTTGGCAGTGCTAGGTTAACAGTTGCACTCAATGATCCTAAGGGTCTTTGCCCACCTAAATGATTCTGATTCCATGATTCTATGCAAAACAAAGCTTACAGAGGGTGGAAACAAGGCCAGGTGTCCTGGGAGAAAGATGGAAACATTGTCCGAGCATCCAAGGACCAAGTCAGGAAAGCCAAAGCCCAAATGGAATTGAATCTGGGCAGGGATGTCAAAGATAGCCAGGAGAGCTTCTTAAGTACGCAGGAGACAAAAAGCAGCCGAGGGAAATTGTGGGCCCCTTGCTCAACGAGACAGGGGACCTGGTTCCACAGACGTGCAAAAAGCGGAGGTACTGAATGCAGCCTTTGCCTCAGCCTTTACTAGCAAGAGCAGCCTTCAGGAGTGCCAGGTCCCAGAGAGTAGGTGGAAAGGCTGGAGCAAGGAAGAGGTACACTTGGTGGAAGAGGATCAGGTCAGAGAATACTTGTGAAACAAGGGATATGCAGTTCTGAATGTCTCTCTCAAGACTGTGTACTCTTCCATATGTTTTTATTATGTTGACTTAATATACCGCCATTTGTCTTCAGCCTCAATTGTCTGTTTTGTCTCTCTAAAGTGTTTAGTTACAGACAAGTTCATCCTGTGATTTCTATTTTTAATATTAAATGCTACCAAACGGTGATGGGCTTCTTATTCACTGGTCCTGAATCAGGAGGTGAGTGGGGAACCTGTATTAAATACATTTCATCTGAATAATCTGCCTGGTTGATACAAGCTGTGTGGTTCAGAGATGTCTAAAGTTTGATCTTTGTTTTTTTAGAGATAAAAAGCACTTGCCCCACTGTAAATACATATAGTATGTAAAATGTATATAGTATATAAATACAGCAAAGTTACAATGGATTTTTACCTAAGTTTTACTAGTTATTTAACAAGCAGTATGTGATGTGAATGGAAAGCTTTCAGCATGTGTTTGATACTCACAAAATCAGCTCTTCCTTTCAGTGGTAGGTGAGAAGATGCTGTCAGTGTGACCCAGAGAAGATAAGTAACTGGGGACTTCAGCTGCCTAGGCAAGAACACAGACGGCTTTCTCCTTTGAAGTTAAAAGCTTCCGAAACCAGGCAGCAGGTTGGAAGCTCAGCAGTAGCTTTTTACTGTGTGTGACACCATAAAAAAAAAGGAGCAAGGTTAATGTTTTACTAAATAGTGCAAGGAGTATTTTGGTACATGCAGAACATCCTAAAGCCAAAGGGTAAGTGTCCCCTGCCTAATGTTCCTATGGCAACAGTTATGTGAAGTGACATAAAGTAGCATGACCAAGAAACCACATAGCTTTCCTGTATCTGGCTTTTTTTAGCTCTTCTGCCCTTTGGCTCCAAGATTTGGTGTCTTGTGTCTTGTCTGATGAGTAACCCTGGCCTAAAAGTATCAAAGGAGTTTAAATGTTGACTGCTGTACCTCGATTAAGAGCTCCAGAAGCAACAACTGCCCGAACTAGCTACTAAGCAGTAAATGGAGGGAGGGCAGTTCATGACAGCTTCAGATTAGAGCTGTGGAGAAGCAGACTGGGCAACTGCAGCAGCATCAGCTATTTCTAATTGGAGGAGTTCTAATTAATCTACTTGAGGAGCAGAGATCCAATTTCCTCCCCCCCTGCCCCCTTTCCATTTCACTGAAACTCATGGAAGTGGACTGATGAAATACCTCCTTAATTTAGGGTGACTCTCGAGGGAAACCAGCTCTTAATGGAATAAAACTCACAGTTGTAGCATACTTGACTGAAACAATCTATTTTGCAGTTAAAGGTTTTTCTCTCTGAAAATTTAAACCTGATAATTTAAATTAGTATGCCTAAAGGTAGGGAAAAGAGGCCTTTTACTTACAAGAGCAGTTATAACACATGCTGTAAAACTGAATCTTAATCTCTAAAAAAAAATCAACAGGTGCCTCCCATCTGTTGTTGGTAAATGAGGAGCTATACAATAGTATAGTTTCACACTTTATTTTTTGGGAAAATCTCCAGGTTTAAGCCACAGGTCTTAATGACAAATGACAACATTAATATTGCAGTGGATTTACATAGAACATCACATTTTTAACGATGATTGATGCAGAGTATTTGTGGCGCCTGTGTTTAATGCCTGGTGTTCCACATCCTTTCCTCTCAGAGCTGCGATCAGAATCTTCATGCGGAGGAGAGCTGTTTGCCTCGTGACCTCGTGAAGAAAATCAAGAGCAGAAAGGAAGAAGTGGGCCTGATGGCAAACCCAATGTCAAGAACCTGCTCCCATGGGCCAGAGGTCAGTCTTGGTCTTGCTGTCAGTGAAGCGAAGCTGTGTGACGGGGCGGTGATGCTGGTGCTGGGGCGGTGATGGAGGCCTCCGTCCTGCCAGCGTTGGTGCAAATCAGCGTGGTTTCTCCCACGGGCGCCCACCACCCGGAGCGATACCCCCTCTCCCCACCCTCTCGGTGGCCATCCCCAGCCCAGCTCAGGCATCTGTGGGGTGGGAAGGGGCTGCGTTAGCCCCCGTGCCCCACCTCCCACTGAGCAAATGACCGCAGGCAGAGAGAGGCGCTGCAAAGCGAACAGCCAACACTTTTAATAAAATAAGGAAGAAGCAGGGATGTGGGAGAGGGCTGGGGCTGGGGCTGGAGTGGGTGGGTGCAGGTCTCTGCCTCCGGATCTCCCCCTGCGCGTGGGTGCTATGGGGGACGGTGCTGGACCGGTGGCTATGGGTAGCCATTGCTGTCGGCTATCTCCATGTTGATCTCCCTCTGCACAAAAACTGCAGCTGGCCCAGTGACATGTGCAGGGCCGCCCGCTGCTGCTGCTCCTGGGCCAGCTTCTTCCTGTGCTTGCGCTTGGGCCGCTGCTTGGGTGAGATGGGCACCGACTCCTCCTGCTCCTCCAGTAGGGTGGGCGCAGCTGCGAGGCCCCCGAGGGCCAGCATGGGGTGGTCGGGGGTGCGTGGCAGCTGCGGTGGCATGCGCAGGTGCTGGGGCAGCCCCTCGCGTGGGGTTTGGCCCCCCGTGGGCGACAGGCGCAGCCAGCTCAGCTGCCTGGGTTTGGCGGCAGCCCCGGTGCGTGCCTTGCTGCTCAATGCCGCCTCTGGTGCCATCTCCTTCCTGCCATGAGGTGGGGGCTTGGAGTCAGCCGTCCCTGAGCTGGGTCTTGGCGCTACAGGCAGGGTCTTGGGGCTACGGGCAGGGTCTTGGGGAGTCTGGGGGGCACACTGGGGCCGGGCTGGGGCTCCGGGTCGGGCGGTTGGTTCAACATACTTTGTAAGCGTGGAAGAGAACTGGATGTGGACAAGCAAACGCTTCAGGCAACTGCAAAGTAGAGGTGGGGGCAGTCTGTAGTATTTCTGTCAGGATCAAGAGCTAAAGGATGTTTCCATTCAAAGAGCCAAGTCTGTTGGGAGCTCCAGTCTCCAAAACTCTAAACCCTGTGTGTTAAACAGTGCTCAGCCCTGATGTTTATTTCTGCTACTCTCCAACACGGTTTCTCTGGGCTTTTTGTTTGCTTGGGTTTTAGTCTGTGGTAGGTGTCCAAGCTCAGTTCCATCAAAGCACTTGCAAGCCTGCCACTTGCTGGGGGCCAAGGCGAAGGAAGAAGCCTCGTGCTTGTATCAAGCCCAACGCAAAATTAAAGCACTGAGAAGTTCCCCGAGTCAGCCCTGAGCCAGAGTGCAGGTATCTAAGCTGCGATGAGGTGGAAGAGCCTGGAAAACATTTCATCGGCAGGAGGCAATGGAAGAAGGCAGGGTGTATATGGCACCTGGGATTACGTGGTAGGCTCAGTTTTGTTAGTGGATCAGTACTGTACTTGAACATTGACTAAGCCCCAGGTCAGAGCAGAAATTCTTGTTACTAATCGCAGGTGCCAGAGCACTCGTTCTGCTCTCTCCTCCCTGGTTCATTAATTTAGTCTTTTGTGTATATGCAGGGCCTTGATAATGCTACTGTGTGGGCACCATGTATGTGAGTGGCAGGTTTTCTGTGTGACTGATGTTTCTTTTAAACAGGAACATCTTGATATGTACTCCCCAGGAACTAAGGAAGTGCAACAAACTGATGAAGAAAGAGGTGCCAGTGAAGGAGGGAGTGTAGGTTAGTTCTGGTTTTAAATGTTCTTGGCTGTGTTCTAGCCAAAAGCCTTGGCTTAAACAGCTGAAATGAGCTGAACCACTGGGTATTTTTCATCCCTACACAACTCTGTATTGCTACAGACATTACCAGCCATAGTCATGGACTCTGAGCCTGTACTGTAGCAAGGTCAAAGCAGGTGTTAAAAAAATTTTAAAAAGTGTGCTTTTCCAAGATGCTTACAAGATTGAAAAGAAGAGATGTCTGTGGGCAGGTGGGAATATCCAGAAATGGGCAGTGTCACCTGGAATGAGGAAGAGTGATGTGGGTCCAGCTGTAGCATGCCAGTTTTCATGGCCTTGAGCAGCAGAGCAAGGATTTTGAGGCAGCAAGGCCGTCTGCCAGGGTGTGTGAACAGCTCTTCGCGAGCATGGGGATGGCGATGGGAGAAGACAGTGCTGTTCCTGTTGGTGTGTAGCAGGTGACAGTCAGTGGAAGCTGCTGTCAGGACGTGTAATTAGGAGCCGTTGTCGTGGTACTCGGTGGGAAATAGCATGAGGGAGGAGGCTAAGGCATGAAAGGCCGCATTAACTGATGTGTGAAGTGAGGGGAACAACGGGACGGTGTTAAGGAGACTGTTAGTTGCGATGAAGGCAGTGAGTGAGATGATGCTTGTAGGAGCTTTCTGAGTGAGTGAGAATGTGGCAGGAGTGCATGTAAGGAGAGAAAAGGTTGCGGCAGGAGTTGAGCTGATGAGAACTCAAGCAGGAGCTGATTTGGGCGGTGTCTGGCGAAGTCGTCATCTTGTATGTGTTGCACAGAGTGCGTAAGGCCTGACTGCTGGCAAGGAAAGGAGCGTGAAAGGAGTGTTGGAGTGCCAAGGAATGGGGATAGATGTGATCCCAGAGTCATTTCTCCATTTTCCATGGGCTGTCTGTATAACCCCATGTAACTCATCTTGCATTCAGAAAGAAGTGGCAGCCTTTTGGTGAATGGAGGGGAAAAAAAAAAAAAGAAGAGGTAACGTGTGGCAGAGCTAGAACATGGAGTGAGATTACCATGCTTAGTCTGACCATTCTAGAGTATTAGAAACATTTCCTTGAGACACTTTGCCAAAAGGTGGCCCCCCCCCTGCCACCGTTCCTCTCCAGTTTTATTGCTGGGCGTGATGTCATATGGTCTGGAATATCCCTTTGGTCAGTTGGGGTGAGCTGTCCCGGCTGTGTCCCCTCCCAACTTTCTGTGCACCTGCAGGGTCAGACAGCAGGAAGGAGCTCCCCGCGGCATGCCGGCAGCCGTAGTCGTGGGGCACGGGGCTGCTGGTCAGCCATGTTGGTCTAGGGAATGGCAGAGATGAAGTGAGATGAAACGCCACGGGATGGCTCTTCCAGGGACGCTGAAATGCCCTGAGTGCTGCAGGGGAATTTGTGATTTGCAGCGGCAAATGTAGTCACTCAAGGAGACCGATCCTCCCCGGGTGGCATCCTTGCTGGCTCTCCATCCCCCTGTCAGTGGGTTTTTGGGGCCCTGGCTGGTGGGACCCACAGGGCACGTTCTGACAATTCCCTTCCCCAATTATTTAATCAACCAGTCTTTATAGTATGGAAGTGTGTTAACTTTGTAGATATATATGATGATGTCAAGTGAGACTCTGTAATGTGAGGAGGTAGTGGAGTTTTCCTTGGAGACTCTGATATTGCTCATGCTGAAGTGAAACAAAGGAAAGGCCAGCCTGTCCCTGGGAAGAAGGACTTTGCATCTGGGAAGCTTAGAGCTGTCCATGAAGGCTAAAGGATAGCCCAGGTCAACCAGATAATGCCAGCGTCCTAGCCTCTCTGAGACGTCTTTGAAAGGCTCCCAGCATGGTCTGGCATCATAGATCAGTAACTCCAGCAAGACTGACTCCAGGGACATCTGGATGAATAGACAAGCGGCGAGAATGCTGCAAAGCCAGAGTTGCTTTGCAAAGTTTGGCTAGGATTAGTAATTGGGAGCGTGGGTGCTAGTGAAGAGTCAAGTTGTCTTGTACGTGAACAATGGAAGGGTATAAGAAGGCTGTGTAAAAGCACATTTGGAGTGCCCCAGTTGGGCTGGGACATGGCACGCAGATGAAAAAGTACTTGCCCCTCTAATTGTATACTTTGCATCCTGGCCTCTCGCCTTGGTCGGCATGGGCCGGTTGCGAATTCTTTGTGACACCGTCTTGGGGCTCAGCTGTGGGCAGGGGGTTTTGCTGGGTGAGGTCCAGGCAGCGCCGGACAAGGCCGTAGAGGGGTGGGAGCGAGCTGGGCAGCCGATGCAGCACAAGCTCCGGGATCTCACTGTGTGAGCCCACGCAGCTATGGCCACTCGCCGGCCAGGTGCCAGCTGCGTTTTGCGCGCTCAGCCAGTCCCTGCCTGGCCCCCTGGGGTGGCCGCAGCTCCTTGCCAGGGCCGGATCTGGCTCACCGGCTGTGATGCTGGTGCTGGGGCGGTGATGGAGGCCTCCATCCTCCCGGCGTTGGTGCAAATCAGCGTGGTTTCTCCCACGGGCGCCCACCACCCGGAGTGATGCCCCCTCTCCCCACCCTCTCGGTGGCCATCCCCAGCCCAGCTCAGGCATCTGTGGGGTGGGAAGGGGCTGTGTTAGCCCCCGTGCCCCACCTCCCACTGAGCAAATGACCGCAGGCAGAGAGAGGCGCTGCAAAGCGAACAGCCAACACTTTTAATAAAATAAGGAAGAAGCAGGGATGTGGGAGAGGGCTGGGGCTGGGGCTGGAGCAGGTGGGTGCAGGTCTCTGCCTCCGGATCTCCCCCTGCGTGTGGGTGCTGCGGGGGACTGTGCTGGACCGGTGGCTATGGGTAGCCATTGCTGTCGGCTATCTCCATGTTGATCTCGCTCTGCACAAAAACTGCAGCTGGCCCAGTGACATGTGCAGCGCCGCCCACTGCCACTGCTCCTGGCCAGCTTCTTCCTGCGCTCGCGCTCGGGCCGCTGCTGGGGTGTGATGAGCACCAACTCCTCCTGCTCCTCCAGTGGGGTGGGCGCAGCCGTGAGGCCCCCGAGGGCCAGCACGGGGTGGGTGGGGGTGCGTGGCAGCCACGGCAGCATGTGCAGGTGCTGGGGCAGCCCCTCGCGTGGGGTTTGGCCCACCATGGGCGACAGGCGCAGCCAGCTTGGCTGCTTGGGTTTGGCAGAAGCCCCAGTGTGTGCCTTGCTGCTCGATGCTGCCTCCAGTGCTGTCTCCTTCCTGCCTGAGGCAGGGGCTTGGAGTCAGCCACGCTGCATCTCGGGGCCGCGGGCAGGGTCTTGGGGAGTCTGGGGGTCACGCTGGGGCCGGGCTGTGGCTCCAGGTCGGGCAGTTGGTGTCCCAGCCCCACCACCTTCACTCTTTGCCCCAGCGGGTGGAAACTCTGGATGGAGCTCAGCAAGTGCCCTCAGGTCGTTGCGGGGTGTCCTCAGCCCTGTGGTGTGGATGCTGTTCCTAGGGACGCTGTTTCCCGCCTGCGGTGGGGATGCTGGCAGTGGGGCTGTCAGCGGCAGGAAGGGGCAGAGATGGCGGTAGCAGGGGTGTTGGTACCAGGCCGCGGTGGGGATGCTGTTTCGGGGCGGTGGTTCCTTTTAGCAGCCGCACAGTTCAGTAGACTGGGCTGGGGGAGGGTCCCTGGGCTGGGCGCGGGGCCGGAGCCCCAGGCCCATGGTTTAAGGACTCCATGCTGCAGGGTTTTGGTGGACTGGCTGCATTAAACCTGTCCCCTCCTGCTGCACAAAGGACCTTTACCCCTGGCATCGCCCCGGGTTCTAGGTTGCTTGGCGGGGACGTTGTTGGATTCGGATGCTCTCCGCTTGCTGCTTCCTGCCTGCTGCCCGCTGCCGCCTGCTGCATCGCCGTCCCCGTCCATCTTCCTCTGCAAGAGAGTATTTGAGTGTTTGGCCACCCGGCACACCACCACCATCTTCTTTTTCTTTGGTGGGATGGTGTCCCGTGGGGCACTCACTCTTGCATGTTGCGTCTTGCAGGTGCTGGCTGGTACGGAGCGCTTGGCCTTCTTGCCGCCCGCCTCTCCTGAGCTGGCCACCATTTGGCAGGATACGGTGCCCGGCGGCAGTGGCAAGCGGGTCAAAAGCACCCGGGGCTGCCTCCACAGTGCCTCCTCCAGCAGTTGGTCCATGCGGGGCGGATGGCACCGGGGGGCAGCCGGGGGCATCACCGCCGCCACTCGCTGTCTGCTGCAGCCGCCCTCTGCCCTGTAGTCCAAGAGGTGGGGGAGGTTGTTGAGGGAGGAGGTCAAGTTGGGGATGTTGGGGACATCGGAGATGGTGTCCTCACCATCCCCCAGCCCCACCACCACCACTCCCTCCTCAGGGCAGCCTCCCTCTGCCACGTACTTGGAGAGGTCAGGGACCTTGGTGGTCAAACTGGGGACACTGGCAGCAGAGGTGGTGTTCTCGCTGTCCCCTAGCCGCACCACGACCGCTTGGTCTTGGTGGCACTTGCTGTCCGCCGTGTCCTCCAAGAATTCACGGAACTCAATGAGGAAAGCGTTGGTGGTGAGGCTGTTGGGGAAATCAAGGATATGAGGGTGGGTGTCCTTGCTGTCCCCCAGCCCTGCCGCCACCACTCAATCCTTGGGGCAGCCGCCCTCCGCCACGTACTCGGAGAGGTCGGGGAACTCCTGGAGGAAAGCAGACAAGTCAGGGACATCAGAGACGGTGTCCTTGCTGTCCCATAGACCCGCCACCGCTGCTTGCTCTTTGGGGCAGCCGCCATCTACCGCATACTCAGAGAGGCTGGGGAGCTGGTGGAGGAAGTCAGTCAAGCTGGGGCTGTCAGGGACATCAGGGACAGTGTCCTCGCTGTCCATGTTGTTGAGCCAGGTGAGCATATAGTTGGCGGTGGTGTTCTGTACCTGCTCAGGAATCCCTTTGGTGAAGGCATATGGCCCCTGCTTGGACAGCTCCGTGGGCTTCCCTGGGGCTGCCGGGGTGGTCACCACTGCTGAAATAGCAAACAAAGGCAACCCAACCCCAGGGTGATGCAGGGTTTCCTCAGCTTGGCCGCCCACCTGCAGGCTCTGCTACCCCCCAAACCTCACCTTTGGCTTTTGTTGCAGTTCCGCTGGTGAGCGGAGCCAGGGCACGCTGGTGGGGGCTGGCAGCAGGGTCACCATCTTCAATGGCCGCTGCGTCCTTGTTGGCGGCCTCCGATGGCTTCTGGGTGCTGCCAGGCAGGGTGTGGAGCACAGGGGGGCCCTGCACCCAGAGCTGAGCCGTGGGGTGGCGGGGGGCCAGGGCGGTGGGGCAGGCAGGGACGTGCAGCGAGCAGGAACTGTTGGGGTTCAGGGGCTGCCCCTTGACCATGGCCCCCATCCCCAGCTCCATCAGCTGGTGGGGCAGCAGCATCCCTGTCACCACCGGCTGTCCCCAGCTGTAGGCAGAGGGCAAGGGAGCAGCCACGGTGGGGAGCTGCACCCCATGGGGGAGCTGCACCACGGTGGGGAGCTGCACCCCAGGGGGAAGCGGCACCGCGCGATGGAGCTGCACCCCCTGCCCCGGGGCCCCCAGGGGCCCTGGCACTCCCTGGCAGACGCTGCCCTGGGCCAGCTGGTAGGTGACAGTGTGGAGCTGGGCAGGCTCAGAGGACAGTGTCAGCCCCGGGACAGAAGGCAGCACACAGGCAGTGACCGGTGGCAGCATGGCCGGGGTGGTGAATGTGATGCTGGATACCTCCGATGCCATGGGCAGGCGGAGAGGGAACCTCCCTGTTGGGGGAAGCAAAGAGGGGTGATGGGGTGAGATATTGGTGGGCAGAGCCGTCTGGGGAGTTACCTGGGGGGCAGGAGCACCAGGAGGAGCAGGAGCCTGCTGCTGTACCTGCCATGGCGGTTGGTCGGTGTGGGGTTTGTTGGGGACAAACAGCATTGTGGGGGGGGGGCGTCCCCATGGCAATGGTTCCGCCAGCACCTGCTTCATCCAGCCTTGCGATGGTTTGATTTGTCATACCACAACGACTTCCCATCTCAATGATTTCCCTGCCTGCTGATGATTTTGTCCTCAATGCTGATTTCCCATCCCCACCATAGTTTCCCATCCATACCCATGATGGTTTCCCATCCCAATGGTGATTTCCCATCCCGATGATGGCTTCCCATCCCAACCATGATTGCATCAGCCCTGTTTCCCACCCCAACAGTTTCCCATCCCAAGCATGCTTTCTGCGGGGAGGTGAATTTCCTCTCCAAGGGGCAGGCATGGGGCCACCACCGGTGGCCCTGCGATGCCGACATATGTGTGCTGCCCCATCCCGCCCCGGTAGTGAGGATGGGGTGCTTTTGGCTTGTGTTTTCCCTCCCCGTCTCTGCCCCAGAGGGGGAAGATGCTGCACCCAAGTGTGGTGGAACCAGTGCTGGTACCGTGTGGCCATGCTGGGGAGCTGTCAGGAAAATTTGGCAAGTGGCCCGTGCCGACCGACGAGAGAGGCTGGGAGGCAAAGTACAGCATTACAAGAGGAATTCTTGCATTCGTGCGCACAAGCTGTCCCATTCAAACTGGCGCAGCCCGAATGTGGTCTGACACGTGGTTCTTAGACCATTCAAGCATTGAGGTCCAACGCAATTTGACACATCGTTACTGAACACGCACACACACACACGCTGCTGTTTTGCAAAGCAACTCTGTCTCTGTGTCGTCATCATGTATCTGCTGCTTTCTTGATCCAGACGTCCCTGGAGTGGGTCTTGCTGCAGCTCCTTGTCTCTGCTGCCAGAGAAGGGGAGGGTTTCCCAGAGGTGTGGGAGGGGCTGGGATGCTGGCATGATCTGGGCAGTGCAGGGGTGTGCTTTGTTCTTCAGGGTGGGGGCTGTCCTTCTCCTTGCAGAGAGCTGGGGTCATTGGGCACGCTGGCTGAACCATGGCGGTGCAGTATACAGTGTCAGCTCGATGTATCTTAAGAAAGTTCATACAAGTTCATAGTCTAAAGACTAATTGGTACAATAGTTAGGGAATGAGATTTTACTTCCTTTTCTTTGGACCATCAGGCTCACACTATACTATTCATTTTATAAGCCGGAAATTGAGTGCATAAGGTATACAACACTATAAACACACACATACAATTACAAAGCAAAATACGATAGTGAATGCAACAACCCAAATCCTTTTAGTTCACAGTCCTCTACCTGAGCTTGGGAGCCAAGAGGTTAACCAGCCAAAGAGATTTAGGGAAGATCCGTGCCTTACTTCATGTCATACAGTTAAATGAGTCTTTTTCTTTTTTTTCAATCAGTTTCATTTTTCTGGTCTTGATTTACATAAACAGCCCAGCAGCTGTGATTCAACAATGCACACACTGTGTCCTGTGCTGCTAAAAGGTGGTCTCAGGCTAATCAATTCTGTATTAGCATTTGTGGTGATAAGTTGATTTGTTCCTGTAGGGCTGTAATACTCCCTGCGGTTTCATTAATGGCTTTTTCTAATTCTCTTGACACATTCACAATAGCTCTTTCTAGTTTTGCAACCCATAAACGAGGGATAAAAGCTGTTACAGACAGGGGGAACTTAGTGCCACATTCCATCAGAGGGCTGTAACACTTCTTCCCATAACTATCAGTAGCTACGACCTCCAGAGGCAGAAGAGATAGCGGTTCTAACCTGTGCGGAAGGTATTAATGCACTTAGAATCCCCTTTTCAGCTCAGGTGGAGGGTAAATCCTGGAATGCCCTTTCTTCACCTATCCAGTATTGCCCTGGTAGTTGTGCAAATAGGGTAGTCTAATCTTCAGGTAAGTCTGAATGATGCAGATGATTTCCTGTGCAAGGGTTAGCATGTGCCGGATTGGGCTGTTCAGGTAAACCAGTAAGGCTGGGACCCAGAGGAGATGACTCAGAGCAATCAGGATGCTCTGGGCCCGTAGTGGCAGCCAAACTCTTACCATTACCTTTAGTTTGATTGTGGCTTCCTGCAGAAAAGCAAGTGAATCTCTCTGCAAACATCCACGTTATGCAGCAGTGTGCAGGGCTGGATGAACTCCCTCCAGGAAAAAAATGGCCAGCGGGCTGGCTTATTCGAATGGGTTTCACGTAAGGGCTTCTGGAGAATCTCCCTTGCCCGCTCAGTGGATGTGGTAGACGGGAAGGTTTTGGAAGAAGGTGTGGAGGAATGGCGATTGCCTTTAGGGAGAGCTCAGGGTTAGGAGGAAGAGGGTGGGGCTGCCGTGCCCCCATGATGCAGGCCTTTTGCCGTAACACGCTGGGTGACATGAGGCACTGGAGGCAGCCTGTGCACTTGTCATCCAGGAAACCCCTGGGTGGAATGCTGAGGCCGGGCGCCCGAGTGGCCATAGCGAGCGGTCGGGCCTGGGAGCGCTGCATGTGAGAGAGGGAGCGGAGGAGGAGCCGGGGCCGCGGGGGCCACTCCCCATCGTGTGGCCGCCCGCTGGGCTGTGAGGAGGAGCATGCCGTGCGTCCACTACAAGTTCTCCTCCCAGCTGAGCTATGATGCGGTCACCTTCAGTGGCCTCCACATCCCCCTGTGTGACCTCAAGCGCCAGATCATGGGCCGCGAGAAGCTGAAGGCGACCAACTGCGACCTGCAGATCAGCAACGCCCAGACCAACAAAGGTGCATGGGGGTGGCGGGCGCGGGGCCTTGGGCACCTAAAGCTCCCTGTTTATCTGCAGATGTGTCCTGGTTTTGTCTGGGACAGAGTTGGTTTTCTCCCTAGTAGCTGGTGTGGTGCTGTGGTTTGGATTGAGAATGAGAGCATGAGAATAATGTTGATAGCACACTGATGTTGTAGTTGTTGCTCAGGAGTGTTTGTGGCAGTCAAGGACTTTTCCGCTTCCCATGCTCTGCCAGGTGCAGAAGAAGCTGTGAGGGGGCAGAGCCAGGAGAGCTGACCCAAACTGGCCAGAGGGCTGTTCCATACCATAGGGCGTCATGCTCAGTATAGAAAGTGGGGGGAGTTGGCTGGGGCTCAGCGATTGCTGCTCAGGGATGGGCTGGGCATCGGTCAGCAGGTGGTGAGCAACAGCATCACAAAGGGCATCACTTTGTGCTTTGTGTGTTCTTTTCTCATTAGTAGCAGTAGTATTACTATTTCTCTTCCTCTGCTGCCCTGTTAAACCACCTTTATCTCAACCCAGGGGTTTTACTTTTTTTTCCCCTGCAATTCTCTCCCCCATCCCTGTGGGGTGTGAGGGGAGGGTGAGTGAGCGGCTCTGTGGTGCTTAGTTGCCGACTGGGGTTAAACCACGACAAGATATTTAAACTATGTTCAGGAGAATGTCTGTGAAGAGACTTAAGAGCACAATGTTAGGGGTCCTAGGGGTGCCATTGGATTGCATGACACGCGTAGATAGAGATACATTTCAGGAGTCTTGAATTTTTCTATTTCTATTGAATGAAATTGTCAAGAGCTTTTGAAAAATGGTTAATTTGCCTGAAGGGCTTTTCTGCAGAAGGGTCTCTGAATTTTGTCTTCAATTGCTAAGGTACTGTCAGCTTCATGAATGCTAGCAGGCTGAATGGCCAACTGGCTGGCGTCACTACTGGAATAGTTGGGTCTGTGTCAAACAGAGCCTTAAAACCAGACTGATGGATGGTCATAAACTGTGATGGAGCCCAGTTATTATCCCCAGGAGAAAAAATGTTTTGAAATAGGCCAAACGTGGATTCTGTTACAGAAGGTGAGGAACAGAAAGCAAAGTTTTAGAAGAGAAAATGATGCTCATAAAGATTTTACCCCATAAAGTGTTACTGCAATATACATCATACCAGTTTTACAAAGTGTGTTGCTTTGTTTTCATCCGTACTCAGAATGCGGTGAAGAAAAAGTGTCTGCTTCCCTAGGTTCTGTTAAGCGTGGTGTTCCCTAAAGGTGAGGTTAAAGAAGGAGTATCTGTCATGCTTTAAAGAGCATCCCTCTTGTTCACCAGTGACCAGATCCTCCTCTAGGTCGGTTGTGTTGCCCTTTGACCTTTGTAAAAGGAGTCTAAAATATTAAACTTGGTGTATTAGTGACAGAGGTGCTTCCTGAAGCTTTCTTAAGGGTGTTTTCCATGTGAAAACACAAAAATCTCCCTGTGGTTTTCAGAGCAAAGCTAGAGAATACATTTCAGTGTAATGTATACGTATACCAAATTTTTGCTTGAAATGCATAACCATGAATTTCAGTTTTTATTCATCAGATGTAGATGCTTAAACTCGCTAAAAGGTAACAGGATTTTAAATGTCAGTGGAAAAAATGATCTGATGGACTCTTTTGAAGATGCTGGGAAGCTATACTGGATGGTTGGGTCCTATTTTAAATAGCAGGGGGGGCAGGGGTGTCCTCTTCCATGCTTACTCTAGAGGCATGTTCTATAAAGGCAGAGTTCTCTTCAAAAAGCCTGTACTCAGGAATGATGCATTTCAACTTGCCTCCTCTTAATTTGATCTGAATTTCTTGACCTGTCTTTTGGAATAGATGTTCTCACAGGATTGTGGAAGAACTGTAAACTCGAGGGCTCAGGATTCTGGAATGCTCTTTCCTGCCCTGTAACATTCTGACTGAAAACACTTGGAGCATGTGCTATTCTGCTTCTCAGGCAAAATACAACAGACCAACGTAAACAACAAACCCCAGCTGGGCCTCTGACCTGGTCTTAATGCAGATGGCAGGCTGTCTTCTGTGTTCTGTCAGTCCTGAGTGACCTTGGAGACCATTGTGCTGTTGGCAAACAACAAACTGTTTTAAAAGAACAGAAATGATTTTGCTGCTTGTGTTTGATGACCAAATCTGAAGACTCCTAGGAATGTCCCGTTAGTGTGTTGAGATGTTAAAAGCACAATGTTACCTCTAAAGTTTTGCTTTCATACCTGTGAAGGGATTCCCTGAAGTGATGTGTAATGTCATAGTACTATACATTCTTACAAAGTGACTACAGTTTTTGTCTGCATTTGTGTTGTTTTCAGAATACACAGATGATAATGCCCTGATTGCTAAGAACTCATCGGTGATTGTTAGGAGAATCCCTGTTGGAGGAGTCAAAGGTACCAGCAAAACCTGTGTTGTGTAAGTATCCATACAGCATTGTACCCTTTGTTAGGGCTTTCAGTGTGTTAGCTGCTTTTGTGGATATATTAGTTTACAGAGGCATTCAGATTGCATCTTTGTTGTTAAAGCCACTGTTAATTTTTGTTGTCAT
Organism: Pelecanus crispus; assembly: GCF_030463565.1. Taxonomy (NCBI): domain Eukaryota; kingdom Metazoa; phylum Chordata; class Aves; order Pelecaniformes; family Pelecanidae; genus Pelecanus; species Pelecanus crispus. The sequence goes on along the minus strand of NW_027461483.1, from coordinate 121,588 downwards.
GGGGTAGATTGTAATCATAGAATCATAGAATCATTTAGGTTGGAAAAGACCTTTAAGATCATCCAGTCCAACCATTAACCTACACTACCAAGTCCACACTAAACCAATCAAGGGTAGACTAGACTAAACCATGTCCCAAAGTGCCACATCTACCCGTTTTTTGAACACTTCCAGGGATGGTGACTCCACCACCTCTCTGGGCAGCCTCTTCCAATTCTTGACCACCCTTTCTGTAAAGAAATTTTTCCTAATTTCCAACCTAAACCTCCCCTGGCGCAGCTTGAGCCCATTTCCTCTTGTCCTATTGCTAACTACATGGGAGAAGAGACCAACACCCACCTCACTACAACCTCCTTTCAGGTAGTTGTAGAGAGCAATAAGGTCTCCCCTCAGCCTCCTCTTCTCTAAGCTAAACAATCCCAGTTCCCTCAGCTGCTCCTCATAAGGCCTGTTCCCTAGACCCTTCACCAGCCTTGTTGCCCTTCTCTGAACACGCTCCAGCACCTCAATGTCTTTCTTGTATTGAGGGGCCCAAAACTGGACACAGGATTCCAGGTGTGGCCTCACCAGTGCTAAGTACAGGGGAACAATCACCTCCCTGCTCCTGCTGGCCACACTATTCCTGATACAAGCCAGGATGCTGTTGGCCTTCTTGGCCACCTGGGCACACTGCTGGCTCATGTTCAGCTGGCTGTCAACCAACACCCCCAGGTCCTTTTCAGCCAGGCAGCTTTCCAGCCACTCTTCCCCAAGCCTGTAGCGTTGCATGGGGCTGTTGTGCCCGAAGTGCAGGACCCGGCACTTGGCCTTGTTAAACCTCATACAGTCGGCCTCGGCCCATCGGTCCAGCCTGTCCAGGTCCCTCTGCAGGGCCATCCTACCCTCCAGCAGATTGACACTCCCACCCAACTTGGTGTCATCTGCAAACTTACTGAGGGTGCACTCAATCCCCTCACCCAGATCATTGATAAAGATATTAAACAAGGCTGGCCCCAAAACAGAGCCCTGGGGAACACCGCTCGTGACTGGCTGCCAACTGGACTTAGCTCCATTCACCACTACTCTCTGGGCTCGGCCACCCAACCAGTTTTTAACCCAGCGAAGACTATGCCCGTCGAAGTCATGAGCTGCCAGCTTCCCAAGGAGAATACTATGGGAGACTGTGTCGAAGGCTTTGCTAAAGTCCAGGTAAATGACATCCACAGCCTTTCCATCATCTACCAGGTGGGTCACCAGGTCATAAAAGATCAGCTTGGTCAAGCAGGACCTGCCTTTCATGAACCCATGCTGGCTGGTCCTGATCCCCTGGTTGACCTGCACTTGCCTGTTGAGTTCACTCAAGATGAACCGCTCCATAATCTTTCCCAGCACCGAGGTCAGGCTGACAGGCCTGTAGTTTCCCGGGTCCTCCTTCTGGCCCTTCTTGTAGATGGGCGTCACATTGGCAAGCCTCCAGTCATCAGGGACCTCCCCTGTTAACCAGGACTTCTGATAGCTGAATGTATCTGTCCCAAAGTCAACTTCCATGTTCAGGCCTGCTGGGACACAGGGTTCCAACTGCAGCAATGGTAACTTTTAAGATGATACTCTTGGGCTTGTTCAGGGGCTTGATTTTGCTGATACCCAGGATGTAGATCCTGTTTCCTCTGTCTGGAGAGATTCCTTGCTATGTCTGTTTGCTTTTATTGTTTTTATAGTAAAGACAGAGCCACATCGTAGTGGGAACTCAGAACTTGTTCCCATCTCAGAAGTGTCTGATTGTTGGGGTTTGACTCTTTCTTGCCTTTGGGGGAGGGAGGGTGGGATATGGCAGGTATTCTTATGCCCCAAGGCTGGGGGTTTTGCATCCTAGCTGTAGAGGAAAGACCAAGGGTTGCCAGCTGGCGAACCGTGCAAACAAGAAGTTCCATTCATAAGGGATTCGTATCAGTTTCCTAAAGACAACATCCATTTCAGGCAAGAGAAAAAGAACAATATCCCAAAGTGTATTGCCTTTTGTGCGAGTACGATGAAGGAATAGTTAATCCTTTCCAAACCTGAAATGCAGGAAGCAGTTTAGCACGTTGCCAACTGTTGCTAGTTCTCTTTCTAAGTCTGTTTTTACCCTAAGCTGATATCTGTGCTCCAGGTTTTAGTTCTGTATTCCTAAGATTTAGAGAGGACAGAGAATCAGGCGTATTGATTAAAATGACAGACACTCAAATGCAATGCTGCCTACAGCATTATTGCTGTCATTTCTGTATTCACAGAGTCCAGTTGTGTATCAGCTACATTAGCATTGTTTGAATGGTCATGTTTTCCAGCCTTCTTAAAGATAGGCCTCTCCACCACAGTTAGTAGGTGTTATTAGCTTGTGGTTTTGCCATGTCCTTCTGATGTGGGTTCCCCATAAATAAAGTATACTGATGAGTTACAGTGTGTCTTGAACAAACAGTACAGCAGCATCCTGGTGCCTGTGATGCACTTGCCAGCCAAAAACCCTGAATTTGTGTGGCTCTGCCTGTAAACTTTGGGCATGTTACTGCAGCAGTTGTTGCAGTGCTTTCAGGCACTACTGAGTAATTGTGGACGCCACAGCATTGTGCTTATAAACATGGCCTTGTTTGGGGGGTTAATTTAAGTATGGATGCTCAGTGCTGCCTTGTGAATGCATCCTCCGTTTCTGGTTGGGTGGCACCCTCTCCTGGTATTGTAATGCTGCCCTAAAGTGAGAGGACAGATGCTGCTGGCATCAAAGCTCAACTAAATCCCTGTGTGTGGGGACGAGGAAAGAATGGCACTGCTGTTGTAACGTTGAAAACTAGCCGTGCAGATTAGCTTTTGATTCCTCTGTCTGGAAACATTGCAGAAACTGCTGGTAGAGTGGTTAATGTTTGGGAATGCTGACCGTATGCTGTAATGGTGGAGAGGCCTTCAAAAATGCATTACTTGCCTTGTAGTACGTTCTTGAAGGGAAATGTACGAAGAAACCACTCTGTGATAATCTCAAGCATTTCCTTGTACTTCCTCATCTTCAGGAGGTACGTGCTCTATTTTAAGTTCTGATCACCTCCATTTCTTCTTGCAGAAGTCGAACGGAGCCAGTGCGTGGACCATCAAAACCAGTATGTAAAACCACAGTCTCGCACTGTTTTTCTACACACGGCACTTAATTCTAAACAATGTAGCCTTGTATTAATTTTCCAAACAGTAATTTCATCTCTTTTGCAGTAAAACAGAGTATATGTTGTAAATAGAATGTATTTGATTCAGCATAATAGTTTGTATGTTTGTATCGGTTGTTGTGTGCTTTTTGATTCTTGCAATACAAATTGTCTGGAGTGCATTTTTTTGCCATTTTCACATTGTATCACTTAGCTGTTGTTTTTAAACACTTTTTTTTTGCCTAATTGTTTTTGAAAATGTGATGAAAACCCCCTGAGAAACCATTATTGTTCAACTTGGTACTGTTTCTTACTTTTGATTTGGGTGTTCAAACAAATACGATGAGCCACGTATCCCATATGTTTTGAGGACAGTTCTGTGCAGCTAAATGATTCCTTTCCATGTCCTTAAATACCTGGGTGTTTGTTCCTAAAACTGTATGATTGAAGTGATATTCTTTGGGCCCCTCTGAGTGAATAAATGTCTTTCATAGATTGCCGTGAAATTAAACATCGTTGCTACACAAAGTGCTATTGTAAAGTTCTGCATTTGATCTTTCCACTTTCTCAGATGAAGCAGTTTAGTTGAATAGTTTGTCTGCAAATGAAAATACCTAAACCCCAGTGTATAAATTTTGGCACAAGGTTAGAGCCTGGTGCATTTGTGGGTAAAATCCCTGTCATTTGTCTTCACTTCTGCCTGCAGTATGCTTTTGGAGCTGGGTGACTTCAGGGTTGGATGCTGCTTTAATTTCCCAGAAGTTAAGCCTTTCTTTAGTGTACCACCGTATGATTCTAAACATATAGAGAAGGAATGATGAACTGGAGTGAGGAATCATCTTCTGCATGTAGAGATTTTTTTCCCCAGAGTCTGCTAAAACTGCTCCCTTGAATTCTTCCACTGCATTAGGTACAAAAGGACAAGAGCATTTTCCAAGGAAGGGTTTTACTCTCTTCTGATCCAGTTAGTGACCCCTTGAGGAGAGCTGTTCATTTTACATTGTGAAATGTTATTCTACGCTTGTGTACAACTTCAGGCATAATAAGCAGTGATTCAAGTGTCTTTCTGGTAATGTTTTACTAGTGTAAGCTTAAGTGCTGCTTGTGGCATAATAGACTTGAGTATACTGGAAAAGGAGCAAGCGAAGAGTTCCCCTTTTTCCTTGTGGAAAAATTGCCCTCCAGTCATTAGTTCTCAACAAACACAGCAGTCCATTACGAACCAGTGGCCTGAGGACTTCATTCCTGCAAGCTGTTCCATAGGTAGCTGGGAGGGAGGAGTGTGGTTGCAATTTATTCTCATAAATTCCTTTTTAGCTGAAAATTGGCAGCTTCCTTACCCCTTTGACTCTTAAGCAGTTGTGAGCATTTGACAAGGGTCCCTCTCTGAGATAGTCTGGAGCAGTAAGTTGATCTCAGGCGGGTTTGGTGAGTTTGGTTTCTTCTCATTAACCACAGAGGCACTCTGGAGCTGTCACAGGTTTGGACACTTTTTTGAACAAATACAGATTACACTGGGTTGGAAATGCCTCTTTCAGTGACACTCAGAGGATACAATGCAGCCTTTCAGGCTACAGTAGAGGTGAACTATTGCTGTGTTTTGATTGTAGAACTTGAATATGTGTTTAATGTTTTGTGAACAGATTGATGACTCTTCTGGATGTATTTCTCTGACCCAGCTTATTAAGGTGTGTATATATAGATACGGTCCTGGTTTCAGCTGGAATAGAGTTAATTTTCTTCCTAGTAGCTGGCATAGTGCTGTGTTTTGGATTTAGGATGAGAAGAATGTTGATAACACGCTGGTGTTTTAGTTGTTGCTAAGTATTGCTTATGCTAGTGAAGGACTTTTCAGCTTGCCATGCTCTGCCAGGTGGACACAAGCTCTGCTGCCCAGCAGAGTGCCGTAGTGCAGGGGTTTGCAGATGGCAACATAGTGGTCATAGGCCATGACAGTGAGAAGAAAAAACTCTGCTGAAATGAAAAAGACAGACAGACAGAGTTGGGCAGCACATCCCAAGTAGGAGATGGCCCTGGAGTCCCACAGGGAATTGGCCATGGCTTTAGGCACAGTGGTGGAGATGCAGACCAGGTCAAGGAGGGAGAGCTTGAGGAGGAAGAAGTACATGGGGGTGTGGAGGCGGTGGTCACAGGCTGTGGTGGTGATGATGGGGCCGTTGCCCAGGAGGGCAGTCACGTAGATGCCCAGGAAGAGCCAGAAGTGCAGGAGCTGCAGCTCCCGCGTGTCTGCAAACACCAGGAGGAGGAACTCAGTGATGGAGCTGCTGTTGGACATCTGCTGCCTCTGGGCATGGGGACTGTCATTGGAGAAAAAGATAGTGACAAGTTAGGGGAGACTTCTCTGAGCAAAATGAAAGCCATTTCCCATAGACACTCCCCCTGTCATACATAGACACCCTTTTCTGTTTCTAGCAGACCTTCCTTGAGCTCTGTGCCTGAAGCCCTGGTTGGTGCTGGCCGTGTGGGCCATGAGGAGCAGGGCATCTGCCCACAGGCTCTTGAGAAGTCAGCCCTATTCTGCAGCAGTGGGCAGGGACAGGGACCAGTCCTGGCTGTTCAACTGTGTCAGATGACTGTATCCTGTAAGATCCTGTAAGCTGTGGGATGTACCAGCTTCAGGAGATCCCTCCAGGAACTGCACCGGTATTGTCCTACAGCCAGTGACTTACCATGTCAAGGGCTGTGAAGATCTCTCCTGCAGTGAGCTCTCAGCATCCTCCCACCCCACACTGCCTTTAACCTCTCTCTGCCTCCCTCCTCTCCCCTCCCTGCCTGCAGGCACTGCGCTCAGCCCTGCTGCGCTTGGCACAGGAGCTGCTCCTGGGCAGAGCTGTCTCTCTGCAGCGCTGCCCGCTTGCCAGGAGCTGCCTGTGTCCCAGGAGCCCGGCCCAGCTCAGCAGCACAGCACCAGCCCAAGGCAGCACTTGCTCTGCCCCTCTGGGCTCCCTTGTGTTGTCCCTGGGGCTGCAGGGGAACCTGCTGTGACACAGCCTGAAGCCATCACTGATGCTCCCTCCCTCAGCTGAAAAGAGGGACTTAGTTTCAGTTTTCAAGATCCCAGCTTCTTGTTTAATTCATTACAAGAGTTGGCTGTTCACTTTGCAGTGCCTCTCTCTGCCTGTGGTCATTTGCTTGTACACCCCCCTCAGCTTCCTTGACTCCCGCCTTTCTCCACCCTTGCCTCCTCCCAAACAAGGGACCTACCCCTGCTTATTTCCCCCCACCCTTGCTCCCATGTTTGCCACACCTGGGAACAGATGTGGTCATTCAGGCGCTGTTAGCTAGGTCGTCTTGGACTTCCATGCCATTACTGATGGGGTTTCCTGGGTACTGCTGTCTCTGCCAGATTCCTCTCCCCAAAGTGACCACAACTCTTCCTTCAATTTTCTGTCAAGTGTGGCCACCTCTCACATCAATCCCCCTTAACCACCTGCAAAATCTGGGGCTGCAATAGCAGAGTATCCACAGGAGACAAGCTGTCTGCTCTAAGGCCGCCTTCTGTCTGCTCTGAGCAGATACTGGGCACCACCTTCAGGTCCATTCCAAAATCCAAAGCAGCCTTGAGCCAGTTGGTTTGGGGCCCAGCTCTGGTGCCCATGAAGCCATGCTACGCCTCAAGGGCCCTGAGAGCAGCTCTTCCACTTTCAGGCAGAGCCTGCCCTGCCATCCTAGGGACCAGGCTGCACTCAGCTGGGTGCCTCAGCTCTATCCCCACAAGCCAGGGTGGCAGCAGGAAGCTCCCGCACCTTGCACGCCCTTTGAGGCTGCCATTCTTCAAGCCACTGCTCTCTGCCCTCCGGGGACCCAGCCCTGCTCAGCAAATGCAACGCACGTGCCTGGCTCCTGCTTTTCTCCCAGGACTGCCCTGCACTCCAGCATGTGAGCAGCTGTAGCTGACACCTGGCTGCCCCACCAAGTCTCACTGATACCAATGATATCCTAGCTCTGGGAATGGACCCAGGCTTCCAGTTCAGCTTGGTTGTTTCTCACACTGCCTGCCCTGCTGTACAAGCATTTCAGATATGCTCCTGAGCCCTCCCTGCTCCCAGGAGCAGGGTAAATGTTTCCATCCTCAGGCGATGTATGCAACTTGGATGAAACCCGAAGATAATAATGCAGAAGAATTGGGAAAAAAAAATAGAAAAAGAAAAGACAAACCCCAAAACCCAGAACTGACAGTCAATGTATTAACTCCCACTTCCAACAGAAGACTAAACAGAAACTAACACAAAGCAAGTGGGGAAGGGGACAGAAAATAGCAGGAAAAGGCTAATCTCACTGCTGCAGTGCTGCATGTAAATTACAGTGGTTTCCTAAAACCCAATAGCTTGGCTAAACTCAAAATTCAGCCAGGAAGGATCACAGCTGTGCTTGATGGCACTAAAACAATGGGCATGACTCTGCACTTCTGCAGCCTCTAAGGACAAATGCCAACCAGAGATCCTTTCACTTACTGAAATAGTCATACTAAACCAAAAAGGATCCACTTTCTTGCTTTGGCTGCAGTAACAGCAGGACGGCAGCACAAATTTGCAAGTGTAGAATGACAGCTAACAGAAGAGCAAGACAATGAAGAAATACTCAAAAGTATAAGCTTTGTGCATCTTTTTTTAAAAAAATCTTCACTAATTTTAGGTTTGCTGTTTTACTGTTCAACAAGAATTAGCAAGCTTTCCAGTGATTTATTCCTGCCACACTAAGATCCAGCTTCTGGTTTGAAATTCATACAAGGATACACGTATGAAAAAAAAAAAAAAAAAAAAAAGAAACTAAATGAAACCAAAGCAAACCCAAAACCGCACCCTGTAGACCAAGACCTGAGGTAGCTTTAAGAATGAAGCTAATTGTGTCTCCAAGACTAGAAAGCACCTGAGGCTGCAGTGCTTTGACAGGGGGAGGGAGAGAGGACTTCTAAAGAGAGATGCAAGGCTTCCACCCTCCCAACAGCCACCCACAGCCCAAATCAGGGACAGTCAGAGCAAACAAGAAGGAAATGTGTTTGCTTTCTCTCTCATTTACTTGAATTAGTTCTAACTAAGACTAAGTCTTCCCTCCCACTCCACGATTTTTCCTGTTTTTTAATTTTTTTTTTTTGAGATTTCTCTGTTCCCTTATGGTAAGATGCTACTTAGAAATGTAAGACAGACGTGCCAGGGAATACACGAGGCTAAAAGAATGTTAGCTTTATTTATGAACATGTGATTTGTGTTTATACACAAAGTATAACTAGTAAAGTATAGCTAGTAAACAAAGAGAAAAATAGCCATGCAACTGTCCATGTTCCAGAATGGCTTCTGCAACACCCCCCTCCCCAAAAGGTACTCCCCTTCTAGCTTCCCAAAATGGGAACTACTCTTTACAGGATACTATCAAAGTATTCTCATCCTTTTAAGAGGAAGATGTTCTAACACTGTCTGTATCTGGCTACTCCTTCTTCACTTTTTTCACAGCAGGTTCCATGTGAGCAGATTTTTCATGATTGGTGTCCACCTTCCTCTCCCACGCGCTGTATCTTTCCTTTTCAGATGGATGTCGGAAGGCAGCAGATCTGCCATAGGGAGCTTTCTTATCGTATGGTGGAACTTCTCTGTGTCTCTTAAAATACTCCCTTCCTCCTTGAGGTGTTGTCCATTTAGTGGGAGACTGGGCTCTAAATACTGGAGATCTTGACCATGAATGGGATCTTCTGGATGGGGGTGACCTGGACCTTGACCTGTGATAACCATGTGCCCTTGACCTAGAATGAGAGCTGCCACTCTTCCCTTTGCCTCTTCTTGGATACGGTGGTGATCTTGAGTAGGAACGAGGACGGGAACGTCTATATGATCGAGAGGAGGAGCGAATGCAGGAAGAATTGGATCTTGATTTGGAGTCGGTATATGAACTTCTAGAGCAAGATGAAGTACTGCAAGGAGACATGGACCTTAGTGAAAACAGAACACACAAAAAAATACTGAAGGTAGTTCAAAACAGTCACTGTCCCCAATTTTTTTCCTCCCAAATTTGGTTTGGGTTACTTTTTCCTCTCCGTATACTTACATCAAAGCTTCTTTCAGCTGCTGACATGATGCTACTGCAAAGTGAAGAACTTGCTAACATGTAAGAGTTTCTGCTTACAAGACACAACAGCTGCTGCTTTGTTAGTGTAAAAACATCCAGGAAGGGTAAGGCTATTTCCACTCACTTCTATCACATGAACTACCACAGCTGTTGATTGGTTTCATGTGACTCAATGCCATTACTCCAGGAAAGATCCTGAGAGCATGAATAACAGAGTTATTCAGACTCCTGCCCAAGTGATTTTGAGGGATAGAAAACATCAGCTACCCTGAGTTTTTTCTTCACAAGTTTTTCTTTTATTAGTTTTTTAAAGAACCACATCACATTATTCCACCTATGGCCATTAGCGTCATTCCTCCTCTCAAAGTCCTTCACCAATTTAAGATTTCCTTAAACAAGCCTGATCTTTTAATTCCTACGAAAAGTTCAACAATGTCAACAGAATACTAGCGAAAGCCACCAGTTTGCAGTCCAGGTTAAAATCTCTCCATGTATCCTCCAGAAATAAACAAAAGAGGAAAGGAAGACAATTTCTCTCACATACCTCCTCCAAAGTGCCTTGAGGTCATGGTTACACTCAGAATAGGGAGACACAGAAAATCCAGCAACTCCACCTCCTCAGTTTCCAGCCTCTCACGGCTGTCAGGAGGTGAAGGATGTCACTGCAGAGAAGCTTTAGTAAGAGACGCCTGTTCCTTAACAACGGCTGCCAAAGGACAACTATCGGTCAACCTGAATCTCTGCCAGAGTTGAGCTAGCAACCTACATGTGCAACTCCTATCAGTGCTGATCCCTTGAGTCACCCAATCCATCTAACGAGAGAGGTGGAGTGGAACTCCTCCTGGTTCTTCCAGACAATCTGCTTCTCCTTTACGGACATGGAAAGCAGTTATCTGGAAAACGAATGCCTATGCTCTTCTTGAATCTTCTTATCGTTCATCAGTTCCTTAGCAAAATCACGTGTAAACAGCGATCTGTGCATACTCAGTTCATTATAAACCAGCTGCTGTACAAGTCATGTGTTACGGCCTCGTTTAACAGGTTACAAGTGGTCATCTACTGAATTTCTGTAGAATACTCATAGTTCCCAGCCTGCTCTGCCACCTGCTGAGCGAATTGTTCTGGCTCTCATTGGAAGATCTTGTGGAGTGGGGAGACAAAAAAGGAAAAAAATCCATTCAGTTGGTCTGAAGATCATTCTTTTCAGGAAATCCTGAAGTTATAGTTACTTACCAGCTGTGGGTATTGGTTGTCCTTGGGGGCCCAGAACACTTGCTACTGCTGGCTGTCTCTGTACAGGAACCTGGTAGCCCTTGTGAATAAATGCAAACAGTTGGAAAATAAGCTCTATGAAAATACAAGAATCAGCACATATGTTGAAACAAAACTTACCTTCTCTTCCAACAGACTGCTGATTGACAGAGGGGAAGGTTTAGACAGTTGAGTGGCACTCACCAGAGCAGCAGGAGGTGTGACGGGCAGGAGTGGTCGTGGTGGTGGTGGTGGCCGCTGCTGCTGCTGTTGCTGAATCTGGGTATGGAGCCTTTTTGTGTAGCCAGTTCCATTTTTGAAGTTGTTCACAGCCTAGAGGCAGAAAAACATTTACAAAAAGGTCATATGGAACTTCAGGAGATACACGAACAAAAGCCTCCACAGAGTAAAATTGCTTTTGTGTTCTTATAAATGCTATCAACCGTAAAATAAATCACCATACAGATATATGAACACATCCCATTAGACACTGATATTAATGACTGGTGACTCAGAGTATCTGTATTTAAAGTCCTTCAGTGTTAACACCAAATCAGAAAGTGAGGCAATCATCTTAAACAAAAGTGTGACCTGAATGTGCCAGGCTGTAAGCTTCTGTAACAACAGATCATGTATTTCAAAAGTAAATTTGGCCTTGTTCAATTTAGCCTTGCTTAAAGGAGATGTAAATTAGTATTTGCTTCCCTTTCACCTTTTCACAAATAGACTTTTCTTACAAACAGTTTACGTAAAAGGCATCATGGTACCTGGTGTAGAAACTTGTTGGCAATTAAAGAATCAGGTGAAACGTCTGTCTGGTGGCACGTTGGGCAGGTATGCTCCTCAGATTCCAGCAACGCTGTTCTAATGCCTGTGAATAATTAGAACCATCAAAACAGGTTTTAGCCAAAGTGAGGACATTTGTTGGCTTCTAATCAATTCTCAAAATACATCTATGATTAATGGGTGAATGTGGTCTTGAATTGAGAGCATGAAGCTATAAAAGTTCAATAGTGTCACAAATGTCTCGTATGCAGCACACAACCGTAGTTTTGATATTTCACTAGTCACACCTGAAGATGTAGAGTAGGCTGTGTCTTGATGTCCCCACTAGTCTTTTTTCCACTGTCTAGTACAGCAAGAAGTCACCAACCTCAAGTTAATGAACAAAACACATCTCAAAAACTCATTAGTACGTTTGAGTTGTGAAGGTTTAACCTTAACCAGCTCTCCCTTGGAGAAGAATGTGTATTAAATGCCTAACTCTCCCTTTGTTGCAGACCACAGTCAGGCACCAGAGCTGGCTGTATAATTTTGCATGAGGGAAAGGGCTGTGGACAAACTAAATGCATTCCATATCTAATACTGTAATCACCTGCAGAGTTACGCACTCTTCTCTTACTCGTCCTTTCCCATGTAAAGCGGACTTAACTAGATACATAAAAGGGGACAAAAGCTTTCTTCCTTTTTCTTTTTTTTTTTTTCTTTATACAAGAAGAGTCCTTTCCTGTTCAGGGTATACTGAAGTATTAAGTAGAAGTGGTAACAACGCAATTTCGTTATCTCCTATTTCTGCTTTCCAAAGATCAGATGTGATGTTTTGAATGAACAGACAGGGCAGTAACACTTACATTCGTCACAGTAACTGTTCCCACAGCAGGGAATAACAGCTGCATCCGTCATGAGATCTTTACAGATGAGACACAACAACTCCTCTGGAACAGGATCATCTGAGGAGGAGGAGGATGGCTCCACTGGTAGGAAGGGAGGCTTTTCCTTCTTGCCTCTAGCATAAGCTTCCCTGGAGGCGGGGTGGGGAAGGAAAAAGGAAGGAGTTAAAGATGACTAAAGGAAAACTTTTCCAAACTTTGAATTTATCAAAGGAAGAGAATAGATGGAATCCTTCTCGTACCCCATTAGCCTTCTAACACGTAGGCATTTTGTTTGAACTACTTTCCTGTAGCCACAGCACTAAAAGAGGGAGGGGGGAAGAATTTTCCTTCTGCAGAACTCTCCCATTCATTGGATCAACTCAGAAACCAGCTCAGACTGGAAAAATAATTCCTTGACACCTAGAAATCAGGTGAAATGAATCCCACCTCTCCTTTGCCAGAGGGTAAGTGTAAATTGCAGGCTCAGGGTAAAGTTAGTCTCTGAGTAATTACGTTTGATTAATGGAGGAAGTCTGTGTTACAGCTTCTACAAAAGGAGATCCACGACAGAAAAACACAAGTGCTACCAAGTGCATTTGAAAACAGCCACTCTTGTCAGCACACAGTAGTGTTTTCTTAGTTTATAGCCACAGGAAAGCTTCAGTCTGTTTCACACATGGGATTGGATAAAAGTCAGGGGGGCAGGAAAGCTCAGTCCAACAGCTCTTTGTTACATTTTGCAGGAAGTCTTTGAAGCATAACCCAGAAGCAAAATGAGCGTTCACAGAGACCGACTCCGCTGTAAACACTACTGAAACGTTTTGCAGAAATACAGATTCTTAGCATACCACAAGTTTCACCAACTTGCAGGGGCAGGAACAGAAGGACTGCCCTATTTTAATGGTAGAAAGTATCACAGATTTTAAGGGTAAGCTACAATGACAATGCTTCCTCCCTCGTAATTCCAGATGCCAGCCAACTTGGTTGCATTGCCACTCAGATGTTTACACATGGTTTCTCTCGTTCCCTTTGTGGTCAGTCCAATTAATTCCCTACTTACGCATTAATAGCTGGTATTGCATATTTTCCACTTTTCGTCAGCATAGCACCCTTGGTGTTGGGATCTTTCACCTCCACCATGAAACTCCTGGGAATTCCTGTGCTCTTTTTAATTCTGGGAACAGACTCAAATTGTTTGTCCTGTTAAGGAAAGAAATGCAGACATATCTCATGTCAGGACCCACAATTAAAATGACATTTCAAGGACTATTTGAAGCAGCAAAAGCCTTTAGTGCTCTCCTTGTACCTAGCGTAAGGGTTGCTCAACTAAAATACTTCTTTTCCTAAAAGAACAGAGCCAGGACGTTCAAAAGGCTTGAGCAGTGTTTTGAACTCATTTGACATTCTTTGGCTTAACTTCAGGTTCCTGAAGGGGGAAATACCCCTGCGCTCGCCATCCACTCAGAGAAGAGACACAAACCCGCTCCTCCTCCCCAGCGCAATTCAGCGCGAGAGCTCAGTTCGCTGCTCTGAATCACTCGCTGGGGAAACTTGTGTTCACCATCTCTAGATGAAGGCTGAATTCAGACCTCATGCAGATACATTCAGTGACGAACGTTCAATAGCATGAATACTCAACCAGAGGCTTGTGTACCTAAAACACGCACATAGTCACAAGATGGGGTCAACAGAAACATCTTGGGTTTAGACCGAATCCTGAAACCTGTCTACAACCAGTCATTAAAAAGAGTTAAAACCAGAAACATTTCCAGTGATATTGAAATATACAAAAATGTGCGTGAAAGTCCACAGAGAAAGGTCTATGGACATATTCAATGTCTATGACCTGGAAAAAAGACATTTTTGCATTTGTAATTGCAGGTTTCCCTGGAAGCTTGAAGGGCTTTGCAACATTGCCAGGTAACCTCTGTGTTTCACCCCAAGAGAAACAACTCTTAATAGGAGTGTTTCTGTATTGTTACATGACTGCCAAGGTAAAAACAATGACAAACTACCGAACACCAGCAGTCCCCCACAATCTTACCCCATGTGTTGGGCAGTTCTTCCTATAGTGGCCATGTTTTCCACAACGGAAGCAAGTGTAAGATGGTGGAGGTGGACCCAAGGCTTTCTTCAGGTAACTGAAAGATTTTGGGGAAAGAAAGAAAAAGGTATGCAAAGGTGTCTCTCTTGTTCCAACAAGCATCTCTGCAGCTTTTCCATCATCTTCAAAGAACAGATCTGACATCAGCAACACTTACTTGGATGGATCATATTCCTGGCAAGACTGTATCATCATCGCTGTTATTTTATCTTCCTCGGAAGCATCGGCTTCAGCCAGATTGGCAGTCTGTTTAACAGGTCAGGATTTGACACATGCATGAGAAACACAATGCAGCCCACATGGCCAAACACCACAGCACTCACCCAGTCCTGTCAAGAGCAGCACAACGCCAGCTGAGGCTCCACCAAAACAGCTACTCATATAAAACAGAGTTGTGCTGAAGATGTTCTGGGGAGTCCTTACGCCCTTACGTGGGGGTTGGGTGCCCGGTAACCTGCTTGACAAGAGCATTCCTGGGCACCCAAAACCTTGGGCTCTGTCTGCACCTTACATAAAGGCTTGTGGAACCAGTCCCATTTTCTTCCACGTGGACTCAAGCTCTGCGTAGAAACAATTACACTGTCCAGTATTTTTGAACTGATAGTAAGCTCCAGACTATGTGAAGGAGAAGATCTCCGCTGTACATTTAACTGAGAAAGATGTATGCCACTATCATGATTTACGTTTTGCAGCATTAAAAGGACACTCAACTTAGCAGTAAGGGAAGTTGTTTCTGCTTGCTGAAACTGAGTTTCGGACACAGAAGCATGAAAGGAATCAAGCTTTTTAGAATCCCTCAGCAAGACAAAGGATTCTTTTCAGTAGAAATGTCACCATCATGTGCTGTAGGCAGTCCAAACTGCACGTTCCCCCCTACTAACTTCTTCATAAACCTTACGCACAACGAGATCTTCAAATTCTTGAAGCCAGCTGCTTTTGTTTAACCAGTATTTGGTCAGATTTTTTTATTGCACACTAGTCCAGACATAAGCAGGGACGAAGGGAGGGACTGTAAATGACTTGGACCTTCAAGCACCTATCTTTCAGATCAACAGCGCATATTTTTGCTTTTAGATGCATTCATTCACAAAAGCAACCATCTAGTTTCAGTATTTTATTAAATGGTTGTTTCATATAGACAGTTTTTCTCAACTGTAACATCATTCACATCAACATCTGTCAAGTCATTCATATAGACAGTTTTTTTCTCAACTGTAACATCATCCAGATCAACATCTATGAAGTCACTGCCATTAACATTTATAGACAACTTTACAGATACTTGACTAGTTTGTTTGAATCCAAACGGTTTACAGAACACTTCCAAAACACAAAAAACACATTCTAGGAATAGACCAAAACTCAAATATGGCATTTAATACATAGGAATAACAAACTGGAAAACTTTTTACAACACATTGCCTCCATGCTAAGCCAGTCTGCACTCAGGAGGTCAGAGCAAGTAACAGTTCTGAGCTGCTTTATGTTATTTTCCTGTATTTTTCTTTAAACGTTCTCAAAAGCTGAAATGTCTACACCACTTGGACAGTTTTTCACATTGCAGAGGAAAACTTCACATGAGTTTACAGAACCAAGGACACATTTAGGCACAGCACTAATGGAGTCCAATTTCTTCTGGTGGATACCTTCCAAACTAATTTTTTTTTTTTTTTTTTGGCCAAATGTACACAGTGTAATTTCTGCAGTGAGTGAGGGAAGAAGTTACGAGTGGGAAGAGATTTCTCTTTCTTGGAAATGAACTCCAGCCTTTATTTTCAGAAGAAAGAAGCAGCTCCTCTGCACTAGGCCCGGCCTTCTCTAATCTTTGTCACTCGAAAGACCACTCATTCCATTGGCTAGCACTACGCCTTTGCACAACGTGCAATCACTAGTGCAATCACCAGGCAAAGCTACACATTGTTGAGCACAGAACACAAGCAGTTCCACAGCAAAACACGGCATTGCAACAGTTTCAGAAGGTCCCATCTGCTAATATGCCACACATACACATTGGCATATTCCTATAAACGGTCAGGTACATTTACACAATTGACACAGCCTGCGCTCAAACAAATTAGATTGTGCTGTCCACTGTAGATGTACTATGATGTATGAAACTCTGCAGCATTCACAGAACAGAATTGTAACTATCGTGACTAGAAATTCAAAAATAGCCATGCAATCGTCCATGTTCCAGAAACGCTTCTCGTTTGGCTGCTGCAACCCGCCCTGAAATGTCCATAACTTACAGACCATATAATTCTTCTCTGAAAGTTGTGTTAGTTTCCAACACAAAATGAATGAAACGTATGAAAAACGGTAAACAGCTTCTGCAGTGCTGCTTCTTTGCGTCTTGAAGGTGAGTAATACGGCAACATTACGTTGAGGCTGATAAGGTACTCCCCTTCTATCTTCCCAGACTGGCAACTACTCTTTACAGGACAGTATCAAAATACACACATATTTTACAGTTAAAATAAATACTTTTAAATTAGTAAAATCTAAATTAAAGTTCTGTTCACATTACAAGAGTTATCCAGCTATAGATCACAGTATAAGATTTAAAAATACAAAGCAAACACTTTTGGTTTTAAGCATTTGACAAGAATATATCTAGATATACCTTAATAAGCTGGGCCAGAGAAATAGATCCAGAAGAGTCATTGATCTGTGCACAAAACATTAAATACATATTCAAGTTCTACAATCAAAACACAGCAATAGTTCACCTCTACTGTAGCCTGAAAGGCTGCATTGTATCCTCTGAGTGTCACTGAAAGAGGCATTTCCAACCCAGTGTAATCTGTATTTGTTCAAAAAAGTGTCCAAACCTGTGACAGCTCCAGAGTGCCTCTGTGGTTAATGAGAAGAAACCAAACTCACCAAACCCGCCTGAGATCAACTTACTGCTCCAGACTATCTCAGAGAGGGACCCTTGTCAAATGCTCACAACTGCTTAAGAGTCAAAGGGGTAAGGAAGCTGCCAATTTTCAGCTAAAAAGGAATTTATGAGAATAAATTGCAGCCACACTCCTCCCTCCCAGCTACCTACGGAACAGCTTGCAGGAATGAAGTCCTCAGGCCACTGGTTCGTAATGGACTGCTGTGTTTGTTGAGAACTAATGACTGGAGGGCAATTTTTCCACAAGGAAAAAGGGGAACTCTTCGCTTGCTCCTTTTCCAGTATACTCAATTCTATTACGCCACAAGCAGCAGTGAAGCTCACCCCAGTAAAACCTTAGCAGAAAGACACTCGAATCACTGCTTATTATGCCTGAAGTTGTTCAAAAGCGTAGAATAACATTTCACAATGTAAACTGAACAGCTCTCCTCAAGGGGTCACTAACTGGATCAGAAGAGAGATTAAAAGCCTTCCGTGGAAAACGCTCTTGTCCTTTAGTGCCTAACGCAGTGGAAGAATTCAAGGGAGCAGTTTTAGCCGACTCTAGGGAAAAAAATCTCTGCATGCAGAAAATGATTCCTCACTTCAGTTCATCATTCCTTCTCTATATGTTTAGAATCATATGGTGGTACACTAAAAAAAGGCTTAACCTCTTGGGAAATTAAAGCAGCATCCAACCCTGAAGTCACTGAGCTCCAAAAGCATACTGCAGGCAGAGGTTAGGACAAAAGACAGGGATTTCACCGACAAATGCACCAGGCTCTAGCCTTGTGCCAAAATTTAAAAAAATACTTAATTTTGTTTGAGAAGTAACCATCACTACAGGAAAATTATTTTCAGTGTACTTTGTAAAGTATTCAGTGACTTACTGTTTGGAAAATTAATACAAAGCTACATTGTTTAGAATTAAGTGCAGTGTTTAGAATAAAGTGTGAGATGTGTTTTTACGTACTGGTTTTGATGGTCCACTCACTGGCTCCATTCGACTTCTGGAAGAGAAATGGAGGTGATCAGAACTTAAAATAGAGCCCGTACCTCCTGAAGATGAGGAAGTACAAGGAAATGCTTGAGACCACCACACAGGGGCTTCTTCGTACATTCTCCTTCAAGAACAAACTGCAAGGTAAGTAATGCATTTTTGAAGGCCTCTCCACCATTACAGCATACGGTCAGCATTCCCAAACATTAACCACTCTACCAGCAGTTTCTGCAATGTTTCCAGACAGAGGAATCAAAAGCTAATCTGCACGGCTAGTTTTCAACGTTACAACAGCAGTGCCATTCTTTCCTTGTCCCCACACACAGGGATTTAGTTGAGCTTTGATGCCAGCAGCATCTGTCCTCTCACTTTAGGGCAGCATTACAATACCAGGAGAGGGTGCCACCCAACCAGAAACGGAGGATGCATTCACAAGGCAGCACTGAGCATACATCCTTAAATTAACCCCCAAAACAAGGCCACGTTTATAAGCACAGCGCTGTGGTGTCCAGAATTACGCGGTAGTGCCTGAAAGCACTGCAACAACTGCTGCAGTAATATGACCAAAGTTTACATGCAGAGTCACACAAATTCAGGGTTTTTGGCTGGCAAGTGCTTCACGGGTGCCAGGATGCTGCTGTACTGTTTGTTCAAGACACACTGTAACTCATCAGTATACTTTATTTATGGGGAACCCACATCAGAAGGACATGGCAAAACCACAAGCTAATAACACCTAATAACAATACTAACTGTGGTGGAGAGGCCTGTCTTTAAGAAGGCTGGAAAACGTGACCATTCAAACAGTGCTAATGCAGCTGATACACAACTGGACTCTGTGAATACAGAAATGATAGCAGTGATGCTGTAGGCAGGATTGCATTTGAGTATCTGTCATTTTAATCAATATACCCGATTCTCTGTCCTCCGTAAATCTTAGGAATACAGAACTAAAACCTGGAGCACAGATATCAGCTTAGGGTAAAAACAGACTTAGAAAGAGAACTAGCAACAGTTGGCAACGTGCTAAACTGCTTCCTGCATTTCAGGTTTGGAAAGGATTAACTATTCCTTCATCGTACTCGCACAAAAGGCAATACACTTTGGGATATTGTTCTTTTTCTCTTGCCTGAAATGGATGTTGTCTTTAGGAAACTGATATGAATCCCTTATGAATGGAACTTCTTGTTTGCACGGTTCGCCAGCTGGCAACCCTTGGTCTTTCCTCTACAGCTAGGATGCAAAACCCCCAGCCTTGGGGCATAAGAATACCTGCCATATCCCACCCTCTCTCCCCCAAAGGCAAGAAAGAGTCAAACCCCAACAATCAGACACTTCTGAGATGGGAACAAGTTCTGAGTTCACACTACAATGCCTATCTCTCTTCACTATAAAAGCAATAGAAGCAAGAAGATATGATAAAGACCAGTCCACGTAGAGGAAACAGCATCTACAACTTGGGTCTCAGAAAAATCAAGCCCAAGAACAAGCCCAAGAGAATCATCTTAAAAGTTACCACTGTTGGAGTTTGAACCCCATGTCCCAGTTGACTTTGGGACAGGTACATTACAATCTACCCCATGACAACCAAAATTAACAGCAGCTTTAACAACAAAGATGCAATCGGAATGCCTCTGTAAACTAATATCCACAAAACCAGCTAACACACTGAAAGCCCTAACAAAGGGTACAATGCTGTATGGATACTTACACAACATAGGTTTTGCTGGTACCTTCTACTCCTCCAGCAGGGATTCTTCGAACAATCACTGATGAGTTCTTTGGAATCAGGGCATTATCATCTGTGTATTCTGAAAACAACACAAATATAGAACAAAACAGTATTCAGTTTGTAAGAATGTCTATTAAGATGTCATTACATAGCACTTCAGGCAATCCCTTCACAGGTATGAAAGCAAAGCTTTCTATGTAACACTGCGCTTTTATCGTTTCAACACACTAACGGGACATTCCTAGAAGTCTTCAGGTTTGGTAATCACACACAAGCAGCAAAATCTTTTCCACTCATTTAAAACAGTTTGAATGCCAACAGCACACTGGTCTCCAAGGTCACTCAGGACTGACAGAACACAGAAGACAGCCTGCCATCTGCATTAAGACCAGGTCAGGTCCCAGCTGGGGTTTGTTGTTTGGTTGTTGGTTTGTTGTCTCTTGCCTGAGAAGCAGAATAGCACATGCTCCAAGGGGTTTGAGTCAGAATGTTACAGGGCAGGAAAGAGCACTCAGGAATCCTGAGCTCTGGAGTTCACAGTTCTTCCACAACATTGTGAGAACATCTATTCTAAAAGACAGGTCAAGAAGTTCAGATCAAATTAAGAGGAGGCGGCAAGTTGAAATGCATCATTCCTGAGTGCAGGCTTTTTGAAGGGAATTCTGCCTTTATAGAACACGCCTCTAGAGTAAGCATGGAAGCGGACACCCCTGCCCCCCTGACATTTAAAATAGCTCCCAACCATCCAGTCTGCCTTCCCAGCATCTTAAAAGAGTCCATCATATCATTTTATTCCAGTCTGTCGTGGTTTAGCCCCAGCCAGCAACTAAGCACCACGCAGCCGCTCGCTCACTCCCCCTACCCCGATGGGATGGGGGAGAGAATCGGAGGAGTAAGAGTGAGAAACACTCCTGGGTTGAGATAAGAACAGTTTAATAATTGAAATAAAATAAAGTAAAATAATAATAATAGCAATATAATAATAATAGTAATAATAATATACAAAGCAAGTGATGCACAATGCAATTGCTCACCACCCGCCGACCGATACCCAGACAGTTCCCAAGCAGCGATCGCTGCTCCCCAGCCAACCCCCCCCAGTTTCTATACTGAGCATGACGTCATGTGCTATGGTATGGAATAGCTCTTTGGTCAGTTTGGATCAACTATTCTGGCTGTGCCCCCTCCCAGTTTCTTGTTCACCTGGCAGAGCATGGGAAGCTGAAAAGTCCTTGACTAGCATAAGCAGTACTCAGCAACAACTAAAAACATCAGCGTGTTATCAACATTCTTCTCCTACTAAATCCAAAACACAGCACTGTGCCTGCTACTAGGAAGAAAATTAACTCTATCCCAGCCGAAACCAGGACACAGTCATATTTAAAACCCTGTTTACTACTAGTGAGTTTACGCATCTACATCTGATGAATAAAAACTGAAATTCATGGTTATGCATTTCAAGCAAAAATTTGGTATACGTATACATTACACTGAAATGTATTCTCTAGCTTTGCTCTGAAAACCATGGGGGGATTTTTGCATTTTCACATGGAAAACACCCTTAAGAAAGCTTCAGGAAGCACCTGTGTCACTAATAGACCAAGTTTAAAATTTTAGACTCCTTTTACAAAGGTCAAAGGGCAACACAACCGACCTAGAGGAGGATCTGGTCACTGGTGAACAAGAGGGATGCTCTTTAAAGCATGACAGATACTCCTTCTTTAGCCTCACCTTTAGGGAACACCATGCTTAACAGAACCTAGGGAAGCAGACACTTTTTCTTCACCGCATTCTGAGTACGGATGAAAACAAAGCAACACACTTTGTAAAACTGGTATGATGTATATTGCAGTAACACTTTATGGGGTAAAATCTTTATGAGCATCATTTTCTCTTCTAAAACTTTGCTTTCTGTTCCTCACCTGCTATAATAGAATACATGTTTGCCCTATCTCAAAACATTTTTTCTCCTGGGGATAAGAATTGGGCTCCATCACATTTAGTACCATCCATCAGTCTGGTTTTAAGGCTCTGTTTGACACAGACCCAACCATTCCAGTAGTGACGCCAGCCAGTTGGCCACTCAGCCTGCTGGCATGTGTGAAGCTGACAGTACCTTAGCAATTGAAGACAAAATTCAGAGACCCTTCTGCAGAAAAGCCCTTCAGGCAAATTAACCATTTTTCAAAAGCTCTTGACAATTTCATTCAACAGTAGTAGAAAAATACAAGACTTCTGAAATGTATCTCTACCTACGCGTGTCATGCAATCCAATGGCATCCCTAGGACCCCTAACATTGTGCTCTTAAGTCTCTTCACAGACATTCTCCTGAACATAGTTTAAATATCTTGTCGTGGTTTAACCCCAGTCGGCAACTAAGCACCACACAGCCGCTTGCTCACCCTCCCCCCACACCCCAGAGGGATGGGGGAGAGAATTGGGGGGGAAAAAGTTAAAACCCATGGGTTGAGATAACGGCAGTTTAATAGGACAGCAGAGGAACAGAAATAGTAATACTGCTTCTACTAATGATAAAAGAACATACAAAGCACAAAGTGATGCACAATGCAGCTGCTCACCACCCAACGACCAATGCCCAGCCTGTCCCCGAGCAGCAATCGCTGAGCCCCAGCCAACTCCCCCCACTTTCTATACTGAGCATGACGCCCTATGGTATGGAACAGCCCTCTGGCCAGTTTGGGTCAGCTCTCCTGGCTCTGCCCCCTCACAGCTTCTTCTGCACCTGGCAGAGCATGGGAAGCGGAAAAGTCCTTGACTGCCAAAAACACTCCTGAGCAACAACTACAACATCAGTGTGCTATCAACATTATTCTCATGCTCTCATTCTCAATCCAAACCACAGCACCACACCAGCTACTAGGGAGAAAACCAACTCTGTCCCAGACAAAACCAGGACACATCTGCAGATAAACAGGGAGCTTTAGGTGCCCAAGGCCCCGCGCCCGCCACCCCCATGCACCTTTGTTGGTCTGGGCGTTGCTGATCTGCAGGTCGCAGTTGGTCGCCTTCAGCTTCTCACGGCCCATGATCTGGCGCTTGAGGTCACACAGGGGGATGTGGAGGCCACTGAAGGTGACCGCATCATAGCTCAGCTGGGAGGAGAACTTGTAGTGGACGCACGGCATGCTCCTCCTCACAGCCCAGCAGGCGGCCACACGATGGGGAGAGGCCCCCACGGCCCCGGCTCCTCCTCCGCTCCCTCTCTCGCACGCAGCGCTCCCAGGCCCAACCGCTCGCTACGGCTACTCGGGCGCCCGGCCTCAGCATTCCGCCCAGGGCTTTCCTGGACGACAAGTGCATAGGCTGCCGCCAGTGCCTCACCTCACCCAGCGCATTATGACAAAAGGCCCGCGTCATGGGGGCACGGCAGCCCCACCCTCTTCCTCCTAACCCTGAGCTCTCCCTAAAGGCAATCGCCATTCCTCCACACATTCCTCCAAACCTTCCCATCTACCACATCCACTGAACGGGCAAGGGAGATTCTCCAGAAGCCCTTACGTGAAACCCATTCGAATAAGCCATCACACTGGCCATTTCTTCCTGGAGGGAGTTCATCCGGCCCTGCACACTGCCAGACAACGTGGATGTTCACAGAGAGATTCACTTGCTGTTCTGCAGGAAGCCACAATCGAACTAAAGGTAATGGTAAGAGTTTGGCTGCCACTACGGGCCCAGAGGATCCTGATGCTCTGAGTCATCTCCTCTGGGTCCCAGCCTCACTCGTTTACCTGAACAACCCAATCCAGCACATGCTAACCCTTGCACAGGAAATCATTTGCATCATTCAGACTTACCTGAAGATCAGACTGCCCTATTTGCACAACTACCAGGGCAATATGGGATAGGTGAAGAAAGGGCTTTCCAGGATTTACCCTCCACCTGAGCTGAAAAGGGGATTCTAAGTGCATTAATACCTTCCGCACAGGTTAGAACCACTATCTCTTCTGCCTCTGGAGCTCCGAGCTACTGATAGCTATGGGAAAACGTGTTACAGCCCTCTGATGACATGTGGCACTACGTTCCCCCTGTCTGTAACAGCTTTTATCCCATGCTTAGGGGTTGCAAAACTAGAGCAAGCTACTGCAAATGTGTCAAGAGAATTAGAAAAAGCCATTAATGAAACCGCAGAGATTATTACAGCCCTACAGGAAGAAATCAACTTACCACCACAAATGGTAACACAGAGTCGATCAGCCCGAGACCACCTTTTAGCAGCACAGGACAGAGTGCCCAGTGGAATGAGCTCATTTTCCCGCCCTGTCCAGCCCACAAACCCTTTAAAACCCCCACTGTCAGCCTGTCGTTGTTCTCATGTTGACACAAGAAAAGGGCATATGGAAAGCCGCTTCTAAATGGGGAATCCCTTCATCTATCACCAGCTCCAGGAACCCAACAAACCGGGTTGTGATGACCCCATCACAGAGAATTAACAGGAGGACAAACAGGAGGAGGAGAACAAGAAGGAAGACAAACAGGATGAACTGATGGACGGCAGGAGGAGGAGGAAGGGGATGAAGCAGACAAGGAACATAGAAAGAGAATGAGAACAAGGAGGAACAAGACACAGAACAGGAGGAGGAGGACAAACATGAGGAGCGAGAGGAGGAGAAAGAAGAGGTGGAAGACGAACACGAGGAACAGTCAGAAGAGGAACAGGTGGCACCAGGAGCAGGAGGAAGAATAGGAAGAGAAGAAGGAGGAGCAGGAGGAGGAGCAGAAGATAGGGGAACAAGACACAGAACAGGAGGAGGAGGACAAACATGAGAAAGAAGAAAAAAGAGGAGGAAGAGGAGAAGGACAAGGAGGAGGTAGAGGGGCAGGAAGAGGAGGAAGAGGAAGGAAAAGGAGAAGGAGAATTAAGAGGAATGGGACGATGAGGAGGAGGAAGATGAAGAGAAGGAAGAGGAGGATGACATACAGGATGAACAGACGAACAGAACGAAGAAGAGGCAGTGGAGGAGGTGAGGGAGAAACAGAAGGCGGTGGAGGAGAAACAAGAAGATGAGCAAGGGGATTAACAAGAGAATAAGGACAACTAACAGGAGAAGGAGGATTAGGATGAAGTTGTGGAGAGAAGTGGGAGGAAGGGGGAGGAAGAGGAGGAGGATGAGGACAACTACAGCAACGACAAACAGGAGGACAGAGAGAAGGAGGAGAAGAAGGGTAAAAGGATGACAGTGAAGAGGAGTAGGAACAGCAGGTGGAGGAAGACGATCGGGAGGAGGAAGAGGGGGAGGAGAGGAGGAAGTACTGCGAGCTAAATGTTGCACGGCACACATACAGCAACATACAATGAGAAATTACAAATAAATGTACTTGGTAACAAGTCCCCATGGTCACCTTTGTTCCCTTTCCCTTCCAGGTGACACCAGCCAAGCCCCAGGCACCTGCAGCCATTCGCTGTACACAGGTCCCCTGATGCTGGATATCTGATACACGTTTCATAAAACAACGTCCCCCCAGAGATTTTGGCTGTTCACCTGGAGCTGGGGGGAAGGTGTGTGCATGGGTGAGGATGATCTGCTTTAGCCCTTTAATTTTTATGCCTCAGCAAAACCACTGCAAGATTCAGACTAGAGGACAGCACTGAAATCAAAGGGTAAGCAACCAAGAGGGTTCCAACCGCACATTGCCACCTGATTGGTGGTGTGGACCATTCCCCACTTGCTCCTCTGACAACAAAGGCCCATGCGTGCTCCCACCAGGAGGAGAAACAACTTCCACTTCTCCAAATCCCCATTTATCAAAGGCTGTCAACAGAGATGGGGCTGTCCATGAGCACGAGACCCACAGGAAGGACAGAAGACAGCAAAGGCACCTGGTCTGACCCCACCACAGCATGCCTGCTCCAAAGCTGGCAGCCTCCTGTCGCAGAGGAGGCAACTCTGCCTTCCCCTGCCCCGCTGCTGTCAAACATCGGTCTCCAGATGTCAGGGCTCGGGCTGGCGACACTTGGGGTAGCAGCAGGAACACCTTGGCCTGTGTGCAAAGTGTTCCCAGAGCTTTCTGCTGGCATTTGCACAGCTCACGGCCCAGGACAGAAGTGTCTGTGACTGCCACGTGCTTTTCAGTTTGCCTTCCCAGACCAAGCCAAGCTGTGATACAGGAGCTTTGCTCCTCCCTGTCTCCTAGGGAAAGCTAGAAATGGCATTATCACCATCGAGCTCCCGTGGGATATAAAGAAAGCTTGTCAGGCAGTGGTTACGTCCTGCTGTGCAGGCTTTGAACTAGCCCGGGTGAAAAAACTGACCAGCACATTGCAGTACATAAGAAAAGCTCCTATGTAAAGATGGCTTCAAAGACATGCGCAAGAGAACTTGACCGACTGTGACCTCGCCTATACAAGTGGCTCTACTGTTAGAAGAAACCAGACGGAAACCAGCTGAAAGCAGCAAAGTTGCACCAAAAGAGTGCCAACTCAGCTAGGAAATATGCATTAAGCATTCTTGCACAGGGCTTCATGTGAAAAAATACTCAAAAGTGAATGCTAACAGGCCACCTGATGGTCAAATCCAAGAGAGTTTTTTAGACTGTCAAAATGAATACGTGAGTAGCCTTAAGACTGCATATAAGGAATCAATTGTAACACGGCGTCCTTCTCAGGCTCCCAGCCAAGAGGCACCTTTATGGCCGGCAATAAAAAGGGATTTGACCTAGTGTATACGTTTGCTGCCTTCTTTCCTGTACCCACACATGAACTAGAAGAGAAGTGCAAGCAAATCCATTGTGGTAAAAGTTCAGGTCCACATGTAAACAGCCAGAACTCTGAGTGCTGACCTTACTCAGATATTTATCTTCCTTTGATATGCAACTAAGCACATTCCCTCCTACCCACAGCCTGTCCTCCCAGCCTCACAGCTCTCCTACATAAGAAACATAAGCTACAAAAGCTACAAAAGAAAAAAAAACTGCTTTGGTGAACACCAAAACACCTGTGACTTTCTCAAACTCTTCATTGCCCCATCTGAGGGTCAAGGGACAGCATCTCCTAAAGGCTCGTTCACAGGCACTGCCCTGAAACCCCCCACCGCTTCTCTACTAGTGCACAAAGAGATGAGGAAGACTTCATCTTTAACTCTATGCAGACAATTTCTGAAATTAGACAAGTCATTTTTAATGAGGATAAGCCCTTTGCCTTGCATCTGGCAACCAACAGGGACGTGGACCCAGCAGCACAGAGCAGTGCCATGCGCAAACCACCACCCTACGCACAGGGAAAGACAGACAAGTCAGATGGGGCACCCAATATCGCCAAAAAATGGCTCTTCACATCAGTTCTCTCTATCATCAGCTTAGTCCTTTCAGGCAGACACAGAAATCCAAAGTGATTTCCTCTTCTTTTGCTGAAGTAGACTTTTAAGTAGATATTGCCAAAGAATGCAAGAACAACCAAAAAAAGCTAAAGCAGGTCTCCCGTTAAGTCCACTACCCCTCACAAAACAGACAAGTGGCTTCAAGAGATGCCTGCAAAGAAACCACCGATGGAAGAGAATCCTGATAACTCCAGCACAAGCGGTCAATGTGGAAACGGCAGCACTGACCCTTCTCCCGCTCCTCCTACGAGCTCTTCGCCAGCCACATGAAGATGCAAGACCAAGGATGATGGAATCAGATCTGACAAGAAGTTCACCCCCCACTACCCAAAACGATCAAGAAATCTATCTGAAATACAGATTCACATCCACTAGCATGGATGATGAACCTCGTCCTAAGCACATGTTGTGCCTTGAGACAGGAGCTAAGACAGGAGCTAAGACTGCATGCAGTCACCACCACGAGCAGACGTTCAAACCCGAAGCATCCACAACACCCAAACCTCCACCATTTTGTCAGCAATGCTTCAAGTCACACGAAACTCAGTCCAGGACTTGACAAAATGTCACTAAAATTAATGACAGCAGCCTCTTTGCAGATTGCTCACTCAAAAGCAAAAACCAGAAAGCCACGTACCCTTGGGGAAACCCTTGTCCTTCTGTGCGGCTGGTGTCTTCCCAGGGCTCTTCCTCAAGGCAGGAGAAATGACCAAGTCCACAATTTGGAAGTCCAATTTGGACTTCCAATTTGGAAGTCCACACAAGCTCAGAAGCACACTTAGTCCTCTGGCCGTCATTATCCATGGGCCAGAAGTCCTCTCACCCCTCCCCAGAACTGCCCGTTAGTCGCTGGCAGTCATTCTCCATGGACCACATGGACCTCCCTACCCACCTACCTACCAACACAGCTACCGACTCACCAGAAATGAGTCAGACTGCACCAGAAGGGACACTGCCTGACATGAAGTAGACATATTAGACCAGAAATGATGCTTTCAAGACAGAAAACACAGCACAATCCACCAGAACAGCAAAAAACAACCAGAAGAAACTTCGCACACAAACCAAAGGCTCCTTTCCAAACCCTAAAAAGGCAAACAAGCTGAAAAAAAGGACTCTCCACAAAAAAAGACCACGCAGAACACAGGATAAGGCAAAAACAACCTAACCCCAGGAACCCAGGGCCAACAAACACAGATTCTCTCCATAAAAGTAACACGCTTTACCTGTAACTTGCTTAAACTCCGGCATACTACAACCCTGTCACCCCATAACCCTAGCACATTGTAGCCCTACAATACCAGAAAATGGATCACAAACTCCCTGGAGATCTCTGCCAGGGCCTTCACGTGGCCCCGGATCTTGGACATCACAACTTTGAAGTGGGAGTGAGACGGAGCCACCAGGACGTCACCACCATCCATCTTCACACCCTGGAAAAGTGCCCAGCTTAAATGCCCCTGGGGAGAATGGCTGAGACACTCGGAGACTTTGACCCGGCCAGCCATGACCACGGGGCTTCAGCTCATTGTTTCTGTGCCACAGCCACCATGCAGATGACCCCGTCCTCCCCGCAAGACCCCTCGGGGCAGCCGTGGCTGCTCTGGGGGCCTCCAAGAGAACAGCTCACCTGGGCTGCTCTGCGGCCACCGCGCGCCTTGGCTGTCAGGCGGGTCTCAGCGCTGCTCTGCAATGCGCTGTCACCTCCCTGCAGGACGCTCTCCAGCACACGGGACGTCTCCGCTTGCTCACCCTGGGGACAAAGAGCAAAAGAGAGCGATGGCGTTTGCTTTGTCCCCATTCCCAGGGTGCCACAAGAGAGACCTGCCACCCCCAAATCACACGCTGGATGCTGCGGACACAACAGTACAAGCTGCAGGCGTGGGTCAGGACGGCTGTGGGGAGCGGGCAAGACATTCTGCGGTGCCCCGGCCCTGGCAGAAAGCAGAGCTGGAGAGAACAGCGGGGGAAGCCCAGGGCAGACGGCGCTGGGGCCCGGCAGGGTGCAGCACCCACAGAAATGCCTGGCTCCTTGAGCCTTGGCCCCGGGGCTGCAGCATGGGGACAGCACCGGCTGCGACTTTGCTGGGAAAAGCCAGGCAGGGGGGACCCTCACACCCCACACGGGTACCCAGACCTGGGATTTGACAACCGGTCCCTCTGCCCATCGCCGCCATGGCATCCAGAAAGCAGCGCCGCTGGCCCTGCCGTGGTCCTGAGCCATCTCTCCATGGACGAGTCTTTAACCAGCAGGCCTGAAAAGAGGAGAAATTGTCCCCCATTAACCCCTGCTCAAGGTTTTGCAAGCAGGAGGGTTTTTTGAGATGCCTGGTGGTGCTGCTCCTGGAGAGCGCTCAAGAAACAGGGCGGCTGCCTGTACCTGCAGGCAGGTGGTGGAGTGTGCACAGCGGGAGCGAGCGGTGGTTTGCGCGGCTGTTGAATGGATTCAGGCTTGAAATGTGGCCAGCCTGGTATGCCTGATACCTTTTTCCTTGCAGGTTTTATTTAGAGCCTAAATGGTATTATTTTAAAAGCAAAACCAACAAGCAAACCAACAAAAAACCCAAAGCTGGGTGACTGTTTTCCTCCCAGCCGGGCTTTTCTCCCCACTCCTGGCCACCCTGCAAGGTGATGCCAATATTAGGGTGCAGGATTAGGCCCAAGGGCAGGCCTTTTGCAGGCAGCACATTTCTTTATGAAAGGCTGTCAACAGAGATGGGGCCGACCATGAGCACGAGACCCACGTGAAGGCCTGGGGACAGCAAAGGCACCTGCTCTGTCCCCACCACAGCACGCCCGCTCCACAGCCTGCAGCCCTCTCTTGGAGAGGAGGCCACTCCGCCTTCCCCTGCCCTGCGCACATCAGACACCCACCTCCAGCTCTCAGGGCTCGGGCTGGCAACCCTCGGGGCAGCAGCAGGAACCGCTCGGACCCTGCCTGTGGCCTTGGCCCTGGGGCTGAGCACTCGGGGCTGGGCTGGGGAGCTGGGCCATGCTGGGGCCCAGGGCACTGAGGTCTCCAGGTCCCTGTCCCCAGGCCCACCCACACGGGGAGATACCTGCTCCTCCTTCTCCTTCTCCTTCTCCTTCTCCTTCTCCTTCGCCTTCTCCTCCTCCTCCCGCCACCGCAGCTCCCCGCCCCGCTCCCCCCCTCCCCCATTTCTCCTCAGGCTGCTCCGCCTCTGCCCCCTCCGGCCCCGCCCCAGGCTGCCTGGGACTGACAGGCCGCCTCCGGCTCCGCTCATTGGCTCAGCTGTGGCCAATGGCGTGGCTGTTGCCAGGCGGGCACAGGCAGCCCGCGCCTCTCCTCCCAGGGCTGCCCTGCGCCCGCTGCCCCCCAGCCCGCAGCGGCTCCTCAGCCCGCCGGGACACTGGGCCTGCGGAGAGACGGCCTGCGAGAAGGGCCATGGCCCTGGGGCTGTTCTCTCAGCAGCGCAAGGGCTGTGCACAGCCCTGCCCTCCCTCAGGGCTCTCCAGCCCACCTCCCAAATTGCCAACGTCCGGGGGTTTCTCCCACGCCAAAGGTGCCAGCACCCAAAGCTCTGCCCAGCCCTCACCCTCCCTTGGCGCCGCTTCCACAGCACCACAAACACGGGGGCTCTGGCTTTGCCTTGCCTCCCTACGGCCCTGACATCGCTCGCACGCTCAGTCGAGACAACAAAAAAAAACCTAAAAGAAAAATCACTTTTATAAAAAGAAAAAAAGCAGCAGGAGAAAGTTACATACTACCTGCGAGTAAGCATTAAAAAAAAAATAAATTAATTTTACTCCCAGGGAGCATGGCATTTTCTACTGCTGCACCAGACTGATTATTTTTAATTTTTTTTATACCTTAATCTACACAATCATTAGCGTTCCAGCCAGGACTACTGACATCACACCCACCACTGTCCCCCACAGATTACCATCACCACTGATTAATCCCAACGGGAATGCAAACTACATCACCATTAGGAAACTTCACCCATCAAATATGCAAACAAGAGTCAACAAATCTGTTAACCGACCTGCACACCAGCACTCCTACACACAAACAAAATAACATCTACACCCATAAACCCAAGTAAAAACACCCACTGCGAAACAAAAGGCACATCCAGCACACAAAGGCTCAACAAAAGGAGCGAACAACCTAAAAAACCAACACCACGCTCTGCCCGTGCAGGACTCCCAAACCACAGACAGCGCCTTCCAAACGCTACCGGCAAACCGCCACGATCGCTGTGGGCCATCCCTGGGAGCCGGACCATGGAGCTGCACCTCCGGGTACGAGAGGGGCTTCTGGCGCGCCGCTCTGTGCTGCACAGGGCCGACTCTATAGGCCGTACCATGGAGTTGGGCCTCCAGGATCGAACTCGATGGTGCAGGTCATAGAGAGGAGCTTTTGGTTTCCAACTCTACGATCCAGAAGTTCCTCTCTATGGTCCGGAAGGCCTCCAGCATTACCGGAAGTCACACATTACTACCGGAAACACCACCAAAAAAAAGTGAGTGGCCCCAATATGACCAATAAGTCCCCCCAAACACAAGGAATTAGGGGTTTAGGGCCACAGTGTAGGGGTCTGGGCCTGCTTCACGGAGGGAGGGGAGGGGAGGGGAGGGGAGGGGAGGGGAGGGGAGGGGAGGGGAGCTGCCAGGAGGGAGCTGCCTGGAATTGCTCTGGGCCCCAAGGCTTTCCCAAAATGCAGGTCTGTCTGTGCTGCCAGCCACAGCCCTGGGCAGGGGGAGCTGCGTGACGGGAGCCGCTGATTTGACTTTCTGGGCAGATGATGGAGTAGGCAGACACAGGCTGTAAGCCTGGGCTGGTCTGTACCTGCAGAGCTGTAGGCTGAGCTTTTCTACCTCTGAAGGCTGGAGAGATACGGGCTATGGGCAGAGTTACTGTTTGCCAGTTACCATTTCTTTTGGGGTCCTGTGACGGTGATGGTAAGGTTGTCAGCCTGCAGCTCTGTGGCAGTTAAAACTATGACTGAAAGAGTTTTGATGGTGGATGCTGTTCTGTGTGTTTCATTTTCAATAATTGTTTCACTGAGCTAGAATTATTTCTGTGCGATTAGGTGACAGGGGTCTTCTTGTACTGGTCTTCTGGAGCACGTCCTGACAGCCTTTGTCATGCAGAGCTTTCCCATCTGTTCCTGAGAGGAGTGATGGTCACGATGCGGAATGAGTCCTGTGAGTAGTGGCTTCACCAGTAAGCTTGGATTTAGTGGATCCCTGTGGACAAATGGATGCAGCAGGTGCTCCATCCAAGAACTTTGATGTGCTGATGCTCTAGAGTGAATTTGGAGCTGTAAGGAGCAAAGCAAACACAGGCACCACTGTGTCCGATCAGCAGAGCCCTGCTCCGAGACTGCAAACATCCAGCGATTTCTCCCACAGCAAAGGTGCCAGCACGGACAGTTCTCGCTCCTCCTTACCTTTCCTAGCCACCGCCTTCACAGGGAAACACACAATGGTGATGTATCCTTGCCTCTGTGCCAGGCACTCCGAAGACATGTTCTCAAGCTCACTCTCACTCTCGGCAGAGACCAGCTCCCAAAGTGCAAATGTTCAGAGATTCCTCCCACCGCAATAGTTGAAGGCCTTAGTGCTGTGAAAGCGGTGGCACGGGAAGGTGGGGAGCAACAAGAGCATTCAGTGCTCTCATCTTTGCTGTGGGAGAAATCACTGGATGTTTGCAGTGTCGAGCAGGGCTCTGCTGATCATGACAGTAAGACAGAGCTGGCAGTGTAAGGAAATAAGCAAGTATGGAGCGCCACTCTGTGTTTGGCTGTGAAACAACACACAATGAAAGCTGATGAACAGCAAGAGCTTTGAGTGCTGGCAGCTTTGCTGTGGCAGAAAGCATTGGAAGTTTGCAGTGCAGAGCAGGGCTCTGCCAAGCGCACACAGTGGCGCTCCATGCTTGCTTAGCTCCTTACACTGCCAACCCTCCGTGTCACTGTCATGACAGGCAGAACCCCGCTCCGATACTGCAAAAGTCAAGTGATTTCTCTCACAGCAAAGGTGCCAGCACAGAAAGCTCTCGCTCCTCCTTACCTTTCCCGGCCACCGCCTTCACAGCGAAACACACAATGCTGATTTGCACTTGCCTTTCCACCAACAACTCCAAATACACATTGTCAAGCTCACTCTCACTCCTGGCACAGACCAGCTCCCAAAGTGCAAACGCCCAGCGATTTCAAACACACAGTATGGGAATGTGTATTGGGAGTGCTGGGAGGCAAGGCAAGGGCAGATGGCCAGAGTGTGTTTGGCTGTGAAAGCACTGTCAAGGGAGGTGAGGACCAGCAACAACTCTTAGCCCTTAAGCCTATGGTATAGGAGAAATTGGTGGATGACTGTAGTTTGGGAGCTGGTCTGTGCCAAGAGTGAGAGTGAGCCTGAGAATGTGTGTTGGGAGTGCTGGGAGGCAAGGCAAGGGCAGATGGCCAGAGTGATTTTGGCTGTGAAAGCGCTGTGAAGGGAAGGTGAGGACCAGCAACATCTCTTAGCCCTTTGGCCTGCGGTGTAGGAAAAATCGCTGGAAATTTGCACTTTGGGAGGTGGTCTGTGCCGAAAGTGAGAGTGAGGTTGTGAATCTGTAATGGGAGTGCTGGGAGGCAAGGCAAGGGCAGATGGCCAGAGTGTGTTTGCTGTGAAAGCGCTTGCAAGGGAAGGTGAGGACCAGCAACAGCTCTAAGCACTTAGGCCTATAGTATGGGAGAAATTGGTGGATGATTGTACCTTGGGAGGTGGTCTGTGCCTGGAGTGAGAGTGAGCCTGAGAATGTGTGTGTATTGGGAATGCTTTGAGGCAAGGCAAGGGCAGATGGCCAGAGTGAGGGCCGGCAAGAGCTTTGGGGGCTGGCACCTTTGGCATGGGAGAAATCCCCGGATGTTCGCAAGACAGAGGTGTCTCGTGGCGTGTACATCTACATGTGATGCCTGTGGTGGCAGTGTATGTAGTAGGGCAGAGCATGCAGCTGTATATTGGCGGTGCTTATGATGTCATGTGGAGCTGTGTAGGTGGTATGGCTGGAGCAGGAACGTTCCGGGTACCGGTCATTATGATGTCACAGATGTCTGAGGAGTTGGCAGAGCAGGAGCAGGAAGTTGTGTTGCACAGCTGCTTGTGATGTCAGTGGTGTGCTGAGGGGTGAGCTGCCCTGCGCACAGCGGTAGAGGCCCGGAACAGCGCTGTCCGCTCGGCACGCTCAGGGTGGTTCCCGTGTGAAGGAAGGACGCCATGGCCTTGGGCTTGTGCTTCCAGCTTTAATCCAAAAGAGCCGTTGTCTTGAGGAGAGCTTCACTTCTGCCTGGCTGTGCAGGGCCAGCAGCACAGCGCCCACAGGCTCTGCCCCGCTGTTGGCTGCTCCCTTGGAGCTCTCAGGATCAGCAGGGTCTGGGCTGCCAGGGACGAGAGCGAGGGCTCGGCGTCTTTCTCCAAAAGCTGGAGGGCTGCAACAGAAGGAAAGAGAACAGAGCTGAAACCCACCTATCTGCAGAGACCCCGCGGCATCCCCTCCAGACCATGCCAGCCCCAGCCATGCCTTTCCCTGGCCAGGAGGAGCAGGTGGGACACATGGATGAGCTGGAAGCTGCTGCTCAGGAATGCCCCGGAGGTGTTCCTCTGCCCTGAAAGTGTTTCCCTGGAGCAGGGCGAGGCATAGCAGCAGCACACTGCCCAGGCCCTGTGGGCCTGCCCCACCAGCCCTGGCACACACAGCACTGCCCCTGCTCACCGCTGCAGATCTCAGACAGCTTCTCCTCGCTGTTGTTCCTCAGGTGCTGCGCGGCAAGCCCTAGGCACAGAGCTGCGTCAGACCTCCCGCTCCCCAGCATGCTCCCAGCAGCGCAGCTCCCGGCTCTGCCGGTTTGGCTGCACACCCTCCTCCCCCTCAGCAGGGTGAGCCCAGGGAAGGACAGTAGGTGAGGGCGGGTGGGACTGAGCAAGGCTGCCAGCAAGCCCACCTGCGTGGGCAGGGCTGGGAGAGGGAGGCACAGAGCCCCTGGCTGCCCAGGCCCTGCACAGGGCAGTCGGGGCTGTGGCAGCCGCAGGGCTGCCCCTTGCTGCCAGTGCAGCGGCTGGGGCTGGGGCCAGGCTGCCAAAAGAGGGACCCCATGGGGCACAGGGGCTGTGGCTCACCAATGAAGCTCACGGCCGCCTCTCGCAAGGTGACCTGAGCATCGGTCAGGTATGGCAGGCTCTGACTCAGGTATTCTTCAACTCTGCTCCTGTCCTGCAGCAGCTGGAGAGAGCACAAGGGCATGGGGCTGAGGTTGAGAGGCAGGCGCAGGCAGAGCGGGCTCTGCAGGCCCTGAGAGCCTCTGAGCCAGGGCACAGCCGGGCTTGCAACATGCTGAGGGTGGGGAGGGGAGAGGGGCGTGGAGAAGAGCCCTTGGGGGGCTCTGTGCCTGAGGGCAGGGAAGGAGGATGCAGCTCCGGGCTGTGGGCTCTGGGCTGGAGCAGGGCAGGCGAGGCAGAGCTGCACAGGGGGCAGCCCTCGTCCAGCGCGGGCCCTGGGGCTTGGGGGTTGTCCTCACCAAGCACTCCCCAATTCTGCATGCCTGCTGGGTCTTGGTCAGGTGCTTGAGCTGTTTCCACTTGAGCAGCTTTGCAGCGACGAGGAGGGCTTCCCGAGAGGCCTGCAGAGTGGGACAGGGATTGGGGGGCTTGTGGAGAGGGACTGGGGGGCTTGTGGAGACGGATTGGGGTGCTTGTGGAGAGGGATTGGGGCTCAAAGGCCTGGCCTCCAAGACCTGCAGGGGCAGCTGGGAGGCCTCTAGGGCCTCTCATGTTCAGGCCTTGGTGGCCATGGGCTGCTGCTGAGCCCGGCTTGACCAGGTAGGGCAGGTGTGGGAAATGTCCGTGCCAGCTTCTGCGCCCTTCCTCACGCTGGGGATGGCGGGAGCCTTCCTCTGGGGTGTGCTGGAGGAGGGCGGAATGGGGGGAGTGGGGATGGGAGGGGACCCCACCTCCCCGTCCTCCTCTGCAGCAGGAGGCACAGAGGGAGGAGGAAGGCAGTGGGGGGAGCGGTGCAGGCAAGGAGGGGAGCTCTGCCCAGAGTCCAACTGCCAGCAGCCCTTGCCCCTCCCTGATGCCCAGGCCACCCCTGTGGTGTCAGCACGCCCTTCTCCGCATGACCGCTGGGGCCTGAAATCTGTACCTCAGCCACGCTCTCGGTCCGGTCACTCATGCGGAAGAGCAGTGGGAGCAGGCTTCTTTGCACGCTCTTCTTCAGCTGCCGCTTGTCGTTCCCCACCGCCATCTGCATGACATCTTTGAAGAGGCAGATGGAGAGCTCTCGCAGCTGGCTGGACTCCTGCTAGGGAGGAGGACAGGAGGACTTTAGCAACAGGCGCTCCCTGAGCAAGGGCGTGAGCGTGGCTGATGTGAGGGGGGCTGCTTTGGAGTCAGGTTCTGCACACAGGAGCTGTGGGCCAGATCTGCAGCAGCGGCTGAATGGCCCCGGGGGGAATGCGTGTGGGGCTGCAGAGCCCAGAAGCCATCCCCACGAGAGCCCAGGGGCGTGAGGAGGGGAAGAGCCCTGGCCAAGGGCTGCCGCAGGGCTGGGCTGCTGGGAAGTTGTCCTTGCGGAGGGCCCATCAGTGGGGCTCAGGCTCCCACAGCAGCCTTACGTCATCAAAGAGCAGCAGGAGCTTCTCCGCCAGCTGCAGAGCGGTGAGGCTGGCCTCCTTCCTCTTCATATGGCCCATGACGTTTCTGAAGACAAGCAGGGCCTTCCTCTTGTTGTCAGTGCTGGCATTCTGCTGGCTCTCCAGGATGTCCGGCAGCAGGACCAGCATCTTTCTTGCCTGTGTGAAGCACAGAATTTCCTGGTTGCGAAGCGGTGAAAGACCACCCTGGCAAAAGTGCTCTGGCCACTAAGCAGCAGCCTCCCGTCGGGCTTCCTGGCAGGGCAGGCAGCACAGGAATCCCTGCAGCAGCCTCCTGGCAGGCGGTGGCCATGGGCGCGCTGATGGGGACACGGGGATAGCAGCGGGGAGGGAAGTTAGGGCAGGAGAAGAAAGGCTGCGTGTCCCCTGCTCAGCCACCCCCTTTCCTGACTGGCCCAAACGGGCACAGGGGTTAGTAACCCTCCGGGCCTGGAAAGCTCCCCAGGCAGCCACCAGGCCCCTCTATGGCAGCGCTCTGCGGACCCCCACGGCTTGTGCACCGCATGGTGCGGGGAAGGGCAGCGATCTCCAAGCTGGCAACGAGCGGGCTGTGACCCCTTCGTGACAGAGGCCCGCTGCCCCAGGCCCCAGAGGCAGCCCGTAGCATCGGCTGTACCTCATCGTCCCCCTCTCAGCAGGACGCTTCTTCTGGGGACAGCGCTCCCGCCACTGAGGCACTTTGGCGCTGGCTGCCTCGGTGCGCAGCAGAAACTCCTGCCCAACAGCGCGGGGATGCGCCAGGAGCGAGAGCTCCTGCAGCTGGCTGAGGGAGCCTTGCTCCTTGCGCTGCAGCGGCAAGGTGCGAGCCTGAAGGACACTGTGGCCCGGGAAGGGGACAGCGAGGGCATTTGGAGCCGTCACCCCACCTCCTGACTGCCAGCCCAGGCCAAGCCCCCGTGCGTGTTACCCGCTGCCCCAGCCCCACGCTGCCAACGTGGGGCTTCACTTGACTCTGCCCTGCTCACCGTCTCAGGTCTCTGCGACAGCGTGAGGAGGCCTCTGAGCACCAGCGAGAGCAGCACCAGGCTTGGCCGCCTCAGGTACCTGTGGACTTTGTACAGGCCAGCAAAGTCCCCTGATTTAATGTCGCCGGAGGCCAGCAGCTGAAACAAAGGCGGCAGTGAGAGACTGGCAGAGCCCGCAGGGCTCCCCGCACCGTGTGGCTCCTGGTTCCCCCTGGCAGCTCAGGGCAAGGGCAGCGGGGCCAGACAGCCTGTCCTGGGGGCAGCTCTGCCCGCAGAGGGCCGCTTGGCACCCCCGTGCCCTGCGCCTCGCTGCACACCACGTGGTCGTCTGTGCCAGCTCCTCCTGTCCTCTGAGCATCGGCAGCCTCTTGCTCTGACGCCTCTGAGGAGCGCTCGAAGAGCAAGAGCTGCCACAAAGGAGGCACGAGACGCCAGTGGTGAGGAGTGTCTCCTGTCCCCAACCTTGCAGCCCGCTCAGCCTGTGCAGAGGCCATGGCCACGTCTCTGCCCCTGCCCCCGAGGCAGCCCTTGCCCTTGCCCTTGCCCTGGCCCTGCCCCAGGTTCCCAGTGTGCAGAGCGGGGTGGGGGGATGCAGGCAGCGGGGAAGCTGGATGTCCTGGAGGAGGTGACCATTTGCGGGCAGATGGGAGGGGAGAGGGCCGTGCCTGTTTTCCTGGAGAGGCAGGCACAGCCCTGAGGCAGAGCAAGGACTGGTCTGGTCACTCACAGCCAAGTGCGGGATGCAGGCGTCCTCTGTGTTGCAGCCGAACATCCTGCGCAGCCGCTGGTCCTCGAGCCTGTTGAGCAGCTCCCTCAAGACCTTCACCAGCGTGTGGGGCTGGGAAAGCATCACATCCCACATGGCCAGAGCAGCACTGCGGGCCCAGAGCGCTCTGTCAGCAGGGCTGCCTCGGCCACCACACTGTGCCCAGGCCAGCCCCGCCGGACCCAGGCTGTGCTGCAGCTGCGGCCCTTCCCGCCCCCTGGCTTGGAGTGCCCGGGTCCCTGCCTGGGCAAGGAAGAGGGGGCTGAGAGAGTGTTCCCCATGGGGCAGGGAGGAACCTCGTGGCGGGGCTCTGGGCTGGCTTGGCCAGCTTTGGCTACTGCGGGCCTGGCCGCCCCGCCAGGGCTGGAAAGCGTGGTGGCGTGGAGGGCCCTGCTCCTCGGGGATGCCCTGCACTTTTCCGTGGGTCTGGCAGGCAGAAAGTCTTTTGGGGTCAGCACCTGTCGCATGACGACGGAGAGAGCTTCAGGAGGCTTGTGACCACTTCCCTGGGGCACTGGTCGGTCATCAGGAGAAGCAGCAAGTCCAAGCTGTGCCGGGCTGACGCTGTGCGGATGCACTCCATGTTTTCATAGATGCCCCTCACGATGTTTGGCACCTGGAGGGCACACAGGTGAGGATGGTGCTGCCACTGGAGCGCAGCCATTTCCTCAGCTGCCTCTGAAAGTGCTGGCCTTGCCATCCTACTCTGCTGGCTTAAAATGGCTTCAAGGTGCCTGAGGCGCCTGGGTTAGGGAGGGAGGGATGGAGGGAGAAACAACGCCTGAAAGGGCTCAAGGGCAGGGGCAGGGCAGCCACAGGCCGCTTACCTCCGTCAGCCAGGAGGCAGGTTCTCTCATGGCCACAGCCAGGATGCTGCTCGCCTCCTCCTCGTCATAGATGCTTGAGTCTCTCATGGCCTCAATGGCCATGAGGACGATGCCTGTCCTCTCCGAAGGCTGGAGGTACTTTCCAAACGCCTGCGGGAGGGAGGGAGGAAGGAAGGCAGGGAAGAGCTGTCACACCGAGTGCCCTGATGGCGCTGCTTAGCTGAGCAGTGAGAGCAGCTCTGGCCAGAGATGGCCCGGCAGTGCTGGCAGCAGTGCCCGCAGCAAAGCTGGAAGCAGGGGCTGCAATCAGTGCGTGGTGGAGGAAGAGAAGAAAGGGCCCTCAGGGGGAGGCAGGAGGGTTGGGGTGGTGGGCACAGCGTGCTGGCCCTACAGAGGAGCAGGGCTTGCTGGCAGCCAGGAGGGCTGGAGCTGCTGCTGGGGCACTGCAGTGCAGCCCTTTGTAGTCCCTGCTCAGGGACAGCAGCAACCCTCTCCCCAGGGACACTGGGGCCATGCCAAGCCCGCTGATTCTGGATGCCTTTGCTCACACAAGGCTCCTGCTGATGCCACGGACAAGAGGCCCAGCAAGGGAGTGGCTCATTACCATTGTAATGTTGCTGGTGCTGGGCAAAGCAAGCCAGGAGGTGTTCTCAGCTTCCCATTCCCTTTGACGCTGTGGATGCTCCGGGTTATCCTTGGGCAGCGTCGCGCCTAAACAGGAGGGGATGACAGAAGAGTCGGTAGGACACAGCGTCTTTGCCAACAAGCTTACCAAATGGTGAGAAGAGCTTTGAACTAGGAATGGCTGAGGAGGGAGGTTACGACCCACAGTCAGGGGAGGTGCTGGTGGACAGGGCTACAAAGCAAAGGGTGACAGGCAAAGGGAACAAGAGGGACCTCAGGGATGATGCAGAAGGATCTCTGTCTCTACCCCTGCCTCAAGTGCAAACGCTCATGGCCTGGGAACCTCAAAGGACCGAGAGCTCTGCATGCAGTCACACACCTAAAACATTGTTGGAATAACTGAGGTGCGGGGCACGGCTCGCACGGCTGGAGTGCTGCGGTGCAGGGATGCAAGCTCTCTGGGGGAGATGGGGGAGAGGAGGAGCGGGGCTGCCTCGTATTTGAAGGAGCAGCTCAGATATACGGGACGGTCGAGACCCTGAGAGAGAGCACGTGGCTCAGAAGCAGAGGAGAGGCAGTGCTGGTGACATCGTGGTGGCAGCGTGTTGCAGACCCCCCGGGTCGGGGAGAGCATGTGGGTGAAGTGTTCCTGAAAGTGCGTGGGGAAGCGTCCATGTCACACGCCCGGATCCTCATGGGGAACTCGAACGTCCCTGAGACCTGCTTGCAAGATGGCAGGACACAAGCAGTCAGGGAGGTTTCTGGAGGGCGTCAGGGACAGCTTCTTGCTGCAGGCACTGGAGGGACCAGCTGGGGTGGGGTGATGCACAGCTGGGTCTGCAGCTCTCCGATAGGGAAGAATTCTTTCTGGGACGTGGCAATCAATGGTAGCTTTGGCTATGGGGCCCACGAAACAGCCGGGCTGTGAGAGGTGCTGAGAGGAGTGGGGAAGGAGAGCGGCAAAGAACAGGTGCTGGACTTCTGGTGAGCATTCAGCTGCTGCAGCAAAACAATAGCTGGGATGCTACGAGAAGTGTCTGTGAGGGGCAAAGGGGGTCAGAGAAGCTGGCCGACTTTCATGGACAGCCTCCAGCACGCACAAGAAGGGTCCGTTGCAATCCTCAGGGAAACAAGCAGGCACGTGAGGAGCTGGCTGTGTGTGGAGGGACGCAGCCCGCCACAGCTGCTTCTCTTACGTTTTTGCTGCAGGATGAATCTGAAGAGGTGATGAAGAGCATCCAAAGCCCCCCAGCTGATCTCCCACTCCTTGCAAGTGCGGCAAAGGATGAGGCGTCCCAGCAGCTGTCCCAGGATGGGGATATGGATCTCTGTGTGGCAGGCAGGGCTGTCATCATCTCCGCCAAAGATGCTGAAAACCTGGGTGAAGGAGGCAGGACAGGTAGAAGGGCTGAGGGGCAGCAGCTGCGACCAAAGGCCTGAAGCCCCTAGTGTGCCCTGGGAAGGATCCCCGGAGAGTGAGAGCTTTGGAGGGCCCTCCCAAAGCAGCTAGCTGGGCAGCAGGGCACGGAGAGCTGCCAGGCTTGGGCTCCCGCCAAGCTCCTTGGGCAGTCCTGTCCTGCACAGGACTGGGGCCGAGATGGCTCCTGGCAGCGAGGGAGCTGGGGAGAGAAGACCATGGGAAAAAGAAAGAAACCCAGACCCTCGCTCCAGGGCAGAGCCTTGTTGAATGCCTCAAGCGGTGCCCAGGCTTGCCTGGCAGGCGTCTCTGAGCTGCAGGCTGCTCCGGTGTGCAGGGAAGGGGAGACAGCCTGGCTGCAGGGTGCCTGGCTCCTTACCTCCACTGAGGAACAGCTGGCCAGCAAATCGCTCAGCTTCCCAATCCTCCCCACGGCCCTCTCACACACAGCTGCGCTCTGGCACTGGGCGAAGGTCAGCAGCATCTGGGAGGAGAGAAAGTGCCCTGGGAGCTGGCGCCCGCGGCAGCAGAAGCAGCACTGCTGAGGTCCTGGCTGGACTCGTGCAGTCCTTGAGGCCAGGCAGGTAGGCAGATGCCACCCCCAGGGCAGAGTCTGCTCCTTTCTGTGCCCTCCCCCAGAGCACAGCCCTGTGTCCCCTCTCCGTCAAGGCTGGGCTTTTGGGCAGGAGCCTGCCTGTGGGGTCTGCAGTGGGGGAATGGGGCTACGGCCACTTGGTTTTTAGCAACATGGAAACTTCTGCCCTGTAGCACAGTAGGAAATACCACTCTCTGCATTAAGCAAGTGCCATGGGCAAGGCTTTGGAGCAGGCTGCAGAGGGGAAGGCCCATGGACTGCAGCCAGGGGACAGCGGGCTCCCAGCAGAGCATGGTGGGCCAGCCCTGGCTCCCCCAAGGGAGCCGGGCACCCTCCCTGCAGTGTGCTCTGTGCGTGGCACTGGGCTGGGGAGCCTCCACTCAAGAGTGGACACTCCCTTCCCTCCAGGGTGAGGAACAGCCCCTGCCACCTGCACTCTTTGCCAAAGCCAGACCTGTAAGATTTTCTGCAGCTCCATGAAGCCGGAGGCAGGAGAGCTGAGCACCAACGTGCGCAGCATGGTGTCCATGGCATCCAGGGTCTGCAAGGAGGACAAAGGGTTGTGGCAGTCTTTCTGCGGTCCCTCTCAGCCCCGGAGACGCATATGAACTCCCCACGCCAAGGAAGGACAGCCGTGCTGCCTGGCGGAGCCCAGGGGAGGCCTCGGGGCAGACAAGCTGCTGTGGGCAGAGCAGCCTGCGGCACTGGACGTGGCCAGGCCCCCGGGAAGCGGCCGAAGGGCTGAGGGTGGGAAAGCAAAGCTGAGCTCCTGCCCTGCCTTGGATCTCCGCTTGTCTCTCAGCACGCGGCGGCCAGGGAGCAGCCCAGAGGGACCGGGGGCTCCTGGAGCACGGCCAGCACTTACGTCCAAGTAGAGAGTAGCGTCCAGGCCCTGCATGTCCACCTTTGCAGGAAGCGAGAAGACGCTGCGGAAGCAGGCCTGTAAGAGGCTTTTCTTTTTGCCCTCCAGCACCGTCCCCGCTTTGCTGCCAAGAGAGAGAGAGCTCTGTCGGACACCGGCGCTGGGAGCGGTGCCTGGATGCCTTGGGCAGGTGGACACGGACCTCTGGAGCAGTGGTCCCCAAGAGGGATGGAGGGTGTGCAGGGAGCCCTGCCAGGAGGCACCTCCTCCCTCCCCGCCACGGCCTGGGCCAAAGGACAGTCCTGGCAGGCAAGCCTCCTGCCTCCCGCTTTGGGGAAGAGCCGAGGCATGGTGGGGAGCTGCAGGAGCCCTCGGCCCTCCCCTGCGCCCTCCCAAGGAGCCGCGAGCAGGGCAGGGCAGGGCAGGGCAGAGCAGAGCAGAGCAGAGGCCCTCTGACGGCACCACTGCACTCTGCCTGCATGGGGGATGCCCCCGGCCAGGCCCAGGGCCACGGGCTGTGGAGAGGTGCCAGCCAAGCCAGGGGCTGGGCAGGTACCTCAAGGCGGCGATGGCAAGCATGGCTTGCTGCCGCACCGCTGTGTGCAGCTGGTCCCTGGGCTCCTCTTCCAGCAGCACCTGCAGAGCACAAGCGGCATGGGACCTGGCAGCCGCCAGCAGCCAGTGCCAGCAGACCCAGCACCAGGCTGGCGGACACCCTCTGCCCCTGCCCCAGCACCGGTCCCCAGAGTGCCCCCTGCCACCCCCGGTGCTGGCGTCTCTGCTGGCAGGGCTTCTCAGCGGCACCCGAGTCCCCTCGCGGCAGCTCAGTGGCCACGCACGCTTGTCCCTGCCCTCCCCCTGCCCATGCGCTGTCCTCACAGCGTGCCGCCGGTGCCTGGGGACCTTGCCCCGCTCCCCACGCCTGCCAGCTGTCCCCTCACCTTGATATTCTCTGCCAGCTCAAATCTCTGGCAGAAGGCATTCAGGCTCCGTGACAAGCCCTTGCGCCTGGCAGCTTTGCACAGGGTGCAGACGCTCTCTAGGAACCGCATCTTCTGGGCCTCCTCCTGGCAGCCGGGCGACAGAGAGACAAACGGGGAGCGTGAGAAGGTAGGCACAGGGCCAGCAGGACTGGAGCACTGGTGCTGCAGTGCTGTGGAGGAGACCCTGGGGGGGAGCAGCTCTGCCCAGCCAGCAGCCCCCCAGCAGCCCCAGCAGCAGGCAGCAGAGCCGGTGGCCCCGTCAGGAGGCGCAGGCACAGCTACCATGGGAATGGCCGCGGTTACCTTTGCTGAGCTCTTCAGGAAAGCCCGGATGAACTGCATCGATTGCTTTGCAAGTCTGTAGAGAGCCCGCCAGCTGGGCTCACACCAGGAGGCACCTAGGAAAGGAGGAGAGCGCGGAAGGCTGTAGAGAGGGGCTGAAGGCAAACGCGAGGAGATGAAGGAGCTCTGCCCTCCGTCCAGCCCCGTGCCGGCTCCCCTGGCGCAGTCTCCCCGTGGGTGCCCGGGCTGCAGGGTGCCCGGCAGATGGGCTGCAATGCTGGAGTGCAGCGCGGCGTGGAAAGCCACGAGTGCAGCGGGCTTAGGATCTCGCTTGCAGACAGGCTGGAAAGGTCCCCGTCGCTCAGCACTGCTGCCTCCTGCCAGGCCAGCTGCCTCTTGCTGCCCGTACTGTATCGCGGAGCAGGAGCTGGGTCCCCTCTGCTCTCTCCCGCCCTGGGGGAGGCTGTGCGGGGGCGGCTCCCAGCCCTGAGCAGCATTCCAGCAGCGCCCTGCTCCCTGCCCGTGGGACCCCCAGTGCCCGTGTGCCAGGGAGACAGGACCCTGGCCCACGTGGATGAGGGTGCGGTCACTGGCCCCAGCCCTGCCCAGCCCGCCGGGGCCCCTCACTTACTGCTCTGCAGCGGCCTGGGCACGCACAGCTCGTAGGGCTGCGGTGGAGAGCTGCTCTCCTGGGGAGCCCCCTTCTGCTCCCAGGCCAGCCTGGGGCGGCTGGGGGGTCTCTGCGCCATCCCGCGGGACGGAGGAAAGGGGTGAGTGTGGGGAAGGGGGAGCTTTGGCGAAATGCCTCAGCACCGCGGGGC
Organism: Pelecanus crispus; assembly: GCF_030463565.1. NCBI lineage: Eukaryota > Metazoa > Chordata > Aves > Pelecaniformes > Pelecanidae > Pelecanus > Pelecanus crispus. Next base: position 76,608 of record NW_027461483.1, on the reverse strand, counting down.
TGCCGGGGAAAGATGTGGGCTGTGCTCGGGGGCTCCTCGCCAGCTCCACGCTCCCGCCCTGTCCCGTCACTGTCCTGCCGGACACTGTGGGGTGGGGGCCGCGGCCACGTTGACCACATGCAGCGCCACAGGGTGTCACAGAGGCGCGTCACAAAGGGCACCACTGTGACCCGCCACCCAGGCCGGGAGGGGCAGGGTATCCCCTGTGGGTGGCACGAGGCCCGCTCGGCCCTGGGCACTTGCGTCCTCCTGGGCTGCCCCAAGCCCCACATTTGCCCTCCTGTTCCCTGTTGCTCTCCAGCTGTCCCAGAGCCCTGTGTGCACCCGTCCCAGCGGACCCCCAGGACCTTCCGTTCCCTTCAGCGCACTCCAGAGCCCTGCCTCTCTCCCTCAGCAATGTTAGATGCCTGAGATTTATTCAGGCTTAACACAAGTCATATCTTTTGTTGCTTCATTGCTTCTCTTCCTCCTACCACACTGGAAGAGCTCATGCAGAAAAGAAGGAAAAGAAAATGAAACGTCTTCCGCTGAGTTTGCCCTTTTGGGATTTGGGAACCTTCCAGAAGTGGAGATTGCTGTCTTGCTGGCCTGTTCTCGGTCTGTGTTTTGACTGTGATCAAAAACGCCTCATCACTGCGCTGGTGCTGGCTGACCACCATCTCCAACCCTCCATGGACATCTTCGGGGCCGCTTCTCCTGCCTGATGGCCTGCTCCCCATCCCGGCTTTCAGAACGGCGGGAAGCCCAATTCTGCAGGGGCTGCACAGAAGTTTTACAGTTTGAGTGTTTTGGTGTGTGGAGAATGTTATCTCCAGGCAGGGGTGCCTTAGGCTTGGTTTTTAGCAACATGGAAACTTCTGCCCTGTAGCACAGTAGGAAATACCCGTCTCTGCATTAAGCTCGGAGCCGGGTAAGAAAATGGAAGGCTAGTATCCTTACCGAGTGTTTCTATGGCAACTGACTTTTGATGTTGCTAATGAAATTTATCGATTCTTTGGCAATCTCATGCTAAACTTTAATCATTCCTGTGATGATGCTACACTGGCCACAGTGCAGAGTTCACCACAGAGGTTATGAGATGCTTTCCACAATGCTACAATGTCTGACATCTTGCAATTCATATCCTTTCCTCCGTTCTGAAAATCTCTTTTAGCAAAAAGATGTTTACAACTGCTCCTCTCATCTGATCACTGATTGCTGTTACAATGTCAACGAAACGTCAACATGGTGTACTGATCACCAGATGCTTTCAGAAGAGGAAACCTGAAGCAAATAGGCACCTGAACTTTTCTAAACTGTCTTAACATTTTGAATCAGTCCCCTCATCTACCGTCCAAGAGACAGAGAGCTTGAAGGGTGGTTCAGAAATGTCTGCTTTAAACACACGGGTCTCACTGGGATCCAAATCAAAGTTGGCTGATTTGAACAGCATCTAAGCTGCTCCTTATTTGTGCCTGTAGAGATTTCTAGACATTTCTAAGGTGGGCAGCAGAGAGGACAAACAGTATTTGATGATGTCTGCAGTCACAGAATGACAGACCGGTTGAGGTTGGAAGGGCCCTTTGGAGGTCACTTGGTCCAACCCCCTGTTCAGGCAGGCACTCCCAGAGCCGGTTGCCCAGGACCATGTCCAGACGGCTTTTGACTATCTCCAAAGGTGGAGACTCCACAACCTCCCTGGGCAACCTCTGCCAGGGCTCAGTCACGCACGCAGTAAAAAAGTGTTTTCTGATGTTCCAAGGGAACCTCCTGTGTTTCACTTTGTGCCCATTGCCTCTGGTCCTGCACTGGGGGCCACTGGAAAGAGCCTGTCTCCACCCTCTTTTCACACTCCCTTTGGGTATTGATACACATTGATGAGGTGCCCCCTGAGCCTTCTCTTCTCCAGGCTGAGCAGCCCCAGCTCTCTCAGCCTTTCCTCACAGGACAGGTGCTCCAGGCCCCTCACCATCTTCGTGGCCCTTTGATGGACTCTCTCGAGTATGTCCATGGCTCTCTGGTACTGGGGAGCCCAGTACTGGACACAGTGTTCCACGTGTGGCCTCACCAGTGCTGACTATGGGGGAAAGATCACCTCCCTCGACCTACTGGCAACAGCCTCACTGCTTACAGAAGCTCTCATTCACTTCTGACTTCCCTGGAAAAGAACTCTTATTATTTATTATTGTCCAGAGCTATGCCAAAGGGAACAAAAATGAGATATCACATGCCTCTGGGTTGTCTTCCTTGTTTTCTGTTGTCTTGTAGATATTAAAAATGCCCAAAGGAAAAATAAATGAGTTCATTAGAAGAAATGAGTCACAGGAATGTGTCCTTGTTTTACATCTCTTTGTCTTCAAAATGGTTTCAAATGACACTGAAGTTGTAAAGGGATTGGCCTGGAGTCATCCTCTTTGTACTGATGGGCTGAGAGTGCCCCTGCTAAGACAGCAGGTGGAAACTGGCTGTGTCTGTACTCCCATAGGGACTCTCCTTTACTGTCTGCTGACCAACACGTGTATTTACTGTGTTAGATGTCAGCTTGCTGTCCACTTACGAATGGCCCTCACTGCAGATCACAGACCTGAGCACAGGTCGCGCATCCTTTGGTTTCTCTTTCTTCTTGCTCTGTTTCTTTTCCTTCTGAACATCCTTGCCGAGATCTACACAGAAATCTGAGCGTGACATCAGTTTGCCATCACCGTGCAGAAGGATGATTGCAGTTGCAAACACAATCCTCTGTCTCCCTCCAAGTGTGGACAGCTTGAGGTAGACTGGTAGAAGATACCAGATCTTCTCTGGATTCTGTTTCGTTCTTTGCTTGTGAGACATGTCAGTATTTTTTTAGATATTCCTTAGGGAGACCTATTTCTAGCTAACATTCCCAGGATAATGAGAGGGGTGACTCATCACCCACGCTATTGCTATTTTTATATGTTTATTGCTATTTTTATAGCATGATGCGACTACAGGGGAAGGCTCTAGAAAAGGATGTTACATGACTGTACGTTCAGCTAAGAATCAGAAATTTGACATGAAGTGCCTAGTTCTTTCTCATTAGTGCAGGAGAAGTCTACCTCCATTGACTGGGAAAAAAGTGATATCTAACCTCAAAAGCAAACTTTCAGATGGCAAAAGTTAGGAAAGATGGCTCTGCCCATGGTATCGCTCTCCGGATTCACAAGCACGCCCACCTTCACGGATCCCTCAAATGTCAGCGTGGGCCCTCCGTCCATCCAACATCCCAGCCCAGATGCTGGGCCCTCTCACTTGGCGTGTGCGTCTCCTCCTCCTTGCCAGCTAGTCCAGTTTGACCATGGTTGCCAGCAAATGGGTGCATGCAGTCACCAGCTTGTCTCCCAAGCACCCGCACACTCCTGGATCCCTGGAGGATTAGTCCAGGCTCTCAGCCAGCCTAATACCCATTCCCAGACCCCGGGCTCCCCTACCCACATCAGGCTCAGGCTTTGAGGCTTTCCAGATACAGATTTCCCCCCTGCTCGCAGTCTAATCCACTATGAATTTGCGAGTGATCTGTGCATACACCCCCACACACATAAGGTTAAACGTGCTAAGGAAAAATATAAACTCAGCCAAGTCCTTCCCATGACTGGTCCTTGGACCTGGCACACATACACGCATGCACCGGTCTCTCCAGCTGCTGACACACAGAGCTGTGAGCCCTGGGACCTGTGGCCGCTTCTCCACTTGCTGGCGTTTGGGCCTAGCAGCACGCACAGCTGGGACAGAGAGTGAAATTACACAGACAGACAGTTAAGAAAGGACGTCATAAGCTAGGATACACACTGCAGTGAGCAGGCACAGGGCTGTCGGACAGAAATACTGACTGGCCACATGAGACTCTATTCATCCTCCTCTCCATTTTCCATGCCATGTTCCTCCCCTCCCCTCCGCTCTGCCCACCTTCGACCCTTCCCCTAGCCATGTGTTAGCGTATTGTGCATGGTCTCACAGGCCACCCCCAACTCTCCGTAATCCTCACAGAACAGAATAGAATACAATCATTTAGGTTGCAAAAGACCTTTAAGACCATCGAATCCAACCGCTAACTCAACACTGCCAAGGCCACCACTAAACCATGGCCCTAAGTGCCACATCCAGACCTCTTTTAAATACCTCCAGGGATGGTGACTCAACCACTTCCCTGGGCAGCCTGCTCCAATGCTCCATAAGCCTTTCAGTGAAGAAATTTGTCCTAATATCCAATCTAAATCTCCCCTGGCGCAACTTGAGGCCATTTCCTCTCGTCCTCTTGTTCCAGCTACAAAGACCAGGCTGACCCTCCTCAAGGCTGTGCCTGTAGGTCCTTAACAGCTCCTCAGCCAATTAATGGCCAAAGAGTTTTGGTCTTTGTTAGTCTTGTGGCTTATGGTCTTTGTTAGTCTTGTGGCTTATCCCCTGTAGTCACACACTTGCTCCCTCCCCTGCTCCCAGTGGGATGGGGGAGAATCACAGAATCATAGAATCATTTAGGTTGGAAAAGACCTTTAAGATCATCCAGTCATCCAGAGAAGACAGGAAGGGCAAAAGTGGCAAGGTCAGAAAGGTTGGATTGTTGTAACTGCCATGGTGAGGAACTCAAGGCTTCAAGAGGAGAAAATCAATGGAAAAAACAATGAGTTGGAAGACAGTGACCCGGCAAGACTTCAGATCAGCCCAGTGCACGGAGCAGCGGACCCCCATCCTTCACCTCCTGCCTGAAGCCTGCCTGGCCAGCAAAGACTCTGAAGGCTCTCCTTCTGGGAGCATGCTAACACCTCGCATAATGCCTTGCTACTCTGTCCTATCTTTTGTGTTCACTCAAAGTGTAAAGCAGTTTCTTTGATTAAATTGCGTAGATCCTGCTTGCAAAGCCTCTGCACATGGCACAAGATGCATCAAAGGCACCCAGGAAGGGCAAGTGACATCAGGTAGCTAAAGTGATTTTTTTCAAGGTGGAGAAAATGCCAAGTGGTTTTTTCATACTTAGCCAAATCTCAATGCTCTTGCACAGTTTTTGCTTGGGTTCCGTTCAGCCCAAGCTCAGGGAGAGTTCACTCATGCAAGCCTCTCGCCATGTCTTTGCTGGAAGTCTTACTAGTAATAGTACTAGACTGACTACACTCTCTCTCCTCTGCATTTTCTCTATCAGATTGGACGGTTAGCTGACACCGTACACTAACAAAGACCACAAAAGCTCCAAAACCCAGCAACAACTACAACAGAAAGAGCACGTTAACAAGCAGGAGAGAGAGAGCATTTGGAGACAGAGCTGGGGGAAAATCTCAGGCAGCACAGAAACCTGGAAGAAGCAGTGGCAAAACAGCAGAAGAGGTATGAGGCCCAGGACGTGCAAGAGTTGAATACCAACGGTGACCAGGCCGCCCGCATCTCTGCCTCCAAAACGAACTGCTGCTGCAGAGGAGACTCTTCCTAAAGTACATCTCGGCGTGGTTTGAGGGCAAGCAGCCCACTTCCTGCAAGGAGGCCAGGTCTGCAGACCCTCCTGAGCACTGGGTCCATTGGGCCCTGCTCTTTGGAGAGCCTCCTGGCACCTTACTCCCACGATGGAGAAGGACAGCGGAAAACCCACAAGAACTTCAAAGATGCTCACCTCCAGGAGGAAGGGAAGAGTTTTGCTAGATACTGTGGGGCAAGACTTGGCGCCGCACTGCTTGGAATCCCCGCCACAAGGAAGGACCTGCAGCGGGCGGTCTGTGGCAGAGCGGGGTGTTCCAACAGTAGGGCAGCAGGACAACTGGCTGCCTGGTAGCACTTACATCAGGCTGCTGGAGCAGAACGCCCACCTGCAGAGTGTCCTGAAGGAGCCCGAGAGGCAATGCAGTGTCCTTCAAGAGAACTGTCTTCTGAGGAAGGCAAGCTCTCCTGAAGTGTGGGAGGAAGTGGAGAGGCTCAAGCAGAAGACTGCTAAGCTGGGTCTTATATGCAGATGACAAAATGAGTTCCTGCAGCACAAGTGATAGCACACGATGGGTGAACATCCTCATGTGCAGAGAGACGGCTGCAGGCTCAGCCAGTGTCCCAAAGGGCCATGTGTGTGGAAGACCTTTGCTCAGCTGACAGGGCTCAGGCTCTAAGTCTCTCTCCTGGCTGCGAGGTGGCTGCTGCCAGCAGCTGCCTGCCTCTTGCAGGGCCCAAGTGCCTGCTGTATCACACCACCACAGTCAGAAAGCCCATGCGAGTCAGTAAGAGCACAGGCACTGGTGGGCCCATCCCCACAGAAGGCCCAATTCCTTCCCCTCACAAGTCTGCTTCCCCTCCAAAAAGCCAGGTGTGGTGGGCCAATCTCCTCCCCACTCACAGAGAGAGAAGAAGAAAAGACCAAAATCTGTCCAGGCTCAAGAACTGCATGCCTGGAGATCCTGGCCTCCCCACAGGAGTGCACGAGCACTCGTCTGAGGTCACCCTGACTGAGGTCACCCAGCCTCAGCTTTTCAGGGGCTTTTCCCCTTACCCACTTTCAACGCACACCTCTTCTGCTTGGGACAGGACTGTTCCCAAAACCCCAGCAACCACCACTGCTCCCTTGCACAGCGCCAGCCTGCAGGACATTTGGAAGCGCAGTGCACGTCGACTGCAGGGAAGAAGCAGCGAGGTGTCTCAGCCCTGCCAGAGACCCCTGCACCCCCATGGGGCAGCCAGCCCACTGGCCACAGACCCACGGCATCCCCATCAGCCGAGCGAGCCTGGCAGGAGTAGGGAGAGATAAAAAGGATCTTTGGGATTCAGCATGCAAAGTTGCTGCTAGCCCCAAAAGAAAGATCCCACTGCCGAGTGCAGATTTCACAGCCACCAAGGAAAGACCCACAGTGTCAGACCCAGTGGTTTGCAGATGGGGCTTTACTGAACAGATGGAAGCGTTGCTGTTAACAGCCTGGCCGGCCGGTACTGGCACTCATCCTGCTGCAGGAGGCTCTTGCTGGATGGACATCTCTCTCGGGAGCCTCTGTGCCTGAGAGGCTCTCCTGGCACTCGCTGATGTGGGCTAGGTCTGCTCCCAGAGCTGAGGAGTTGAATACAAAGCTCTGTAGTCTTGTGTGCATGAAGAAGGAGCAGAGCAACACTACAAGTCTAGTCAGGACACATGTGGTGGCATCTGCTTCTGTCTGGAGCGAGCAGGCCCATGGTCCCTGTAATGCAATCCAGCCTGCTCCACGCCAGGAGGGCTGTCAGGAAAAGGCCCTCTTCGCCCAGGGGCTGCGGGAAGGCAAAGGAACGAAGGGGACTGCCGCGCAGGGGCAAACAGCGGGCATGTTTGGAGATTCTTACCTCAGGGACGACTCCTCACCACCAACAGCAATGGTCTCTTCCCTCCACCTTCTCGAGGAGGCAGGTCACTGCTCCTCGCAAAGCCTGGTCGGTCCGTGGGGAAAGGCTCCTACCGCAGCAAGGACAAAGTCTCACATCTCGACCGAGACCCTCCTGCCTCTCCCAGTGACCCCCACATCCATGGTCCCATTCAGCCCCACAGCCCCCTCAGTGCCAGCTGTGCTTGGGGCTGCAGAGGGCACCTGGCATCAGGGACTGACCCGTGCCATTCCCATGGCATGAGAAAGGAGAGGATGCTGTCCATGTCCAGCCCCGTGGCGCTGAGATTTGCTTCCTCCACCCACAGCTGGGTCACCAGCTCCCAGCTGGCCCAGGTCTGGCCTGAAGCTGGCCCACACTCACCTTTTCAGAGGTGAGCACTCGGACAGGCAAGGACTCAACTTGTCCTCTGGGCTCTCCCCATCCTCCACGGAGGGCTCTGTTCTGCCTTCTCCCCACCACTCTGGAGTGCCCCGAATGCAGGAGTCCTGCACAGAGAGAGAGGGGTGAGCACAGGAGATGTCGCTGGGCAGCAGGGAAGGCACCTCGAGCAGGTACAGCCCCACACAGGACGGTCAGCCCCCACGCTCCTAGGGCTTAGGGACCTTCCCACCTTGGCTTCCCGGCAGAAGAGGAACGCTCTTTTCCTAATTGTTTTTCACTGCCTGCAGTACCTGGGCCACCCATTGCTCTCACTCTTCTGCCAAAGCCTTCAGGGGTGCTGCTTTTGCCCTTGCCTTCTGCTGGCACTTCTTGCGCAAGGAGTCCCAGAGCTTGCGTCCTTCCTCCTCCGTGCACACGCGGGGCTGTGCCTGCAGGGCCACGGCAATGCAGCAGCAGGCAGCGTCAGTCTCCCCGGCACAGGGCTGGGGCATTTTAGCTCTCCCCTTCCCTCCTGCCTCTTCTTTTCAGCCCCTCCATCAGCCCTGCTTTGCTCACAGTCCTCACAGGCCCCACTGCACAGCCTTTCTGCAATGACCCCTGAGCCAAGCAGCCATGGGGCTGAAAGCAACCCAGCTGCTTGCTATCCCAGACAAGCCTGGCAGTGCCGTCGCCATTACAAACACCACCAAATCAAGTCCTTGGCTGTTTCTGGAGATGGCAGAAGCAAAGGCTGTCTGCCAAACGGACAGAACAATCTGCTGCCTCTCGAGAAAGCCCAGGAGAAGTGCTTCAGCCTTCAGCTAAGCACACGGTAAGGGGTCTTGTAAGGCATGTCATCCGTATAACTGTGTTTTCTACAGGCAGATACAACACAGTCCCTCCAGGAGCCCATGCCACGTACCACTCCCGCCCTCCTCTTCCCCGGACCAGCAGGGGGTGCAGCTTGGGGTCCAGCTTCCCGCAGTCGTTGCCTGCTGCGTGCCTCTTTCCCCGACCGCCGCCACTGCAGCACTGCCAGCTTGCTGCAGACACACAGCGGGAAGGAGTGGTGTGAGCACAGGGAGACCGCTCTGCAGCCGGGGCTGCTGTGGCTGCAGAAGGCGGCTCTGCTGAGAGGCCAGTGCCAGGCAAAGCGCCTCTCTTTCCCAGAGCTGCGGGGAGCGGGAGGAAGGGCACTGTGCGAGAGGAAGAACTGCCCGTGTCTGCAGAGATTTACCACTTGAGCTTGTCCTGCAGATCCATCTGGTCATCCCTCTGCCCCCTGCGCTTGCGGGCGACCTGCCCCAGGACGCACGTCACCACCTCCCGCAGGGCCTGGTGTGTCTGTGGGGAAAGGCTCCTGCAACAGCAAGGACAACGTCTCTCTGACCCTTCAGCTCTCACCCTCCTGCCTCTTCCCGCACCCAGCCCCACACGTACGTGGCCCCATTCAGCCCCACAGCCCCTTCGAGGCAGGAGGAGTTTCAAGCACCTGCTCTGGCCCCTGCCATCGGGCTCTAACCCTGCTCATTCCCATGGCAGGAGAAATCCCTGGCTGCTCTATGCGGCCCCATGCCTCAGGGGTTGGCTTCCTTGACCCACCACCGGTGGCTCAGCACCACCCCACTCTCCCAGGCCTTGGCTGCAGCCGCCGCACTCTTACCGCTTAGGTGGGACAGCATCGTCCCTGTCGACCGTGGGTGGCTCTTCTCTGGCCTCTTGCCACTCCTCCATCATCATCTCTAGGAGGTCGGGGCTGGACTCCCCCGACTCCGTGCTAGTCGGAGGGCTGACCAATAATTCCTCAGAGGACTTGGACTCCTGCATAGGAAGAGACTCTCATACAACAGCCCCACACCCAGAGGGGGCTCTTTTTCTGCAGGAATTCAAAGTACCTGGGTCCCCTGCGTCTCCTCTTGTGTCTCAGTGTTTGCTTTGGGCGTCTCCTCCTCTCTCTTAGCCTTTGCTTTGGTCCGTGGCGGGGTTTGCCCTTTACTTCTTTTGTCTGTTTTCTTCTTTTCCTCTTTGTCCAAGTATTTCTGGATGTGTTCTGGAAGCGTCTCCTTCTTCTTTGAGCGTTTTTTTCTGGAGGGTGACTGAAATGCAACAGCAGGCAGCATTAGTCTGGCCTGCAGAGGCCGGAGCTCTTTTCATTCCTACCCTCCCTTCTGCCCCTTCTCTTTTGCCTTTCTGTCCACATTGGTTTGCTCCCAGGTTCCTGCAGGCTCCACCAAAGAGCCTGTCTGTAATGACCAGGGAGCTAAGCGAGAGACCACCAGGCTAAAAACCACCTGGCAGCTGGCTATGCCAGACAAGCCTTGCAGTTACACTGCTGACAGAAACGTCCACAAGTAAGGTCTTTGGGTGTGTTCCAGGAGAGCAATGGAAGTGAAAAGTATATTCTCAAATGGCAGAGTAACCCGCCTCGCTTCAAGTAAGCACGAAAGCAACTGCTCAGTGGTCCCGTGAACACACGGTGAAGAATCTTGTGAGAAGCGGCATGAACGGAGCAGCGCTTCTCTACCGTCCAGTATGACACGCTCACTGCAGCAGCCCACGTCAGGTACCTTTCCTCTCCTCTCAAGAGCTCTAGCAATGAAGTCTATTGTTCTGGGCTTGACCAGGGGAATTAGTTTCTTTTCCTCTTCCTTTTCCTTCAAGGAGCTCCCCTGGATGGGCGGTAGCCGCCTGCAAAGACACAACAGCGTGCGTTGGCAGGAGTGCGCGAGGGGCTCGTTCCACATCTTGTGCTTCCAAGTGGCGCACCTGCTTCTGCAGCAGAATGCACTCTGCTGGCCTCCTTGTGATCAAGTCCACAGAGACGGAGAAGACCCCAAGCTGTCAGGCCCAGATGTGCCCAACAGCTCCACTAAAACTCAGGATGCCCAGGTCTAGGCCCTCTCTTGCTGGAGCAACAAGAGGAACAGGGTCTGATGCCCGAACATACTGCTACGCCCTGCAGGTCAGTGCACTGGAGTCTGCCCAGTGGTCCGAAAGACAGAGGCAAGATCACAGGGTCACCCTCATCCATTTATGCAAGCGTCTCACCTGGCACGAGGCTCACTCCTCTCAGCTTTCTGGCCCTGCTCTGGCCTTACAGTCATTGCAGGTAACTGCTTCGGAGAAAGCCTTGCTTGATGAAGGAGACACTTCTCGGCAAGATTCTCTAGAAACAGGAAATGAGACAAGTCTTCAGAACAGCATCTTGGTGGTGTTCTGGGAACGAGGTACCTATTGTGTCCCAGTTCCAGCGAGAGTGACGTGCAGGTGTGCTCAAGCCTGTGGTAACACTGATGAAGGTGGTCCTTTTCATCCCTTTGGATGAAAGCCATGCTTCCTGGGAGGTCTCAGGCCTTTTTGACACAGTTTTTTTCTCCAGCTCCTCATGCCTACAGTGCACCAGGATTCCCTGTGCTGAAATGGGGGGTTCCCTGGGAGATACTCGTGGTCTGCAGGACTCATTCTGGGGAGGGGAATCATTTAGCACAAGAGGAGGCGGCTCTTGCATTTCTGGATTGGTCCCGTGCACACAGATTTGCTGCTGGGGCAGGTTTGCACCAAAGGAATTGCTTCTGAGACATCTGAGAACATGCTGGGTAGAAGCAGGGTTAGTGCTTTGCACAGTTTGCAGCCCAGGCTGGGGAGTGGAGGCCACTGGGAAGGTGTCCTTCAGCAGTCCCAGCGGCCATTTGTGGTGCAGGGCTGTTCTGAGACCTTGTTGCACAGTGGGTCACTGGAGCTTTACCATGATGGGTACAGTCACAGGAGGTGCCTCTCCCTCTTCCAGGCATCCTGGGATAACCTCAGCTCTAATCCCCTCCACTTGTGGAGGAAGGAAAACCTACAGCCCTGTGCCAGCAACCCGCTGGTCCCTTACCTTTCTTTCCACTGTCACCACCTTTTCCCCAGCCCTGCTCTGGGGCGGCCTTCACATGTCCTGTCAGGTCTGCTTTCACTGTTGGCATTTTAGGCACAGTCTCAAGCTTGTACCTGGAAAGAGGAAGAAGGCACCAGGCTGAACAAAGGACATTGCATTGTTTCCCAAGGCAGCCCATCCTGGAGGACCATAGTAGGAATGCCAGTGCCTGGAGGGGCAGGCGAGGCCCCGTAAGCCTGTGCCAGTGTTTTTCCATCCTTCCCGTGAGAATGGCCGTCCTCCCACAAACCCCCTTGCTGCTTCTGGGGAAAATGATTCCTCTCTTCCTCATAGCGCACATGGAGAGCAGACTAATCTCTAGGGCTCTGATTATCCAACACCCTTCTGAATTCTGATCTTGTCCTCCAAGTTTCTTGTAGAGCCTTGACAGCATTGTTGCTCTGCCATGTTCCTCCAGATGAAGGCAAACTGAACAAGAGCAAGCAGGGAGTTCCCTGCCAACAAGGCCTCTGAAACAGTCCCCAGTGCCATCACGAGTACAGTTCTGAGCGCCTGGCAAGGCAGCCCTCCCATGCATGAGCTTGAGAAGCTGCTCGCTCTCTCAGCCAAGAGCTGCCAGAGCAAACACACCTTGGCAGGATGATAACACGTCCAGAAGAGGTCTGGGAAGCAGCAGTGTCATGGCCTGAGATGACCGAGTCCCTCATCGCTGGCATCTGCAAGGAGGACGGAGGCAGATGACGGGAGATGGGGACACTGGGAGGGGCTGGCTGCTCAGTCCGCCTTAGAGCAACGCAAGCAAAGAGCCAGAGCAGCCAAAGGGCTCTGGCCTCAGCAAGCCTTGCTCTACCTGTGCCTCTGCTCCTTACCCCGAGGGTGGGGCAAGCAGCGCTCCCCACCATCAATGCTGGCCTTCTGTCACAAAGTCAGGCCCCTCTGGGGGTATCTCTTGCAAAGCCAGACCATTGCACGCAAGGGAAGTGCTCTACAGAGAGCCTGCTCTACTGTAGACCACGAGGAGCCCAAGTGGCTGAACAAGGCACAGCAGGCCAGGAGAAAGCAGCCCCCAACCCCCACAACGCATCTCAGAAGAACCAGGAGTGCTGCTGGGAAACAAAAATCCTACCATGAGAACCGCTTGCAACATCTTGTCAGTCCCATTCAGCCTTTTCAAAAAGTCTGTGTAAAATTTCATTTTTACGTCTTTTCCCTGGATGATCAGCATGCCCACGTCCCTCCAAACCAGGGCAACGTTCTTCCTGTTCTCTACACAGACAAGGAAAAGACGCGTGGTCCTTTCCAAGCAAAGCTGCACTGTGCCCTCAGAGACGGCATTGTCTGAGGCTATCTGAGCATACGGCAGCGGCTCAAAATGTTGATGACCTGAAAAAGAAGAGAAGAGGAACACGTGGACTTGCAGAGCTGCTAAGCAGGCTACAATCAAAGGTCTGCAGCGTCCAGGCCCTCAGGCAATACATTGCTACCGAGCTGTCTAGCTGGTACAGCGCCTGTGAGGAGAAGCTCGGGTCTGTCGCCCCTTCCCGTTAGAAGTGGAAAGTGAGGTGCGGAGCGGACAGCTCTGATTTCTCGGATACAGAAAGGGAAAGAAAGAGTCTTAGGTGCTTGGCAGCAAGAAGAGCCATGACTGCAGGATGTGGTGTGGAGATAGGCGCCAGGCCTCACGGCAAGCTGGAGGGTGCCAGGCCATTGGAGCCGTGCCCACATTCGGTGCTCTCTTTGTCATTAGAGAGAAACGCACCCCAAATATAGATGCCAGCTCTTGGTGTCCCCCAGGGTCCTACTGCTGCAATGGCAGCAGCGACTAGAAAGCACAGGCATCATGGTCACTGGGGCTTGGAACAAACCATCTTTTGCCTTTGCAAAGAGGCTGTGAGAGCTGGGAAGAGCCCTGGCATTTGCCTTTAGGAGGTCTAGAGCTGAAGCTGTTGTCAGGACTGCGGCGGGAGCTTGGTACTCCAGAGGCTCAGTCACCTCTGCACACCAGAGCACACCTCCCCACTCTGCTCAAGGGCAAGTGCCGCTTTCAGTCTGTCTGCTTACCAGGAATGTCTATGCAACCATATCGGAGGTCATGTTCCCGTGCGATAGCGTTTGCAAGATGAAACACAGGTCTCTCCACAACCACCAGATCCTTCTCCTGGCTGGCTACTTGTTCTCTGACAACCGCAAAAGTCCCAAGTCCAGGAATGCGGACAGCCTGAAAGAGATGAGATGGCAGATCAGAAGAAGTCTTGGAGGGACAGACGGATGACTTGTCAGAGAAAGGTGATGGTGCTCAGTGCCCTGCCTGAGGTACAAAGGAGCAAGATGGGCTCTTTGGAAACCTTGGGAGAAGACAAACAGGGTCTGTGCCTTTCCCTCTCACTCCCTTCCACCTTCACCTTCATGAAGAACCAGGTAGTTCAGGAAAAGCTGCCAAACACCCTTTGGCTCAAGCAGATAAAAGGCAGGGGGGATCCCACACTTGGAAGAAACCCTGAAGTGTCACAGGCTTCCAAGGTTTGTCATGCAACTCTGACCGTGGCGACTCCAGAAGCCCCAGAAAAAGTCCAACCCCTTTTCTGACACTAGGCCTGGACCTTATGGTACATCTGAATGGACAGAGGAGGTGGTCCGTCGCACATCTGTGCATTGTAGTGTCGTGCTGGGGCATTGTTTGTGCTTTCAAAGGAGGGGAAGAACAATTGCACTCCATGGCAAAAGGCTGTCAGGACTTCATCAGCTTCCTCAGGATGTGAGGGGAGGAGAAGGAGGTAAGTCCCACCTGGTGGAGAGCCAGCTTTTGGCTGAGGTACCATGATGCGCTGGCCCAAATCTTTGCAAACTCTGCAAAAACAAGGGAAAGAGGTGTCATGCTCTGAGGCAGCAACCTCAAAACCATTCAGCCCACTCCTGTCCAAGGACCGATGTCTTTCTAACACAAGCATTTCACATGGTCTCCCTAGAGCCTGGCAAGAATCAAGGACACCTCAGCCTGCCTCCGGGACGGCTCCTTTCCTTTCAGGTGCAGCTCTCCAGGGTGTGACCCACTCCCATGGGAAACCAGCAGTGGATTGCCATGCCAGCAAGGGCATGGTGCTGTGCTCCACGGAAGTCTCGGAGGCTCAGGGCAGGCCCTGGTGGCTCCCCAGCAGGGGCAGCTCCAAACACACTGACTCCGCACAGCCCATGAGCACCTTCAGCTCTTCCACTCAGACATGAGCTGAGGGTGGGCAATGCCCACCAGCAGGCAAGGAGCAGCCCTTTGGGGCCAGGGACTTCTGCTTGGGGTGCCCCAGGAAGGCAGGGGCTGTGTCAGGAAGACAACCAAGAGCCCTGGCTGCCAAATCAGCCCCTCAGCCCTTAGGGGTGGTCAAGCAGGTCCCTCCTTCAGTCCTCAGTCACCTCCCTCCCTCAGTCACCAGTCCTGAGCCACCACCTCCACAGCCCTCAGGGTTTCCACGCCTGTTTTCAGAGATGTCCTTGAGCCAAGAACGCTCATGAAATTGGGTCTCAAGGCCTTACCAGAACTCTTGAGCTTCTCAGTTGTTGGAGACAAGTGAGGCTGCAAGAAGAGGTCTTTTGCCATCTTACTTCCACCCTTGCTCGGGGTCAACCACTGCAGCAGGTGGCTGGCTGATGGCTTTCTTTCTCGCTGCAAAAAGCCTCCTCCTCCTTGCTCTCCTCCTCCTCGCTCTCCTCCTCCTCCTCCTCTGCCCTTCACCACCCCCAGTGCTGTTGTGCTGCCTCTCTCTGCCTTCTGCTCCTCGCTGCAGAGCAGCTCCTCCAGAGCAGAGCGGTGGCGCGAGCAGCCCCCAGCGCCTGGAGTCCCCTCGGCCTCGCCGGGGTGTGTGTGGCAGATGCTGGTCACGATGGGGAAAGGGGGGCTGTCCCCACTGTGATGTGGGGCTGTCCCACTGTGACTGCAGACCGTGTCACAGAGGGGCTGCACACACCCGCCCCCCGCCCCCACCCACCCAGGCCCTGCCAGGGGGGCTCTGCAGTGGGGAGGGGCTTCAGGGAGCTGCGCTCACCTCACTGTCTCCTGACCAGGAGGGCTTTCCCCAGGCTGGGGCTCGGCCCTGCCATGTCCCCACAGGGGGACATGGGCTGTAAGTGCTTATGGGCTTCCTTCTACCCTTCACTGCTTCTTCCTGCCTGTCTTACCCAACGGGTCTGCAGCGAGGAGCGGTGGGCTCCCCTGGCTGGCGGAGCTTTGGCAGGCAATGGCTGCTCACGCCTGTTTCACAGCTGGCTGGAACTTTCTCCCACCGGCCCCAGCAGCACCTGACCTGCTCCCACGCGGGTCCCGCTGCAGCTCCCGCTGCTCACCCCTTGCCTCCCACGCCCAGCACAGAGCAGCCTTGCCCCTGCAAAACACGTTTTTAAGGAGCCTTGGGACACGCATCTCTTAGAAACTCTGCCTTTAGCGCCCTCACAGTGGAAATGAACTGCACCCTTCTGCCCTCAGAGCAGACCACAGGGGTTACTCCTAACAGTGGGGCACATATATTGTTGAGATCCTCCCCTGCAAACCCAGCTAAGGGGCTCAGTGTCATCACAGCCCTGAAGTTCATCAGCGCCCTGGGCACTTTCTCCAGGGTTGGTCCCACTATTGCACTGCCAGCCTCATCCACCATGCTGATCTCACCTCTCTTTCCCAGCATATTCCTCTCCAACACAGGTCACTCCTTGACTGTCTGGGCATCCCACCACCTCATCAGGCATTGCCAGAGGGGCATTACCTGTGTCTTATGGCACACAGGAATGGCCAACAGCTGTGACAAACCTAGTTGCTAAGGGAGAGCCTCTCTGTGCCCATTTTACTTCAAAAAGAATGATAACTGGTTTTTTTGGATCCACTCCAAATGTGCCGGGGAGACTGCACCATTGCCATGAATAGAGTCGGCAAGGTTTGGAAGGAAAAGGAACGCATTCGACTGGGAGAGCTTAGTGCTCTGGGATTTTGGTGTTTCTTTTTCTAGCTATATCAGTCCAGCTAATAATACATGGCTTCCTCTTTGTATTATTATTAGTTTTGTTGTTGTTGTTGTTGTCATTGTTGTTGTTCTTATTAGTAGCACTACTGCAAACAAGTTCAAAGCTAGAAAGATTAAAGCGCATCTGGCTGTACAACACTTAGTAGCGCAACATGTAACCTTGAGGGCACCTGGTCTCTCCCAGAAAAATCACAGCCCTGAGCTGGGAGCCTAGGCTTCCTCTGTGCTGCACAAGAAGAATTAGATACCCAAGATGATGCCCATGCGTGCAGAGCAGGAATCAGCCCCAGGAAACAATGAGAAACAAGTTGGTCTGCTCTTGACTTGGCCTTAAACAATTTATCCTGGGTTTCACAGGTCTCCTTCCTCCTCGGCAAGGAGGCAGTCTCCAAGTCTCCACTGTCAGGAGAAGAGACTATTTCCATGAAGTGCATGGAAGGAGAGAGAGAGAGTAACTTTCTTTTATCTAGTAGCTCAGTATTGAAAATTCTCACCAAGATACCACAAAACTAGGATAATTTTCTTCCTTTGCCTGAGAGGTTGTAAATCGGTATCCCTCACCTCTTGCAAACACTCTAACCACCACAGGAATTCAGAAGGGAGGACCCTTCCTGCCTCTCCTTGAAAAGGCTTCAATTTGCAGGCAATGATAACAAATGCATTTGTGCCAATAGAAGGGCACAGTTTGGTATGAGAACACTTCCCTGCATGGGAAAAAAGACCTGGATTTCTGTCCTTCAATATCCTGTGTGATACCTGTTTAATATAAACTGTACACAGTGTACCTGAAACAGTGCCTGAAAGTGCTGTGGTAGGTATGCTGTGAGGTCACCACTTTCCATCTGGCAGTGCAGCCGAGGGAAGGCGTGAAAAGCCAGGTCCCGGGCTCACATTTAGTCTGGGATGCTTATTTGCACAGTACTGTCCAAGCTGCCGCTGCTGCAGGCACAGGTATGGTTTAGGTGCCTTTGGAACCAGGTACCCTGGTGCTTCACAAGGCTATTGAGCAGAGAATGTCAATTTTATCCATATGTAATATTCCGCGTAGGTGCCAACACACCAACTTGCATCATCTCTTGAACCACAGGGGATGTTCCAGTTTCTTGGGCATCTTCACCTCAGGTGTGAAATCCTGGCTCTGCTGAATTGCAGAATTCCCTTGCTTTTCACAGGGCTGAGAACTTCCCTCTGAAGCAGAAAGAATGAGGAATAACAAGCAAGAAAGAATGGCCATCAGTTTGCGGAAGAAGAGCATCAGTGAAGACAGACCGGGCCATTCCTTTTTGGCTTTCACATCAGCTAAATTATGAAATCTATCTCCATAAGTCAGCTCTATGTATAGCTCCAGGGGCTTCATCATTTCTGCTGAAGCCATCCCCAGTATTCTGCTGACTTGTAGTCACATTGTCAAAATCCAAACCAAAATAGCAAATAAAATATTCAAATTAAAACAATATTGAGAAATGCAGCAAACTTGATCAAGACACTTAATGACTTCAAGACTTTTTACAGGGAGAGAATGAGTAGGTCAGAATGCTTCACGCTATACAGCAAACAGGAGAAGGCTGAACAAAGGCATACTGTATAATAAAAGATGGCATACAGGATATAGAAAGGATATAGATGTTGGCCCTCCCCTAAAATAGAACGTGATCGTTTAAAACTGGCAAGCTGAATACACACGCAGACACATGCGGGCGCGCTCACAGTTTTCCTGTGGAACCCTTTGCCAAATGTTCAGGCACTTACACAGCTTATTTAAAAACAAGAGATGAAACCAAAGATTTCTGTTATAAGAAGAACAAAGAGATCCACAGGTTGCATGAAAGGAGATTAAAAGAACAAGCAAACCTCAAACTCCTTCTGTGTGGGGGACATACAGGCTCACCCCCAAATAGTCACTCATGCACAAAGAGCCACGAAATGCCTGAAGGGCCCTGCTGGAGAGGTTACTGATACCTGTCCACTACAGAGACTCCTCTGAGGCCTCTGGTGCCAGGTAGTGCCAGGGACAGGCTGTTGGACCAGACGGGCCCTGTGTTCAATGTGTTATGGCAGCTCCTGCATCCTTGGAGCTAAGCACTGACACTGTGATACGAAAGGCCCTTGGGGACTTTAGCTGGCTGCTTTGACAAAAATACCAGCTTTCAGACAGCTCAGAGTGTGCCCTTGAGAACTGGACAAACAATGTGTGACATCCTTGAGGGCTCATTAAAAGGCCTCGGTACTTCTCCAGTTACGCTCGAGATATTTCGGAGAAATATCACTCCAAGCATGGCACATATGTGCTCTCTCATTGCTTGGCAGTGATTTGGGGGTCCCGGCCAATCATTACCAGTCAAAAAAACCAGTTCAACATGTCTCTTGCTGCTTTTCCTCCAGTGCACAGGCAAACTTCTTAAAGATCATAGAATCATAGAATCATTTAGGTTGGAAAAGACCTTTAAGATCATCCAGTCCAACCATTAACCTACACTACCAAGTCCACACTAAACCAAACAAGGGTAGACTAGACTAAACCATGTCCCCAAGTGCCACATCTACCCATTTTTTCAACACTTCCAGGGATGGTGACTCCACCACCTCTCTGGGCAGCCTGTTCCAATGCTTGACTACCCTTTCTGTGAAGAAATTTTTCCTAATATCCAACCTAAACCTCCCCGGCGCAGGTTTTGCTTGGGTACAGGATACTAGAAAAAAGAAATCTATTACTACAAGGTGACTGAACCCATAGGTCAATAAGGTAGATGTTTGGCTGTAAAATGTCCAGTAATGCTTGCCAGCATGAAATTTCTGTGTCAGCACCTACAAAATCAAATATGAGCAACAGGCATGTACCTAAGAAATGAATTGTGTCACTTCGGTGCCTCTGTGTCAATGTAGTG
Organism: Pelecanus crispus; assembly: GCF_030463565.1. Taxonomy (NCBI): domain Eukaryota; kingdom Metazoa; phylum Chordata; class Aves; order Pelecaniformes; family Pelecanidae; genus Pelecanus; species Pelecanus crispus. Next base: position 57,175 of record NW_027461483.1, on the reverse strand, counting down.
TAAACAGCAAGGGAAACCGAGTGAGGGACTGGCATATTATTTAAATGAAAACAAAGCGTACAGCCACCATAGTGTCCTCTAGGATGGCCCCAGGCACCACAGGTTAAGCAAGTCACAGTGAGAAAATAATTACTAAAAAATGCTGGTTTGTTTCAGATCCCTTCTACCACGTCTGTGCTGTCAGCCCGAGCTGAAGGCCAAATCACAATTTTCTACTGTCAACAGAGAATCTCATGAACAGATGGAGGTGTTTTCCGTATGTCGGAGTGCAGGTGAGGAGGAGGTGGTTCAAAGGGTACCTGAAATATTAAGGGACTCGACTCATATGAACACACTTGGACGCATAATAGGCATCAACGGTAAGAAGCTGAGCTAGATGGAGCTATGGCTCGACTGAGCTATCGCATGCTATATCGTTTCTGACTTACCCAAACAGGTATTCTTTCATTAAACATACCACATAAACCCAACGTGATTAGATGCAAATAAAAATGGTAGTTTAAGCCATTTGAACAAGCCCTACCAGTCTAATTTTCCCTCAAAACCGAGGACATGTTATAAACCCAAGGATTAAACCTTTCCTCTCAGCATGCCATAGTGTCTCAATTTCTTCTTTTATGTTAGTACAGCAGTATGAACAGGAATTATTCATGCACGTTTGTTAAAATAAACCTAAACACTGGTGCTCACAGCATCTCCCAGCCTTTGTAAAGTACAGTTAGCTGCATATTGGTGACAATCATCTTCTATAATTGATGTCTTTAGGAATTTCCTGTCATTGTTGTGAAAAAATGGGCAGGGCACTTTTCACCCATTGAGGCTTTCCTTAAGGAACATTTTAATTTTTCTTCCATTTTTAAACTGTCTCTCCAGAAAATATTTAATGCTGGATTAGAACAGCCTGAGTTAAGGCACTGTGGCTTCTTAGGCAGTTTCCAATGATCCATTTTGCGTGACCTGATGAAATGCCTCGTGAAAGGCAGGCCTGGGTTCCCATGCTTCTGTTGGCCTTTGTGGTCTAGGTGTGGTATGGTCTTAGCTGCGCTGGCTGCATCTCTCTTCTTGTTAAAACAACATGGAAGAAAAACTCACAAGAGCTGTTCCATACGGAAGACTAGGATGCCAAGGGCTCTAACTGTGACGTGCCCAAGAGGAGAAACTGTCTGACCAAGATGGAATGAAACATGTCCACATTTTAAAATTCATTTTTCTCAGAGATTTTCATTTCAGGAAAAAAGAATGCTGTTTTGACTCCTCATGCTGATTAGGGATGAAAAGAAGATTTTAAATGGAATTTTCCTTCCAGTGTAAATTGAAAGTTTGCATAGCTCCCTGCAACATTAACATCTGTCACCGTTTGGTTGGGTTGTCCTAAAACACAAATGGAACTACATCGATTTTCTGGGGCTGAAGACCATAGAATCATAGAATCATCTAGGTTGGAAAAGACCTTTAAGATCATCGAGTCCAACCGTAAACCCAACGCTGCCGCGTCCACCACTAAACCATGTCCCTAAGTGCCACATCTAGACCTCTTTTAAATACCTCCAGGGTTGGTGACTCAACCACTTCCCTGGGCAGCCTGCTCCAATGCTCCATAAGCCTTTCAGTGAAGAAATGGTTCCTATCACTTGTTACTTGGGAAAGGAGACCGACACCCACCTCACTACAACCTCCTTTCAGGTAGCTGTGGAGAGCTGTGGTCTCCCCTGAGCCTCCTTTTCTCCACGCTAAACAGCCCCACTTCCCTCAGCCACTCCTCACAGGACTTGTGCTCTAGACCCTTCACAAGCACCTCTGATGGATACCTCTCCTTCTGAGCCCGCTTCCTCAAGAGCCCACCTTGACAATGGAATGGGAGAGAAGTTCACTCACTCTTTCCATTGTGCTGGTAAGATTACAAACATTTCAGAATTGAGAGCTCAGGCTAAGAAGTTCACCCTACCTGCAAGAACATTGCTTTGGCCTAGAAGCTAGCAGTCTGGGATTGTTTCCAACTGCCCACCTCTGAGCTAAGGTAATACCGGGCGCGCCACTCCTACAGGCTCCACCAAGAGCCACCTCTCTTGACTCTTTGATTCCTTCTTAGAGTTGTGGCAGTTAGCAAGCTGCGTAAGGAGGCCCTCCCTCCCAGGGATGGATACCTGCCTTTGTTAAACACTGAAACCAGTGCTTTTCCTCACCTCATTCCTGTTTTCTGAACCACTGCATAGGTGTGCTCATTTGTGAACCAAGCTGCAGCTGGATGCCCATTCAAAGACAGGCTCAAAGCCATAGGGTGAACTCTCTGAATGTCTAGATGTGACAAACCTGTCTCTGTAGAGATCCTTAAAACAGAAAAAGGAAAAAAACCCACCCCACGGTGGTGGGGAATGTCAGAAGAAACCAAGTCCTATGCTACATTTTAGTATTCAACCATCTTAAACCTCACATGTAATCTCTCCTTAGGCATAAATGGCTTCCCAAGCAGAACGGGACTTTATTTTACTGCTCCTGTATTTGCCCTTAAGACAATGGCTTAGTATTTTAACACTAAATGTTTGACTGTCACCAGACATGGTTTCTAAAGAAGCAGAGGAATGACATAGAGGGTATTAACATTACCGAGGCATAGCCGAGGCATTACTTACTAAAATGCACCTTCCCTAGACACGTACAAATACTTACAGGCATTAACTGGCAGTCCTCAGAGCATCTAACCTTGCAGAAAGTTTTGCCTCTCATGTTAGCTCAGGTGTCTTTGCAATCAGTTCAGGTTTTTGCCAGAGAGGTGGGGGGGAACCTCAAAGGAACTGGAGCTCTGCATGCAGCAACACAACTAAAACCTGCACTCCGGGCAGTTTCTCTTAGAACCAGTACACCAAGTTCCCCTGCTGTTGCCGACAAGCCTGTGTCAGCCCCGGAGCAACGTGGCGCCCAACATGAGGCCTGAGGCATTTGCCGTATGGGAGTATAGACACAGCCAGTTTCCACCTGCTGTCTTAGCAGGGGCACTCTCAGCCCATCAGTACAAAGAGGACGACTCCAGACCAATCCCTTTACAACTTCAGTGTCATTTGAAACTGTTTGGAAGACAAAGAAATGTAAAACAAGGACACATTCCCGTGACTCATTTCTTCTAATGAACTCATTTATTGATCCTTTGGGCATTTTTAATATCTACAAGACAACAGAAAACAAGTCCAACAAGACCGGCCTTTCCCTGCCAGATGTTAAGGTCTGAATCATTGAAGAAGCCAAGACCAACAAAACCCTTGCTTAGGGAGGCTTCATCCCTCCTCTGTCCTCTGCGGCGTGCCCCTTCGCTGATGCTGGGGAGCACTCCAGGTCTGCCTGAATACAGAAGCAAGTCAAACACAAGCGGTACAGTCAACGCAGCAGCTTTATTGTCTCCTTTCGTGCTCTGCCATCTCCAACATTTTCTCACTTGGTTACACTATAAGTTTAACCTCAAGCTTAAACTTGCTTGCACATCCTAACATATTGTAACAAGGGAGACAACCCAGAGGCATGTGATAGCTCATTTTTCTTCCCTTTGGCATAGCTCTGGACAATAATAAAGAAATAAACAAACATAGATAGATACACACACAGACACACACACATACATATCAGTGGACGGAGCTACAAACACATAAGAGTTCTTTTCCAGGGAAGTCAGAAGTGAATGAGAGCTTCTGTAAGCAGTGAGGCTGTTGCCAGTAGGTCGAGGGAGGTGATCTTTCCCCCATAGTCAGCACTGGTGAGGCCACACGTGGAACACTGTGTCCAGTACTGGGCTCCCCAGTACCAGAGAGCCATGGACATACTCGAGAGAGTCCATCAAAGGGCCATAAAGATGGTGAGGGGCCTGGAGCACCTGTCCAATTGCCAAAGAACTGGTAAATTTCATTAGCAACATCAAAAGTCAGTTGCCATAGAAACACTCGGTAAGGATACTAGCCTTCCATTTTCTTACCCGGCTCCGAGCTTAATGCAGAGACGGGTATTTCCTACTGTGCTACAGGGCAGAAGTTTCCATGTTGCTAAAAACCAAGCCTAAGGCACCCCTGCCTGGAGATAACATTCTCCACACACCAAAACACTCAAACTGTAAAACTTCTGTGCAGCCCCTGCAGAATTGGGCTTCCCGCCGTTCTGAAAGCCGGGATGGGGAGCAGGCCATCAGGCAGGAGAAGCGGCCCCGAAGATGTCCATGGAGGGTTGGAGATGGTGGTCAGCCAGCACCAGCGCAGTGATGAGGCGTTTTTGATCACAGTCAAAACACAGACCGAGAACAGGCCAGCAAGACAGCAATCTCCACTTCTGGAAGGTTCCCAAATCCCAAAAGGGCAAACTCAGCGGAAGACGTTTCATTTTCTTTTCCTTCTTTTCTGCATGAGCTCTTCCAGTGTGGTAGGAGGAAGAGAAGCAATGAAGCAACAAAAGATATGACTTGTGTTAAGCCTGAATAAATCTCAGGCATCTAACATTGCTGAGGGAGAGAGGCAGGGCTCTGGAGTGCGCTGAAGGGAACGGAAGGTCCTGGGGGTCCGCTGGGACGGGTGCACACAGGGCTCTGGGACAGCTGGAGAGCAACAGGGAACAGGAGGGCAAATGTGGGGCTTGGGGCAGCCCAGGAGGACGCAAGTGCCCAGGGCCGAGCGGGCCTCGTGCCACCCACAGGGGATACCCTGCCCCTCCCGGCCTGGGTGGCGGGTCACAGTGGTGCCCTTTGTGACGCGCCTCTGTGACACCCTGTGGCGCTGCATGTGGTCAACGTGGCCGCGGCCCCCACCCCACAGTGTCCGGCAGGACAGTGACGGGACAGGGCGGGAGCGTGGAGCTGGCGAGGAGCCCCCGAGCACAGCCCACATCTTTCCCCGGCAGCCCCGCGGTGCTGAGGCATTTCGCCAAAGCTCCCCCTTCCCCACACTCACCCCTTTCCTCCGTCCCGCGGGATGGCGCAGAGACCCCCCAGCCGCCCCAGGCTGGCCTGGGAGCAGAAGGGGGCTCCCCAGGAGAGCAGCTCTCCACCGCAGCCCTACGAGCTGTGCGTGCCCAGGCCGCTGCAGAGCAGTAAGTGAGGGGCCCCGGCGGGCTGGGCAGGGCTGGGGCCAGTGACCGCACCCTCATCCACGTGGGCCAGGGTCCTGTCTCCCTGGCACACGGGCACTGGGGGTCCCACGGGCAGGGAGCAGGGCGCTGCTGGAATGCTGCTCAGGGCTGGGAGCCGCCCCCGCACAGCCTCCCCCAGGGCGGGAGAGAGCAGAGGGGACCCAGCTCCTGCTCCGCGATACAGTACGGGCAGCAAGAGGCAGCTGGCCTGGCAGGAGGCAGCAGTGCTGAGCGACGGGGACCTTTCCAGCCTGTCTGCAAGCGAGATCCTAAGCCCGCTGCACTCGTGGCTTTCCACGCCGCGCTGCACTCCAGCATTGCAGCCCATCTGCCGGGCACCCTGCAGCCCGGGCACCCACGGGGAGACTGCGCCAGGGGAGCCGGCACGGGGCTGGACGGAGGGCAGAGCTCCTTCATCTCCTCGCGTTTGCCTTCAGCCCCTCTCTACAGCCTTCCGCGCTCTCCTCCTTTCCTAGGTGCCTCCTGGTGTGAGCCCAGCTGGCGGGCTCTCTACAGACTTGCAAAGCAATCGATGCAGTTCATCCGGGCTTTCCTGAAGAGCTCAGCAAAGGTAACCGCGGCCATTCCCATGGTAGCTGTGCCTGCGCCTCCTGACGGGGCCACCGGCTCTGCTGCCTGCTGCTGGGGCTGCTGGGGGGCTGCTGGCTGGGCAGAGCTGCTCCCCCCCAGGGTCTCCTCCACAGCACTGCAGCACCAGTGCTCCAGTCCTGCTGGCCCTGTGCCTACCTTCTCACGCTCCCCGTTTGTCTCTCTGTCGCCCGGCTGCCAGGAGGAGGCCCAGAAGATGCGGTTCCTAGAGAGCGTCTGCACCCTGTGCAAAGCTGCCAGGCGCAAGGGCTTGTCACGGAGCCTGAATGCCTTCTGCCAGAGATTTGAGCTGGCAGAGAATATCAAGGTGAGGGGACAGCTGGCAGGCGTGGGGAGCGGGGCAAGGTCCCCAGGCACCGGCGGCACGCTGTGAGGACAGCGCATGGGCAGGGGGAGGGCAGGGACAAGCGTGCGTGGCCACTGAGCTGCCGCGAGGGGACTCGGGTGCCGCTGAGAAGCCCTGCCAGCAGAGACGCCAGCACCGGGGGTGGCAGGGGGCACTCTGGGGACCGGTGCTGGGGCAGGGGCAGAGGGTGTCCGCCAGCCTGGTGCTGGGTCTGCTGGCACTGGCTGCTGGCGGCTGCCAGGTCCCATGCCGCTTGTGCTCTGCAGGTGCTGCTGGAAGAGGAGCCCAGGGACCAGCTGCACACAGCGGTGCGGCAGCAAGCCATGCTTGCCATCGCCGCCTTGAGGTACCTGCCCAGCCCCTGGCTTGGCTGGCACCTCTCCACAGCCCGTGGCCCTGGGCCTGGCCGGGGGCATCCCCCATGCAGGCAGAGTGCAGTGGTGCCGTCAGAGGGCCTCTGCTCTGCTCTGCTCTGCCCTGCCCTGCCCTGCCCTGCCCTGCTCGCGGCTCCTTGGGAGGGCGCAGGGGAGGGCCGAGGGCTCCTGCAGCTCCCCACCATGCCTCGGCTCTTCCCCAAAGCGGGAGGCAGGAGGCTTGCCTGCCAGGACTGTCCTTTGGCCCAGGCCGTGGCGGGGAGGGAGGAGGTGCCTCCTGGCAGGGCTCCCTGCACACCCTCCATCCCTCTTGGGGACCACTGCTCCAGAGGTCCGTGTCCACCTGCCCAAGGCATCCAGGCACCGCTCCCAGCGCCGGTGTCCGACAGAGCTCTCTCTCTCTTGGCAGCAAAGCGGGGACGGTGCTGGAGGGCAAAAAGAAAAGCCTCTTACAGGCCTGCTTCCGCAGCGTCTTCTCGCTTCCTGCAAAGGTGGACATGCAGGGCCTGGACGCTACTCTCTACTTGGACGTAAGTGCTGGCCGTGCTCCAGGAGCCCCCGGTCCCTCTGGGCTGCTCCCTGGCCGCCGCGTGCTGAGAGACAAGCGGAGATCCAAGGCAGGGCAGGAGCTCAGCTTTGCTTTCCCACCCTCAGCCCTTCGGCCGCTTCCCGGGGGCCTGGCCACGTCCAGTGCCGCAGGCTGCTCTGCCCACAGCAGCTTGTCTGCCCCGAGGCCTCCCCTGGGCTCCGCCAGGCAGCACGGCTGTCCTTCCTTGGCGTGGGGAGTTCATATGCGTCTCCGGGGCTGAGAGGGACCGCAGAAAGACTGCCACAACCCTTTGTCCTCCTTGCAGACCCTGGATGCCATGGACACCATGCTGCGCACGTTGGTGCTCAGCTCTCCTGCCTCCGGCTTCATGGAGCTGCAGAAAATCTTACAGGTCTGGCTTTGGCAAAGAGTGCAGGTGGCAGGGGCTGTTCCTCACCCTGGAGGGAAGGGAGTGTCCACTCTTGAGTGGAGGCTCCCCAGCCCAGTGCCACGCACAGAGCACACTGCAGGGAGGGTGCCCGGCTCCCTTGGGGGAGCCAGGGCTGGCCCACCATGCTCTGCTGGGAGCCCGCTGTCCCCTGGCTGCAGTCCATGGGCCTTCCCCTCTGCAGCCTGCTCCAAAGCCTTGCCCATGGCACTTGCTTAATGCAGAGAGTGGTATTTCCTACTGTGCTACAGGGCAGAAGTTTCCATGTTGCTAAAAACCAAGTGGCCGTAGCCCCATTCCCCCACTGCAGACCCCACAGGCAGGCTCCTGCCCAAAAGCCCAGCCTTGACGGAGAGGGGACACAGGGCTGTGCTCTGGGGGAGGGCACAGAAAGGAGCAGACTCTGCCCTGGGGGTGGCATCTGCCTACCTGCCTGGCCTCAAGGACTGCACGAGTCCAGCCAGGACCTCAGCAGTGCTGCTTCTGCTGCCGCGGGCGCCAGCTCCCAGGGCACTTTCTCTCCTCCCAGATGCTGCTGACCTTCGCCCAGTGCCAGAGCGCAGCTGTGTGTGAGAGGGCCGTGGGGAGGATTGGGAAGCTGAGCGATTTGCTGGCCAGCTGTTCCTCAGTGGAGGTAAGGAGCCAGGCACCCTGCAGCCAGGCTGTCTCCCCTTCCCTGCACACCGGAGCAGCCTGCAGCTCAGAGACGCCTGCCAGGCAAGCCTGGGCACCGCTTGAGGCATTCAACAAGGCTCTGCCCTGGAGCGAGGGTCTGGGTTTCTTTCTTTTTCCCATGGTCTTCTCTCCCCAGCTCCCTCGCTGCCAGGAGCCATCTCGGCCCCAGTCCTGTGCAGGACAGGACTGCCCAAGGAGCTTGGCGGGAGCCCAAGCCTGGCAGCTCTCCGTGCCCTGCTGCCCAGCTAGCTGCTTTGGGAGGGCCCTCCAAAGCTCTCACTCTCCGGGGATCCTTCCCAGGGCACACTAGGGGCTTCAGGCCTTTGGTCGCAGCTGCTGCCCCTCAGCCCTTCTACCTGTCCTGCCTCCTTCACCCAGGTTTTCAGCATCTTTGGCGGAGATGATGACAGCCCTGCCTGCCACACAGAGATCCATATCCCCATCCTGGGACAGCTGCTGGGACGCCTCATCCTTTGCCGCACTTGCAAGGAGTGGGAGATCAGCTGGGGGGCTTTGGATGCTCTTCATCACCTCTTCAGATTCATCCTGCAGCAAAAACGTAAGAGAAGCAGCTGTGGCGGGCTGCGTCCCTCCACACACAGCCAGCTCCTCACGTGCCTGCTTGTTTCCCTGAGGATTGCAACGGACCCTTCTTGTGCGTGCTGGAGGCTGTCCATGAAAGTCGGCCAGCTTCTCTGACCCCCTTTGCCCCTCACAGACACTTCTCGTAGCATCCCAGCTATTGTTTTGCTGCAGCAGCTGAATGCTCACCAGAAGTCCAGCACCTGTTCTTTGCCGCTCTCCTTCCCCACTCCTCTCAGCACCTCTCACAGCCCGGCTGTTTCGTGGGCCCCATAGCCAAAGCTACCATTGATTGCCACGTCCCAGAAAGAATTCTTCCCTATCGGAGAGCTGCAGACCCAGCTGTGCATCACCCCACCCCAGCTGGTCCCTCCAGTGCCTGCAGCAAGAAGCTGTCCCTGACGCCCTCCAGAAACCTCCCTGACTGCTTGTGTCCTGCCATCTTGCAAGCAGGTCTCAGGGACGTTCGAGTTCCCCATGAGGATCCGGGCGTGTGACATGGACGCTTCCCCACGCACTTTCAGGAACACTTCACCCACATGCTCTCCCCGACCCGGGGGGTCTGCAACACGCTGCCACCACGATGTCACCAGCACTGCCTCTCCTCTGCTTCTGAGCCACGTGCTCTCTCTCAGGGTCTCGACCGTCCCGTATATCTGAGCTGCTCCTTCAAATACGAGGCAGCCCCGCTCCTCCTCTCCCCCATCTCCCCCAGAGAGCTTGCATCCCTGCACCGCAGCACTCCAGCCGTGCGAGCCGTGCCCCGCACCTCAGTTATTCCAACAATGTTTTAGGTGTGTGACTGCATGCAGAGCTCTCGGTCCTTTGAGGTTCCCAGGCCATGAGCGTTTGCACTTGAGGCAGGGGTAGAGACAGAGATCCTTCTGCATCATCCCTGAGGTCCCTCTTGTTCCCTTTGCCTGTCACCCTTTGCTTTGTAGCCCTGTCCACCAGCACCTCCCCTGACTGTGGGTCGTAACCTCCCTCCTCAGCCATTCCTAGTTCAAAGCTCTTCTCACCATTTGGTAAGCTTGTTGGCAAAGACGCTGTGTCCTACCGACTCTTCTGTCATCCCCTCCTGTTTAGGCGCGACGCTGCCCAAGGATAACCCGGAGCATCCACAGCGTCAAAGGGAATGGGAAGCTGAGAACACCTCCTGGCTTGCTTTGCCCAGCACCAGCAACATTACAATGGTAATGAGCCACTCCCTTGCTGGGCCTCTTGTCCGTGGCATCAGCAGGAGCCTTGTGTGAGCAAAGGCATCCAGAATCAGCGGGCTTGGCATGGCCCCAGTGTCCCTGGGGAGAGGGTTGCTGCTGTCCCTGAGCAGGGACTACAAAGGGCTGCACTGCAGTGCCCCAGCAGCAGCTCCAGCCCTCCTGGCTGCCAGCAAGCCCTGCTCCTCTGTAGGGCCAGCACGCTGTGCCCACCACCCCAACCCTCCTGCCTCCCCCTGAGGGCCCTTTCTTCTCTTCCTCCACCACGCACTGATTGCAGCCCCTGCTTCCAGCTTTGCTGCGGGCACTGCTGCCAGCACTGCCGGGCCATCTCTGGCCAGAGCTGCTCTCACTGCTCAGCTAAGCAGCGCCATCAGGGCACTCGGTGTGACAGCTCTTCCCTGCCTTCCTTCCTCCCTCCCTCCCGCAGGCGTTTGGAAAGTACCTCCAGCCTTCGGAGAGGACAGGCATCGTCCTCATGGCCATTGAGGCCATGAGAGACTCAAGCATCTATGACGAGGAGGAGGCGAGCAGCATCCTGGCTGTGGCCATGAGAGAACCTGCCTCCTGGCTGACGGAGGTAAGCGGCCTGTGGCTGCCCTGCCCCTGCCCTTGAGCCCTTTCAGGCGTTGTTTCTCCCTCCATCCCTCCCTCCCTAACCCAGGCGCCTCAGGCACCTTGAAGCCATTTTAAGCCAGCAGAGTAGGATGGCAAGGCCAGCACTTTCAGAGGCAGCTGAGGAAATGGCTGCGCTCCAGTGGCAGCACCATCCTCACCTGTGTGCCCTCCAGGTGCCAAACATCGTGAGGGGCATCTATGAAAACATGGAGTGCATCCGCACAGCGTCAGCCCGGCACAGCTTGGACTTGCTGCTTCTCCTGATGACCGACCAGTGCCCCAGGGAAGTGGTCACAAGCCTCCTGAAGCTCTCTCCGTCGTCATGCGACAGGTGCTGACCCCAAAAGACTTTCTGCCTGCCAGACCCACGGAAAAGTGCAGGGCATCCCCGAGGAGCAGGGCCCTCCACGCCACCACGCTTTCCAGCCCTGGCGGGGCGGCCAGGCCCGCAGTAGCCAAAGCTGGCCAAGCCAGCCCAGAGCCCCGCCACGAGGTTCCTCCCTGCCCCATGGGGAACACTCTCTCAGCCCCCTCTTCCTTGCCCAGGCAGGGACCCGGGCACTCCAAGCCAGGGGGCGGGAAGGGCCGCAGCTGCAGCACAGCCTGGGTCCGGCGGGGCTGGCCTGGGCACAGTGTGGTGGCCGAGGCAGCCCTGCTGACAGAGCGCTCTGGGCCCGCAGTGCTGCTCTGGCCATGTGGGATGTGATGCTTTCCCAGCCCCACACGCTGGTGAAGGTCTTGAGGGAGCTGCTCAACAGGCTCGAGGACCAGCGGCTGCGCAGGATGTTCGGCTGCAACACAGAGGACGCCTGCATCCCGCACTTGGCTGTGAGTGACCAGACCAGTCCTTGCTCTGCCTCAGGGCTGTGCCTGCCTCTCCAGGAAAACAGGCACGGCCCTCTCCCCTCCCATCTGCCCGCAAATGGTCACCTCCTCCAGGACATCCAGCTTCCCCGCTGCCTGCATCCCCCCACCCCGCTCTGCACACTGGGAACCTGGGGCAGGGCCAGGGCAAGGGCAAGGGCAAGGGCTGCCTCGGGGGCAGGGGCAGAGACGTGGCCATGGCCTCTGCACAGGCTGAGCGGGCTGCAAGGTTGGGGACAGGAGACACTCCTCACCACTGGCGTCTCGTGCCTCCTTTGTGGCAGCTCTTGCTCTTCGAGCGCTCCTCAGAGGCGTCAGAGCAAGAGGCTGCCGATGCTCAGAGGACAGGAGGAGCTGGCACAGACGACCACGTGGTGTGCAGCGAGGCGCAGGGCACGGGGGTGCCAAGCGGCCCTCTGCGGGCAGAGCTGCCCCCAGGACAGGCTGTCTGGCCCCGCTGCCCTTGCCCTGAGCTGCCAGGGGGAACCAGGAGCCACACGGTGCGGGGAGCCCTGCGGGCTCTGCCAGTCTCTCACTGCCGCCTTTGTTTCAGCTGCTGGCCTCCGGCGACATTAAATCAGGGGACTTTGCTGGCCTGTACAAAGTCCACAGGTACCTGAGGCGGCCAAGCCTGGTGCTGCTCTCGCTGGTGCTCAGAGGCCTCCTCACGCTGTCGCAGAGACCTGAGACGGTGAGCAGGGCAGAGTCAAGTGAAGCCCCACGTTGGCAGCGTGGGGCTGGGGCAGCGGGTAACACGCACGGGGGCTTGGCCTGGGCTGGCAGTCAGGAGGTGGGGTGACGGCTCCAAATGCCCTCGCTGTCCCCTTCCCGGGCCACAGTGTCCTTCAGGCTCGCACCTTGCCGCTGCAGCGCAAGGAGCAAGGCTCCCTCAGCCAGCTGCAGGAGCTCTCGCTCCTGGCGCATCCCCGCGCTGTTGGGCAGGAGTTTCTGCTGCGCACCGAGGCAGCCAGCGCCAAAGTGCCTCAGTGGCGGGAGCGCTGTCCCCAGAAGAAGCGTCCTGCTGAGAGGGGGACGATGAGGTACAGCCGATGCTACGGGCTGCCTCTGGGGCCTGGGGCAGCGGGCCTCTGTCACGAAGGGGTCACAGCCCGCTCGTTGCCAGCTTGGAGATCGCTGCCCTTCCCCGCACCATGCGGTGCACAAGCCGTGGGGGTCCGCAGAGCGCTGCCATAGAGGGGCCTGGTGGCTGCCTGGGGAGCTTTCCAGGCCCGGAGGGTTACTAACCCCTGTGCCCGTTTGGGCCAGTCAGGAAAGGGGGTGGCTGAGCAGGGGACACGCAGCCTTTCTTCTCCTGCCCTAACTTCCCTCCCCGCTGCTATCCCCGTGTCCCCATCAGCGCGCCCATGGCCACCGCCTGCCAGGAGGCTGCTGCAGGGATTCCTGTGCTGCCTGCCCTGCCAGGAAGCCCGACGGGAGGCTGCTGCTTAGTGGCCAGAGCACTTTTGCCAGGGTGGTCTTTCACCGCTTCGCAACCAGGAAATTCTGTGCTTCACACAGGCAAGAAAGATGCTGGTCCTGCTGCCGGACATCCTGGAGAGCCAGCAGAATGCCAGCACTGACAACAAGAGGAAGGCCCTGCTTGTCTTCAGAAACGTCATGGGCCATATGAAGAGGAAGGAGGCCAGCCTCACCGCTCTGCAGCTGGCGGAGAAGCTCCTGCTGCTCTTTGATGACGTAAGGCTGCTGTGGGAGCCTGAGCCCCACTGATGGGCCCTCCGCAAGGACAACTTCCCAGCAGCCCAGCCCTGCGGCAGCCCTTGGCCAGGGCTCTTCCCCTCCTCACGCCCCTGGGCTCTCGTGGGGATGGCTTCTGGGCTCTGCAGCCCCACACGCATTCCCCCCGGGGCCATTCAGCCGCTGCTGCAGATCTGGCCCACAGCTCCTGTGTGCAGAACCTGACTCCAAAGCAGCCCCCCTCACATCAGCCACGCTCACGCCCTTGCTCAGGGAGCGCCTGTTGCTAAAGTCCTCCTGTCCTCCTCCCTAGCAGGAGTCCAGCCAGCTGCGAGAGCTCTCCATCTGCCTCTTCAAAGATGTCATGCAGATGGCGGTGGGGAACGACAAGCGGCAGCTGAAGAAGAGCGTGCAAAGAAGCCTGCTCCCACTGCTCTTCCGCATGAGTGACCGGACCGAGAGCGTGGCTGAGGTACAGATTTCAGGCCCCAGCGGTCATGCGGAGAAGGGCGTGCTGACACCACAGGGGTGGCCTGGGCATCAGGGAGGGGCAAGGGCTGCTGGCAGTTGGACTCTGGGCAGAGCTCCCCTCCTTGCCTGCACCGCTCCCCCCACTGCCTTCCTCCTCCCTCTGTGCCTCCTGCTGCAGAGGAGGACGGGGAGGTGGGGTCCCCTCCCATCCCCACTCCCCCCATTCCGCCCTCCTCCAGCACACCCCAGAGGAAGGCTCCCGCCATCCCCAGCGTGAGGAAGGGCGCAGAAGCTGGCACGGACATTTCCCACACCTGCCCTACCTGGTCAAGCCGGGCTCAGCAGCAGCCCATGGCCACCAAGGCCTGAACATGAGAGGCCCTAGAGGCCTCCCAGCTGCCCCTGCAGGTCTTGGAGGCCAGGCCTTTGAGCCCCAATCCCTCTCCACAAGCACCCCAATCCGTCTCCACAAGCCCCCCAGTCCCTCTCCACAAGCCCCCCAATCCCTGTCCCACTCTGCAGGCCTCTCGGGAAGCCCTCCTCGTCGCTGCAAAGCTGCTCAAGTGGAAACAGCTCAAGCACCTGACCAAGACCCAGCAGGCATGCAGAATTGGGGAGTGCTTGGTGAGGACAACCCCCAAGCCCCAGGGCCCGCGCTGGACGAGGGCTGCCCCCTGTGCAGCTCTGCCTCGCCTGCCCTGCTCCAGCCCAGAGCCCACAGCCCGGAGCTGCATCCTCCTTCCCTGCCCTCAGGCACAGAGCCCCCCAAGGGCTCTTCTCCACGCCCCTCTCCCCTCCCCACCCTCAGCATGTTGCAAGCCCGGCTGTGCCCTGGCTCAGAGGCTCTCAGGGCCTGCAGAGCCCGCTCTGCCTGCGCCTGCCTCTCAACCTCAGCCCCATGCCCTTGTGCTCTCTCCAGCTGCTGCAGGACAGGAGCAGAGTTGAAGAATACCTGAGTCAGAGCCTGCCATACCTGACCGATGCTCAGGTCACCTTGCGAGAGGCGGCCGTGAGCTTCATTGGTGAGCCACAGCCCCTGTGCCCCATGGGGTCCCTCTTTTGGCAGCCTGGCCCCAGCCCCAGCCGCTGCACTGGCAGCAAGGGGCAGCCCTGCGGCTGCCACAGCCCCGACTGCCCTGTGCAGGGCCTGGGCAGCCAGGGGCTCTGTGCCTCCCTCTCCCAGCCCTGCCCACGCAGGTGGGCTTGCTGGCAGCCTTGCTCAGTCCCACCCGCCCTCACCTACTGTCCTTCCCTGGGCTCACCCTGCTGAGGGGGAGGAGGGTGTGCAGCCAAACCGGCAGAGCCGGGAGCTGCGCTGCTGGGAGCATGCTGGGGAGCGGGAGGTCTGACGCAGCTCTGTGCCTAGGGCTTGCCGCGCAGCACCTGAGGAACAACAGCGAGGAGAAGCTGTCTGAGATCTGCAGCGGTGAGCAGGGGCAGTGCTGTGTGTGCCAGGGCTGGTGGGGCAGGCCCACAGGGCCTGGGCAGTGTGCTGCTGCTATGCCTCGCCCTGCTCCAGGGAAACACTTTCAGGGCAGAGGAACACCTCCGGGGCATTCCTGAGCAGCAGCTTCCAGCTCATCCATGTGTCCCACCTGCTCCTCCTGGCCAGGGAAAGGCATGGCTGGGGCTGGCATGGTCTGGAGGGGATGCCGCGGGGTCTCTGCAGATAGGTGGGTTTCAGCTCTGTTCTCTTTCCTTCTGTTGCAGCCCTCCAGCTTTTGGAGAAAGACGCCGAGCCCTCGCTCTCGTCCCTGGCAGCCCAGACCCTGCTGATCCTGAGAGCTCCAAGGGAGCAGCCAACAGCGGGGCAGAGCCTGTGGGCGCTGTGCTGCTGGCCCTGCACAGCCAGGCAGAAGTGAAGCTCTCCTCAAGACAACGGCTCTTTTGGATTAAAGCTGGAAGCACAAGCCCAAGGCCATGGCGTCCTTCCTTCACACGGGAACCACCCTGAGCGTGCCGAGCGGACAGCGCTGTTCCGGGCCTCTACCGCTGTGCGCAGGGCAGCTCACCCCTCAGCACACCACTGACATCACAAGCAGCTGTGCAACACAACTTCCTGCTCCTGCTCTGCCAACTCCTCAGACATCTGTGACATCATAATGACCGGTACCCGGAACGTTCCTGCTCCAGCCATACCACCTACACAGCTCCACATGACATCATAAGCACCGCCAATATACAGCTGCATGCTCTGCCCTACTACATACACTGCCACCACAGGCATCACATGTAGATGTACACGCCACGAGACACCTCTGTCTTGCGAACATCCGGGGATTTCTCCCATGCCAAAGGTGCCAGCCCCCAAAGCTCTTGCCGGCCCTCACTCTGGCCATCTGCCCTTGCCTTGCCTCAAAGCATTCCCAATACACACACATTCTCAGGCTCACTCTCACTCCAGGCACAGACCACCTCCCAAGGTACAATCATCCACCAATTTCTCCCATACTATAGGCCTAAGTGCTTAGAGCTGTTGCTGGTCCTCACCTTCCCTTGCAAGCGCTTTCACAGCAAACACACTCTGGCCATCTGCCCTTGCCTTGCCTCCCAGCACTCCCATTACAGATTCACAACCTCACTCTCACTTTCGGCACAGACCACCTCCCAAAGTGCAAATTTCCAGCGATTTTTCCTACACCGCAGGCCAAAGGGCTAAGAGATGTTGCTGGTCCTCACCTTCCCTTCACAGCGCTTTCACAGCCAAAATCACTCTGGCCATCTGCCCTTGCCTTGCCTCCCAGCACTCCCAACACACATTCTCAGGCTCACTCTCACTCTTGGCACAGACCAGCTCCCAAACTACAGTCATCCACCAATTTCTCCTATACCATAGGCTTAAGGGCTAAGAGTTGTTGCTGGTCCTCACCTCCCTTGACAGTGCTTTCACAGCCAAACACACTCTGGCCATCTGCCCTTGCCTTGCCTCCCAGCACTCCCAATACACATTCCCATACTGTGTGTTTGAAATCGCTGGGCGTTTGCACTTTGGGAGCTGGTCTGTGCCAGGAGTGAGAGTGAGCTTGACAATGTGTATTTGGAGTTGTTGGTGGAAAGGCAAGTGCAAATCAGCATTGTGTGTTTCGCTGTGAAGGCGGTGGCCGGGAAAGGTAAGGAGGAGCGAGAGCTTTCTGTGCTGGCACCTTTGCTGTGAGAGAAATCACTTGACTTTTGCAGTATCGGAGCAGGGTTCTGCCTGTCATGACAGTGACACGGAGGGTTGGCAGTGTAAGGAGCTAAGCAAGCATGGAGCGCCACTGTGTGCGCTTGGCAGAGCCCTGCTCTGCACTGCAAACTTCCAATGCTTTCTGCCACAGCAAAGCTGCCAGCACTCAAAGCTCTTGCTGTTCATCAGCTTTCATTGTGTGTTGTTTCACAGCCAAACACAGAGTGGCGCTCCATACTTGCTTATTTCCTTACACTGCCAGCTCTGTCTTACTGTCATGATCAGCAGAGCCCTGCTCGACACTGCAAACATCCAGTGATTTCTCCCACAGCAAAGATGAGAGCACTGAATGCTCTTGTTGCTCCCCACCTTCCCGTGCCACCGCTTTCACAGCACTAAGGCCTTCAACTATTGCGGTGGGAGGAATCTCTGAACATTTGCACTTTGGGAGCTGGTCTCTGCCGAGAGTGAGAGTGAGCTTGAGAACATGTCTTCGGAGTGCCTGGCACAGAGGCAAGGATACATCACCATTGTGTGTTTCCCTGTGAAGGCGGTGGCTAGGAAAGGTAAGGAGGAGCGAGAACTGTCCGTGCTGGCACCTTTGCTGTGGGAGAAATCGCTGGATGTTTGGAGTCTCGGAGCAGGGCTCTGCTGATCGGACACAGTGGTGCCTGTGTTTGCTTTGCTCCTTACAGCTCCAAATTCACTCTAGAGCATCAGCACATCAAAGTTCTTGGATGGAGCACCTGCTGCATCCATTTGTCCACAGGGATCCACTAAATCCAAGCTTACTGGTGAAGCCACTACTCACAGGACTCATTCCGCATCGTGACCATCACTCCTCTCAGGAACAGATGGGAAAGCTCTGCATGACAAAGGCTGTCAGGACGTGCTCCAGAAGACCAGTACAAGAAGACCCCTGTCACCTAATCGCACAGAAATAATTCTAGCTCAGTGAAACAATTATTGAAAATGAAACACACAGAACAGCATCCACCATCAAAACTCTTTCAGTCATAGTTTTAACTGCCACAGAGCTGCAGGCTGACAACCTTACCATCACCGTCACAGGACCCCAAAAGAAATGGTAACTGGCAAACAGTAACTCTGCCCATAGCCCGTATCTCTCCAGCCTTCAGAGGTAGAAAAGCTCAGCCTACAGCTCTGCAGGTACAGACCAGCCCAGGCTTACAGCCTGTGTCTGCCTACTCCATCATCTGCCCAGAAAGTCAAATCAGCGGCTCCCGTCACGCAGCTCCCCCTGCCCAGGGCTGTGGCTGGCAGCACAGACAGACCTGCATTTTGGGAAAGCCTTGGGGCCCAGAGCAATTCCAGGCAGCTCCCTCCTGGCAGCTCCCCTCCCCTCCCCTCCCCTCCCCTCCCCTCCCCTCCCCTCCCCTCCCCTCCCCTCCCTCCGTGAAGCAGGCCCAGACCCCTACACTGTGGCCCTAAACCCCTAATTCCTTGTGTTTGGGGGGACTTATTGGTCATATTGGGGCCACTCACTTTTTTTTGGTGGTGTTTCCGGTAGTAATGTGTGACTTCCGGTAATGCTGGAGGCCTTCCGGACCATAGAGAGGAACTTCTGGATCGTAGAGTTGGAAACCAAAAGCTCCTCTCTATGACCTGCACCATCGAGTTCGATCCTGGAGGCCCAACTCCATGGTACGGCCTATAGAGTCGGCCCTGTGCAGCACAGAGCGGCGCGCCAGAAGCCCCTCTCGTACCCGGAGGTGCAGCTCCATGGTCCGGCTCCCAGGGATGGCCCACAGCGATCGTGGCGGTTTGCCGGTAGCGTTTGGAAGGCGCTGTCTGTGGTTTGGGAGTCCTGCACGGGCAGAGCGTGGTGTTGGTTTTTTAGGTTGTTCGCTCCTTTTGTTGAGCCTTTGTGTGCTGGATGTGCCTTTTGTTTCGCAGTGGGTGTTTTTACTTGGGTTTATGGGTGTAGATGTTATTTTGTTTGTGTGTAGGAGTGCTGGTGTGCAGGTCGGTTAACAGATTTGTTGACTCTTGTTTGCATATTTGATGGGTGAAGTTTCCTAATGGTGATGTAGTTTGCATTCCCGTTGGGATTAATCAGTGGTGATGGTAATCTGTGGGGGACAGTGGTGGGTGTGATGTCAGTAGTCCTGGCTGGAACGCTAATGATTGTGTAGATTAAGGTATAAAAAAAATTAAAAATAATCAGTCTGGTGCAGCAGTAGAAAATGCCATGCTCCCTGGGAGTAAAATTAATTTATTTTTTTTTTAATGCTTACTCGCAGGTAGTATGTAACTTTCTCCTGCTGCTTTTTTTCTTTTTATAAAAGTGATTTTTCTTTTAGGTTTTTTTTTGTTGTCTCGACTGAGCGTGCGAGCGATGTCAGGGCCGTAGGGAGGCAAGGCAAAGCCAGAGCCCCCGTGTTTGTGGTGCTGTGGAAGCGGCGCCAAGGGAGGGTGAGGGCTGGGCAGAGCTTTGGGTGCTGGCACCTTTGGCGTGGGAGAAACCCCCGGACGTTGGCAATTTGGGAGGTGGGCTGGAGAGCCCTGAGGGAGGGCAGGGCTGTGCACAGCCCTTGCGCTGCTGAGAGAACAGCCCCAGGGCCATGGCCCTTCTCGCAGGCCGTCTCTCCGCAGGCCCAGTGTCCCGGCGGGCTGAGGAGCCGCTGCGGGCTGGGGGGCAGCGGGCGCAGGGCAGCCCTGGGAGGAGAGGCGCGGGCTGCCTGTGCCCGCCTGGCAACAGCCACGCCATTGGCCACAGCTGAGCCAATGAGCGGAGCCGGAGGCGGCCTGTCAGTCCCAGGCAGCCTGGGGCGGGGCCGGAGGGGGCAGAGGCGGAGCAGCCTGAGGAGAAATGGGGGAGGGGGGGAGCGGGGCGGGGAGCTGCGGTGGCGGGAGGAGGAGGAGAAGGAGAAGGAGAAGGAGAAGGAGAAGGAGAAGGAGAAGGAGGAGCAGGTATCTCCCCGTGTGGGTGGGCCTGGGGACAGGGACCTGGAGACCTCAGTGCCCTGGGCCCCAGCATGGCCCAGCTCCCCAGCCCAGCCCCGAGTGCTCAGCCCCAGGGCCAAGGCCACAGGCAGGGTCCGAGCGGTTCCTGCTGCTGCCCCGAGGGTTGCCAGCCCGAGCCCTGAGAGCTGGAGGTGGGTGTCTGATGTGCGCAGGGCAGGGGAAGGCGGAGTGGCCTCCTCTCCAAGAGAGGGCTGCAGGCTGTGGAGCGGGCGTGCTGTGGTGGGGACAGAGCAGGTGCCTTTGCTGTCCCCAGGCCTTCACGTGGGTCTCGTGCTCATGGTCGGCCCCATCTCTGTTGACAGCCTTTCATAAAGAAATGTGCTGCCTGCAAAAGGCCTGCCCTTGGGCCTAATCCTGCACCCTAATATTGGCATCACCTTGCAGGGTGGCCAGGAGTGGGGAGAAAAGCCCGGCTGGGAGGAAAACAGTCACCCAGCTTTGGGTTTTTTGTTGGTTTGCTTGTTGGTTTTGCTTTTAAAATAATACCATTTAGGCTCTAAATAAAACCTGCAAGGAAAAAGGTATCAGGCATACCAGGCTGGCCACATTTCAAGCCTGAATCCATTCAACAGCCGCGCAAACCACCGCTCGCTCCCGCTGTGCACACTCCACCACCTGCCTGCAGGTACAGGCAGCCGCCCTGTTTCTTGAGCGCTCTCCAGGAGCAGCACCACCAGGCATCTCAAAAAACCCTCCTGCTTGCAAAACCTTGAGCAGGGGTTAATGGGGGACAATTTCTCCTCTTTTCAGGCCTGCTGGTTAAAGACTCGTCCATGGAGAGATGGCTCAGGACCACGGCAGGGCCAGCGGCGCTGCTTTCTGGATGCCATGGCGGCGATGGGCAGAGGGACCGGTTGTCAAATCCCAGGTCTGGGTACCCGTGTGGGGTGTGAGGGTCCCCCCTGCCTGGCTTTTCCCAGCAAAGTCGCAGCCGGTGCTGTCCCCATGCTGCAGCCCCGGGGCCAAGGCTCAAGGAGCCAGGCATTTCTGTGGGTGCTGCACCCTGCCGGGCCCCAGCGCCGTCTGCCCTGGGCTTCCCCCGCTGTTCTCTCCAGCTCTGCTTTCTGCCAGGGCCGGGGCACCGCAGAATGTCTTGCCCGCTCCCCACAGCCGTCCTGACCCACGCCTGCAGCTTGTACTGTTGTGTCCGCAGCATCCAGCGTGTGATTTGGGGGTGGCAGGTCTCTCTTGTGGCACCCTGGGAATGGGGACAAAGCAAACGCCATCGCTCTCTTTTGCTCTTTGTCCCCAGGGTGAGCAAGCGGAGACGTCCCGTGTGCTGGAGAGCGTCCTGCAGGGAGGTGACAGCGCATTGCAGAGCAGCGCTGAGACCCGCCTGACAGCCAAGGCGCGCGGTGGCCGCAGAGCAGCCCAGGTGAGCTGTTCTCTTGGAGGCCCCCAGAGCAGCCACGGCTGCCCCGAGGGGTCTTGCGGGGAGGACGGGGTCATCTGCATGGTGGCTGTGGCACAGAAACAATGAGCTGAAGCCCCGTGGTCATGGCTGGCCGGGTCAAAGTCTCCGAGTGTCTCAGCCATTCTCCCCAGGGGCATTTAAGCTGGGCACTTTTCCAGGGTGTGAAGATGGATGGTGGTGACGTCCTGGTGGCTCCGTCTCACTCCCACTTCAAAGTTGTGATGTCCAAGATCCGGGGCCACGTGAAGGCCCTGGCAGAGATCTCCAGGGAGTTTGTGATCCATTTTCTGGTATTGTAGGGCTACAATGTGCTAGGGTTATGGGGTGACAGGGTTGTAGTATGCCGGAGTTTAAGCAAGTTACAGGTAAAGCGTGTTACTTTTATGGAGAGAATCTGTGTTTGTTGGCCCTGGGTTCCTGGGGTTAGGTTGTTTTTGCCTTATCCTGTGTTCTGCGTGGTCTTTTTTTGTGGAGAGTCCTTTTTTTCAGCTTGTTTGCCTTTTTAGGGTTTGGAAAGGAGCCTTTGGTTTGTGTGCGAAGTTTCTTCTGGTTGTTTTTTGCTGTTCTGGTGGATTGTGCTGTGTTTTCTGTCTTGAAAGCATCATTTCTGGTCTAATATGTCTACTTCATGTCAGGCAGTGTCCCTTCTGGTGCAGTCTGACTCATTTCTGGTGAGTCGGTAGCTGTGTTGGTAGGTAGGTGGGTAGGGAGGTCCATGTGGTCCATGGAGAATGACTGCCAGCGACTAACGGGCAGTTCTGGGGAGGGGTGAGAGGACTTCTGGCCCATGGATAATGACGGCCAGAGGACTAAGTGTGCTTCTGAGCTTGTGTGGACTTCCAAATTGGAAGTCCAAATTGGACTTCCAAATTGTGGACTTGGTCATTTCTCCTGCCTTGAGGAAGAGCCCTGGGAAGACACCAGCCGCACAGAAGGACAAGGGTTTCCCCAAGGGTACGTGGCTTTCTGGTTTTTGCTTTTGAGTGAGCAATCTGCAAAGAGGCTGCTGTCATTAATTTTAGTGACATTTTGTCAAGTCCTGGACTGAGTTTCGTGTGACTTGAAGCATTGCTGACAAAATGGTGGAGGTTTGGGTGTTGTGGATGCTTCGGGTTTGAACGTCTGCTCGTGGTGGTGACTGCATGCAGTCTTAGCTCCTGTCTTAGCTCCTGTCTCAAGGCACAACATGTGCTTAGGACGAGGTTCATCATCCATGCTAGTGGATGTGAATCTGTATTTCAGATAGATTTCTTGATCGTTTTGGGTAGTGGGGGGTGAACTTCTTGTCAGATCTGATTCCATCATCCTTGGTCTTGCATCTTCATGTGGCTGGCGAAGAGCTCGTAGGAGGAGCGGGAGAAGGGTCAGTGCTGCCGTTTCCACATTGACCGCTTGTGCTGGAGTTATCAGGATTCTCTTCCATCGGTGGTTTCTTTGCAGGCATCTCTTGAAGCCACTTGTCTGTTTTGTGAGGGGTAGTGGACTTAACGGGAGACCTGCTTTAGCTTTTTTTGGTTGTTCTTGCATTCTTTGGCAATATCTACTTAAAAGTCTACTTCAGCAAAAGAAGAGGAAATCACTTTGGATTTCTGTGTCTGCCTGAAAGGACTAAGCTGATGATAGAGAGAACTGATGTGAAGAGCCATTTTTTGGCGATATTGGGTGCCCCATCTGACTTGTCTGTCTTTCCCTGTGCGTAGGGTGGTGGTTTGCGCATGGCACTGCTCTGTGCTGCTGGGTCCACGTCCCTGTTGGTTGCCAGATGCAAGGCAAAGGGCTTATCCTCATTAAAAATGACTTGTCTAATTTCAGAAATTGTCTGCATAGAGTTAAAGATGAAGTCTTCCTCATCTCTTTGTGCACTAGTAGAGAAGCGGTGGGGGGTTTCAGGGCAGTGCCTGTGAACGAGCCTTTAGGAGATGCTGTCCCTTGACCCTCAGATGGGGCAATGAAGAGTTTGAGAAAGTCACAGGTGTTTTGGTGTTCACCAAAGCAGTTTTTTTTTCTTTTGTAGCTTTTGTAGCTTATGTTTCTTATGTAGGAGAGCTGTGAGGCTGGGAGGACAGGCTGTGGGTAGGAGGGAATGTGCTTAGTTGCATATCAAAGGAAGATAAATATCTGAGTAAGGTCAGCACTCAGAGTTCTGGCTGTTTACATGTGGACCTGAACTTTTACCACAATGGATTTGCTTGCACTTCTCTTCTAGTTCATGTGTGGGTACAGGAAAGAAGGCAGCAAACGTATACACTAGGTCAAATCCCTTTTTATTGCCGGCCATAAAGGTGCCTCTTGGCTGGGAGCCTGAGAAGGACGCCGTGTTACAATTGATTCCTTATATGCAGTCTTAAGGCTACTCACGTATTCATTTTGACAGTCTAAAAAACTCTCTTGGATTTGACCATCAGGTGGCCTGTTAGCATTCACTTTTGAGTATTTTTTCACATGAAGCCCTGTGCAAGAATGCTTAATGCATATTTCCTAGCTGAGTTGGCACTCTTTTGGTGCAACTTTGCTGCTTTCAGCTGGTTTCCGTCTGGTTTCTTCTAACAGTAGAGCCACTTGTATAGGCGAGGTCACAGTCGGTCAAGTTCTCTTGCGCATGTCTTTGAAGCCATCTTTACATAGGAGCTTTTCTTATGTACTGCAATGTGCTGGTCAGTTTTTTCACCCGGGCTAGTTCAAAGCCTGCACAGCAGGACGTAACCACTGCCTGACAAGCTTTCTTTATATCCCACGGGAGCTCGATGGTGATAATGCCATTTCTAGCTTTCCCTAGGAGACAGGGAGGAGCAAAGCTCCTGTATCACAGCTTGGCTTGGTCTGGGAAGGCAAACTGAAAAGCACGTGGCAGTCACAGACACTTCTGTCCTGGGCCGTGAGCTGTGCAAATGCCAGCAGAAAGCTCTGGGAACACTTTGCACACAGGCCAAGGTGTTCCTGCTGCTACCCCAAGTGTCGCCAGCCCGAGCCCTGACATCTGGAGACCGATGTTTGACAGCAGCGGGGCAGGGGAAGGCAGAGTTGCCTCCTCTGCGACAGGAGGCTGCCAGCTTTGGAGCAGGCATGCTGTGGTGGGGTCAGACCAGGTGCCTTTGCTGTCTTCTGTCCTTCCTGTGGGTCTCGTGCTCATGGACAGCCCCATCTCTGTTGACAGCCTTTGATAAATGGGGATTTGGAGAAGTGGAAGTTGTTTCTCCTCCTGGTGGGAGCACGCATGGGCCTTTGTTGTCAGAGGAGCAAGTGGGGAATGGTCCACACCACCAATCAGGTGGCAATGTGCGGTTGGAACCCTCTTGGTTGCTTACCCTTTGATTTCAGTGCTGTCCTCTAGTCTGAATCTTGCAGTGGTTTTGCTGAGGCATAAAAATTAAAGGGCTAAAGCAGATCATCCTCACCCATGCACACACCTTCCCCCCAGCTCCAGGTGAACAGCCAAAATCTCTGGGGGGACGTTGTTTTATGAAACGTGTATCAGATATCCAGCATCAGGGGACCTGTGTACAGCGAATGGCTGCAGGTGCCTGGGGCTTGGCTGGTGTCACCTGGAAGGGAAAGGGAACAAAGGTGACCATGGGGACTTGTTACCAAGTACATTTATTTGTAATTTCTCATTGTATGTTGCTGTATGTGTGCCGTGCAACATTTAGCTCGCAGTACTTCCTCCTCTCCTCCCCCTCTTCCTCCTCCCGATCGTCTTCCTCCACCTGCTGTTCCTACTCCTCTTCACTGTCATCCTTTTACCCTTCTTCTCCTCCTTCTCTCTGTCCTCCTGTTTGTCGTTGCTGTAGTTGTCCTCATCCTCCTCCTCTTCCTCCCCCTTCCTCCCACTTCTCTCCACAACTTCATCCTAATCCTCCTTCTCCTGTTAGTTGTCCTTATTCTCTTGTTAATCCCCTTGCTCATCTTCTTGTTTCTCCTCCACCGCCTTCTGTTTCTCCCTCACCTCCTCCACTGCCTCTTCTTCGTTCTGTTCGTCTGTTCATCCTGTATGTCATCCTCCTCTTCCTTCTCTTCATCTTCCTCCTCCTCATCGTCCCATTCCTCTTAATTCTCCTTCTCCTTTTCCTTCCTCTTCCTCCTCTTCCTGCCCCTCTACCTCCTCCTTGTCCTTCTCCTCTTCCTCCTCTTTTTTCTTCTTTCTCATGTTTGTCCTCCTCCTCCTGTTCTGTGTCTTGTTCCCCTATCTTCTGCTCCTCCTCCTGCTCCTCCTTCTTCTCTTCCTATTCTTCCTCCTGCTCCTGGTGCCACCTGTTCCTCTTCTGACTGTTCCTCGTGTTCGTCTTCCACCTCTTCTTTCTCCTCCTCTCGCTCCTCATGTTTGTCCTCCTCCTCCTGTTCTGTGTCTTGTTCCTCCTTGTTCTCATTCTCTTTCTATGTTCCTTGTCTGCTTCATCCCCTTCCTCCTCCTCCTGCCGTCCATCAGTTCATCCTGTTTGTCTTCCTTCTTGTTCTCCTCCTCCTGTTTGTCCTCCTGTTAATTCTCTGTGATGGGGTCATCACAACCCGGTTTGTTGGGTTCCTGGAGCTGGTGATAGATGAAGGGATTCCCCATTTAGAAGCGGCTTTCCATATGCCCTTTTCTTGTGTCAACATGAGAACAACGACAGGCTGACAGTGGGGGTTTTAAAGGGTTTGTGGGCTGGACAGGGCGGGAAAATGAGCTCATTCCACTGGGCACTCTGTCCTGTGCTGCTAAAAGGTGGTCTCGGGCTGATCGACTCTGTGTTACCATTTGTGGTGGTAAGTTGATTTCTTCCTGTAGGGCTGTAATAATCTCTGCGGTTTCATTAATGGCTTTTTCTAATTCTCTTGACACATTTGCAGTAGCTTGCTCTAGTTTTGCAACCCCTAAGCATGGGATAAAAGCTGTTACAGACAGGGGGAACGTAGTGCCACATGTCATCAGAGGGCTGTAACACGTTTTCCCATAGCTATCAGTAGCTCGGAGCTCCAGAGGCAGAAGAGATAGTGGTTCTAACCTGTGCGGAAGGTATTAATGCACTTAGAATCCCCTTTTCAGCTCAGGTGGAGGGTAAATCCTGGAAAGCCCTTTCTTCACCTATCCCATATTGCCCTGGTAGTTGTGCAAATAGGGCAGTCTGATCTTCAGGTAAGTCTGAATGATGCAAATGATTTCCTGTGCAAGGGTTAGCATGTGCTGGATTGGGTTGTTCAGGTAAACGAGTGAGGCTGGGACCCAGAGGAGATGACTCAGAGCATCAGGATCCTCTGGGCCCGTAGTGGCAGCCAAACTCTTACCATTACCTTTAGTTCGATTGTGGCTTCCTGCAGAACAGCAAGTGAATCTCTCTGTGAACATCCACGTTGTCTGGCAGTGTGCAGGGCCGGATGAACTCCCTCCAGGAAGAAATGGCCAGTGTGATGGCTTATTCGAATGGGTTTCACGTAAGGGCTTCTGGAGAATCTCCCTTGCCCGTTCAGTGGATGTGGTAGATGGGAAGGTTTGGAGGAATGTGTGGAGGAATGGCGATTGCCTTTAGGGAGAGCTCAGGGTTAGGAGGAAGAGGGTGGGGCTGCCGTGCCCCCATGACGCGGGCCTTTTGTCATAATGCGCTGGGTGAGGTGAGGCACTGGCGGCAGCCTATGCACTTGTCGTCCAGGAAAGCCCTGGGCGGAATGCTGAGGCCGGGCGCCCGAGTAGCCGTAGCGAGCGGTTGGGCCTGGGAGCGCTGCGTGCGAGAGAGGGAGCGGAGGAGGAGCCGGGGCCGTGGGGGCCTCTCCCCATCGTGTGGCCGCCTGCTGGGCTGTGAGGAGGAGCATGCCGTGCGTCCACTACAAGTTCTCCTCCCAGCTGAGCTATGATGCGGTCACCTTCAGTGGCCTCCACATCCCCCTGTGTGACCTCAAGCGCCAGATCATGGGCCGTGAGAAGCTGAAGGCGACCAACTGCGACCTGCAGATCAGCAACGCCCAGACCAACAAAGGTGCATGGGGGTGGCGGGCGCGGGGCCTTGGGCACCTAAAGCTCCCTGTTTATCTGCAGATGTGTCCTGGTTTTGTCTGGGACAGAGTTGGTTTTCTCCCTAGTAGCTGGTGTGGTGCTGTGGTTTGGATTGAGAATGAGAGCATGAGAATAATGTTGATAGCACACTGATGTTGTAGTTGTTGCTCAGGAGTGTTTGTGGCAGTCAAGGACTTTTCCGCTTCCCATGCTCTGCCAGGTGCAGAAGAAGCTGTGAGGGGGCAGAGCCAGGAGAGCTGACCCAAACTGGCCAGAGGGCTGTTCCATACCATAGGGCGTCATGCTCAGTATAGAAAGTGGGGGGAGTTGGCTGGGGCTCAGCGATTGCTGCTCGGGGACAGGCTGGGCATTGGTCGTTGGGTGGTGAGCAGCTGCATTGTGCATCACTTTGTGCTTTGTATGTTCTTTTATCATTAGTAGAAGCAGTATTACTATTTCTGTTCCTCTGCTGTCCTATTAAACTGCCGTTATCTCAACCCATGGGTTTTAACTTTTTCCCCCCCAATTCTCTCCCCCATCCCTCTGGGGTGTGGGGGGAGGGTGAGCAAGCGGCTGTGTGGTGCTTAGTTGCCGACTGGGGTTAAACCACGACAAGATATTTAAACTATGTTCAGGAGAATGTCTGTGAAGAGACTTAAGAGCACAATGTTAGGGGTCCTAGGGATGCCATTGGATTGCATGACACGCGTAGGTAGAGATACATTTCAGAAGTCTTGTATTTTTCTACTACTGTTGAATGAAATTGTCAAGAGCTTTTGAAAAATGGTTAATTTGCCTGAAGGGCTTTTCTGCAGAAGGGTCTCTGAATTTTGTCTTCAATTGCTAAGGTACTGTCAGCTTCACACATGCCAGCAGGCTGAGTGGCCAACTGGCTGGCGTCACTACTGGAATGGTTGGGTCTGTGTCAAACAGAGCCTTAAAACCAGACTGATGGATGGTACTAAATGTGATGGAGCCCAATTCTTATCCCCAGGAGAAAAAATGTTTTGAGATAGGGCAAACATGTATTCTATTATAGCAGGTGAGGAACAGAAAGCAAAGTTTTAGAAGAGAAAATGATGCTCATAAAGATTTTACCCCATAAAGTGTTACTGCAATATACATCATACCAGTTTTACAAAGTGTGTTGCTTTGTTTTCATCCGTACTCAGAATGCGGTGAAGAAAAAGTGTCTGCTTCCCTAGGTTCTGTTAAGCATGGTGTTCCCTAAAGGTGAGGCTAAAGAAGGAGTATCTGTCATGCTTTAAAGAGCATCCCTCTTGTTCACCAGTGACCAGATCCTCCTCTAGGTCGGTTGTGTTGCCCTTTGACCTTTGTAAAAGGAGTCTAAAATTTTAAACTTGGTCTATTAGTGACACAGGTGCTTCCTGAAGCTTTCTTAAGGGTGTTTTCCATGTGAAAATGCAAAAATCCCCCCATGGTTTTCAGAGCAAAGCTAGAGAATACATTTCAGTGTAATGTATACGTATACCAAATTTTTGCTTGAAATGCATAACCATGAATTTCAGTTTTTATTCATCAGATGTAGATGCGTAAACTCACTAGTAGTAAACAGGGTTTTAAATATGACTGTGTCCTGGTTTCGGCTGGGATAGAGTTAATTTTCTTCCTAGTAGCAGGCACAGTGCTGTGTTTTGGATTTAGTAGGAGAAGAATGTTGATAACACGCTGATGTTTTTAGTTGTTGCTGAGTACTGCTTATGCTAGTCAAGGACTTTTCAGCTTCCCATGCTCTGCCAGGTGAACAAGAAACTGGGAGGGGGCACAGCCAGAATAGTTGATCCAAACTGACCAAAGAGCTATTCCATACCATAGCACATGACGTCATGCTCAGTATAGAAACTGGGGGGGGTTGGCTGGGGAGCAGCGATCGCTGCTTGGGAACTGTCTGGGTATCGGTCGGCGGGTGGTGAGCAATTGCATTGTGCATCACTTGCTTTGTATATTATTATTACTATTATTATTATATTGCTATTATTATTATTTTACTTTATTTTATTTCAATTATTAAACTGTTCTTATCTCAACCCAGGAGTGTTTCTCACTCTTACTCCTCCGATTCTCTCCCCCATCCCATCGGGGTAGGGGGAGTGAGCGAGCGGCTGCGTGGTGCTTAGTTGCTGGCTGGGGCTAAACCACGACAGACTGGAATAAAATGATATGATGGACTCTTTTAAGATGCTGGGAAGGCAGACTGGATGGTTGGGAGCTATTTTAAATGTCAGGGGGGCAGGGGTGTCCGCTTCCATGCTTACTCTAGAGGCGTGTTCTATAAAGGCAGAATTCCCTTCAAAAAGCCTGCACTCAGGAATGATGCATTTCAACTTGCCGCCTCCTCTTAATTTGATCTGAACTTCTTGACCTGTCTTTTAGAATAGATGTTCTCACAATGTTGTGGAAGAACTGTGAACTCCAGAGCTCAGGATTCCTGAGTGCTCTTTCCTGCCCTGTAACATTCTGACTCAAACCCCTTGGAGCATGTGCTATTCTGCTTCTCAGGCAAGAGACAACAAACCAACAACCAAACAACAAACCCCAGCTGGGACCTGACCTGGTCTTAATGCAGATGGCAGGCTGTCTTCTGTGTTCTGTCAGTCCTGAGTGACCTTGGAGACCAGTGTGCTGTTGGCATTCAAACTGTTTTAAATGAGTGGAAAAGATTTTGCTGCTTGTGTGTGATTACCAAACCTGAAGACTTCTAGGAATGTCCCGTTAGTGTGTTGAAACGATAAAAGCGCAGTGTTACATAGAAAGCTTTGCTTTCATACCTGTGAAGGGATTGCCTGAAGTGCTATGTAATGACATCTTAATAGACATTCTTACAAACTGAATACTGTTTTGTTCTATATTTGTGTTGTTTTCAGAATACACAGATGATAATGCCCTGATTCCAAAGAACTCATCAGTGATTGTTCGAAGAATCCCTGCTGGAGGAGTAGAAGGTACCAGCAAAACCTATGTTGTGTAAGTATCCATACAGCATTGTACCCTTTGTTAGGGCTTTCAGTGTGTTAGCTGGTTTTGTGGATATTAGTTTACAGAGGCATTCCGATTGCATCTTTGTTGTTAAAGCTGCTGTTAATTTTGGTTGTCATGGGGTAGATTGTAATGTACCTGTCCCAAAGTCAACTGGGACATGGGGTTCAAACTCCAACAGTGGTAACTTTTAAGATGATTCTCTTGGGCTTGTTCTTGGGCTTGATTTTTCTGAGACCCAAGTTGTAGATGCTGTTTCCTCTACGTGGACTGGTCTTTATCATATCTTCTTGCTTCTATTGCTTTTATAGTGAAGAGAGATAGGCATTGTAGTGTGAACTCAGAACTTGTTCCCATCTCAGAAGTGTCTGATTGTTGGGGTTTGACTCTTTCTTGCCTTTGGGGGAGAGAGGGTGGGATATGGCAGGTATTCTTATGCCCCAAGGCTGGGGGTTTTGCATCCTAGCTGTAGAGGAAAGACCAAGGGTTGCCAGCTGGCGAACCGTGCAAACAAGAAGTTCCATTCATAAGGGATTCATATCAGTTTCCTAAAGACAACATCCATTTCAGGCAAGAGAAAAAGAACAATATCCCAAAGTGTATTGCCTTTTGTGCGAGTACGATGAAGGAATAGTTAATCCTTTCCAAACCTGAAATGCAGGAAGCAGTTTAGCACATTGCCAACTGTTGCTAGTTCTCTTTCTAAGTCTGTTTTTACCCTAAGCTGATATCTGTGCTCCAGGTTTTAGTTCTGTATTCCTAAGATTTACGGAGGACAGAGAATCGGGTATATTGATTAAAATGACAGATACTCAAATGCAATCCTGCCTACAGCATCACTGCTATCATTTCTGTATTCACAGAGTCCAGTTGTGTATCAGCTGCATTAGCACTGTTTGAATGGTCACGTTTTCCAGCCTTCTTAAAGACAGGCCTCTCCACCACAGTTAGTATTGTTATTAGGTGTTATTAGCTTGTGGTTTTGCCATGTCCTTCTGATGTGGGTTCCCCATAAATAAAGTATACTGATGAGTTACAGTGTGTCTTGAACAAACAGTACAGCAGCATCCTGGCACCCGTGAAGCACTTGCCAGCCAAAAACCCTGAATTTGTGTGACTCTGCATGTAAACTTTGGTCATATTACTGCAGCAGTTGTTGCAGTGCTTTCAGGCACTACCGCGTAATTCTGGACACCACAGCGCTGTGCTTATAAACGTGGCCTTGTTTTGGGGGTTAATTTAAGGATGTATGCTCAGTGCTGCCTTGTGAATGCATCCTCCGTTTCTGGTTGGGTGGCACCCTCTCCT
Source organism: Pelecanus crispus (assembly GCF_030463565.1). NCBI lineage: Eukaryota > Metazoa > Chordata > Aves > Pelecaniformes > Pelecanidae > Pelecanus > Pelecanus crispus. The sequence continues at coordinate 25,815 of NW_027461483.1, read as the reverse complement.
GGTATTGTAATGCTGCCCTAAAGTGAGAGGACAGATGCTGCTGGCATCAAAGCTCAACTAAATCCCTGTGTGTGGGGACAAGGAAAGAATGGCACTGCTGTTGTAACGTTGAAAACTAGCCGTGCAGATTAGCTTTTGATTCCTCTGTCTGGAAACATTGCAGAAACTGCTGGTAGAGTGGTTAATGTTTGGGAATGCTGACCGTATGCTGTAATGGTGGAGAGGCCTTCAAAAATGCATTACTTACCTTGCAGTTTGTTCTTGAAGGAGAATGTACGAAGAAGCCCCTGTGTGGTGGTCTCAAGCATTTCCTTGTACTTCCTCATCTTCAGGAGGTACGGGCTCTATTTTAAGTTCTGATCACCTCCATTTCTCTTCCAGAAGTCGAATGGAGCCAGTGAGTGGACCATCAAAACCAGTACGTAAAAACACATCTCACACTTTATTCTAAACACTGCACTTAATTCTAAACAATGTAGCTTTGTATTAATTTTCCAAACAGTAAGTCACTGAATACTTTACAAAGTACACTGAAAATAATTTTCCTGTAGTGATGGTTACTTCTCAAACAAAATTAAGTATTTTTTTAAATTTTGGCACAAGGCTAGAGCCTGGTGCATTTGTCGGTGAAATCCCTGTCTTTTGTCCTAACCTCTGCCTGCAGTATGCTTTTGGAGCTCAGTGACTTCAGGGTTGGATGCTGCTTTAATTTCCCAAGAGGTTAAGCCTTTTTTTAGTGTACCACCATATGATTCTAAACATATAGAGAAGGAATGATGAACTGAAGTGAGGAATCATTTTCTGCATGCAGAGATTTTTTTCCCTAGAGTCGGCTAAAACTGCTCCCTTGAATTCTTCCACTGCGTTAGGCACTAAAGGACAAGAGCGTTTTCCACGGAAGGCTTTTAATCTCTCTTCTGATCCAGTTAGTGACCCCTTGAGGAGAGCTGTTCAGTTTACATTGTGAAATGTTATTCTACGCTTTTGAACAACTTCAGGCATAATAAGCAGTGATTCGAGTGTCTTTCTGCTAAGGTTTTACTGGGGTGAGCTTCACTGCTGCTTGTGGCGTAATAGAATTGAGTATACTGGAAAAGGAGCAAGCGAAGAGTTCCCCTTTTTCCTTGTGGAAAAATTGCCCTCCAGTCATTAGTTCTCAACAAACACAGCAGTCCATTACGAACCAGTGGCCTGAGGACTTCATTCCTGCAAGCTGTTCCGTAGGTAGCTGGGAGGGAGGAGTGTGGCTGCAATTTATTCTCATAAATTCCTTTTTAGCTGAAAATTGGCAGCTTCCTTACCCCTTTGACTCTTAAGCAGTTGTGAGCATTTGACAAGGGTCCCTCTCTGAGATAGTCTGGAGCAGTAAGTTGATCTCAGGCGGGTTTGGTGAGTTTGGTTTCTTCTCATTAACCACAGAGGCACTCTGGAGCTGTCACAGGTTTGGACACTTTTTTGAACAAATACAGATTACACTGGGTTGGAAATGCCTCTTTCAGTGACACTCAGAGGATACAATGCAGCCTTTCAGGCTACAGTAGAGGTGAACTATTGCTGTGTTTTGATTGTAGAACTTGAATATGTATTTAATGTTTTGTGCACAGATCAATGACTCTTCTGGATCTATTTCTCTGGCCCAGCTTATTAAGGTATATCTAGATATATTCTTGTCAAATGCTTAAAACCAAAAGTGTTTGCTTTGTATTTTTAAATCTTATACTGTGATCTATAGCTGGATAACTCTTGTAATGTGAACAGAACTTTAATTTAGATTTTACTAATTTAAAAGTATTTATTTTAACTGTAAAATATGTGTGTATTTTGATACTGTCCTGTAAAGAGTAGTTGCCAGTCTGGGAAGATAGAAGGGGAGTACCTTATCAGCCTCAACGTAATGTTGCCGTATTACTCACCTTCAAGACGCAAAGAAGCAGCACTGCAGAAGCTGTTTACCGTTTTTCATACGTTTCATTCATTTTGTGTTGGAAACTAACACAACTTTCAGAGAAGAATTATATGGTCTGTAAGTTATGGACATTTCAGGGCGGGTTGCAGCAGCCAAACGAGAAGCGTTTCTGGAACATGGACGATTGCATGGCTATTTTTGAATTTCTAGTCACGATAGTTACAATTCTGTTCTGTGAATGCTGCAGAGTTTCATACATCATAGTACATCTACAGTGGACAGCACAATCTAATTTGTTTGAGCGCAGGCTGTGTCAATTGTGTAAATGTACCTGACCGTTTATAGGAATATGCCAATGTGTATGTGTGGCATATTAGCAGATGGGACCTTCTGAAACTGTTGCAATGCCGTGTTTTGCTGTGGAACTGCTTGTGTTCTGTGCTCAACAATGTGTAGCTTTGCCTGGTGATTGCACTAGTGATTGCACGTTGTGCAAAGGCGTAGTGCTAGCCAATGGAATGAGTGGTCTTTCGAGTGACAAAGATTAGAGAAGGCCGGGCCTAGTGCAGAGGAGCTGCTTCTTTCTTCTGAAAATAAAGGCTGGAGTTCATTTCCAAGAAAGAGAAATCTCTTCCCACTCGTAACTTCTTCCCTCACTCACTGCAGAAATTACACTGTGTACATTTGGCCAAAAAAAAAAAAAAAAAATTAGTTTGGAAGGTATCCACCAGAAGAAATTGGACTCCATTAGTGCTGTGCCTAAATGTGTCCTTGGTTCTGTAAACTCATGTGAAGTTTTCCTCTGCAATGTGAAAAACTGTCCAAGTGGTGTAGACATTTCAGCTTTTGAGAACGTTTAAAGAAAAATACAGGAAAATAACATAAAGCAGCTCAGAACTGTTACTTGCTCTGACCTCCTGAGTGCAGACTGGCTTAGCATGGAGGCAATGTGTTGTAAAAAGTTTTCCAGTTTGTTATTCCTATGTATTAAATGCCATATTTGAGTTTTGGTCTATTCCTAGAATGTGTTTTTTGTGTTTTGGAAGTGTTCTGTAAACCGTTTGGATTCAAACAAACTAGTCAAGTATCTGTAAAGTTGTCTATAAATGTTAATGGCAGTGACTTCATAGATGTTGATCTGGATGATGTTACAGTTGAGAAAAAAACTGTCTATATGAATGACTTGACAGATGTTGATGTGAATGATGTTACAGTTGAGAAAAACTGTCTATATGAAACAACCATTTAATAAAATACTGAAACTAGATGGTTGCTTTTGTGAATGAATGCATCTAAAAGCAAAAATATGCGCTGTTGATCTGAAAGATAGGTGCTTGAAGGTCCAAGTCATTTACAGTCCCTCCCTTCGTCCCTGCTTATGTCTGGACTAGTGTGCAATAAAAAAATCTGACCAAATACTGGTTAAACAAAAGCAGCTGGCTTCAAGAATTTGAAGATCTCGTTGTGCGTAAGGTTTATGAAGAAGTTAGTAGGGGGGAACGTGCAGTTTGGACTGCCTACAGCACATGATGGTGACATTTCTACTGAAAAGAATCCTTTGTCTTGCTGAGGGATTCTAAAAAGCTTGATTCCTTTCATGCTTCTGTGTCCGAAACTCAGTTTCAGCAAGCAGAAACAACTTCCCTTACTGCTAAGTTGAGTGTCCTTTTAATGCTGCAAAACGTAAATCATGATAGTGGCATACATCTTTCTCAGTTAAATGTACAGCGGAGATCTTCTCCTTCACATAGTCTGGAGCTTACTATCAGTTCAAAAATACTGGACAGTGTAATTGTTTCTACGCAGAGCTTGAGTCCACGTGGAAGAAAATGGGACTGGTTCCACAAGCCTTTATGTAAGGTGCAGACAGAGCCCAAGGTTTTGGGTGCCCAGGAATGCTCTTGTCAAGCAGGTTACCGGGCACCCAACCCCCACGTAAGGGCGTAAGGACTCCCCAGAACATCTTCAGCACAACTCTGTTTTATATGAGTAGCTGTTTTGGTGGAGCCTCAGCTGGCGTTGTGCTGCTCTTGACAGGACTGGGTGAGTGCTGTGGTGTTTGGCCATGTGGGCTGCATTGTGTTTCTCATGCATGTGTCAAATCCTGACCTGTTAAACAGACTGCCAATCTGGCTGAAGCCGATGCTTCCGAGGAAGATAAAATAACAGCGATGATGATACAGTCTTGCCAGGAATATGATCCATCCAAGTAAGTGTTGCTGATGTCAGATCTGTTCTTTGAAGATGATGGAAAAGCTGCAGAGATGCTTGTTGGAACAAGAGAGACACCTTTGCATACCTTTTTCTTTCTTTCCCCAAAATCTTTCAGTTACCTGAAGAAAGCCTTGGGTCCACCTCCACCATCTTACACTTGCTTCCGTTGTGGAAAACATGGCCACTATAGGAAGAACTGCCCAACACATGGGGTAAGATTGTGGGGGACTGCTGGTGTTCGGTAGTTTGTCATTGTTTTTACCTTGGCAGTCATGTAACAATACAGAAACACTCCTATTAAGAGTTGTTTCTCTTGGGGTGAAACACAGAGGTTACCTGGCAATGTTGCAAAGCCCTTCAAGCTTCCAGGGAAACCTGCAATTACAAATGCAAAAATGTCTTTTTTCCAGGTCATAGACATTGAATATGTCCATAGACCTTTCTCTGTGGACTTTCACGCACATTTTTGTATATTTCAATATCACTGGAAATGTTTCTGGTTTTAACTCTTTTTAATGACTGGTTGTAGACAGGTTTCAGGATTCGGTCTAAACCCAAGATGTTTCTGTTGACCCCATCTTGTGACTATGTGCGTGTTTTAGGTACACAAGCCTCTGGTTGAGTATTCATGCTATTGAACGTTCGTCACTGAATGTATCTGCATGAGGTCTGAATTCAGCCTTCATCTAGAGATGGTGAACACAAGTTTCCCCAGCGAGTGATTCAGAGCAGCGAACTGAGCTCTCGCGCTGAATTGCGCTGGGGAGGAGGAGCGGGTTTGTGTCTCTTCTCTGAGTGGATGGCGAGCGCAGGGGTATTTCCCCCTTCAGGAACCTGAAGTTAAGCCAAAGAATGTCAAATGAGTTCAAAACACTGCTCAAGCCTTTTGAACGTCCTGGCTCTGTTCTTTTAGGAAAAGAAGTATTTTAGTTGAGCAACCCTTACGCTAGGTACAAGGAGAGCACTAAAGGCTTTTGCTGCTTCAAATAGTCCTTGAAATGTCATTTTAATTGTGGGTCCTGACATGAGATATGTCTGCATTTCTTTCCTTAACAGGACAAACAATTTGAGTCTGTTCCCAGAATTAAAAAGAGCACAGGAATTCCCAGGAGTTTCATGGTGGAGGTGAAAGATCCCAACACCAAGGGTGCTATGCTGACGAAAAGTGGAAAATATGCAATACCAGCTATTAATGCGTAAGTAGGGAATTAATTGGACTGACCACAAAGGGAACGAGAGAAACCATGTGTAAACATCTGAGTGGCAATGCAACCAAGTTGGCTGGCATCTGGAATTACGAGGGAGGAAGCATTGTCATTGTAGCTTACCCTTAAAATCTGTGATACTTTCTACCATTAAAATAGGGCAGTCCTTCTGTTCCTGCCCCTGCAAGTTGGTGAAACTTGTGGTATGCTAAGAATCTGTATTTCTGCAAAACGTTTCAGTAGTGTTTACAGCGGAGTCGGTCTCTGTGAACGCTCATTTTGCTTCTGGGTTATGCTTCAAAGACTTCCTGCAAAATGTAACAAAGAGCTGTTGGACTGAGCTTTCCTGCCCCCCTGACTTTTATCCAATCCCATGTGTGAAACAGACTGAAGCTTTCCTGTGGCTATAAACTAAGAAAACACTACTGTGTGCTGACAAGAGTGGCTGTTTTCAAATGCACTTGGTAGCACTTGTGTTTTTCTGTCGTGGATCTCCTTTTGTAGAAGCTGTAACACAGACTTCCTCCATTAATCAAACGTAATTACTCAGAGACTAACTTTACCCTGAGCCTGCAATTTACACTTACCCTCTGGCAAAGGAGAGGTGGGATTCATTTCACCTGATTTCTAGGTGTCAAGGAATTATTTTTCCAGTCTGAGCTGGTTTCTGAGTTGATCCAATGAATGGGAGAGTTCTGCAGAAGGAAAATTCTTCCCCCCTCCCTCTTTTAGTGCTGTGGCTACAGGAAAGTAGTTCAAACAAAATGCCTACGTGTTAGAAGGCTAATGGGGTACGAGAAGGATTCCATCTATTCTCTTCCTTTGATAAATTCAAAGTTTGGAAAAGTTTTCCTTTAGTCATCTTTAACTCCTTCCTTTTTCCTTCCCCACCCCGCCTCCAGGGAAGCTTATGCTAGAGGCAAGAAGGAAAAGCCTCCCTTCCTACCAGTGGAGCCATCCTCCTCCTCCTCAGATGATCCTGTTCCAGAGGAGTTGTTGTGTCTCATCTGTAAAGATCTCATGACGGATGCAGCTGTTATTCCCTGCTGTGGGAACAGTTACTGTGACGAATGTAAGTGTTACTGCCCTGTCTGTTCATTCAAAACATCACATCTGATCTTTGGAAAGCAGAAATAGGAGATAACGAAATTGCGTTGTTACCACTTCTACTTAATACTTCAGTATACCCTGAACAGGAAAGGACTCTTCTTGTATAAAGAAAAAAAAAAAAAGAAAAAGGAAGAAAGCTTTTGTCCCCTTTTATGTATCTAGTTAAGTCCGCTTTACATGGGAAAGGACGAGTAAGAGAAGAGTGCGTAACTCTGCAGGTGATTACAGTATTAGATATGGAATGCATTTAGTTTGTCCACAGCCCTTTCCCTCATGCAAAATTATACAGCCAGCTCTGGTGCCTGACTGTGGTCTGCAACAAAGGGAGAGTTAGGCATTTAATACACATTCTTCTCCAAGGGAGAGCTGGTTAAGGTTAAACCTTCACAACTCAAACGTACTAATGAGTTTTTGAGATGTGTTTTGTTCATTAACTTGAGGTTGGTGACTTCTTGCTGTACTAGACAGTGGAAAAAAGACTAGTGGGGACATCAAGACACAGCCTACTCTACATCTTCAGGTGTGACTAGTGAAATATCAAAACTACGGTTGTGTGCTGCATACGAGACATTTGTGACACTATTGAACTTTTATAGCTTCATGCTCTCAATTCAAGACCACATTCACCCATTAATCATAGATGTATTTTGAGAATTGATTAGAAGCCAACAAATGTCCTCACTTTGGCTAAAACCTGTTTTGATGGTTCTAATTATTCACAGGCATTAGAACAGCGTTGCTGGAATCTGAGGAGCATACCTGCCCAACGTGCCACCAGACAGACGTTTCACCTGATTCTTTAATTGCCAACAAGTTTCTACACCAGGTACCATGATGCCTTTTACGTAAACTGTTTGTAAGAAAAGTCTATTTGTGAAAAGGTGAAAGGGAAGCAAATACTAATTTACATCTCCTTTAAGCAAGGCTAAATTGAACAAGGCCAAATTTACTTTTGAAATACATGATCTGTTGTTACAGAAGCTTACAGCCTGGCACATTCAGGTCACACTTTTGTTTAAGATGATTGCCTCACTTTCTGATTTGGTGTTAACACTGAAGGACTTTAAATACAGATACTCTGAGTCACCAGTCATTAATATCAGTGTCTAATGGGATGTGTTCATATATCTGTATGGTGATTTATTTTACGGTTGATAGCATTTATAAGAACACAAAAGCAATTTTACTCTGTGGAGGCTTTTGTTCGTGTATCTCCTGAAGTTCCATATGACCTTTTTGTAAATGTTTTTCTGCCTCTAGGCTGTGAACAACTTCAAAAATGGAACTGGCTACACAAAAAGGCTCCATACCCAGATTCAGCAACAGCAGCAGCAGCGGCCACCACCACCACCACGACCACTCCTGCCCGTCACACCTCCTGCTGCTCTGGTGAGTGCCACTCAACTGTCTAAACCTTCCCCTCTGTCAATCAGCAGTCTGTTGGAAGAGAAGGTAAGTTTTGTTTCAACATATGTGCTGATTCTTGTATTTTCATAGAGCTTATTTTCCAACTGTTTGCATTTATTCACAAGGGCTACCAGGTTCCTGTACAGAGACAGCCAGCAGTAGCAAGTGTTCTGGGCCCCCAAGGACAACCAATACCCACAGCTGGTAAGTAACTATAACTTCAGGATTTCCTGAAAAGAATGATCTTCAGACCAACTGAATGGATTTTTTTCCTTTTTTGTCTCCCCACTCCACAAGATCTTCCAATGAGAGCCAGAACAATTCGCTCAGCAGGTGGCAGAGCAGGCTGGGAACTATGAGTATTCTACAGAAATTCAGTAGATGACCACTTGTAACCTGTTAAACGAGGCCGTAACACATGACTTGTACAGCAGCTGGTTTATAATGAACTGAGTATGCACAGATCGCTGTTTACACGTGATTTTGCTAAGGAACTGATGAACGATAAGAAGATTCAAGAAGAGCATAGGCATTCGTTTTCCAGATAACTGCTTTCCATGTCCGTAAAGGAGAAGCAGATTGTCTGGAAGAACCAGGAGGAGTTCCACTCCACCTCTCTCGTTAGATGGATTGGGTGACTCAAGGGATCAGCACTGATAGGAGTTGCACATGTAGGTTGCTAGCTCAACTCTGGCAGAGATTCAGGTTGACCGATAGTTGTCCTTTGGCAGCCGTTGTTAAGGAACAGGCGTCTCTTACTAAAGCTTCTCTGCAGTGACATCCTTCACCTCCTGACAGCCGTGAGAGGCTGGAAACTGAGGAGGTGGAGTTGCTGGATTTTCTGTGTCTCCCTATTCTGAGTGTAACCATGACCTCAAGGCACTTTGGAGGAGGTATGTGAGAGAAATTGTCTTCCTTTCCTCTTTTGTTTATTTCTGGAGGATACATGGAGAGATTTTAACCTGGACTGCAAACTGGTGGCTTTCGCTAGTATTCTGTTGACATTGTTGAACTTTTCGTAGGAATTAAAAGATCAGGCTTGTTTAAGGAAATCTTAAATTGGTGAAGGACTTTGAGAGGAGGAATGACGCTAATGGCCATAGGTGGAATAATGTGATGTGGTTCTTTAAAAAACTAATAAAAGAAAAACTTGTGAAGAAAAAACTCAGGGTAGCTGATGTTTTCTATCCCTCAAAATCACTTGGGCAGGAGTCTGAATAACTCTGTTATTCATGCTCTCAGGATCTTTCCTGGAGTAATGGCATTGAGTCACATGAAACCAATCAACAGCTGTGGTAGTTCATGTGATAGAAGTGAGTGGAAATAGCCTTACCCTTCCTGGATGTTTTTACACTAACAAAGCAGCAGCTGTTGTGTCTTGTAAGCAGAAACTCTTACATGTTAGCAAGTTCTTCACTTTGCAGTAGCATCATGTCAGCAGCTGAAAGAAGCTTTGATGTAAGTATACGGAGAGGAAAAAGTAACCCAAACCAAATTTGGGAGGAAAAAAATTGGGGACAGTGACTGTTTTGAACTACCTTCAGTATTTTTTTGTGTGTTCTGTTTTCACTAAGGTCCATGTCTCCTTGCAGTACTTCATCTTGCTCTAGAAGTTCATATACCGACTCCAAATCAAGATCCAATTCTTCCTGCATTCGCTCCTCCTCTCGATCATATAGACGTTCCCGTCCTCGTTCCTACTCAAGATCACCACCGTATCCAAGAAGAGGCAAAGGGAAGAGTGGCAGCTCTCATTCTAGGTCAAGGGCACATGGTTATCACAGGTCAAGGTCCAGGTCACCCCCATCCAGAAGATCCCATTCATGGTCAAGATCTCCAGTATTTAGAGCCCAGTCTCCCACTAAATGGACAACACCTCAAGGAGGAAGGGAGTATTTTAAGAGACACAGAGAAGTTCCACCATACGATAAGAAAGCTCCCTATGGCAGATCTGCTGCCTTCCGACATCCATCTGAAAAGGAAAGATACAGCGCGTGGGAGAGGAAGGTGGACACCAATCATGAAAAATCTGCTCACATGGAACCTGCTGTGAAAAAAGTGAAGAAGGAGTAGCCAGATACAGACAGTGTTAGAACATCTTCCTCTTAAAAGGATGAGAATACTTTGATAGTATCCTGTAAAGAGTAGTTCCCATTTTGGGAAGCTAGAAGGGGAGTACCTTTTGGGGAGGGGGGTGTTGCAGAAGCCATTCTGGAACATGGACAGTTGCATGGCTATTTTTCTCTTTGTTTACTAGCTATACTTTACTAGTTATACTTTGTGTATAAACACAAATCACATGTTCATAAATAAAGCTAACATTCTTTTAGCCTCGTGTATTCCCTGGCACGTCTGTCTTACATTTCTAAGTAGCATCTTACCATAAGGGAACAGAGAAATCTCAAAAAAAAAAAATTAAAAACCAGGAAAAATCGTGGAGTGGGAGGGAAGACTTAGTCTTAGTTAGAACTAATTCAAGTAAATGAGAGAGAAAGCAAACACATTTCCTTCTTGTTTGCTCTGACTGTCCCTGATTTGGGCTGTGGGTGGCTGTTGGGAGGGTGGAAGCCTTGCATCTCTCTTTAGAAGTCCTCTCTCCCTCCCCCTGTCAAAGCACTGCAGCCTCAGGTGCTTTCTAGTCTTGGAGACACAATTAGCTTCATTCTTAAAGCTACCTCAGGTCTTGGTCTACAGGGTGCGGTTTTGGGTTTGCTTTGGTTTCATTTAGTTTCTTTTTTTTTTTTTTTTTTTTTCATACGTGTATCCTTGTATGAATTTCAAACCAGAAGCTGGATCTTAGTGTGGCAGGAATAAATCACTGGAAAGCTTGCTAATTCTTGTTGAACAGTAAAACAGCAAACCTAAAATTAGTGAAGATTTTTTTAAAAAAAGATGCACAAAGCTTATACTTTTGAGTATTTCTTCATTGTCTTGCTCTTCTGTTAGCTGTCATTCTACACTTGCAAATTTGTGCTGCCGTCCTGCTGTTACTGCAGCCAAAGCAAGAAAGTGGATCCTTTTTGGTTTAGTATGACTATTTCAGTAAGTGAAAGGATCTCTGGTTGGCATTTGTCCTTAGAGGCTGCAGAAGTGCAGAGTCATGCCCATTGTTTTAGTGCCATCAAGCACAGCTGTGATCCTTCCTGGCTGAATTTTGAGTTTAGCCAAGCTATTGGGTTTTAGGAAACCACTGTAATTTACATGCAGCACTGCAGCAGTGAGATTAGCCTTTTCCTGCTATTTTCTGTCCCCTTCCCCACTTGCTTTGTGTTAGTTTCTGTTTAGTCTTCTGTTGGAAGTGGGAGTTAATACATTGACTGTCAGTTCTGGGTTTTGGGGTTTGTCTTTTCTTTTTCTATTTTTTTTTCCCAATTCTTCTGCATTATTATCTTCGGGTTTCATCCAAGTTGCATACATCGCCTGAGGATGGAAACATTTACCCTGCTCCTGGGAGCAGGGAGGGCTCAGGAGCATATCTGAAATGCTTGTACAGCAGGGCAGGCAGTGTGAGAAACAACCAAGCTGAACTGGAAGCCTGGGTCCATTCCCAGAGCTAGGATATCATTGGTATCAGTGAGACTTGGTGGGGCAGCCAGGTGTCAGCTACAGCTGCTCACATGCTGGAGTGCAGGGCAGTCCTGGGAGAAAAGCAGGAGCCAGGCACGTGCGTTGCATTTGCTGAGCAGGGCTGGGTCCCCGGAGGGCAGAGAGCAGTGGCTTGAAGAATGGCAGCCTCAAAGGGCGTGCAAGGTGCGGGAGCTTCCTGCTGCCACCCTGGCTTGTGGGGATAGAGCTGAGGCACCCAGCTGAGTGCAGCCTGGTCCCTAGGATGGCAGGGCAGGCTCTGCCTGAAAGTGGAAGAGCTGCTCTCAGGGCCCTTGAGGCGTAGCATGGCTTCATGGGCACCAGAGCTGGGCCCCAAACCAACTGGCTCAAGGCTGCTTTGGATTTTGGAATGGACCTGAAGGTGGTGCCCAGTATCTGCTCAGAGCAGACAGAAGGCGGCCTTAGAGCAGACAGCTTGTCTCCTGTGGATACTCTGCTATTGCAGCCCCAGATTTTGCAGGTGGTTAAGGGGGATTGATGTGAGAGGTGGCCACACTTGACAGAAAATTGAAGGAAGAGTTGTGGTCACTTTGGGGAGAGGAATCTGGCAGAGACAGCAGTACCCAGGAAACCCCATCAGTAATGGCATGGAAGTCCAAGACGACCTAGCTAACAGCGCCTGAATGACCACATCTGTTCCCAGGTGTGGCAAACATGGGAGCAAGGGTGGGGGGAAATAAGCAGGGGTAGGTCCCTTGTTTGGGAGGAGGCAAGGGTGGAGAAAGGCGGGAGTCAAGGAAGCTGAGGGGGGTGTACAAGCAAATGACCACAGGCAGAGAGAGGCACTGCAAAGTGAACAGCCAACTCTTGTAATGAATTAAACAAGAAGCTGGGATCTTGAAAACTGAAACTAAGTCCCTCTTTTCAGCTGAGGGAGGGAGCATCAGTGATGGCTTCAGGCTGTGTCACAGCAGGTTCCCCTGCAGCCCCAGGGACAACACAAGGGAGCCCAGAGGGGCAGAGCAAGTGCTGCCTTGGGCTGGTGCTGTGCTGCTGAGCTGGGCCGGGCTCCTGGGACACAGGCAGCTCCTGGCAAGCGGGCAGCGCTGCAGAGAGACAGCTCTGCCCAGGAGCAGCTCCTGTGCCAAGCGCAGCAGGGCTGAGCGCAGTGCCTGCAGGCAGGGAGGGGAGAGGAGGGAGGCAGAGAGAGGTTAAAGGCAGTGTGGGGTGGGAGGATGCTGAGAGCTCACTGCAGGAGAGATCTTCACAGCCCTTGACATGGTAAGTCACTGGCTGTAGGACAATACCGGTGCAGTTCCTGGAGGGATCTCCTGAAGCTGGTACATCCCACAGCTTACAGGATCTTACAGGATACAGTCATCTGACACAGTTGAACAGCCAGGACTGGTCCCTGTCCCTGCCCACTGCTGCAGAATAGGGCTGACTTCTCAAGAGCCTGTGGGCAGATGCCCTGCTCCTCATGGCCCACACGGCCAGCACCAACCAGGGCTTCAGGCACAGAGCTCAAGGAAGGTCTGCTAGAAACAGAAAAGGGTGTCTATGTATGACAGGGGGAGTGTCTATGGGAAATGGCTTTCATTTTGCTCAGAGAAGTCTCCCCTAACTTGTCACTATCTTTTTCTCCAATGACAGTCCCCATGCCCAGAGGCAGCAGATGTCCAACAGCAGCTCCATCACTGAGTTCCTCCTCCTGGTGTTTGCAGACACGCGGGAGCTGCAGCTCCTGCACTTCTGGCTCTTCCTGGGCATCTACGTGACTGCCCTCCTGGGCAACGGCCCCATCATCACCACCACAGCCTGTGACCACCGCCTCCACACCCCCATGTACTTCTTCCTCCTCAAGCTCTCCCTCCTTGACCTGGTCTGCATCTCCACCACTGTGCCTAAAGCCATGGCCAATTCCCTGTGGGACTCCAGGGCCATCTCCTACTTGGGATGTGCTGCCCAACTCTGTCTGTCTGTCTTTTTCATTTCAGCAGAGTTTTTTCTTCTCACTGTCATGGCCTATGACCACTATGTTGCCATCTGCAAACCCCTGCACTACGGCACTCTGCTGGGCAGCAGAGCTTGTGTCCACCTGGCAGAGCATGGCAAGCTGAAAAGTCCTTCACTAGCATAAGCAATACTTAGCAACAACTAAAACACCAGCGTGTTATCAACATTCTTCTCATCCTAAATCCAAAACACAGCACTATGCCAGCTACTAGGAAGAAAATTAACTCTATTCCAGCTGAAACCAGGACCGTATCTATATATACACACCTTAATAAGCTGGGTCAGAGAAATACATCCAGAAGAGTCATCAATCTGTTCACAAAACATTAAACACATATTCAAGTTCTACAATCAAAACACAGCAATAGTTCACCTCTACTGTAGCCTGAAAGGCTGCATTGTATCCTCTGAGTGTCACTGAAAGAGGCATTTCCAACCCAGTGTAATCTGTATTTGTTCAAAAAAGTGTCCAAACCTGTGACAGCTCCAGAGTGCCTCTGTGGTTAATGAGAAGAAACCAAACTCACCAAACCCGCCTGAGATCAACTTACTGCTCCAGACTATCTCAGAGAGGGACCCTTGTCAAATGCTCACAACTGCTTAAGAGTCAAAGGGGTAAGGAAGCTGCCAATTTTCAGCTAAAAAGGAATTTATGAGAATAAATTGCAACCACACTCCTCCCTCCCAGCTACCTATGGAACAGCTTGCAGGAATGAAGTCCTCAGGCCACTGGTTCGTAATGGACTGCTGTGTTTGTTGAGAACTAATGACTGGAGGGCAATTTTTCCACAAGGAAAAAGGGGAACTCTTCGCTTGCTCCTTTTCCAGTATACTCAAGTCTATTATGCCACAAGCAGCACTTAAGCTTACACTAGTAAAACATTACCAGAAAGACACTTGAATCACTGCTTATTATGCCTGAAGTTGTACACAAGCGTAGAATAACATTTCACAATGTAAAATGAACAGCTCTCCTCAAGGGGTCACTAACTGGATCAGAAGAGAGTAAAACCCTTCCTTGGAAAATGCTCTTGTCCTTTTGTACCTAATGCAGTGGAAGAATTCAAGGGAGCAGTTTTAGCAGACTCTGGGGAAAAAAATCTCTACATGCAGAAGATGATTCCTCACTCCAGTTCATCATTCCTTCTCTATATGTTTAGAATCATACGGTGGTACACTAAAGAAAGGCTTAACTTCTGGGAAATTAAAGCAGCATCCAACCCTGAAGTCACCCAGCTCCAAAAGCATACTGCAGGCAGAAGTGAAGACAAATGACAGGGATTTTACCCACAAATGCACCAGGCTCTAACCTTGTGCCAAAATTTATACACTGGGGTTTAGGTATTTTCATTTGCAGACAAACTATTCAACTAAACTGCTTCATCTGAGAAAGTGGAAAGATCAAATGCAGAACTTTACAATAGCACTTTGTGTAGCAACGATGTTTAATTTCACGGCAATCTATGAAAGACATTTATTCACTCAGAGGGGCCCAAAGAATATCACTTCAATCATACAGTTTTAGGAACAAACACCCAGGTATTTAAGGACATGGAAAGGAATCATTTAGCTGCACAGAACTGTCCTCAAAACATATGGGATACGTGGCTCATCGTATTTGTTTGAACACCCAAATCAAAAGTAAGAAACAGTACCAAGTTGAACAATAATGGTTTCTCAGGGGGTTTTCATCACATTTTCAAAAACAATTAGGCAAAAAAAAAGTGTTTAAAAACAACAGCTAAGTGATACAATGTGAAAATGGCAAAAAAATGCACTCCAGACAATTTGTATTGCAAGAATCAAAAAGCACACAACAACCGATACAAACATACAAACTATTATGCTGAATCAAATACATTCTATTTACAACATATACTCTGTTTTACTGCAAAAGAGATGAAATTACTGTTTGGAAAATTAATACAAGGCTACATTGTTTAGAATTAAGTGCCGTGTGTAGAAAAACAGTGCGAGACTGTGGTTTTACATACTGGTTTTGATGGTCCACGCACTGGCTCCGTTCGACTTCTGCAAGAAGAAATGGAGGTGATCAGAACTTAAAATAGAGCACGTACCTCCTGAAGATGAGGAAGTACAAGGAAATGCTTGAGATTATCACAGAGTGGTTTCTTCGTACATTTCCCTTCAAGAACGTACTACAAGGCAAGTAATGCATTTTTGAAGGCCTCTCCACCATTACAGCATACGGTCAGCATTCCCAAACATTAACCACTCTACCAGCAGTTTCTGCAATGTTTCCAGACAGAGGAATCAAAAGCTAATCTGCACGGCTAGTTTTCAACGTTACAACAGCAGTGCCATTCTTTCCTCGTCCCCACACACAGGGATTTAGTTGAGCTTTGATGCCAGCAGCATCTGTCCTCTCACTTTAGGGCAGCATTACAATACCAGGAGAGGGTGCCACCCAACCAGAAACGGAGGATGCATTCACAAGGCAGCACTGAGCATCCATACTTAAATTAACCCCCCAAACAAGGCCATGTTTATAAGCACAATGCTGTGGCGTCCACAATTACTCAGTAGTGCCTGAAAGCACTGCAACAACTGCTGCAGTAACATGCCCAAAGTTTACAGGCAGAGCCACACAAATTCAGGGTTTTTGGCTGGCAAGTGCATCACAGGCACCAGGATGCTGCTGTACTGTTTGTTCAAGACACACTGTAACTCATCAGTATACTTTATTTATGGGGAACCCACATCAGAAGGACATGGCAAAACCACAAGCTAATAACACCTACTAACTGTGGTGGAGAGGCCTATCTTTAAGAAGGCTGGAAAACATGACCATTCAAACAATGCTAATGTAGCTGATACACAACTGGACTCTGTGAATACAGAAATGACAGCAATAATGCTGTAGGCAGCATTGCATTTGAGTGTCTGTCATTTTAATCAATACGCCTGATTCTCTGTCCTCTCTAAATCTTAGGAATACAGAACTAAAACCTGGAGCACAGATATCAGCTTAGGGTAAAAACAGACTTAGAAAGAGAACTAGCAACAGTTGGCAACGTGCTAAACTGCTTCCTGCATTTCAGGTTTGGAAAGGATTAACTATTCCTTCATCGTACTCGCACAAAAGGCAATACACTTTGGGATATTGTTCTTTTTCTCTTGCCTGAAATGGATGTTGTCTTTAGGAAACTGATACGAATCCCTTATGAATGGAACTTCTTGTTTGCACGGTTCGCCAGCTGGCAACCCTTGGTCTTTCCTCTACAGCTAGGATGCAAAACCCCCAGCCTTGGGGCATAAGAATACCTGCCATATCCCACCCTCCCTCCCCCAAAGGCAAGAAAGAGTCAAACCCCAACAATCAGACACTTCTGAGATGGGAACAAGTTCTGAGTTCCCACTACGATGTGGCTCTGTCTTTACTATAAAAACAATAAAAGCAAACAGACATAGCAAGGAATCTCTCCAGACAGAGGAAACAGGATCTACATCCTGGGTATCAGCAAAATCAAGCCCCTGAACAAGCCCAAGAGTATCATCTTAAAAGTTACCATTGCTGCAGTTGGAACCCTGTGTCCCAGCAGGCCTGAACATGGAAGTTGACTTTGGGACAGATACATTCAGCTATCAGAAGTCCTGGTTAACAGGGGAGGTCCCTGATGACTGGAGGCTTGCCAATGTGACGCCCATCTACAAGAAGGGCCAGAAGGAGGACCCGGGAAACTACAGGCCTGTCAGCCTGACCTCGGTGCTGGGAAAGATTATGGAGCGGTTCATCTTGAGTGAACTCAACAGGCAAGTGCAGGTCAACCAGGGGATCAGGACCAGCCAGCATGGGTTCATGAAAGGCAGGTCCTGCTTGACCAAGCTGATCTTTTATGACCTGGTGACCCACCTGGTAGATGATGGAAAGGCTGTGGATGTCATTTACCTGGACTTTAGCAAAGCCTTCGACACAGTCTCCCATAGTATTCTCCTTGGGAAGCTGGCAGCTCATGACTTCGACGGGCATAGTCTTCGCTGGGTTAAAAACTGGTTGGGTGGCCGAGCCCAGAGAGTAGTGGTGAATGGAGCTAAGTCCAGTTGGCAGCCGGTCACGAGCGGTGTTCCCCAGGGCTCTGTTTTGGGGCCAGCCTTGTTTAATATCTTTATCAATGATCTGGGTGAGGGGATTGAGTGCACCCTCAGTAAGTTTGCAGATGACACCAAGTTGGGTGGGAGTGTCAATCTGCTGGAGGGTAGGATGGCCCTGCAGAGGGACCTGGACAGGCTGGACCGATGGGCCGAGGCCGACTGTATGAGGTTTAACAAGGCCAAGTGCCGGGTCCTGCACTTCGGGCACAACAGCCCCATGCAACGCTACAGGCTTGGGGAAGAGTGGCTGGAAAGCTGCCTGGCTGAAAAGGACCTGGGGGTGTTGGTTGACAGCCAGCTGAACATGAGCCAGCAGTGTGCCCAGGTGGCCAAGAAGGCCAACAGCATCCTGGCTTGTATCAGGAATAGTGTGGCCAGCAGGAGCAGGGAGGTGATTGTTCCCCTGTACTTAGCACTGGTGAGGCCACACCTGGAATCCTGTGTCCAGTTTTGGGCCCCTCAATACAAGAAAGACATTGAGGTGCTGGAGCGTGTTCAGAGAAGGGCAACAAGGCTGGTGAAGGGTCTAGGGAACAGGCCTTATGAGGAGCAGCTGAGGGAACTGGGATTGTTTAGCTTAGAGAAGAGGAGGCTGAGGGGAGACCTTATTGCTCTCTACAACTACCTGAAAGGAGGTTGTAGTGAGGTGGGTGTTGGTCTCTTCTCCCATGTAGTTAGCAATAGGACAAGAGGAAATGGGCTCAAGCTGCGCCAGGGGAGGTTTAGGTTGGAAATTAGGAAAAATTTCTTTACAGAAAGGGTGGTCAAGAATTGGAAGAGGCTGCCCAGAGAGGTGGTGGAGTCACCATCCCTGGAAGTGTTCAAAAAACGGGTAGATGTGGCACTTTGGGACATGGTTTAGTCTAGTCTACCCTTGATTGGTTTAGTGTGGACTTGGTAGTGTAGGTTAATGGTTGGACTGGATGATCTTAAAGGTCTTTTCCAACCTAAATGATTCTATGATTCTATGATTACAATCTACCCCATGACAACAAAAATTAACAGTGGCTTTAACAACAAAGATGCAATCTGAATGCCTCTGTAAACTAATATATCCACAAAAGCAGCTAACACACTGAAAGCCCTAACAAAGGGTACAATGCTGTATGGATACTTACACAACACAGGTTTTGCTGGTACCTTTGACTCCTCCAACAGGGATTCTCCTAACAATCACCGATGAGTTCTTAGCAATCAGGGCATTATCATCTGTGTATTCTGAAAACAACACAAATGCAGACAAAAACTGTAGTCACTTTGTAAGAATGTATAGTACTATGACATTACACATCACTTCAGGGAATCCCTTCACAGGTATGAAAGCAAAACTTTAGAGGTAACATTGTGCTTTTAACATCTCAACACACTAACGGGACATTCCTAGGAGTCTTCAGATTTGGTCATCAAACACAAGCAGCAAAATCATTTCTGTTCTTTTAAAACAGTTTGTTGTTTGCCAACAGCACAATGGTCTCCAAGGTCACTCAGGACTGACAGAACACAGAAGACAGCCTGCCATCTGCATTAAGACCAGGTCAGAGGCCCAGCTGGGGTTTGTTGTTTACGTTGGTCTGTTGTATTTTGCCTGAGAAGCAGAATAGCACATGCTCCAAGTGTTTTCAGTCAGAATGTTACAGGGCAGGAAAGAGCATTCCAGAATCCTGAGCCCTCGAGTTTACAGTTCTTCCACAATCCTGTGAGAACATCTATTCCAAAAGACAGGTCAAGAAATTCAGATCAAATTAAGAGGAGGCAAGTTGAAATGCATCATTCCTGAGTACAGGCTTTTTGAAGAGAACTCTGCCTTTATAGAACATGCCTCTAGAGTAAGCATGGAAGAGGACACCCCTGCCCCCCCTGCTATTTAAAATAGGACCCAACCATCCAGTATAGCTTCCCAGCATCTTCAAAAGAGTCCATCAGATCATTTTTTCCACTGACATTTAAAATCCTGTTACCTTTTAGCGAGTTTAAGCATCTACATCTGATGAATAAAAACTGAAATTCATGGTTATGCATTTCAAGCAAAAATTTGGTATACGTATACATTACACTGAAATGTATTCTCTAGCTTTGCTCTGAAAACCACAGGGAGATTTTTGTGTTTTCACATGGAAAACACCCTTAAGAAAGCTTCAGGAAGCACCTCTGTCACTAATACACCAAGTTTAATATTTTAGACTCCTTTTACAAAGGTCAAAGGGCAACACAACCGACCTAGAGGAGGATCTGGTCACTGGTGAACAAGAGGGATGCTCTTTAAAGCATGACAGATACTCCTTCTTTAACCTCACCTTTAGGGAACACCACGCTTAACAGAACCTAGGGAAGCAGACACTTTTTCTTCACCGCATTCTGAGTACGGATGAAAACAAAGCAACACACTTTGTAAAACTGGTATGATGTATATTGCAGTAACACTTTATGGGGTAAAATCTTTATGAGCATCATTTTCTCTTCTAAAACTTTGCTTTCTGTTCCTCACCTTCTGTAACAGAATCCACGTTTGGCCTATTTCAAAACATTTTTTCTCCTGGGGATAATAACTGGGCTCCATCACAGTTTATGACCATCCATCAGTCTGGTTTTAAGGCTCTGTTTGACACAGACCCAACTATTCCAGTAGTGACGCCAGCCAGTTGGCCATTCAGCCTGCTAGCATTCATGAAGCTGACAGTACCTTAGCAATTGAAGACAAAATTCAGAGACCCTTCTGCAGAAAAGCCCTTCAGGCAAATTAACCATTTTTCAAAAGCTCTTGACAATTTCATTCAATAGAAATAGAAAAATTCAAGACTCCTGAAATGTATCTCTATCTACGCGTGTCATGCAATCCAATGGCACCCCTAGGACCCCTAACATTGTGCTCTTAAGTCTCTTCACAGACATTCTCCTGAACATAGTTTAAATATCTTGTCGTGGTTTAACCCCAGTCGGCAACTAAGCACCACAGAGCCGCTCACTCACCCTCCCCTCACACCCCACAGGGATGGGGGAGAGAATTGCAGGGGAAAAAAAAGTAAAACCCCTGGGTTGAGATAAAGGTGGTTTAACAGGGCAGCAGAGGAAGAGAAATAGTAATACTACTGCTACTAATGAGAAAAGAACACACAAAGCACAAAGTGATGCCCTTTGTGATGCTGTTGCTCACCACCTGCTGACCGATGCCCAGCCCATCCCTGAGCAGCAATCGCTGAGCCCCAGCCAACTCCCCCCACTTTCTATACTGAGCATGACGCCCTATGGTATGGAACAGCCCTCTGGCCAGTTTGGGTCAGCTCTCCTGGCTCTGCCCCCTCACAGCTTCTTCTGCACCTGGCAGAGCATGGGAAGCGGAAAAGTCCTTGACTGCCACAAACACTCCTGAGCAACAACTACAACATCAGTGTGCTATCAACATTATTCTCATGCTCTCATTCTCAATCCAAACCACAGCACCACACCAGCTACTAGGGAGAAAACCAACTCTGTCCCAGACAAAACCAGGACACATCTGCAGATAAACAGGGAGCTTTAGGTGCCCAAGGCCCCGCGCCCGCCACCCCCATGCACCTTTGTTGGTCTGGGCGTTGCTGATCTGCAGGTCGCAGTTGGTCGCCTTCAGCTTCTCGCGGCCCATGATCTGGCGCTTGAGGTCACACAGGGGGATGTGGAGGCCACTGAAGGTGACCGCATCATAGCTCAGCTGGGAGGAGAACTTGTAGTGGACGCACGGCATGCTCCTCCTCACAGCCCAGCGGGCGGCCACACGATGGGGAGTGGCCCCCGCGGCCCCGGCTCCTCCTCCGCTCCCTCTCTCACATGCAGCGCTCCCAGGCCCGACCGCTCGCTATGGCCACTCGGGCGCCCGGCCTCAGCATTCCACCCAGGGGTTTCCTGGATGACAAGTGCACAGGCTGCCTCCAGTGCCTCATGTCACCCAGCGTGTTACGGCAAAAGGCCTGCATCATGGGGGCACGGCAGCCCCACCCTCTTCCTCCTAACCCTGAGCTCTCCCTAAAGGCAATCGCCATTCCTCCACACCTTCTTCCAAAACCTTCCCGTCTACCACATCCACTGAGCGGGCAAGGGAGATTCTCCAGAAGCCCTTACGTGAAACCCATTCGAATAAGCCAGCCCGCTGGCCATTTTTTTCCTGGAGGGAGTTCATCCAGCCCTGCACACTGCTGCATAACGTGGATGTTTGCAGAGAGATTCACTTGCTTTTCTGCAGGAAGCCACAATCAAACTAAAGGTAATGGTAAGAGTTTGGCTGCCACTACGGGCCCAGAGCATCCTGATTGCTCTGAGTCATCTCCTCTGGGTCCCAGCCTTACTGGTTTACCTGAACAGCCCAATCCGGCACATGCTAACCCTTGCACAGGAAATCATCTGCATCATTCAGACTTACCTGAAGATTAGACTACCCTATTTGCACAACTACCAGGGCAA
Organism: Pelecanus crispus; assembly: GCF_030463565.1. Classification (NCBI taxonomy): domain Eukaryota; kingdom Metazoa; phylum Chordata; class Aves; order Pelecaniformes; family Pelecanidae; genus Pelecanus; species Pelecanus crispus. The sequence goes on along the minus strand of NW_027461483.1, from coordinate 3,867 downwards.
TACTGGATAGGTGAAGAAAGGGCATTCCAGGATTTACCCTCCACCTGAGCTGAAAAGGGGATTCTAAGTGCATTAATACCTTCCGCACAGGTTAGAACCGCTATCTCTTCTGCCTCTGGAGGTCGTAGCTACTGATAGTTATGGGAAGAAGTGTTACAGCCCTCTGATGGAATGTGGCACTAAGTTCCCCCTGTCTGTAACAGCTTTTATCCCTCGTTTATGGGTTGCAAAACTAGAAAGAGCTATTGTGAATGTGTCAAGAGAATTAGAAAAAGCCATTAATGAAACCGCAGGGAGTATTACAGCCCTACAGGAACAAATCAACTTATCACCACAAATGCTAATACAGAATTGATTAGCCTGAGACCACCTTTTAGCAGCACAGGACACAGTGTGTGCATTGTTGAATCACAGCTGCTGGGCTGTTTATGTAAATCAAGACCAGAAAAATGAAACTGATTGAAAAAAAAGAAAAAGACTCATTTAACTGTATGACATGAAGTAAGGCACGGATCTTCCCTAAATCTCTTTGGCTGGTTAACCTCTTGGCTCCCAAGCTCAGGTAGAGGACTGTGAACTAAAAGGATTTGGGTTGTTGCATTCACTATCGTATTTTGCTTTGTAATTGTATGTGTGTGTTTATAGTGTTGTATACCTTATGCACTCAATTTCCGGCTTATAAAATGAATAGTATAGTGTGAGCCTGATGGTCCAAAGAAAAGGAAGTAAAATCTCATTCCCTAACTATTGTACCAATTAGTCTTTAGACTATGAACTTGTATGAACTTTCTTAAGATACATCGAGCTGACACTGTATACTGCACCGCCATGGTTCAGCCAGCGTGCCCAATGACCCCAGCTCTCTGCAAGGAGAAGGACAGCCCCCACCCTGAAGAACAAAGCACACCCCTGCACTGCCCAGATCATGCCAGCATCCCAGCCCCTCCCACACCTCTGGGAAACCCTCCCCTTCTCTGGCAGCAGAGACAAGGAGCTGCAGCAAGACCCACTCCAGGGACGTCTGGATCAAGAAAGCAGCAGATACATGATGACGACACAGAGACAGAGTTGCTTTGCAAAACAGCAGCGTGTGTGTGTGTGCGTGTTCAGTAACGATGTGTCAAATTGCGTTGGACCTCAATGCTTGAATGGTCTAAGAACCACGTGTCAGACCACATTCGGGCTGCGCCAGTTTGAATGGGACAGCTTGTGCGCACGAATGCAAGAATTCCTCTTGTAATGCTGTACTTTGCCTCCCAGCCTCTCTCGTCGGTCGGCACGGGCCACTTGCCAAATTTTCCTGACAGCTCCCCAGCATGGCCACACGGTACCAGCACTGGTTCCACCACACTTGGGTGCAGCATCTTCCCCCTCTGGGGCAGAGACGGGGAGGGAAAACACAAGCCAAAAGCACCCCATCCTCACTACCGGGGCGGGATGGGGCAGCACACATATGTCGGCATCGCAGGGCCACCGGTGGTGGCCCCATGCCTGCCCCTTGGAGAGGAAATTCACCTCCCCGCAGAAAGCATGCTTGGGATGGGAAACTGTTGGGGTGGGAAACAGGGCTGATGCAATCATGGTTGGGATGGGAAGCCATCATCGGGATGGGAAATCACCATTGGGATGGGAAACCATCATGGGTATGGATGGGAAACTATGGTGGGGATGGGAAATCAGCATTGAGGACAAAATCATCAGCAGGCAGGGAAATCATTGAGATGGGAAGTCGTTGTGGTATGACAAATCAAACCATCGCAAGGCTGGATGAAGCAGGTGCTGGCGGAACCATTGCCATGGGGACGCCCCCCCCCACAATGCTGTTTGTCCCCAACAAACCCCACACCGACCAACCGCCATGGCAGGTACAGCAGCAGGCTCCTGCTCCTCCTGGTGCTCCTGCCCCCCAGGTAACTCCCCAGACGGCTCTGCCCACCAATATCTCACCCCATCACCCCTCTTTGCTTCCCCCAACAGGGAGGTTCCCTCTCCGCCTGCCCATGGCATCGGAGGTATCCAGCATCACATTCACCACCCCGGCCATGCTGCCACCGGTCACTGCCTGTGTGCTGCCTTCTGTCCCGGGGCTGACACTGTCCTCTGAGCCTGCCCAGCTCCACACTGTCACCTACCAGCTGGCCCAGGGCAGCGTCTGCCAGGGAGTGCCAGGGCCCCTGGGGGCCCCGGGGCAGGGGGTGCAGCTCCATCGCGCGGTGCCGCTTCCCCCTGGGGTGCAGCTCCCCACCGTGGTGCAGCTCCCCCATGGGGTGCAGCTCCCCACCGTGGCTGCTCCCTTGCCCTCTGCCTACAGCTGGGGACAGCCGGTGGTGACAGGGATGCTGCTGCCCCACCAGCTGATGGAGCTGGGGATGGGGGCCATGGTCAAGGGGCAGCCCCTGAACCCCAACAGTTCCTGCTCGCTGCACGTCCCTGCCTGCCCCACCGCCCTGGCCCCCCGCCACCCCACGGCTCAGCTCTGGGTGCAGGGCCCCCCTGTGCTCCACACCCTGCCTGGCAGCACCCAGAAGCCATCGGAGGCCGCCAACAAGGACGCAGCGGCCATTGAAGATGGTGACCCTGCTGCCAGCCCCCACCAGCGTGCCCTGGCTCCGCTCACCAGCGGAACTGCAACAAAACCCAAAGGTGAGGTTTGGGGGGTAGCAGAGCCTGCAGGTGGGCGGCCAAGCTGAGGAAACCCTGCATCACCCTGGGGTTGGGTTGCCTTTGTTTGCTATTTCAGCAGTGGTGACCACCCCGGCAGCCCCAGGGAAGCCCACGGAGCTGTCCAAGCAGGGGCCATATGCCTTCACCAAAGGGATTCCTGAGCAGGTACAGAACACCACCGCCAACTATATGCTCACCTGGCTCAACAACATGGACAGCGAGGACACTGTCCCTGATGTCCCTGACAGCCCCAGCTTGACTGACTTCCTCCACCAGCTCCCCAGCCTCTCTGAGTATGCGGTAGATGGCGGCTGCCCCAAAGAGCAAGCAGCGGTGGCGGGTCTATGGGACAGCAAGGACACCGTCTCTGATGTCCCTGACTTGTCTGCTTTCCTCCAGGAGTTCCCCGACCTCTCCGAGTACGTGGCGGAGGGCGGCTGCCCCAAGGATTGAGTGGTGGCGGCAGGGCTGGGGGACAGCAAGGACACCCACCCTCATATCCTTGATTTCCCCAACAGCCTCACCACCAACGCTTTCCTCATTGAGTTCCGTGAATTCTTGGAGGACACGGCGGACAGCAAGTGCCACCAAGACCAAGCGGTCGTGGTGCGGCTAGGGGACAGCGAGAACACCACCTCTGCTGCCAGTGTCCCCAGTTTGACCACCAAGGTCCCTGACCTCTCCAAGTACGTGGCAGAGGGAGGCTGCCCTGAGGAGGGAGTGGTGGTGGTGGGGCTGGGGGATGGTGAGGACACCATCTCCGATGTCCCCAACATCCCCAACTTGACCTCCTCCCTCAACAACCTCCCCCACCTCTTGGACTACAGGGCAGAGGGCGGCTGCAGCAGACAGCGAGTGGCGGCGGTGATGCCCCCGGCTGCCCCCCGGTGCCATCCGCCCCGCATGGACCAACTGCTGGAGGAGGCACTGTGGAGGCAGCCCCGGGTGCTTTTGACCCGCTTGCCACTGCCGCCGGGCACCGTATCCTGCCAAATGGTGGCCAGCTCAGGAGAAGCGGGCGGCAAGAAGGCCAAGCGCTCCGTACCAGCCAGCACCTGCAAGACGCAACATGCAAGAGTGAGTGCCCCACGGGACACCATCCCACCAAAGAAAAAGAAGATGGTGGTGGTGTGCCGGGTGGCCAAACACTCAAATACTCTCTTGCAGAGGAAGATGGACGGGGACGGCGATGCAGCAGGCGGC